>NW_023600993.1:42887126-44087126 GCF_014898055.3 Talpa occidentalis | reverse complement strand
ACACAAAAATTCAGATGGAGATCAGATGCATTATGCTGAGTAAAAAAAGCCAACCTCAAGAGGTCACATACTGTAAGATTCTATGTATATAACATTCTTGATATGACAAAATGATAGTGATAGGAGACAGATTAGTGGCTATCAGGATTGGGGATAGTGGGTAGATGGGGACTGTGTGACTGTAGAGGGGTAGAAATTTTTGTGGTAATGGAATTGTTCTGTATTTTTATTTTAGTGGTAGCAACACTCATATACACATGTGATAAAATGGCACAGAAGTGTCAATGTCAAACTCTACTTTTGATACTGCACTATATTAGATAAGATGGAATCAACGGGGGAACCTAAGCAAAGAATACATGGAATTTTGGAACCTTTCTATACCATTTTAGTAGCTTTTTGTGAATCAAAAACCATTTCAAAATTACAAACAGAGAATACTTTCAACAGAACGTCTTAAGAATAGCCACCATTTTTATTTTCCATTATTTTCCATCCAACCATTTTGATATTACATGGAAATAAGAAAACCGTATCAGGAGAAAAGTATGTTTAAAGACAGTAAGATCGTGAGTGTTTTCTCTTGTTCTCCCCCAAGTTTACATGTATATCCTATTTACAATAGTAATTCAGAGGTGGGAAAATACATGAGAAATAACTTCTTGTAAATATACCACCACAGATAATATGATCACGAAAATAATGATGTGATGGCAGAAAAAATAGTGCCATTACCATAAATTGTAATTTCCTATTGAACATCTGATAAAATACTGGGAAATGAAATAAGAGTATGTTAATGCACATCCCTAGGCCTTTGAACAATGTACCAACTAAGGAATGGCTCATATAATTTCAATGAGAGATTTCCTGTAAAGAAGGAGAGGAGAAGTAAGCATAGTCCTCAAGTTTGACCTGGGTTGAATACGGAATAGTCCTAATCCAGGCGCAGATCACAAAACCAACTCCTTTAAATGAACCACCCATATATCGGTCTACCCCAATAAACCCACTTCCCAAACTATCCTTTAAGTTCAAATGAATCTCTCAAACGATTCAAATGAAAGCAACATGACTGTCGTAACTGTAAAGTGTGAACTGGCACCTTTACACAATTCTAAAAAGCTGAAAACAAAACATTTATGCAGACACGCATGATGAAATAACTATGTGTTAAGCATCTGTGTGCCAGTCACGATACTGTCTTTAAAAAATCAAAATGTATACGTTAGAAAATTTAAGCAAAATAAAAAGGATCCCCATCCAAGTATTACCATTAATTCCCTAATCATACAACAGCTTCACTTTGAAGTTGTAACAATGACAGTAAGGGAAAACAGGATTCTATAATGATTTTCATATTTCACATACATAGTTGTTTAGAATACGAAGCTTGCAGGGTTGCCTAAACAGGGTTGCGAAGGTGCAATTCTGATTCCAGCAAGTGCACTGGGTGCCCATCCTGTATTTGTCCCCCACACTTACCTGCCCTGCTATCCCCAGCAAAACAGAACCCATACTCAGTTTTCCAATTCCCCTTCCAACGTTCAGCTGGGAGGCTTCACGGAAGCTACCTTCATTCACAGCACTGTAAGTCATCCAAATTGGTCTAATCACTTTTCTACCAGTCTAGATGTCACACTTTTGCGAAGTTCTATTGTGTCACCTTGAGGGGAACTGCTCCAAGGACACAGATGACAGAGCAGAAAGATGGAAACAACCTAGGTTCCCAACAAAGTTGGTTAGCCAGACAATCTGGAAACACATTATCCTCTGGATCCCTAATGAATGACTTCTTTCTTTTTCTCACTGGTCAAGAGTCAGTTCTCTCTTCACATGCAGCTTAGAGCATCCTAGGTGATACATGTGTCTTGCTTATAAGACAGCCCTACCAAGCAGGTGATCTCTGTGAGTTTTAAAGGAATCCAGGCACAGAAGACCTCTCCTGACTCGCCAGCTGCTACCCTCAGCAGTGTACTTCGGTCAATCGGCCTGTTCTGTTCCCCACTCTTTGGTGGATCCTTTCACCCCCTGCCCCACACCTCTGGCCTGTACTCCAGCTCTTGTATGCATAAATAAATAAATTTTTAAAAAGATTAAAAAAATAAAAATAAATAAAGGAATCCAATCCTGCAGGCATTTTTTGAAGGGAAATAAAGAGAGCATGGTGTTAAATGGGAAAGTAGAACACAAAATTGGTCCTAAAATACAATGCTCACCTTCTTGATTTTTGATGATTGCATAATATTCTATCACATAGTGAATTCAGTCCCACCATCTGACATGGTCACTCTATGTAATTTAGAAAAGGTACCTTTTACTCTGGATATGTCTTTGGCATCTACCAGACCCAGTAACTTTACTTAGCAATTGCATAGTGATTCTATAGCACATCCTTGATTTTGTACATGTCTATGTATTTGGAGCCAGTTCTAACCTCACTTATAGGAAGCTACTGCATCTTTAAACTCATCATCAAATCTCAGCAGTATAGTCAAATCTGATAACACAGTGTTACTTAAAGCACTAAAACAATTCAGGCTGCAGTTCTAACATAGGCATCCAGCTGGAAAAGAAACCAATACCCAATAATCCAAGTTAGTGGTCAGTGACCAGGAACAAAAATGTACAATAATTTAACTAAAGAAGAATGAAAACCAAAGGGTAAAATTTGGTGCACATTTATTATGCTTGGCTGAATTTACAATGTAATTGAAAGGCAAGAAGTAGTTAAATAATCCTGTTAAACAATCAGCAGAGATGTCTGATTAAGTGTCTAGCAAATAGAATAGACAATAAATTAAAATTACGAGCAAGGAGAGTGGACTTAAAGAAATCACAGGTAAAATACTTAAATAATCAAGGCCAACACAGCAGAAACAAGTGACATATCTAATTGGCTAAGTTATAGTGGCTGGAGTCTTGCAACTGGATACTGCAAAAGCCTTTAATTGCATTTCCCACTGACTGGGATTAATCCACAAATAGAGATCTCCTTTAAAAATCTAACTACATCAAAGGTACAGGTTTCTCTCCCACTATTCAACTGAAGCATTTACTTCATGCCTACCGTGTACTCTAGATACAGCAGTGAAAGGAAGTGACAAAAACCACACCATCCAAATCTCAACCCCCCCTATCCTGACTCAGGAGTCACCAACCTCAAAGTGGGAAGAAGGGGGCATGAGGAGGGCTGGGGATATGCACTTGTTCAGACTGAGATCCTTCGTGGAGGGCTTCACCACCACTTGTGCACATGTCCAAAGCATACTGTCATTCAATGGAAATGAACAAAATTCTCTCTGCCATTATGGAGCTTACATTATGGGGGACAACGGGAGAGAAGAGACAATAAAGACTGATTAAAGTAAATATATACAGAATGCCAATGGTGCACAACAAAAGAAGGTATATCCAGCAGGGGGGACAGGACAGATTGGTGGTGGGGGGCCTGTAATGTAAAACTGAGTGGCCAGAGGAGGAGGCAGAGACATGACATTTGAGCAAAGACCAGAGGCCATCAAGAACAAAGTCACACAGGTTTCTGGAAAAGGACATTCCAGCAAAGGAGAAAGTAAATACAAAACACTGAGGGAGGAGAGTGCCTGGGAGGTGTGGGGAACAGAGAAGCCAGTGTGTCTGAGCAAAGTGGGCTATTGGGGGGGCGGGGTGGAGCAGGAGGGATCAAAGAGAGGAGGGGGACCACTGTCAGAGGAGCTTGATGCTCAGGTTAGACTCTCCCCTAAGAGGAGGTATGTCAAAGTCTGAGGTGGCAAAGTCTGAGTTAACATTTTAAAAGAAATATTCTGCTGGTTACTGATTCCAGATGCACGAAATCCTGTTGTTTTAGCAGTGCAGATCAGCTTTCAGCATGTAGCACTGTACACCTGCCTGCTCTGACGAGAAACACAGAAGCTTCCCATTTAGGATCATCTGATTTGGCCACTTATTTACCCACTTATTGGATAAATGAGACTTAGTGAACCAACACCAAAACACATTTTGTCACTCTAAGGTTCTCCTTTTTTTTAACTTTTGAAACTAAACAAAATGCTCGCTTTTCATTTTTCCTTGATGTATTCATTCTACAAGTTTTTACAGAAGCCCTACTATGTGTCAGGCAGAGTGAATTAGATCAGAGGAGTTGATCCTCGAAGTTGATAACAAGCCACTCTGATCTAAGGAGTTATATCACCAGAAAGGAAGGGACACCTGACTCTGAGCTCTAAGCATGAAGGCGGGCTTCCTGGTAGAAGTGATAGCAAAGGACACATGGCTTGGTGCAGGAAAACCAGAAAAATAACTTAGCACATGGTTTGGCACAAAGTAACTGATCAATCTAAGTGATCACGGCTACTAGTTGGAACACTGACTAACATCCAAATCCCTACCCAACAGCCCATATAATACTGGTGAACTACCTTATGAATTATTTAGCATCTTTCTCTAAATGATTAATAATTGACATGATACTCCAGGAATAAAATCTCTAATTCTGATTCCACTAATTTTGAACCTGCCATCCTTTTAGACAGTGATTAGTTTGGCCTTGTGTAGAAAAAGAGCTTTTAATACAAATTAAAAGGAAAATGATTTACAGGTTTAGGAAACCAGTTTGATACACTTCAGAGAGATTAAGTCAGCAACTGACACATGTACCAGGAGAGAGAGGCCCATCTGGTTCGCTAGCAGAAAAGAGTTTCAGGACCCTACTGACATTTAGGATAGGATATAATTTGCAGTGGGGGCTGTTCTATGCACTGTAGGATATTTAGCAGCATAGCTGGCCTCTACTCACTAGAAGTCTTTATAGCAAGCCCCTTCCCTGGAGATATGACAACCCAAATATCTCCAAACACTGCCAGTTATCCCCTGAGTGACAGTATCCCCCCCCAGCTGAAAAACACTTCAATAGAAAGGAACCCACAAATCTTTGGAGTTTTTGAAGGAATACTTGGGAGAACAGAAACAAGAATGGAGAGAACTTGCTCATCCATCCAAACCTGTCATTCAATGAAGAACTGTAAAAGTGATGATCAGAAAAACTGAACACTACAAACCCCACTTTCCCCAATTCTTACTTCACACTGGTGCGGTTCACATAAGACTTACAATTCAAGGGATGAACATATAACTGCTCCAAGGCAGAAATGAGAGATTGGGGGTAAGGAGATAAGAAAGATGATAAGGAATAGCAAGGGGTTATGATAGGCCACCACCCCAGTTTATTCTATCTCCTTCATGACAGGCATTTCCTTGATTACATCTTCATGTACAACACAAGTCAACAAACAAATTCATTCCCCCAAATTCCTATGATTCACACTCCATTGCCCTTTCGTTCTGTCTGTGCTAAAAATCTAATGGTTCAGCAGCAGACAAAGCAATATGATATTTCATATATAAAATCCTTGCTGTATATGAAGACTTTGGTAAGAACAGAAATGGAAATCCTTGTCTAAAATGAGGTTTAGGGATTTCTATGGTTTTCAGCAAGCCAGGTGATGCTGTTCTCTGCACCATTTCTAATGGATCACTGGGGACAATTTTTAAAGCCAAAAAAGACATAATGGGTAAGAATTCAATGTTGATTGTTTATCCCCTTTTAACTTAAGACTCAAACTTCAAATTCACTGTGCACATAACAATTCAATGACTGTTCACAGTCAAGAGCATTAAATTCCATGCTTCTATTACAAATGGGAAAGAACAAGACGGGACAGGGCACTAGGCCAAAGGTTATCAAAACCTTGCTGCATAATCCAGCTCTCCTTGGCCAGATTATTAACTTTCCTATGAGTCTCTGGCCACTCAGGGCCATCTGCTTTCTAAAGATCCCTGGTTTCTAATTGCCAAAGTAAAAGCTACAAAGTCATGATAACACTGAACTTGGTACCCAAACTGCTATTTAGGATGGAGCAAATTTCCCCTATTTGTTTCAAAGCAACAGAGATACTGGCAAAATTTCAACCTTCAGAGTCTGGGATCTAAAACTAATGGACAGTATCAAAACATCACACCCTTTTTACTTGCTACAGCCAAAATGCATTAAAATGGATATGTCACGTGGATCCACATCTTCTCCAGCAAGCAGTACAAACCTATCTGGCATTTTTCAATTCCCTTCTACAGCCCATTACAGCAAGCTAAAGTGAAAAGTAGCTAAGGATATAGAAGGAATCTTTTAATAAGTAATGTCATTAATCTAACAAATTCTTCCTTGAATGTAACAGGTCAGCAGTAAAAGAAGAAATTTGGAGTTTTTAAATCTGCCATGAGTCACTGAGTCTTATTTTAAAAATTGTGTTTTTAAACTCAATATAGTCTAACATCTGTAATAAAACACAAACCATTCCTTACAGTAACACCTACTGTTTCTCCTTCGAGCACAAAAGTATTTATCAATTTATATCCTGTGGAAAAACAGAAGAGTGATTTTAAATTCCCATAAAACTAGCTTCAAGGCCGACCTCTCAAGTTCCAGATCTTGTTGCCTTTGATCCAGAGAACTGGGACCTTACTTTCTTCATCTGTAAGATGGGGATGAGAGTATCTACCTTATATGGTTGTGGTCAGGATTATGCATTGCATTTAAGAAGCACTTAATGAATTATAACCATTGTTATTTTTTCCCTTGGGCATTCAGAAATGAATCAAAAAAAGGAAAACAAATAAACCAGCAAGAGATTGAACCGTCTAAACAAATTCAGATATGTTCGGTCACAACGAAAGAATAAATGGAAGTAGGACACTCATTCGCTGATCTCTGGTTCAGACAGTTTTTGTTTTATTTGTGTATTGCTATTGATTTTTCACAAATATCTTCATCACAACTTACATTAGGAAATAAACTGCTTTGAGATACAATCAATCAATCAATAAAATAAAAGGCACACACACACAAAAAAAGGAAAACCCAGCTTCTATGGGCTGCTCAACTCAAGAGACATCCAAATTTTTCATATTGTGTGAGTCCAAGAAATATTTATATGAAAATAGGACAAAAACAAATCATCAATATATCTCCAGTAATGAAGGGCTAGAAAATCTTAAGATTAAAAAAACAAGCCACCAAATAGGTTATAGAGTCAATGCCCATGGACTTTTAATGAAAAGATTAGGCAAACATTTCCACAAAAGCTTTTAAGCACAGACTTGTCTTTTGGTCCTAAAATTCGATGACAATAGGACATTCCCTAAACCAAAAGTAAATAGTGTATACACATATAAGGAAATAGTGTATACACTATTTATAGTGTATAAATAGTGTATATGTGTATACACATATAAGGAAAGTAGGAAAGTAATAAGTATACCCTTTTCTTTACAAGAAGGGACAATATTTTATTTAGATAGCCATCTGTTTCTGACTTTAATAATACAAAATGTTTACAAAATCCACTATTTTCCCATAGGGTAGATGATCTTATGTTCTGCTTTGTCATAAGAAATTAATTTCTGAATGGTGAGACACAACCTTGATAAACCCCCAAATTCAATGTCTTACAAACATATTAAGACTTATAGATGAATGATTCATAAAGAAAAACCATAAAATTACCACAAGATAGATCTTAGGAGGCAGAAACACACCCCTATGGGGTTCTAGATGATGTTAGAACTTCAGGGTTGAGACATAAGCCCCAATTCTGGGGACAAAGAAAATGTACCACTCCCTAAAGACTTATGAAGAAAGGGTGGTAACACATAGCGGTGCAGCTAAAGGTACAAAATCATTCTGCAGCTTCCACTGTGGTGTTTGGGACTGTGTCACTTCAAGGAAGACTCTCTACATCTATTATCTGCATGGTCCTCTATATCTCGCATCCTGCCTGTACACAGCAGGCAGTCAAGAAAGATCTGGTGGACCAATATGTGGAGTAATAATTAGAGTTACCACTCACTTATTGATGCTGGAGAACAAAGTCAAAAAGGAGAAAAGATTACTGGTGGGAAACCAGTATGGATTCTATTTCATAGCATTGTGGTCTCTGATATATTTCTCTTCTGTTTCTTTTTTGGTGCTCAGCATCTACCCCTCACCCTCTCAGAAGCTTCAATTCTTCAATTTCTCCACTGCAGGCTGAGAAACAGTGAACCCTAATGCACACCCACCATTTAAAGAGGTAGAGGTCATAGGCGAGGAAGCATAGTGGACACAGGCCCTCTTGTTATCATGGAATAAGGTCCTTAAGGACAAAAGACAAGACAGGAGACTATTGCATCGACAGCATGAGATGACCCTGTGACCAGACACTCTTAGTTGACCTTTTCTAGCCTTCTGGAATGTCTTTTTCCTTGATCATATCCAGTGTTCATTCTTCATTCATCCCAATTCAATTGCATAAGCTCCTGATATCCTTTCAAGAAACTCCCAATGACTAAATTGTTCAGACTTGGTTTCTGTTGTTTGCAAATAAACAAACAAACACCCAAAGTAATCTCCTGCAAAGAAAAAACTAGTGATATATTTACAAGATCAGGTGTTGGGCACTACTGATGAAAATGCCTAAAGAATAGTGGCTAAATAACATATAGGCTTACTTAGCTTTACATTAGTGAAGCTTAGAGGTAGATGAGGTGTTTCATAGTATCAGGGCTCATGTGGCACCTTTGAACAAATTAGAAAAAGGACCCCTGCAGGTCCATGACTTAGTAAGCACATGATCCTCTTGTGGAAAGTAAAAGGCTCAACCTTTTTCCAGGTATGCTACTTGGGGAGTGGAGGTTGGACTGAATTTCAGACCCTCCATGATCCCGGAGCCAGAGGTCTCTCAAAAGAAATAATTGGCACAACTGTGTGTCTAGCCCTGCCTGGAATGTCTCCATCTGTGGCTCTGCCGTCTTAGGATCTGATGGTCCCATGCAGCTACTTAAGATACAGCCATCATGTCCATACCCAGCCGACATGAAAGGAGAGATTAATAACATGCCTCTCACCCTGTAAAGAAACTTTCTGGAAATTACACACCATTTCCACTTACATACAATCAGCTAGAATTTAAATTACACCTAATTATAAAAGAAGCTGAAGACTTTTTTCCAAACAGCTTTATGTCCACCTAGAAAATCAGAGGCTCTATTATTGAGAAAGAAAAGAAGGCAATCAGCGATCTCTAGTCCACTACACAAGGTTCAGTTAGTAGACTAATATATGACCAAAGGCTGTGACCTCTCCTTGAGGCTTCCAAAGTGTGACACAGTTGACATCTCACAAAATGTATTAATAGTGAGGGCACTTATCCTTTAGAAAACCAGAAAGAACTTACTAGAAAGGATATTAAAGATCATTCAGCTTAAATCTCTCATTTGAATATTAATGTTTCATAGCATATACCACTTTGCACAGATATGTAAAGCTATATTTTTAAAATATGGCATTATCATTCACTTGTAACCTACCAATCTTTCTTAATTATTACAACAAATGTTTTAATGCCTTTTTAACATTTAAATCACCTGTGCAATTAGCACAATGTCTAAAAACAAAGGGAAACAGCACATCACTTTTGCAAGCTATTTAATAAGAGTGTGGATGCCTCATTGCCACATAATAGATAAGGTGACCATTTTCTACAAAACGAAAGTCAGAACACACAGCGATGATGGCAGCCACCACTGAATACCAAGATCAGTATGTAAAATCTAGAACTATGGAGAGTGGAGGAGGGTGAAAATTGAAATAACCTGCTCAATGGGTAAGGGTTATTTAACTATTTCATCCTCCACTGCAACCCCCTTGCCTAGTACAAAATACCTAGTACACAAAGGGACTTCAAAGTATGTTGCTGCAAAGAATCTGTCAAAAATGATGGAAACTTAAAGCTCCAAACACTTAAAACTCCAAACGTGCATTCTAGGAATTTGGGAGACGTAAAATCAAAACAAACAACGACAAAACCTGGCTGGTGAAGGGGAGAGGAGATTTGGGGTGCCAGAGAGGAATTCCTGAAGTTGATAAAATGTTATTAATACACTGCCTATATAGGTCCCAGGAACATCAAGGAACATCATTCTCTCAGCTAATTTCCCACAGAGTACTTACCCAATAAATTGTCTACAAACAACGAATTATAACGCCATATGCTGAAGTTGCTATATATGATTTCCCTTGGGTGTTTTTGTAATTTTGCTACATATATAAGTATGCATAAACAAACCAAGGTGTTACTTTGGGTAGGCAAGGAAGGAGTGTCGATATTTAGGGACATAGCAATTCTCTGTTTTTCTCTTTTAAAAAAAATCTCTTAAGCAAATGTGACAAAATATTAGCATCTGTTAAATGTGAGTGTTGGGCCTCCCTGGTGGCTCGGGGGTTAAAGACACAGCACTATCAAGCTATCACCAGCCACTGCAACCTGAGTTTGACCCCCTAGCAGGGGAGACAGCCCACATGGTGCAGCAGACCTCTCCTGTCTCACCTGTTGCTCCCCTCATCAGTGTGTTTCAGTAGATCCACCTGTTCTGCTCCCCACTCTGTCTCTGGTGAATCCTTCTCAAGCCTTGCAACTCTGGCCTACACCACAGTTCTTCTACACATACATACATCTTTATTAAAAATGTGAGTCTAGTTGTAGTGGCAGGAATGGACACAATGCAGGTTTTCTATGATCCCATGCAGACGGGGTAAAGGAGGAGTCAGAGTCCTGGAGCCCTCAGTGGCTTTTGCAGGCTTTTATTGGGATTTACCAGGTACACAGCAGGCAGGGGTGCAAGGGAAGCAAGTCTTCACTCTATCTGGGCTCTCCGACTTTCTCTCTGCTTCTGTTTCTGCTCTCTCATGGTTCTGCTTCTGCTTCTCTGCTTCTCAACTTCTACTGCTTCTCTTCTCTCAGCTTCTGCTGGCATCCCCACGATGCCGCCCCTAAAAGCCCAGACTCAGCCCAGGTGAATCCCACCTTCCTATGCCCACACCCTACTCCAGGTGCCCGCCATCAGGCATGCATTCAGGACCGCAGGGTTCCATCATCCATCCTAATGGCGGGAGAGCAGAAAAGCCTGATACTTTTACCTTACCCTACACTAGTATATTTTCTCTATGTAAAAATGTTCCATAATTGAAAAATTATTAATTAATTATGACAGTTAAACTAAAAGCAAAAGCTTTTTCTAAGAAAATAACAGTATTTTACCCAATGGCTGTTTTTCCCCCAAGTCAAACTTTCCAGTTTAAAGAGACAGACAGGGATCAAATGTGGTAGGCACGACAGGATAGTAAGAGAGTATTGGGAAAACTGTACCATGAACAAGGGTCTGAATGTTTCTTGGCCCTGGTTAGCCAAGTGACTTGCAGGGAAAGTTCCTTCTTGTATCTCTTCTTACATCTCCAATTACTTATTATTAAATGGAAATACTATTATCTAATTATAGGATTACTCTAAGAGGTTAGCACATAGAGGTTGGTACATAGTAAATATTCAACAACTGCTATCAACATTATTATTAAACAAGGGAACTGTTTATATATTTATATATATATATTTATTTATATATATATATATATAAAGTGATCACAACATCCACAACAGGTTTTTGGAAACTGCCACTTTAAGTGAAAAATGGTATAACAAAAGCAGATCCTCAAATAACTGCCTTTTTAAGGTTGGCTGGGAATGAATTTTCTTATCAAAATTTAAAAGAAATGATTTTAAATGAACCAATGTTATTTCAAGAACTGGTCTAATCAACCAAATGGATAATGAAAATACTTAAGTAGAAAAAGCTGAAGTTCTTAAGTACCAGTTATTTCCATTTTCATACAGCTGTTGCTATCATAACAAAGAAATTTAAGATAGGAGGTCCTCTTTTTTTTTTTTTTTAAAGATTTGTTTTTATTTATTTATCCATACAGGAGTTCTTGTAGGCCAGAGGTGTGGGGTGTGAGAGTATTCACCAGAGACAGAGTGGGGAGCAGAACAGGCAGGTCTACTGAAATACACTGATGAGGGGAGCAGCAGGTAAGACAGGAGAGGTCTTCTGCTTCGCCATGTGCTTCCTCATGCCCCAGTGGCTGGCAATAGCTTGACAGCACTGAGACTTTAACCCCTGGGCCAACAGGGAGGCCCTACAGGGGGGTCCTCTTAATGCACAATTTTGTCTTTCTACAAATCTATGTCTCAAGCCTGGAGTTGCTGCTACTGGCAATAATTGGAGTGAGAGGGCCTCCCCAGTGGCGCAGCGGTTGAGCGCTGGGTTGCGAAGCTGCCCGCGGCCTCTGTGGTGCCGGTTCGATCCCCGGCTGCTCCCTGGCCACCGGAGGAGGGTCCCACGTGGCGCGCAGACCTCTCCTGCCGCCCGCTGCTCCCCTCAGCAGTGTGCTTCGGTCCTTCTGCCTGCTCTGCTCCCCGCTCTGGCTCTGGTGAATTCTCTCACCCTCCCATGCTTCTGACTGTACCCAGTGCTTGTATAAATAAATAAATAAATCTTAAAAAAAAAAAAAACTTATTTAAAAAAATAAATAAATAAAATAATTGGAGTGAGACACTTGCAGTGTCTTGGCCAACCCCTGTAACTCCTATCTCAATCTCTTCATTCAGTATCTCTCTCCTAGGGCAGCCATAGAAACAACAACAGCAGCAGCAGCAGCAGCACCCTCATAGGAAGTTATTAGAAATAACCTCTTACGGGGCCTCCCCGGTGGCGCAGCGGTTGAGCGCTGGGTTGCGAAGCTGCCCGCAGACTCTGCAGCGCTGGTTCAATCCCCGGTCACCGGGTGAGGGTCCCACATGGCGCGCAGACCTCTCCTGCCGCCTGCTGCTCCCCTCAGCAGTGTACTTCGTCGTTCTGCCTGTTCTGCTCTCTGCTCTGGCTCTGGTGAATCCTCTCGCCCTCCCACACTTCTGACTGTACCCAGTGCTTGTATGAATAAATAAACAAATCTTTAAAAAAAAAAAAAAAAGAAATAACCTCTTACCTGTCCCACTCCAGACCTTGAAACCAACACCTAACATCTATATTGGGACAAGTCTTCCATAAGATTCTGGCCTATGCTAACTCAGTTGACTTTCCCATTTGAGGGAAAAGATCTCTTTTTAGTTTTAGGTCATTAATGAGTAACGATCAAGAAGATAAGATTGCAAATATTTTCCATAAAGGACTAAATAGTAGACAACTTAGGTTTTGAGAGTCAAGAGAGAAAGTCAAGGTTATGTAGGTATTTAGCTAACCACGACAATACAATCACTGAAAAATGAAAAACCATTTCTACCTGATGGGCTACACACAAAAGCAGGTAACTGTTCACATTGGCTGAACCCATGATCAAGAGTCTGGGGTCAGGGGGACTTTCATCACCTGTATTCTCTGGCATACCCTGGTACTAGCTGTATCCCCAAAATGTAAGCCACTTCCCTTCTACTTCAATGGGTTCATCTGCAAAACGGAGGTAACAACTCTGAGCCCATGGGGTTGTGGGAACCCCAGTCCTACACACCCAGGTCTTATGGGATCTTATGACTAGGGCTTATTTCCTTCTGAAAGACAGCCAAACCTGCCAGATTTCATGAAAATTTCTAATATTATGGTTCTTTATTTGTGTTCTTAGTAAGGGAAATAGCCACACGAAAAGTAACATTTCCAAAAGACCTTTAAAACCCCAAATTGGTATTGTCCATTCAGAATTAAATTTTTATTTGTTTTAATTTAATCAAATTAAGAGCCAGCTCATTAGGAAAGTTCTAACAAGTCAAAGATTTGGAGAACTAATGATATATCTGTGGGGGTATAAGAGGCTCCTGCCTCTTGGCTCTTGTAGCTGCCCCTGGAGGCAAAGGATGACTTTAAGCCACAATGGTACCCTCACTCAACAGAAGACAGACAATGATCAGGCTGCCACATAAGAATGACTCTATATATTTTTAATGGGCTAAGAGCAACAATTGGCTGGACTATGCAGATAGGACAGTCATTCATTCTTTGATAAGAGTAACATAGTGACAAAGCAGGATTGAGGAGGCAAAGTATACATTAAAAATACCCTTTAGAATTAAAAAAAAAAATCCCTTACTGCCAACTAGTGTTGTATTTAATCATAACTAAAAATGTACATGTGCACGAGGATGAATAAAAAAATTTTTCACTGCAATATTATTTGTAAGAGCATAAAACTATTTAAAGCTTTGTGCTTCATAAATTATGAAATATTTATACTTTGTAATACTATGTAGCAGTTAGCAGTTAGCAGGGGAAAAGGCATTATTTACAGAATGTCCTATACCAATCTTCAAGACTTATTAGGTAGGGGGGAAAAAAGTTGTCTACTAATATGAATATATCATTTATGTAATCTGAAAATTTGGTGATTTTCATATGTAAACATCTAGTTAATGTACAAAACAAGTTCACAACGTTTACTTTTTAGGTGAGTCTGGAACTAGCAAGTTAGTCAAGTATGCTTCTGTATTACCAGAATTTTTGAAGCTGCAATGGTTTTTTTTTTTTTTTGGTTTTTTTTTTTTTTTCCAGATTTATTTATTTGTTTATACAAGCACTGGGTACAGTCAGAAGCACGGGAGGGTGAGAGAATTCAACAGAGCCAGAGCGGGGAACAGAACAAGCAGACCAACGAAATACACTGCTGAGGGGAGCAGCGGGCACAGCAGGAGAGGTCTGCGTGCCATGTGGGACCCTCGCCAGCAGCAGGGGCTAGAACCAGTGCTGCAGAGGCTGCAGCAGCTTCGCAGCCCAGCGCTCAACCGCTGCGCCACCAGGGGAGACCCACATATTGTTTTTTTAAGCTAAAAAGAAGTCCAATAAAAATATTAGTACACTGGGCAGTGTAAGATGAAAAAAAAGAATTGAGTTAATGTAGTTTCCTTTTTTTTTTTTTTTTAAAGATTTATTTATTTATTTATACAAGCACTGAGTACAGTCGGAAGCGCTGGAGGGTGAGAGAATTCACCAGAGCCAGAGTGGGGATTAGAACAGCAGACTGATGAAATACACTGCTGAGGGCACGGCAGGAGAAGTCTGTTGTGCCATGTGGGACCCTCGCCGGTGGCAAGAGATGGAACCGGCTCTGCAGAGACTGTGGGCAGCTTCACAGCCCAGCGTTCAACCGCTGCACCACCAGGGGAGGCCCAAGTTAATGTAGTTTCTATACTCAATCTCCAAAGCAAGAAATTAGGATTTCCCTTAGCTAATAATAGCCTTACAGATATGTACCACTCTATGATGTCCAATTATTAGTAAAGCAAAGAGATCAGGGTCTTGATTTAGGTTGAACACATAGCTCATGTTGAGCACTCATTCAATGGGGAGAATTCTCAGCTGTATTCTGTGTCTTCTACCAGTTTTTTGTTTTTTTAATTTTTTTTTAAAAAAAGGACAGGCAGCCTCCCAGAGCTCTCTGCAACCTTTAGTGCCCAAGTTTTAATATTTTGGACTGTCAATAGATTGCACGCATTTAACCTTGCCTAATCCATGGAGGTCACATTCCACATATTCAGTGTGGGGAGAAGAGGGAAGAACTGGCTCCTTTACAACCTAACTGACCTGTAGGGAACATGCAAATAATAGGAAATAAAAAGTACAATGACAGGTGCAACATCTGATAAGTGGGGATATGTTTGCATATTGCTACTACCTTGCCAGTATTTTAAGGAAAGGGGGAAAGCAAGGGTAGAGAAAGGAGAGCAGGAAAAATGAAAGACCTGATTAAGGCACCTCAAATATAAGGGGCATCATGAAGCCACTGTTCACTCCCACACCAAGAAGCGCAAACGTGAGGCATGGCCCTTCATTCATGTCATCAGCATTCAATAATGTGCACTGTGTCCCTGCCCTGCACAGAACAAATGCAGCAGCTGTGATGACATCTTTACCTGGCCCCAAAGAAAGAAGAAAACTAAGGACCACTGATAACTTTCCAGAACACCACACTCATTCTTCATAAATCAATACTCTTCATCCTGTCCTGTGGGTATGTTTCTCCTGCTTTTTTGGGGGGAAGGGGGTGACAAAATATCTTTTCTCTTAGGCAATGATAGTGACAGTAAAGGGTATCCTTTTTTTCCTTAAATCATCTTTACTGAACAAATTCCAGCCCTCCAATTTTTATTTTTAACTAGATTAAATCTTAACCCAGACTGATAATATCCTTGGGCAAAGAAATGGAGAATAAAGACTCAGAATCTACTACTTTCCCAGCCTCAACTCCAACCACCCAAGCCCACCAGCTACTGTTCTTTCACTGCCTAGGTTCCAAGTGCTTCTAGCCATGTTATTCCCACCTATTTTTCACACCCATCACAGGCACCCTCACTAGCTTAACTGAAGTCTCAGCTGCTCCAAGCACCACTTCTTCATTTATGCCTCTGGGGTGTGTGGTCATTAATGGATGAGAAGTTAATACCTGGGGCTACATCTTAGTCATCCAAAGTCCTGTCTATGTGTGTCTTTAATCACAGTCGCTAAGCTCACCCACTGCCTGGCACCTGTGCCCACACCCCCAGCAGGCTAAAGCTCTCAGCAGAGCTGGCTGGCTTTAACATGATTTAACAGGTCTGCTCTGAACAAGGACCATGAAAACAGCCAGTTTGCAGGACTCCAGGGAGGCTGGAGAGTGCAAATTGGCAGGTAAGTAGAAAGGCTCACCACACAGCAAGCAGGGGCAGGGGCCCAGAAAAGTTACTGTTCTTCAAGAAGGTGGTGGGTATTAATCCCACCTGAATGAATGCAGTTTGTCTTAGAAATGCATCAATAATTCAGCAAGCAGGGAACAGACTTTTGTTACCTGGCTTTTGTTACCTTTTTGTTTTTGTTTCCATCAGTGGGGTGCCAGGTAGGGCATTATGGCTTATTAAAAGAAGTTTTTCTTTAAGGCAACAGTCACCAGCAGTTTCACAAAGGTGGAATGTAATAAGACTGGGGATGGGCAGCAGATTTTGCCTGCTCCAGGTGACACTTGGCAATGCTTTAAAAAAATTTTAGTTGCTGTAACTGTAGCAATCCAAAGGGTAGAGGCCAAGGTTGCTGCTAAACATCCTTCAATGTACAAAACAGTTACCCCAAAACAATATTCTAGCCCAATAGTGCCAAGGCTGAGTAATCCAGCCAAAAATCATCCATGAGGTTGCAGATGACAAAACTGGGGCTCAGGGACAGTGAAACCACTGGCCCATGTAAACCTCAGATTCCAACCTAGCTTACCTCTCACTACCGCCAGACCTGTGGTCACCATTACACTACCTGGCCCTCCAGACAACCAATTTTTGTCTCTTCCCTCCACAGCTATTGCCCCAGTCAGATTCTGACACCTCCCTGTAACTCCCAGGATGGGAGAACTGGAGTCTGGCTTCTCCATCAGAGCACAGGCTACCTCAGAGTAGCAGAACACAGAAATGTTACTGAGCGTGTGACCAACTAAGCCTCCAGCTCATTTTTGCTACAAGATGACCTTAGAGTATCACTTTCATTTGGGCAAGGACAATATATACAGTATTCAGACACTAAATCTGGTGCAATTCAAAACTTCGCCTCCAAAAAAAAAAAATAAATAAAAAGATTTCTCCTCCAAATTGCGGAGACAAACTTTCATCTAATATTTGAATTGGAAATGCGCTATATAATCAAGGAATCCTAAGTGAACATGTATGAACAAGTCCATATAATCAAGGAATCCTAAGTGAACATGTATGAACAAGTCCATATGAAATTTTATACAAATCTATTATTTTTCAAAAGAGAGAGTTATCCTTCGGAAAAGGATCAGAAAATCAAAAAAAGCCTAAGGAGCTTTGATGCTATTTTATACCTCCCATTTTAGAAATGAACAAATTAAGCTATGACAATGTGGCTTTCCCAAGGCCACACAACAAATTAACACAACAGGAGCATAGGAAAAGTGATGTCAACTCTAGCAACCTGTGGATTGTCTTAAAAATGCTATTTCTGTTGTCTGAATTTGGATCACTCAACCATTCGGACCAAGACTTAACAGTAAAATAAAGCCAAAGTAGAAACTGTCATGCCAGCCTAGTGAAATCCCAATTGTGTGGAATCTGACATTATTGTAACTGAAACATTTTCACAACCTTCTAAGCTCAAACTGTACCAATAAAATGTGTTCTTCCAGTGTCTCTCTGGAAGTAAAATAGACAAAATTTATCTATTTTACACAAAGCCATCAGTCTGAAAACAAACCAAAAATGAAGGTCAGTTTAAAAAACTGGCACTGATACAGTGGGCAAACACGAACTGCTAAGAAACATCATATGACTGTGACTTACATTAAGAAATAAAAGTTGGGGGCCTTCTCTGGTGGCGCAGGCGGTTGAGCACAGTGCTGTGAAGCTGTCCACAGCCTCTGCAGCCTGGCCGGCCAGCGAGGGTCCCACATGGCACAGCAGACCTCTCCTGCTGCACCCGCTGCTCCCCTCAGCAGTGTATTTCGTTAGTCTACCTGTTCTGTTCTCCGCTGTCTCTGGTGAATCCTCTCACCCTCCCACGAATCCGGCTTGTACCCCAGTTCTTGTATAAATAAATAATCTTTTTTTTTTAAAAAAAAAAGAAAGAAAAGTTGGGTCTTTGTTCCAGTTGCTGGCACTGAGCTCCTAAACCCTTGGAATTTCCTAAGAGCTATAAAGATGAAAGCAGCGTCGTTTGTCAAGTCCCTTGCAACCATACCTGAGTTTCTGTTAATGAAGTGACTTTTAGAAAGCACTAGATAAACAGACAATAAAGACTGCTTACTAACCACTTGATTAGAGGGTTAAAATTTTCAGTTTCAACCCACCCTTCCCCACAAAAACCTCCAGGAGGAGGGGAGGGTTTAGATTGAATTAATGGCCAAAGATTTCATCAGTTGTGCATACCCAATGAAGCCTCAATAGAAATCCCAGAAGGATGGAGTTTGCAGAGTGTGTGGGTTTGGTGAACAAGAACACATTCATGTGTCAGGGTGGTACACCCAAAACCACAAAGACAGAGCACCTGTGCTCAGGATCTTGCAGACCTAGCCCCATCTATCTCTTCATCTGGTTGCTCATTTGTATCCTTTCATACATCCTTTACTAGAAGCTGGTAATCTGCCAAGTAAACAGCTTCCCTGAGTTCTGTAAGCCACTCGAGCAAATGTCCTCATCTGAGGAAGGGGTTGTGTGAGTTCAACTTGGAAAGCAGCTCTGGGTAGCCTGGGAACCCAAGATGAAACTGATATCTGAAGGGGTTTGGGAGGAAAGCAGTCTTGTAGGACCAAGCCCTTAAACTATGTAATCTGAAATCACCTCCAGATAGATTGAGATAAACATAGATCCAAAAGTATCCATGAAAGAAAGTAGATAAACATAGATCCAAAAGTATCTCTGAAAGAAAACAGTCTTGTAGGACCAAGCCCTTAAACTATGGAATCTGACATTCCTTCCAGATTGAGATAAACATAGATCCAAAAGTATCCAGTTAAAATGGGAGAATTACTTAGTGTGGAAAAATCCACACATTTGGTGTCAGAAGTGTGAGTGTAGTAGCATCAGAGAGTAGAGGAGGAAGAGAGGTTTTTCTCTATTCACTGCTAAGTGGGAGTCCACTGAACTTTCACAAAAAGTCTACCACTTCATCACCCATAAAAAGCAGCAAAGTGTAATGGTTAAGTACCAAGACTTGAATATGAGGGACCAAGGTTCAAATCCACACTCTTCACCCACAATATGATTCCTTAGAGTAGGGACCTGAAGGAAATATATGTGCAGATTGTACACCAACAGGCATATACAAAACTATTCTTTACAATTTATTTTGAAAAGCTAAAGTGGAAAAATCCCAAAGGTCTACCAATAGCAAGAGGTATGTGATGTATTCACATAATCAATGAAAACTAAAAAACAAGTATCTCACACAACATGAATGACTCTCAATGATATTTATGTTAAGCAAAAGAGTGCATACTGTATTGTTCCATTTATCTGAAGTTCTAGAACAGGCAAAAGTATCTATGATAAGTGAAATCACAATAATGGTTACCTTGTTGGAAGTGAAGATGAAAGACTGTGTTTGGCTAGGATGCTGGAAATACTCCTACCTTGATCTGGAAAGCAATTGCTTAAGTGAAAATAGCAACACTTCTATATAACTGTATCCAGCCACATAAGATTTGTGTGCTTCAATAAACACATATACACACACACATATATATAATTACATATTAATTATAATATATTGTTTATATGTAACAATAAAACACTGTCATGGTCATATTTTATATTTATATGCATATTGTATAAGATACTGTATTTATGTTATGTACTTATATAATAAAATTATAATTAATATTAACATGTACGTTTCATTTAAATGTAAAATCTCAGTATAATGTCTCCATACACTTAGGCCGCTGTTATTTCCATCATCACTGTAAAGATAACAATTCCAGGTATTTCTGTAAATATTTATTTCTCTTAATATATTGTAGAGAAGATGTGGCCACTGAACAGGGGCTTTGGAATTTCCTCCTTACCTCTGGACTACAAAAGTAGCATAAATATGTTAACATTATAATAGAACACAACTGGAGAAGTAACATATTTTAAAATGTTCCTGGGCCTCCTCCAAGTCAGACCTACAAGAGACCTGAAAATTAAACAGCACTCCTCTTGCATCCGGCTTCCTGCACGCGAGGTGTTACTGAAGAATTGTAGGCTACCTCGTTAGCAGTGGGTGCAAATGTGAGAAGTATCACACTGCTGTTGTACATGTTCCGACAAGACCAGAGGAAACACAATCCCCAAAGAATGAGCGAGCCCAGCGTGCAGCCTGATTAATCACCAGAGGAAAGAGCCCAGATGCTGTGAGGGTGGAATGCTCAGAGAACGCACAGGAAGAAATATGTAGCCAGCAGTAAACAGAACAAAGGGGCAAGCAAGGGGCCTGCCAGGAGACAGTGGAGGTGGAGGTGGGGGGCCGACTAGCAACCACTAAATCTCCCATTGCTTGTTTCTCTAGAAAACCAGACTTGCCCTCCTAGATTATTTTCACTTCGTTGCTAATTATGAGGGTTCCTTACAGCAGGGTCTCTTGACCAGGATGGAGGCAGAGCTTACAGCTGTAACTTTAATGACAGGGATGCACATTTGTTTCATCAGAGTTGTTAGGAAGTTTGACATCTATTTCCTGTGGAGTACAAAAACATGCAATTTAAGATTCACTGAGGTAAAGGAGAATCCGTGTAACATGTAATAAATGGGGAAGGGGTGTATTACACAATCAAAGTGACACAGCTGGGATGAGTAAGAAAAAAGTGGAGCCATCTATCTATCTTTCCACATTCAGAAGAGAAAATCCAGGTTGAGTATGTTCTGGAACATGGTAAGATTGTTTCATTGCTGTTTATTCTCTAGAAGCCCAGGAGTTCAGCCTCCAAAGGCAGTCAAGTTAACTCCACCACCTTCCAAATACATAGTCACATCCTCATTGAAGTATCACTGCTAGAAGAGGTAAATTAAACAGAAATATGTTATCATGGGTAATAAAAGTAGGCAACCAGGGTATTCATTGAACCCAATTTAGTTATAAATTTCCCTTAAAGTTAAGCTAAATATAACGAAAAGGCAATTAGGCACAAGCTTTTAGCACTGTTCTGAATTATTTTAATATTCATTTCTATCTAGTCAGAGCTACAAGAAATCTCACTGGTGAACATTCTCAGCTTATTTGCAGTTTTATCCTCCAATCTATTTACTCACAGGTATCTATAAATAAAATAGAACTGGATAAAGTAAATTTGCCTTTCTCTTTTGGGAAAGCCTTACATATATGAGCTTCTATTAGGATCTCACAGTACGGCTTTAGCAATGCATCAATCAGCCTATTTCTTGATAGAAAAGTCAAGTCTCACCAGTATATGGAAATGCTTTGGGGAGCAGGGAGGTGTACAAAAAGGAATAAGGATGTACTGAATATGAAAACTCCCAACGTTTTCAGAATCACTTGTTGACTAAATTAGGATGGATTCCAAAAAGACCACTGTGAAATAGTCTTCCCCCAAAAGTAACCAGAGTCCTAGAGTCTTCACTCTAAGGTTCAAGAGTCTTCAACACTGGGGTATGCAACATTTATTCTTGACAATCCTGAAATTATTTCAAAAGCAGGCACTCTAAGGTAGGCCTCCTTTTGTATTTAACCTTATTTTCTTGGAGCTTTTCAAGTGTTTCATTTTATGCAAATCATTTTTTTAGGTTTCTTTGTCATTGTAGGCATTTTCCAGTTCTGAAGCTGCTTTCTTTTGTTCCCCTTTACTCCAATGAATTCTGACTATCTCCTGGCTTTTGTTTCTCTACAGTAGTAAAACTCTATTGTGATGCAACGGCAGACAATTTAAACTAAGGTGACAATCATTTCAGAAAATAAGGCAAACTTGCTTTCATAAACTCCTACTACTAGATTAAATATGCCTTCTGCAGCAGGGGAAGGGAAAACACTACAAACTTCACTTTTAGCTCAGAATATGACAAAGGAACTTGGAAATGTAGGTAAAAACAGCTGGCTTTTACGAGGCAATATCTAACTTAATTTCCCAGAATGATGTCTAAAGAACAGAGATTCTCAAAGTTAGGTCCAGAGATCCCTGGAGGTCCCCAAACTACTTTCTGAATGAGTTTCCCAGAGGCTGCAGGACTTGGAACATCACAACTTGAATGGAAAAGAGGTTATGAAAATTCAGCTGCTTTCTACTGAACCATATATTAAAGAGATTTGCAGAAATGCAAAGCACTGCACTATTCCCATGAAAACTTCTTTAGGAAGTTCCTTTTTATAAAAACATTATTTATGCAACCATGCTATGGTTTTATTACTGTTATTTTTAATAAAATAGTTTTTAAATCTTTCAATTCTGTCACATTAAGTATCAATAGATATATAATTCCCATAAGCAAGAGCTCTCAGGGGATCTCCATAAATTTTAAGGGTGTTAAAAAAAAAAAAACAGAGTCTCAAAGGCTTGAGAACTACACCTACAGAACAGGTATTGGAAGACCCCACCGAAGAGCCACATCCAAACTGCCTGGTTTAGGTTTTATTGGTACAAAGGAGTTTATATAAACTCCTATCACTAGAGTGGTGTTAGCCAAATCTAGCATATGTTTATAAATGTTTTTATTAATAAAGTTTTAATAAGACACATCTAAGACACTTTTTTTTTTTACTTATCTCATTGGTTTAGTTATCTATGGTTAATTTCCTGATACAATGGCATAGTTGGGTAGTTGTGACAGAGAATATGATCTGCAAAGCCTAAAGCGGACACTATCTGGACCTTTACAGAAAAAAGATCATCATCATCATCATCATCAATCTTAACTAATCATCTCCAGAGAGCCAGACAATGTGCCTTGTTGCCCTTTACGTGGATCAAATCTTTACAGTAACTCCAGAGGGCTACCCTGTCACCACCCCCACATTGAGTTTAAACTGTGAAGTTCAAACTTTAAGGGACTCTCAGGTCACAAGTCATTCATTATCCATGAGGCAGGGAGTATTCAAATCCAAATGTGACTCTAGTACCAAACTGAAGCATGAAAAACTAAACATGCTGACTTTCCAAAAAACAAAACCTTCCTGCAAACTGACTTACAAAGGCAAAAGCCAATAAAGTATTTCTCCACTGAAGAGGATACACATAGCACTCCAGTCATTTCTACCAAAAACTAGTTCTCTGGATTGTTCCTGCTCATCGGAGCACATGGTGTCCCAACTCCCGTACACAAACATGAAAGAGTCCTCAATGCAATGCATCATCAGCAAGAACGCCACAGAAAACCAAGGGGGGGCTGACATTAGAAATGAGATGTGCTTTGTGGATCAATCACTCCCCACTAAAACTAGCAGAAGAAGGGGTAGGAGGAAGAAGAGGCAGAGGAACATGGAGAGGAATAGTAAATAAAGTAATGGCAATACTTTTTCCTGATCACCAAAGGAAAGCATTGACACGGACCATTGGTTATGTTTGTTATAAATTTTGGGTTGGTACTATTTATCAGGTGAATAAAATTTTCTCCCACAGCAAAAAAAAAAGGAGGGGTAGAGAGAAATTGATGCTGTGGTTATCATTTTTTTAATGCCTATGCACTTGATATGTCAATTTGTATGGCCCCTTATAATAATAATAACAAATAGCTACACCACCTAAGTACTAGGGGGAATTTATGGATACTAGAAGGTGGTAAGACCTCCATGATGAGGTTTGTTCTCAAAGGCAGCACCCTCAAAGTCTTAATTTTCAGAACTAAGGAATATTCCAATCTTCTCAACCCCAAGTGGAATGTGTCATAAATAGTTTCCTCTCAAAATATATTCTTAGGGCCTCCCTGGTGGCGCTAGGTGTTAAGACACAACCTATGAAGCTAGCCACAGCCACTGAAGCACAAGTTCGATCCCCTCTCAGGTAGCTACCCACATGATACAGAAGACCTCTCCTGTCTCGCGGGCTGCTCCCCTCAGCAGTGCATTCAGTCGATCTGCCTGTTCTGTTCCCCTCTCTGTCTCTGGTGAATCCTCTCACACACATCCCCCACACCTCTGGCCTGTGCCCCAGTTCTTGTATGCATAAATAAATAAATATTTTTTTAAGAAGACAGTAAAGTTTAAGAATTTTTTTTCTTAAATCCTTGTCTCACTCCATTCCCACCCCCAAATTTACATACTCATTTACTCATAGTCTAAAACATTTTTGAACTAGGGGTGTATTTATAAAAATCAAGGTATCTTTAACATAGCATTCTTTTCATTTCAAAACATATGGACTCTGTATCTCATAATCAATAGCACATATAATTATAATTAGTTCAAAAAAAAAAACACTAAAAATAAAACTAGAAAATTATTTCTGAGCTATCCCACAACCTGGGGACAACTTGGAACAAGCCAGACTGACCATAGAACACATCTTTCTTTTAATAGATCTCTCAAGACTTTAAAAAAAAATAATCAAATCAAAATGCAAATTTTCAACACTTTAAATGCAAGGGATGCCACATAGGGTCTGCAAGGTCCTAGATTTCAGAGATGGCAAAGGAACAGAGAATCCTTACTAGAAGAACTTGTCTTCAAAGGAAGAAAACTGAGACTTAAGACACAAAATAAGTAGCAGTCTTTAAATATAACCAAGTCCACCGGTTCAATGATTTTCAGAGAATGGAGAGAGCCTTGGGTCAATGCAGGATGTTTGTTTTAAATGGAATACTCCAAAACAAAAATCCAAATAATTCAATACAGTGTAAAGTAGGGACCCCTCCCACTTCCCCATTAATTAGGTTTGGTTATAGTTCTTCAATCTTACAAAGACTGTGTGTGTGTGTGTGTGTGTGTGTGTGTAAGTGTAAAGAATCAATTGGAATGAAGTATAAATATAATGCCTCTTACTACTTCATATTTTCTTATCTCCAGCTTTTAACTAAGATGTTCTAAAAAATGTTCACATTAATTACTGAAAGCAACATTTTTATGATTGGACTATGATATTTATGTGATTAAACTATAATGTATAAATAACAATATGGTTAAATATTATTATAACATTTATAATAGTATGATTAAATAGTATAAGTACTTTCTTTAGTAGAAAGTACACTTATCCTTTTTTTTTCCAATTGCAGTAACATTATATTATATAGACTTCAGCTGTACATCACTCCTCTAATTCCTTTTTAATATCTAGTTGGACCAAGGCAAGATCATAGGAAAACACAACAGTCTATGGTATCTAAAAAAGAAGAGAGTGAGGGCCTCTCTAGTGGTGCAGGGGTTAAAGACACAGTACTATCAAGCTTTGGGCAGCCACTGCAGCATGAGTTTGATCCCCAGCCAGGTTGCTACCCACATGGCACAGCAGACCTCTCCTGGCTCACCTGCTGCTTCCCTCAGCAGTGTATTTCAGTAGATCTGCCTGTTCTGCTCCCCACTCCCTCTGGTGCTCTGGTGACTGCTCTCACACCCCTCACTTCTGGTCTACACCTAAGTTCTTGTATGCATAAATAAATAAATCTTTAAAAAAAAAGAAGAAGAAGAGAATAAGGAACATGGAAAGTGATATCTTCCTAGCAGTTCTTCCTTTATTTTGTTATTTCAGGTATTGAGACATAACTGACATATGAAATTATAAGATATTTAAAGTGTACATCATGGTGATTTGATACACATACATTGTGAAAGGATTCTCCCCATATGGCTAATTAACACATCCATCAAGTTGCATTTTTTTCTTCTTTGGTGAGAACATATTTAACTCTTAGAAATTTTGATTACATAGTATAGCGTTACCATATATAGTAACCATATTTTACTTTAGATCCTCTCGTCTTATTTGCCTCATAACCGAAAGCTTGAAACTTTTTAGCAACCTTTTCCTATTAACTAGCATAATCTTAATGATTATAAGACTCACAAAGATCTTCATGAATTGCCTCTTGTAGGCTTTACTCTAGTTTAGTCTCCACTTTTCCCCCTCCTAGCCAATCCCTAAGAATTAATTGGCATGTATATGTCCACCTATCCTTTTTTTTTTTTTAAAGATTTATTTATTTATACAAGCACTGGGTACAGTCAGAAGTGTGGGAGGATGAGAGAATTCTCCAGAGCCAGAGCGGAGAGCAGAACAGGCAGACTGACCAAGTACACTGCTGAGGGGAGCAGCGGGTGGCAGGAGAGGTCTGCCGCGCCATGTGGGACCCTCGCCTGGCAGCTGGGAATCGAACAGGTGCTGCAGAGACTGTGGGCAGCTTCGCAGCCCAGCGCTCAACCGCTGCGCCACCAGGAAGGCCCTTATCCTTTTTTTTTTTTTTTTAAAGATTTATTCATCTATACAAGAACCAGTGCACAGGCTAGATGTGTGGGAGGGTGAAAGGATTCACCAGAGACAGAGCGGGAAACAGAACAGACAGACTCGCTGAAATACGCTGCTGGGGGAAACAGGAGAGGTCTGCTGTGCCATCTGGGTATCTCCACCGCCAGCTGGGATCAAACCTACATTGCAGAGGCTGTGGACAGCCCCAAAGCGCTGCGCTCAACCACCTGAGCCACCAGGGAGGGCCTAGGTCCACCTGCCTTCACACATGCTCTTCTCTCTACCAAAAATGCTGCCCATCTCTGGGAAATGCCCTTGGTTTATCTTCCAGTCCAACTGCTTCATTCCCTGCTCAACCCAAACAATACTCAATATTCAAAGGCTTCTCTCTCGTTCCTCCCCTCCACACAGGAACCCATAGCCAGCTTTAATAGTATCTTCCTCTTCTTCAGCTCCACACCCAAAGATTTTACAATCTTTGTAAAAGATTGTATCTTTGCCCCTTTTCTCCTAGTCTATTAGCACAGTACCTCAGGCAAGGACTCAACCTTCTCTTGGTGTTGGTTAGTACCAAGTGCCGCAACACAGCAGTCAGAAAATGTCTGCTCAGTCACTGGCCTACAGACAATACTGATAAGAATGTTTATTCAATTATAACACATTACCTGGGCATTTAACCATAAGAGTTCAGGCTGGGGCCTCCGTGGTGGTGCAAGGAGTTAAGCATCGGGACTGTGAAGCTATCCGCAGCCACTGCAGCACAGGGAGCTGACCCACATGGTGCAGCAGGCCTCTCCTGTCTGGCCCACCGCTGCTCCCCTCAGCAGTGTATTTCAGTCAATTAATCGCTTGTTCTGTTCCCTACTCTGTCTCCGGTGAATCCTCTCACATACCGCCCCCGACACCTCTGGACTATACCCCAGTTCTTGTATGCATAAATAAATAAATCTTTAAAAAAAAAAAAACAAAAACAGAGTTCAGACTGTATTAGCAAAAAGGAATACAGTGCCAAGCCTAAGAACATCGTGTGGGTAATAAGCAAAAACATTTGAATTTTCTCTTACATAAAATATATTATTTCCCATCAGAAAACCTAATGGAAACATAAAAATCATTTCTTCTAACAAGTTTTGGACAGGTATTAAATTCAGAATTTTTTTGTATATGAATCATTTATACATCTTGCTAAATAGTTGGACCTTAATCTGATGTCTACCTCTCCATAAAACTGAAACGTCTGAGTAATGAATGGACAAAGTGTGCTTTTAATGTTCTTCCTTTGTTAATCTTTTTTTCATTTTTTTATTCCAAGCAATAGCAACCAATTAATAAAAATTCTTAATCTCACATCATTCCCAATTGCTATAAAAACTGTTAACAAAAGCACTGAAAAGCACTGAAAAGATACAGAATAAAAGGTACGACATACTAAAAAGTTTTGAACATGCTTACATAGAAGTAGCTAACTTTTGTGTGAATTTTTCCCTTCTTATGACTCCCTCAGTAAAATACATAGTAATAGCAGGTTCCAGCTATCAAAGGCCATGTGCTATGCACTGTAGTTAGCTCATTTTTGCACACTATTTCATTTAATGCTCACATCGACTGTATGGAGTTAAGTCATTTTGTTGTTCGCGTTTTATAGTAGAAAATCCCCAGCTGAAAGCTTAATAGAAGAACGTATTACTGCTATGTTGTGCGATGGAGACTTGAATACTGGTCTGTCTAATTCCGTGGAGCATACTCTTTATTACTACCTAAATCTCTATGCCATGTGTCTTATAAATTGCCAATGGCCGCTTTACATTTTTTATTGTTATTTGCAATTTATGTGCAACACAAATCTCTTCATCACACCATTAACTCGCACCACATATACTGAAGGGCAGCTGAGTCTTAAAGAGGAGAGGCCATGTGGTAGCAGAAGAAAATGCACCATTTGCCATGTATTATTCACAATTTAGCACTGGAGTGTACAAAAAAAGAAGAAAAGTAAATATAGTTTGGAATGCTCATCTTCATCCTATTTATCTTAAGTACTCTCTAACCTAAAAGGTATTTATCTTCAACCTGTACAGGTCTAACATCCCCTTTTCCTAACTCCATCAGTAATTCTTTATAAGTCATGACTCAAACATAAGATCTCTTAAATTGACTGCACAGCACCTAACAGTCCACTAAGAAGTCCCCATCTGCCCTTCACTGTATCAAACTTTACTTTACTATTTGATGTCAGATCTGTTCTTGGTGGGAATCAAATGTGACCTCAGACAAATACTATTTGCATTAATCTTGTTCGGGTATTTTCCAGAATTTTATGTCTACAAATATTCCTTGTTATACAAAATCAGTGCAACACATAGGCAAACACTGCACTGGTCTCCCTTGACCTGTTCCACCCAACGCTGCTCC
Organism: Talpa occidentalis; assembly: GCF_014898055.3. Lineage (NCBI taxonomy): Eukaryota > Metazoa > Chordata > Mammalia > Eulipotyphla > Talpidae > Talpa > Talpa occidentalis. The sequence goes on along the minus strand of NW_023600993.1, from coordinate 44,057,944 downwards.
AGCCCCTGAGGGAACACTATTTAGTTTTTCGATTTTTGGTCATTTTTCCCAGTGATGAAATCTGCATACAAAGAAATACACAGATATGTACAGGTTGGTTCTTACACTTATTTAGACACAAATGGGACCAGGTTACATATTGTTCTGCACATCATCTGGTAATATATTGGACAATATTCCATGTCAGTATTCACAGCCTCAGATCATTTGAGGTGTTTAATACTCCACTTTTATTTTCAGATTTTATTTATATTAAATTTTTTATATCATTGTTCATTTTTAACAATATTTGCCTCCCCCCCTCAGATATAGTCCCCGTAGAGTTTCCTGCCCCAATGCACCTGTGCACCATCACCTCAGTCCCCTGTGCTCCTCCCTCCCTCCCTCTGATCCCTCTCCCTCCTCCTCCCCTGCAGGATGTCTCTGGTTTATAACTGTCTGTTTTTGCTTTGTTGTGTTTTGTACTGTTACTATTTTTTTTACACTGATGTCTTATTTGGTTTCCCTATATTCCTCTCTAAGTGAAACCATTCAACATTTTTCTTCTTCCTTCTGGCTTATTCACTGAGCATAATTCCTTGTAGTTCCATCCACGTTGCGACAAATGACATGAGTTTATCTTTTTTGATTGCTGAATAATATTCCATTGTGTAATACTCCACATTTTTGCTGTGCTGTGTTTTATTTTACCTTTTCTCTATCAACAAACAATGTGATATTGTATTAACAGATATGTAAAGACACAGCAATTCTCTCCAAATATCAATCCATTCTCTATGTAGTTTCATCTGAGAGATGTAAAGAAACACTAAATTGCCTTCTGAGGAAGACAGCACTAAGATCTAAAACTGCCTGGCATTGAGTGTATCATCTATTAATTTCCTTGAGAAAAGAAAAAACACTAACAAAAGTCTGACACAACCTCAAAAGCCAACACAGAGTTGTTATCCAAAGAGCTTTGTTTCAGGTCAACTACATAGGAGGGCATTTCAAAGATAACAGGAATCAACTACTAGATACCATTCGAGTAAATGCTTGTCTCTTATGATGTGGAATTGATAAATGGCACAACGCTGACCTTAATTTATGATGGGGAGGGAACATGGATTTATCCCTTCATGGACTTTCAGGGTAAAAACATTGTTTATTCTTCCAGGTTTTCCCTGCTTAGGTATGTGTTTGTTCGCCCTGTCTTATACTCTTTTGCACATTCTATCCACTTTGCATGTATCAGAGGTCCAAGAGGCATCACAAGCACTTGTACAATTAAGCATTTGCCGCCTTTTTAAAAAAATATTTATTTATTTATGCATACAAGAACCAGGGGACAGGCCAGAGGTGTGGGAGGTGAAAGGATTCACCAGAGACAGATTGGGGAACAGAACAGGCAGATTGATGGAAATATACTGCTGAGGGGAGAAGCGGACGAGACAGGAGAGGTTTGCTGCGCCATGTGGGCTGCTCCCTGACCGGGGATTGAACTTGTGCTTCAATGGCTGCAGAGAACTTCATAGGTTGCGTCTTAACCAATTGCGCCACCAGGGAGTAGGATGTAGTAGGATGCCCTACTACAAATGCTCAGAAAGGGATGTGAGTCTGCCCTTTGGTGGTTCTCTGCCATCTCACACTCTCTCCCTTCTGGGGTTGAGTGACAGGAGGCCCCTACTCTTCCAAGAAATGACAGCAACCATCTAGTGGTGCTATTTGCATCCCAAGCCATCTACTACCTTCACTGAGAGCTTGTAAAGTTGTCCACTACCTGGTTGGGGCTAATGCCAAAATAAAGTCTGCCAAAGCTCTCCCTCAACACCTAATTCAGAGGGGGGCTTGGATGGTGCCCAGAGGAAGAAAAACAATTGGAAGGAGAACAATCACAGGGGAAGGACAATGAAACTTGGTAAAAGGTGAGCCCCTCTCTTGCCTGTATGTCCTTGTACTAGTGTGCCTTTCATTCCAAAGCACTTGAGAAGAATACTGCTTCTAACTCTACTAAAACTTGATAGGAAGAAGAATTTCTGAACATTAATGGAGAGTCCCAGAACACTTCCAGGATCAAATAAATGGAAGCTGGTTTATTTTTTTTTTAATTTTTTTTTTTATTTTAAATTTATTTATTTATTTATACAAGCACTGGGTACAGTCAGAAGCGCAGGAGGGTGAGAGAACTCACCAGAGCCAGGCAGAAGGACCGAAGTACACTGCCGAGGGGAGCAGAGGGCGGCAGGAGAGGTCTGCGCGCCATGTGGGACCCTCCTCCAGTGGCCGGGGAGCAGTCAGGGATCGAACCGGCGCTGCAGAGGCCGCGGGCAGCTTCGCAACCCAGCGCTCAACAGCTGCACCACCAGGGAGGCCCGGAAGCTGGTTTAAATCCTCAATTTCTCTGATCAACTAATTTCAATGAAGGGATAAGCACACTCTAAAGTGAGATAGACTTCTATTTTGTCATCATTATGATTATTACACTAGTTCGTTCTCCTCCATTTCTTGAGAAAATGATTCACCATCAATACATAAGACTACTATTTCTGATGTTCCTTTCAACTGCACAACACAGAAATGCCCAAGCAGACCTGATGCAAATCAATGCCTGTAATTCACATTTGCCTTTGCCACTTCAGCCTGGGTGCCTCAATTTCCAAGAACATAGTACTCTGCACCCTGCCACAGAAATTAGGGCTTCCCGGTCAAGCACCACATGGGCCCTCACTGTCTTGTTGAGTTCCAACTGCCCTAAAAGAGGATGACTGCCAATTTATTTATTGGAGGTGATCCCCCAAGGCCCCATCAAAGGGTATTTTATATATGCCACACAGAAATCATTTTAAATCATACTATCATTAATATGTATCTATCTTGTTGACAATCTTTCCAGACTTTTCATAAGATCCAGTAAACAAATTGTGTGTGTTTGTGGGTGTACACAGGTATAAATATATATAATTTGAACTCTTTATTATAGGGGTGCAGTTATAGGAATCATTCTACCAAACAGGTAATTTCTATGACCAAATCACTTCTGGTTGGCATTAGAAGTCCTTGTTTTACAGGTTCCAAGCATGAACTGCAAAATGGTTTTCTTAGGCTAATGGTACATGTAATTTTCATTCCTAGCACATAAAACCTAGAGTGATAAGTTATTACAATAAAAGGAGTCCTCAAACAGAAATAAGGATGTCTGATTTGTCAGGTTACACTCCTTAACAAATTTCATCTCCAAACTTCATCCTCTACCCTGTTTGTAAATTGAAAGTTTGCATAAGACATGTTAGGATATATTTCCTGGTGTACTGGGAAGAGAGGAAGGACAGTCCAAGAACTAAGCAGAAATATCAAGGTCAAGCCACCCCATCAAAGATGCTTCTACTGACAAGCTTCATACCAGATAAACCAGAAGGAAGTTGGGATGTGGCCATGTTTACCAACTTACTAGGCAATGACCCAGAAACAGAAAAAGGACCCAGAATTAAAAGTAGCAGCTGACAAGGGCTTTGACAATTAAACTTTGCAAACATAAGCTTTAAATCCTTTGGTAGGGAAAACACTGTTGGGGGTGGGGAGGGAGAGGAGAATGGAATATTGGCTCCTTTACTTTACTCAGAGGTGCCAGCAGCCTGCTCAGTGAGGAGCCAGACTAGACTGTTCCAATTCACCAAAGAGCAGAGGACTCAGAGAAATGAGAGAAATTCGAAGAGCCTTCCCACAGTGCAGCTAATCACTGACAAAGCTCAAGACCTGCTTCCACAGCTGGCGGCCTCAGAGTGTCAGGAAAGGTGGAGGCAGCCTCTGAGAGTTCAAGCCTTATCTAGCTCAGATTCCTCAAAGAGCCCCAGCTGGGATGGCAAATGCCTGGGTACAAAGTCTGGACCTGCCACTTGGGAACCTGCTTCCTAGGTTGGTCAGTCAGCACACAGCCTTTTTTTTTTTTTTTTTTTTTTGGCTTGAGGTCAGAAAACAATTTTCTAGGGCAACATCAGTCTAAGTCCTGGTCCCCACTTTAATCCCCTGTGCACAATATAAATCTGGATGGAAACATAGATTACCCCCACCCCCGAAGGGGGGGGAACACTGTCTCTCACCTGAGACAACATCCCCCATCTGGCAACACACCTTCCCTGACAACCACTTCAACAGACCCAAAGCAGAAAAGGTATGTCAGCAACAGCCAGGGAGGGTCAGACACCCTTAGAAGAAGGGGCTCAGTGGGCTCATCTCCAAAATATGTAATTACTGAGGAGCTGCACTTAAATGACTTCCACTAAGAAGCAGCTTGCAAAGCCGGGTTCCCAATTCCACTTACTAGAGACTCCTCTGTGCTTCCCACACCCCTATCAACATAATGGCACGTGATTAAACTGTCTTATTCTGTTAGCCCTTTAGCAGACATGGAAACAAAAAAAGTCATAATCCTACCATAAAGCTGTCATATTTTGAAGGCTATTTAACAAATTGATTTCCCGAAAAGGAGCAGGTATTGCTGCACATACACCACCCCCACAAATGTTTCTCTAAGTGAATGCAAATTGGCCTCTAAAGAATTTGTCTAATGTGTTAATAAAAGATTTCTATGGCCAAGGAAGCTACAAAGTCCCACTTAAGAAATAATTCACGCTTTCCTAATTTCTCATCCTTTTGTATAAATATAAAAGTTAACTGTTTCTTTTTCTTTTCTCTGCAATCACTTAGTTTGCTGGGGGCATCAGCCAGTAACTTCCAAGAGTCCCAAAGCCACATTTAGTCAATCAGACCAGGTCCTCTAATGTCCAGCCCTGGAGTCCACTTATGGTCTTGACAAACACATCTGGAGCGTAGATGCCCCGGCATAGCTCTGAAGAATCATTAATAGTTGTCACATGACCTAACACTGCTGTCACCCTAAATACACTAACACAGACAGGTACATGCGCCCTACACTACAGATCTGGGGCTGTGGGTGCCCTGAGAAAGGGCTAAGTACCTACTAAGGCACCACTGAAGATCCCCAAAAGCAAATTTCAGATAAGATTTTTAAGTGGAACTATTTCCGACACTTCCTCAAATTTTGGTGAAAACATCTTTGGTGTTTTCCTCTCAACATCAAATAAACAGATATTCCATTTCATTTATTTCAACGCGGGTGCCAACTCACTGGCAAGCTGTATATGCTGTTGCTCTCTTCCTAATGGCCAATGCCTAATTTGTTTTTGTTTAGCTGATTTTGGAGGATTGTTTTATAAGATTTAATTTTCCAAATTGGTAATACATGCATACACACATTACAGAAACCAAAGGTACAAAGAGTGGATATTCCCTCACCTCCCGAGACAACTCCTATTACCACAATGCCAGTGATACTCCTGTCCCAGGAGTATCTGTCCTAATTAGATACTATTGTGCACCTCGCTTTCTTCTCCCTAATTAACAAGATATCCAGGGAAATGTGGATCTACAGATAAACATCTGTATCCCTTCATATATGGTTGCTTCACTGGCTGTAACAGAGGCAAATACACCCTTATTTAGCACATCATAATTTATTAAAAGAGACCCTACTAATGGGCTGCCAGGTTGTTTCCAGTCCTTTCCAAACACTGCTACAATCAATAACCTTGACACAAGTCATCTTGTACTTGTGGAAGTTCATCTGTGGCACAGTTACCTGGGGCAGAGCTATAAGATCAAAAGGTAAGTTCAAGTATAACTGCAGCAGACATAGCCAAATACTTTCAAAGAAGCTCACCAATTTCACACCCCCACTACTAATGCCTAAGATTCTCCAATTTCCCACAGTCTCCCCAGTCTTTGCAGCAGAGGCCAGTTCTAAATGGCACTGAGAACAATGAGAGGTAGCACAGGGCTGGTGTGGGCTAAACTCTCCTTCCATTTGTTCCCCTGGCTTCCAACTCAATCTGCCCCATGGTAGCAGAGTTGGTAAGATCATAGGTTTGATGGGTAGAAAAAGCTAAAGTCCTAACTCTGCCCTTCTCAACTGAGTGACCCCGGAGAGTCAGTTTGCACTTTTTTGAGAACTGAGAAATTTTCTCATCACATAAAGGGGAGATGTATGCATGCATCCTTCTGCTGAATGAATATAATCTAGTTCTTTCCCAAGCTGGGATGCAGGAGGATTAAATGGAATAACCACAAAGCATGCCCCCGTGAGTGTTTAGCAAATGTTCACAATGACTACACTCCCAGTCACCATCCAATAAGAGGTAAATAATCTTCCTAAGCCCAAATGAGAGATCATGGCACCAGAGACTTGGCACTGCTCTGTGCCAGGCTGCTGAGAAATGCCTTCTTCTGGGCCTACTGGACAGGCACTTAGACTGGCAAGAGCCACACCCTATTTAGAGAGAGGAAGTGTACACATTTTTTTATTATTGATGGTAAAATGCTATAAAGGAAATAAGAAAGCACAGGAGCCCCAGTTTAGACGGTGGGGCAGCAGAGGGTGGGAGGGAGAGGGTGCCATGATGATATCCTTTTAAGAAAGAAATTGCTGCTCAGCTGCAGGTAATCTTCAGGATCCAAGAGTTTCGGGGACAAAGCTTTGTTCTTCCCAAGCAGCCCCTAGTCAAAAGTTACAAAGAGGTGGGACAGAGTTTCTACCCAAAGTCAAATTCAAGTCTTTCACCAATGTTTTTCATATAATGGGCAATCTGTGGTCTGGAGTTTCCTGAAGGTGTCATGGCCATATCCTGTTCTGAGGTTCCTCCTGTCCAATCCTCCCTTTTCCATTTTTACCTGTTAAAGGTTTTAGCCCCCAATAAACTTACACTTCTACTTGAGTGTCTGTATTTCAGAACTGATACAGACACATGTTGGACTCATTAAGGTCACGCTTAATCTTAACCAAACTCTCTTCACCTGGATGGACCAAATCATCTGCCTTCCACCCCTCATCAGCGCTCTGTGCACAGGCCAGCTTTCCTAACTTGCAAGTTTCTCACTGTGATAATTCCAAATTTTCAATATAGTAAGTGCAGGTTCTTTGCCAACGCTTCACAGGCACAGTCTCAATCATCATAACCATTTCATGCGATAGGTATATACCCTGTATGTAGGAGACAGGGGAACACAGCGAGAAAAAGAAATACAGAAGATCCACCTCTAGAAGACTAGACTCAGGCTAAATATTTTCTCCCAAGGTCCTAGATCAGTCAATGGCAGGAGAGGGACTCATCTCCAGGGACCTCAAGTAACAGGTACCATGGCCAGCCTCACCAGCCTATAGTGGGTTTTTTTAAAGCCAAATCCCCAAACTTGACTATTCAGAAATCTTTCTCCATAAACCTCAACGCTTAAAAATCCAAGTCCCTTGGAATCTCACAGACACGTTTTCATCTGTATTAACTCACAAAACACAGTCCAGTTTTGGCTCCCAAATGAAACAGTAAGTGCTCTAGAATCAGAAACCACCATTTTCCCAACTCTGTGCTGCCCATAGTGGCAGATGTGAGACTCCCCACAACAGCAAATCCACCAGGACGGGGAGCTCCCTTCACATATTCCGAGAAGCCCTCTGGGCTCCATCCGCCCCATTTTTATCTCCCAGTGTCACTGCAGTGTGGCAAATACTGGATCAGGGGAGCCCCCACTAAAATGACCACATTTTTGAAGGGCTGTGAACGCTGCTAACAAGATAGCAAAGCTACATGTAACTCACCTTGAAAGAACAGCCAGCCGCTCCCTAAGGGACACACACATACCGGCTCCCAGAAGACAGCCTGGAGAAGCCCTCGTGGCAGTGCACTAACTGGAAACAGCAGGGAAAATGCCCCTCACCCAACCCCCACCCTACACACCCACCTGTGAAACAGGAGAGGCTGTGATTGCCTCAAAGCCAGACGGCTAAACTTCTGTGTGAGCTACTGTTACAAGTAAAGAAAACATCTCTGGTCACTTTAGGAAAAAAGCAGAAAATAGTGGCAAGTGGGGGCATGATTTTCTCGTAGCTGTTCTGTCTCCAAGGAACCTCCATCAGCTGTAAGACCCAGTAATGTCACACTCGCTGGTACAACCAAGCTGCTCTGTCTACCCGTGGATGAAGGTACACATTTCTAAATGTTACCAATAAAACAACACGTTCTAATCACAGCCCCAAGAAAATAATCACATAATTTCTACTTTGTGTATAAAGGCTATTATTAAATGCCTTGACTCAAATGGGAAGTCTCCTTATAACTACATTTACCATGTTTTAAAAATGTAGTTTATTTGCTTTACTCCTGATGCCAAACTGTTGCCTCAAGTTTTTCACCGATATTGTTCAAGAAAGCTTCCCAAATTCAAGTACGGGCTAAGTCTTAAGTTGAGAGAAACATCAGGACACAAGAGAACTAAATATAACAGAGAACACCATGTCCTCTGAAGAGGAAAACAATTCAAAGCGATTTCCAGTTTAGTTTGGCTACTGAAATCATAGTTTTCGAAAAGGCCACTAATCCAAAAGTACTCCTGAGACACCAAATAACTGTAGGGATAAAGGAGTTTTAAGTATCATTTACAGAGAATTTGGATATTTGGTTAACCAAATAGGATGGGAATCACACATTTCCTAAAAGGGAAAAAATATATCCTTGACTTGGAATTGAAAATTACAGTTCCACGGAGAATTGACTACTAATTCTAGACCAATCCATAGCAACAGCTGTTACCACTGCTTGGTCTACATGTTACCCACTCAGAAAATGGTCCCCAGCCTGAGCTACGGATGCCATTCCCCGTCTGCTGTGGCCTTACCCAGGGCTTCCAGGTTGAGGCTGCTGTCAATTATCAGTCCATCTGTCTGCAGCCATTGTCCTGATCTTAATAGTCTGCCGTTTGCAAAGCTGACAGCAAAGCACAATTCAACTATACAGAAAATAAAAACACCTCAATGGCTCTGTAATGACTCACTTTTCAACCCAGGTGTGACATTGCTGTAATTAGTCTGCAAGACACCATGAGCTTTGTTAGACCTAAAAACAAATCCATTTATCTGCCATAGAGGAGCTGTTCATACCACATGGAAAATTAAGGAGGGGAGTGGAAAAAAGCTTTCCACTTAAAGACAATTTGGCTAATAGATCACATATGTTCAGCTTTGTCTTCCTCTGGCCTTTTTCTGGTTTTAAATTTTATTACCCTGGGGCATTTGCACCAAACAGAATCTTCTTCGTTGCTTAGGAATTAATCCGCCCCTGCTGTTTATTCCTCATTGAGTCATAATCCTCCATTTGTGACATCACAATTAGCCACTTGTGGTGATGATTATAATGTCATGAACAAAGGATTATGACTTGGAGTTGGAAAAGAAACAGCAGGAGCACTAACTGCTGTTAAAGAATTTCCTCTTTTCAAAAAACCATACCCAGGAATCAACAATTGGAAGGTGGGATAGGAGAGTAGGAAGGGGACACTAACTGGGAGAAATCTACCCTGTAACTGGAAGTTTTAAGAAAATATAACTAGTAGTTTTACCTAGTGAGTAAATCTGAAAACATTTATGAGCTCCATATTTTCTCACCAGTCCAACTTTCAAAAAAAATGTTGAACAGTACAAAGAACCCCTGTATGTGTCTTTCAGCCATGTCTATCATCAATATTCAGCCACACCTGCTTTATAATTCCCTATGTACATAATTTTTATCAACCATTTAATAGTATGTGCCAGTATCATGCTCCTTCAAAACCCGATTACTTCTTACTTCAGTGAATTTCACTTTCGTTTTTTGTTTCAGGGAATTTAAGAAAAAGGACATCCTACTACATCACCAGAGTACCGATATCAGGTTCAGGAAATTTAAGACTGACATAATACATTCTATTTTGTAGTTTATATTCCAATTTTACCAGTTATCAAAAAATTCTTTTATATCATGCTTTCATCACTAGCACATTTTATAATGACTCAAGAAAGTTAACACCAATATCTTTTTATGATGCTTTACAATGGTCAATAGGATTACTAATGCAAAATTCAGGATTTATAAAAAATTAATTCCAGAGTAAGAAAAGTAATGGTTAGCATTTATCTGGTGCTTACTATGTTCTCCTATCAAGCATTTTACATGAATTATCTCATTTATGCCCCATAAAAACTCCATGGGATGTAAGTCCTTATAATCCAAGTATTATAAAAAAGGAATGAAAAACCACCCACACAGAATGAAGCATATATTAGAAAATATATCGAGGTGAAACCGACCAGACTTCTCCCTTTGACAAAGCTTCCTCTAAAGAGCTGAATTCAAGCTGGTCCTAGCAGGCAGTCTGACATGAATAGATTACAAGACCCAGTCAACCTTCAGGACAAACTAAAAGCAGCTCAATACTCCACTGTAAATGAAGACTGCAATTAAGAATGCAGATTGCAGGGTCACAGCTGATTGCAACGTTTCAGCATTTGATCATCACGGAATATTCCAATACACGTCTTGCCCTCTGAGCAAGTTTTATGGTTGGTTGTACAGTGGGCAGCTTCTGTGGCATTATTAACTGCCTATTTAACAGATCCAGGAATGCCATTTATTCAAAACACAGAGTGAAGGTTTTAAAAGCAAGAAAAGAAGCTTTTTCACAGGCTAAAAGCTTTTAGGACAGGATGGACCTTAAATTGCCTATTTCACAGAGACAGAAATGGCTCCAAGGGAAGCATGGACAGTATTACTTTTTCTTTTTTTTTTTTTTGAGAATATAAAGACATAAGATTAACTCAACCTGACTGAAAACCAAAACTGTTAATCTAAACTGGTTGTGCAAAGAAACAAAGATTCACAATGTAAAAGCTATGACTACGTTTTAAAATAATGATTTCTATACTGTTCTTTTTCCCATTAAGCATATCCCAGGATTTACTCGATATGGTCCATGTACAGAGTTCTAACACCCAGCAAGTTATACTGCAGACACCAAACACCAGTCCGATACCCACAATTACTATTGCATCCTACATCCCTAGTCATCCCTGCCCAGGAACCTTACCATCAGAAATACCCAGGAAAAAACACTGCTTACCAATGTATACCCATAACCTACATCAGGGGCTTATATCTCAATCTCCTGCATCCGCACCCCGCTTTATAGTCTGTGTATGTATGTATGTTTGCTTGTATTTTTAAGCTGTTGTCTTTTTGTTTGTTTGTTTGTTTAAGATTTATTTATTTATTTATTTATGCACACACTGAATATAGTCACAAGCGCGGGAGGGTGAGAGAATTCACCAGAGTCAGAGCGGAGAGCAGGGCAGGCCGACTAACGAAATACACTGCTGAGGGGAGCAGCAGGCGAGGCAGGAGAGGTCTGCACGCCATGTGGGACCCCCAGGCCGGGGATCCAACCCGCGCTGCAGAGGCTGCGGGCAGCTTCGCAGCCCAGCGCTCAACCACTGCGCCACCGGGGAGGCCCTAAGCTGTTGTCTGTTTAAGGGAAGAATGGAGAACTTTCTTCAACAGTGGCCAATGGTTCACATATTGTGCTTGCCCCACAGTGTTTATTATAAAGCTGCGTAACTGCCAACATTTTAAAATTAGGACATTCACCTAAAAATCCAGATTTCTGACTACCCTTGAGTCTCATTTGGGGGCTTATTCATCCAAAGTGATGGTGGATCAGAGTGCCAGTCACCCTCTGAGGCCCCACCCTTTCCCTTCCTCCACTCTTACCTCTCCCCCCATCACTCACACCCACTCATTCCTAGGGTGACTTCATAATTAACCGCCTAAAACAGGGCACTTCTGAGAATGAAGGGGAACACTGTTAATAATTATGCGAGGACAGGCTGGCATTAATGGGACATATGGTCACGCTACTTGGGTTACCAATGTTGGCTCCATCTTTGCTTCTCAGCAGCAGATATGTCTTTGTTCTTTTTTAGCCCAAATGCTTTCGTTTGCAGTGTTCATCAGTTTTGCTTTGGGATTGAGACGCTGGGAAATTTTACTGGCTAATTAGTAAATTGCTTAAGGGGACAATCGAAATTGAGAAATAGAAAATGTTCCAGTAATGGGACAATGTCAGAAAACTGGGACAAGCTGAAGGGGGTAAGGAGCCCTGGATTTTATTTCTCCAGAGGCTCATCCTTAACTTTCCATGGAATTCCATTAAACCTCAAGACACTTTTATTAGCTGGAATCTAATGAAGAGAACTTGAGACCAGTCTGTTAATAGTTCTGTCTATGCTTCCCAGAGTCCGTAGAAGATTTAGAGTCCTGGGTGGTGGTGGGATTTCTAAATTCCTGGTACCTTTTGAGGAAAAACAACTCTTCTGAAACAAAGCAACTATGCAAAAATCTAGCATGCATTCTGTCCTCCTGATGAGCTGTCAAGATCTCCTTTTTTAATGAATCCAGTTGGCTCCTGGCCAAATGTGGCAGCCATTAGTTTGGAAACAGTTTGAAATGCTCAAGCTTTGGCGTCATATAATCAAAATCAATTAATGTACCATTTGGGACTTCGTCTATACTTCCATCTCAGAGGCAGCTTTCCAAACTCTCCAACTCACTGTGGCAGGATCATGCAGTGTTTCTATTGGTCTCGCCAAGCTCATCAGGCTGTTGTCCTTGTGAATATTCTCTCCCTATTCCAGTCAAGTAAACTAAGGATGACTGTCTTCACTTTAAAAGGAAAAAAAGAAAAAAAAAAAAAAACTATTCCAGAAAAACTCATTAAAGGAAAATAATTTGTTTTTCCTTACACAGAAATCCTTAGTGAGGGGTGGGCATTCAAAGGCGGTCTGGAGTTTAGGGTGGGGATGTGGTCTGAAAGAGCATGTCAGGTATTACTATGGGCATTTTCTGTTTAGAAAAAGTCAAGAAAGCTTTGGTCAGCCAACCCACAGAAAGTGGACAAGTCTGGGGTTATTTTAATAGTTACCAAATGAAGTATGGCTATAACAAGATTTTTAAATAGTTCAGATAATTCTTTTCTAGGAACTTGGAATGCCAAACTGAGAAAGCTGAGGTCCGGCCTGGTAATTCCCTTGTGGGCTCCAAAGCAGTGAACTTGCTGCCTGAGCATCAGGTTGGGTGATGCTCCAAGCAGGACAGATTAAAGATGCAGACTGAGGGTAAAGCTACCATGGACCAAATTGCTCTCAAAATAAGATGGGGAATGAAGGGAAAGAAAAGATCCTCAGGTTGGACCAGACAACAATATCACCTGGCTCCTTCCTGTTTTTGACTCCCTCCTTGTATATTCAAACAACTTTATCTCTAAAGACTAGGCTACTAAACACATTTTCCACACATACTACTTCTTCCCAGACTTAACATGACTATCTAACCCTTCATTGTTAAAACTTCATCAGGCTACCCCTTCAGGTTTCCAGGATGGTTTCCTGGGCCACCGGTTTTCAAAAGTCTTTCAAAAAGACAATCATTCCACATTCATCATCCCTCAGCTGGGGGGAGGCGGGGAGGAAGGCACATACACATTGCCTTGGGCTTGCTCAGGAGCCAGAGGGCAAGCTGCCAGGCTGAGCTCACCTATCCCAGGCCCAGGCCTGCCCCATTTGTCTAATGATGATAAAGCATCCCAATCTAGTCAACATCGGGACTCTCTGCTCAGGCTCTGCGCACAGCATGTTGTGTTTCCAAATGAGGTGTCTATACCTCTGGGTATTGAATTTCCAAAACAGCTTTCATAAATTTTAATTCATGAGGACGAGTTGTATAGCAGCTACGAGTCCTTTGCCCCCTCCCACCACACAGCTCAGCCATAAGCTCTGTACACCAAATTCAAATACTAGGTGTTCCACTTCAAAGCGGGCTGTCAATTTTCAGAAATTGGTAATTTTAAAGCTATATCAAATAAGCAAGCCATGCAACTGTCTGGGAACCTGCACATTATAAATCGAGTTTATTCAAATCAAATTAGGGGGGCACAGAAAATATAAAGTGGGTAAACTGCAGCTACTGAGGCATGGATAGGAAAGAAACGCAGACACATAACTAATGGGCAAACATTAATCACAGGCCTCTATCTCGAGCTTTCCAATCGCATGCACTGTAATTAATAAGTACAAATTTTTCTGACTTTATTAAATAAAGACTTTTGGTTTCTCTTTCAGTAACCAGGAAAAATGCCAAAAATTTACCACTGATCCACCGAGCTCTGGTTTATGGAGTCCAAAATTTGTCATCTAGAGATAAGACATTTGCCAGGCAAAGGTTCCCTTTCTTCACTTGTGAAATACGAATAATCATAGAACCTACCTGTAAAGGGTAGTTGGAAAGATGTGAAGATTCAATTGGATAAAACAAGTAAAACACAGAACCTATCCCAAATGTAAGCTCACATAAGAGGCAGTGATTAATATTAAATGTGTTTTCCTCTTACCAGTATTAACTTGAGACTCACAGGTAAGATGCTACTTTGCACTCAGGAGTCTCAACCTAACTGTGGAAGCAAATAAAAACAAAATTGCTGGCCTGTGTTCACACAGCTACCCAGCTCTGTTTTGTGTGGCTCCACTACCCCTTGACCAGCAGAAGTCATGGGAATTAGCTTGTGATGAATAAACCACAGGATGATGACAGGCCACACGTGAACTACACAATATCCATGTATCCAACAGACGTCTCCAGAGAGTCACATACAAATGAATCACATGTAAATATATCAAGGTACCAAGACATCTGGCAATAAAAAGTATTTGGTGGACTAAGAATGTGTGTGTGTGTGTGTGTGTGTGTGTGTGTGTGTGTGTGTGTGTGTGTGTGTGAGAGAGAGAGAGAGAGAGAGAGAGAGAGAGAGAGAGGCAGATAGACACTGAGAAAAGGACAGAGAACTGAAAGCATTACAATTAAAACATTCTGAAAATATACTGATTTCACAGAGTTTAGTGACTTTTCAAAATAAAAAGTGTGGTTGTCTTTCAGTTGTGTGGAAAAATACCAACCTCTTCAGTTATCACAATTCAGGATTGCTTGTTAGGTAATAAAAAAAAAATTTAACTTACAAATTCTTCTTAAGAAAATGACCAAGCAAGTTTGTATCCATTTGCAAGAAAAGTCTAAAGCACTAAGAACAAAGGTATGGAACAAAAATTGTTGGTTAAATTATGCTGTGTTACAAATTATGAGCCAAGCAAAGAGCAATGTACATGAAGGTACATGAACCTTCACTTACCCATTATCTAGCAGCAGAAATTGCCAAACATTTTAGGCTGATCTTGTTTCAACTGAAACACTAGCCATAATCTCACCTCTTCCCTCAGTTATTTGGAATCCAACACCAGATACTATATCAATCATGATACTCTATTACATGGGGGTGGTGGGGTGGGGGAGAAAAGATGTGAAATTGCCTGAAGCATAATCCTGTTTAAAAAAAAAAGAAAGAAAACAGCCAAAAGCACATATACATTAGGGAAAAGTCTGTATCTCCAAATAGTAGCAGTGATGAGAATACAGAGTTAAATTTCTGGCTGACTTGTCTTTAATCAACTTTTTCTATGTGTCTTTAATCAACTTTTTCTGTGATGAAGCATATATTATCTGTCATAGAAAAATAAATTAAACTCACCCTGTCTTTAATATCTCAGTGTTAAAAATAAAACAATTTCAACTACTAATAAACAAATTAGATGCTAAATATTATTTTCCTAAACTTTACCACTCTACGTTACCCCGCAACATATGCTCCAAGCCAGCCATGTAAAGGTATTAGAAAAGAAAAATTATATCAGACACAAAAATGCAGGAGTAAAATTTGTATAACGAACAATGCTTACCATACATCACATGCCAGATTTTACTAGAAATCATTATTCAAAAAATGTTAAGAGTTGATGCAAATTTATAGGGCAACAGTACTGACTGACAGACATCTGTGGTAGGGTAATGCTAGGCTGTTTCCTGCTTTGTTGATTCAACAATCAGCACTGAATGTCTTCTGTTCTAATTTATTTTAACTTCTGCTTAATTAAATGCATAAAAGAACTAATGTGTTGGATTTGGGGATTTAAAATGACTTTCACCCAGCTGTTTTTAAATGCACTAGGAAATTTCTTGAATATAATTGTTCTTTTAGAGGCAAAGAAGCAGACTGTAGCCATGACATTCACACAGAGGGGAATTATCACCTAATGACACTAGCTGACACCTTATAAACAGTAACCCCCAACCAGAGCTTGAGAGATATTATTCCAGGCCTTCTCCTGCTACCTCATAAGGTGATTAGAAATTGCAAAATGTAAAGGTCAAGATAAAATTATTTTCAATTCATGTTCAACAAATTCAACAAACAGTTACGCTATAACATTTGCAAAATCAAACAGAAACTAGCAGCACATTAATCTAAAGCTTTGGAGAACTGAGGAATCTTCTCCCACTCCCATTTAAAAGGAAATAGGGTATTTACGGGGTCCCATTCTGACTTTATATTCAACTATATAGTAAAATCCAAAACAGAGTGAGGCAGGAGAAGTGAATGAAGATCAGCATGCAAATTTTTCTCAAGCCAACATTTTTGTATCTATCTCTCAGAGATGCTCAGTGGGTTTTTTGCAAAACCCCATGTATCTTAACAGAAGGAATTTACATTCTATCCAGCCTCCCATTCAACCAAGTGTTGTTCAGAGTTCCATTTTTAAAAAGAACAAGTAGGGATATATTTTCTACTTAGTCTGATGCCTAATGCCAAGTTTGCACTCAACAGTAGCATTGGATTACAGTGATATCTATAAAGCGATATACTATTCTGCAAACAAATATTTAAGGAGAGCTCTATCTGATACTTTATCCAGTGTGACCATTCAGGCTCTTGGTTGTTCATCAAAAAAATCTAAGTCAGAGTTTTAGAAAGAATATTTGGCTAAATGGTTAACCCACAGAAATTTCAATTACTTTCAGAAAGCACAAAGAACTGACTTCACATTCAGGGACAAGTTATAACTTTTAAGACTCAAATCTGAGGGACTCTGAGAATCAGTTTTCTCTGCAAAGCAGTCACACCATGTTAGGGGAAATTAAGACCTCAAAAAATATAAAGGAAAAGAAAAAATTCAGCAACATACAATGTCTCTCCCCCAAAGATACCTAAGATTTCTTTTTACATCCATTTATTCTGGACCCAATTTCAGTCTGGGGCCATCATGTTCTGCATTGAATCATGGTCTCAACTTAAACCAGCATTGCTTTACCCAAACTGATTCTTCCCAATTGACCATGTTTCTTCTTTATACGGCCCTCCCAAGCTATAACAAGCCTACAGAGAGCTTAGACAAAAGTTGCCAACAAAAGGATCTTCTCTGAAATTCTACTTAATTATTTCTCAAAGAACTGAGTGATACTTTTCAAACAACAGTACAAGTTCAACCATGACAAATTCTCCCATGTTGTGAAAAGTTGCACAAGGGTAATGTCTCTGTAGCCGGGATACAGGAAAATGCAGCGGGGCTGAAAGAGATTTTAAACACTGCCTCCCATAGCTAGTCCCCGTCTGGAAGGTTTATATTCCATGTCAGTGAAGTTAATGAGCTAGTGGGTTTCCTCTAAGTCTAGCTTTGGAGTTTGACCATATGGAAAGCGAGATAAGCAAATAAAAGATGTGGTGCTGATAGATATGGGTACAGATAATGCCATTCTGAACACAGATTACAAGTCCTCAATACTCTGTAACATAATTTAAACAAATATTACAAAATGAACTCCTACCAGGCATATGTTCTTAAGAATACCCCAGGTATGTCTGAAGCCTCGGTGACATTTTAAGACCCCCTAGGAACTAGTTAATTCTCTGACATCCTTAAAAGACATCTTGCTGGCCTGGAAGAATTAGCAAATTTTCAAACAGACCTTGATTTCAGGATAACTCAACCACCTCCTGGGTCTACCCACATTTTTGAACATTGGCCACTGACCTACAGGCTGAATCACAATGCAACTTAATTGATTCAAATTCAACTAATAAAAACTTACACTTAGACAGCATTTATTGCATACCCAGTACAGAATTCCTTAACCTTTCCCAATAGGCTACATATAGGGCAGGTATTATAAAACAGACAAGGAGACTGCTATGGTCTGAATGTGTCTCCCAAATTTTTATCTTAAAACCCCAAACTTCCAAGGTGATGATGGGATTAGGTTTTAGAGTATCTGGATGTGATTATGAGTCTCATTATTGGGATTAGTGTCCTTAAAAAAGGGCACCCCAGAGTTAGCTCTTCCCTTACATGGTATGAGGACAAGAAAAGAACAGTCTATGAACCAGAAACTGGCTCTCACCTGACACCAAATATGCCAGTCAGCACCTTGATCTGGGACCCCCTCTAGTCTCCAGAACTATTAGAAATAAATTAAATTAGAAGACACCCAGTTTGTTATTTTTGCTATAGCAGCCCAATCAAACACAGAGACTATTGTTCAAAGGAGCTGAATAAAGAGGACCAAAGTCAAATACCAGTGAGCCAGGATTTGGAAACATCCAGGTCTGCTGAACTCGAGAACTGAGATTTTTAAGCTCCCTATCACACTGTCTCTTCCCCAAAAGGGGCACACCTATCTAACTGCTCACTGAATTCTTCCTGCATTCATAAACAACATACCTTCTAACTGTGGAACCTGCCAGGTCCACCCACCACCTTCTCAATGCCAGCGAGTCCTCTGTGATGCCAGGAGAGGCCAAAAATCCATGTTTATTTGGGCCAGTCTGTCTTGAGTACTGATTTTAGCAGCAACAGGGGACACAGACCTCAAAAAAGTAATATTTGCCCTGTAGAATGTTAAGATAAACCTGCACCCTGTGGTTCCAGCTAGGAAATTCCTTGCTTCAAAGAAGAAAAATGTAACATTCAACTTAAAACAAGATGCTATAAGCACTGGGGCCTCATAGTAAACTTAAATAGACTCTGAAATAGACTTGTACTGAACTGTGGTGGGAAGCCTACGAACAGGAGCACAAAGGGTAAGAAGGTCAGAAATGGATGCCCCTATAAGCAAGCGCTAAGCCATGGGCACCAGCATGTGTGACGGAGCTGTCATCACTCTGAGCCCGCGTGACGTTCCTCCAGCCCCTTAACAGAGTGCTAGCATCTGAGCACACCACAGTGGAATCAGTCTTTCTGACTCCATTCATTCTGGGTCTCAGTGATCAACTCACAATATCTCAAGCTCAAAGCCACAAACACCATCCATCAAAATCAAAGGAAATGAGGCACTGAAAAATCTCTACCTTGAAACAAACAGTTCTGTTCATAATTTTTGTTTTGATCTCCACAAATTCAATCTACTCCAGGCCAAAAATCAGAATTTAAAATAACGAATCCTAGGGGCCTCCCTGGTGGTGCAAGGGTAAGTTAAGACACAACCTGTGAAGCTTAACCATAGCCACTGCAGCACGAGTTCAATCCCCAGCTAGGGAGAAACCCAATTGGCGCAGCAGACCTCTCTTGTCTCGCCCGCTGCTCCCCTCAGCAGTGTATTTCAGTAAATCAGCCAGCCTGTTCTGCTCTACACTCTGTCTCTGGTGAATCCTCTCACCCCTCACACCTCTGGCCTGTAACCCCGTTCTTATATGCATAAATAAATAAATCTTAAAAAAAAAAATAAAGTAACGAATCCTAGACAGCAGCTGGTATCCCTCATTCACAAGGACCCAGAAGGAGATGTCAATAATGAAAATGCAATGCACAGTATCAGTTTTACCGGGGGACAAAACCATAATTACAAAGCATTTCTGAATTAACTAAAGTTCAGCATAATAAATAAGCATAAAAAATTAGGCCACCACTGACTTAATATATACTGACCAAGTATTTCATGAATTAAGTATGAGTAAAAGGCTTATACTGCATCTGACAGTAATTTCAGATAAAGGGGAGTTTGTCTGGTAGAGTGAATCCTCCAATAAATGACAGCCTAGTATAAAGCTTTCAGGGCAAAATAACATCATCCGTTCAAAATCCTGGGGAGTCACATTTATTGGGGTTTTACTCTAAGACCTCATTAAACTTCAGGAAGTGTCTATAATGTTCAGTAGAGAGTAATGCTCACAAAGTAACCTTTTAAAGAAAGCGATAAAACCATAAAACCAATTACAGCCTTACACATTTCTTCTAATACTTTTGTAAAATTTGCATAATTTCTGATTTGACAATAGCAATTCATTTCTCATCTCCTCCCCACCAGCACCACCACCACCACCACCACACACGCCCAACCTGGAGCCGCTGTTTATCATGGAGCCACCCCCCATGTCGCCATTTGCCTTCTACAAAAATAGGCCTGTCAGTTTCTATTCTGAAGCTGTTGCAGAAAAGCAGGAAGAAAAAAAAGAGACTTTAGGAATGCTGTTTTCAAATTTTTGTACAAGGAACTAAAGCCCACTTTGCAGAATAACACTGTCCACACTCATTTTCCATCTCTGCGGTGCTTTAATTGCATATTCACTGACAACTGTCCCTCAATCTGCCTTGCCTTGCTCGCTCCTATTTTTCATGTGTGTAATTCTATCTAGTTCTTCCCTTTCTTCCTAACAAAACTGCTGCAGATGCCCACATAAAGTGGGTGTCCTACCAATGTCTTAACATCCACCATAAAACTGAGAATGATGTCGAATATATGGACGCTTTAACGCAGGAAATGAATGTTAACTAAAGCATATTTGAAAGTTTATGAAATTATGATTCTTTTTATTTCCTACTTTTCTGGTCCACAATGTGGATGAAAATGGTCTTGTGCAAATGGACAGACTTTTTCTATAATGCTCCTATAGTAAATATTTCAGGCTTAGTTAGCCTTATGTTCTCTATTGCAACCAACCACTCAATCTGCCATTATAGCAAGAAAATAGCCATAGATAATAAGCCAACAAACAATAAGTGTGCCAATAAAATTTTATTTTCAAAAATAGGCAGTGGGCCAGATGGTGCCTATGGGCTGTGGATTGCCAACTCTTGGTCTTCAGGGTCAAGTCTTAGAATCCGTAGAAATAACATTAAGGTTTAGCAGCCAGGCTGCCACTTATTAGCTGGGTGATTCTGGGCAAGTTACTTAACTTTTATTTATGTCAATTTAATTTCCTTGTGTATAAAATGGAGGGGGAAAGGTAGGCATGACAGAGCCTACCTCATAGGACTGTTCTGAGAAGCAAGTTCCGTAACAAACAAATAGTAGCTGGCACCTTTAAGTAACATTAACTTTGCTACAAGCAATATTATTTTTATTATTAAGGTAACAGTGGTTTAATATACTGTATATGATTCACACCTCTTTAGATACATGTTACCATGCCACACCTACCACTAAAGCACCCATATCCCTTCACCATAGACCATTGGGTTCCCCTCCCCCACTTGTTCCCACACCCACCCTAAGCATTATTTTTAATATGACTAATATCATTATCCCAAAAGCAGTACCAAACACCTATATTTTTACTTCTAGTATGCTTATATAAAAGGTGTCAGGCTTTCTAGGAAAAGTTAGAGCTTTTCTCCAGCCCCATGTCCATGCGTATGCATTTTAGAAACAGAAATTCTAAGAGATTAAAATATCAAATCAACTATATAACCTACGGTACAGTTCAAATTTAGTTTATTGGGATGTATTTAAGTTTTAAGCTTATTCATAAGCTTTTGGTGGTTCTCTTGGATTTGAGTTCACCTTGATGAGTTGTAGTCAGGAAACCATTTCTGCTATTGTTTTCAATGTCCATCTTAAAGCAATTAACGCTATTTAAGGCAAAAATGGAACAAATGGCTGGGCTAAGTTTTAAAAGCACCTTTTTATTCATCAGTTCAGTGAAAGGAGGAACAGACAACACACTACAATACATAATTTATTAAATATAATAGGCTCATTAAATTGAGGTCATTCATTCATTCCAAGTACTGTTGACACCAGTTTTGATGAAAAGACAAATCTGACATTAGGCTTTCTAAAATACCTACCTATCTGGGGTCAGGAGCAGCTCTGTCTAGTGACATCTTTGGCATCACAAGTCAAAGGTGAGGGTGCTACTGGAATCTTAAGGATAGAGGTCAGAGATGTCACTAAATGCCCTGCACTGCACAGGATGGCCCTACACACACAACAAAGAATCACTGGTTCCAAATAGCAGTAGGCTGAAGTTGAGAAAGGCTGCTTTCGACCGAGAGAAAACCAGTAACATAAGCCACAGATCCAGTGCTTTGTGTCCGTTTTTTCATTGCACCTTCATAACAACTCCACAAAACAAGTTTTAATTTTGTCCACCAGAAGATGCTGGAAAACATGGCACAGTGAGTTTAAACTGTCTGCTTCGGGTCCCACAGCAAAACAACAGCAGTGATCACAAGTTTATCCGATTTACCTACCAGGCACCCTTCCCAAAAGTGGAATTATTTGGCAAATGAAGACTGACAGATTTAACTTAGGGAAGATAAGATAACCAAAGTCTCTGAGCTGCTATCAAAAGTCTCTGGCTACTTCAGGCCCAGAAGTAATTTAGACAGATAGCAGGAGAGGAGAAATCTCATCACCTTCAAACCAGTAGGAGGCCTCTGAACCAACAGCAGTAACACCCTTGATCTTGACCAGTCAGTGTAAGAGGAACAGGGTTTATCGAGCACCTGCGAGTTGATTACACATTTCAGGTTTTTTTCTCCTTCATAGGATTTCCTCCCCAAACTCAACAGACACCAGCATTCAGGAGAGGTTAACATCATTCTTTATTTACCAAGTAAGATATACAGGAACCTGTCACTGGTTCCCAGTGTAATTAGCCATTTCATGTGGAAAAAATTAAATAAAATAAGTAAGGCTTTAAGAACTTGACCTCTACTCCTTTCCAATATAATCTTATTTTATCTCATTTTCAGGACTTCCCAGAGTCACAATTAAAATTCCATCTGCACATTTCATTTTTTGAAAAACAAAATCCTGAATTTATCCCTATGCGTGTGTGTGTATGTAGAGAGAGAGAGAGAGAGAGTGTTTGTGTGTGAAGTCAAATATTGCAGAAGGCCAGACAATGTATTTCTTGGACCCCAACTTCTTAACCGTTTCTAGGTCCCAAGTTCTGAATGGTATAAAGGAAGAGGCTTCCATGATCAAGATTAAACCTACCTATTACATAAAATTTTCTTCGCTCAGAGTTTCACCCCCAAACACAGCCCAGCAATATAAACAGAACAGAATAAAATCTGACATTAAATATGAAACCCCTACCCCGCCATGAGAAGTTCCATTTAAACAGGGTGATACCAACAGTAGCATTGGAATTTATCATAAAACTCCATTTGCAGAGTAACTTCCACCCCTCCCCCACAAAAGAAACCCTGTCCAGTTGATTGAACTTCATATAAACCCTCTGACAGAAAATTCCTAGTCAGTATCTTCGCATAATGTCTTTGTAACCTCAAAACTATTACTCATAAAGATTACTTACAGT
The DNA here is from genome assembly GCF_014898055.3 of Talpa occidentalis. Lineage (NCBI taxonomy): Eukaryota > Metazoa > Chordata > Mammalia > Eulipotyphla > Talpidae > Talpa > Talpa occidentalis. The sequence continues at coordinate 44,034,607 of NW_023600993.1, read as the reverse complement.
GGTACAATTGTTTTCACCGACTATCCTAAGATTTATATTTATTAAACAATCTTGGCAAGGGATAGAAAAAATATGGACACACTCTTGGACTAAAGACCTTAAGATGAGCAGTGATGGTCCATGAAGGCAAGAGTCCATTGCCAGCCACCCCTCAAGTGAGTCCCAGGAATAAGGCACCATGCTAGATAACTGTGACCCACTATTGCATCATTATCTTCTTAGAAACAAGAGGGGCAATTTGATTATAATACCAGGTAGAGTGACAACTTGGTAATCCACTTAATAGAATGAAAACATGCAGCCAAATCTAACAGTTCATTTTTCTGAATTCATCACTGACCATTTAAGGAACTGAACTACCCAGACTAATTCTGCCAAAACAATACAAAATGACCAAATTAACATTCACTGTCCAACCAACACAACCACAATTCTGAGAATTCTGAGAATATGTGCCCAACTCCTGTAGGCCAGATATCCTTGTAGTTGCTTTAAACCTATTATCTCCAGACATTACAGTAACCTTAAGAAAAGGGGTATTAATTAACTTGAGTTATACAGAGTAGCATAGTGAAGCTCAAACAGATTATGTCATCTACTCAATATCCCATGATGATGCTCATTTATCAACAAATATCGATGGACAAAACTCCATATTCTGTGACATTCAACATTTAGAAGTCAACAACGCTTTTTTTTTTTTTTTTTTTTTTTTTTACTTTTAAGGAGATTACAGTCTTCCATGTGGCAAAACCGGATATTTCATATCCAAACCTGAGTAGAAAGCCAATGTCCTTGCTCTTTTCGGTGGTTTCAAAAACCATATAAATAAGTCTTGTCAAAAGCTACTCAAGTTGGAATGAACCAGATGTTAATTTCTCTGTATTCTGCATCTACAACCCCTGCTCTGCCCTTCATCACCCACCTCACTCATACAGACTGAGCAATATATGCCAAGTCACCATCAGTAACTCTTAAATTGTAGACAGGGGGTTGGGGGCGGGGGTGGGAGGTGTCTTTTTAAACTGCTATAGAAACCAGTCTTCCTTGTGCATGCAAAATACAAATCTGACCCCAAGATGACCCTTGTTCTTTCCCAAGGTCCACTCTATTGTTGGTCGTCTTTCCACGGCTCTATCAAGGAGAGAAATCTGCTTATGGATTCGGTGATGATTGATTGGGCCTACCTATTCCATGTAACAACCCCACAGCATCATGCCTTCTAACAAAAAACATATATTGTCTCAGGTTCTGTGGGTCAGAAATTTCAGAACAGTATTGTTGAATAGATCTGGCTCAGGATCTCTTATGAGATTGAAGTCAAGATGTCAGCTGGGCAGAAGCCATCTGAGAACCTGACTTAGGATGGAGAATTTACTTGCTGGCTCACTCATGGCTTTCAGTAGATGACCTGAGTTTCCACAACATGCACCTGGAGAGGTGCATCGGTCTGCTTGGAGAGGGGTCTCACAACATGGCAGGTAGCTTCTCCCACAGTGAGTGACCCATAAGAATCATACTCTTTAGAGACCTACTCTCCAAAGTCACTATCAATTCTACTTCATCCCATTCATTAAGAGTGAGTCACTTCCAGAAATAAACCCACAGATTTATGGTCAACTAATCTTTGACAAAGGAGTAAAGAATATGCAATGGAGCAAAGAAAGCTTGTTGAATAGATGGTGCTAGGGAAACTGGGTTGCTACATGCAAAAGAATGAAGCTTGACTACTACCTCACACCATGCACAAAACCAACTCAAAATGTATTAAAAAACTAAACATAAACCATAAAATATATAGAAGGAAACAGAGGCGAAACACTAGATGATATACACCTCAGTAGCATCTTTAAAGACACATCACCCAAAGCAGTGATAGTGAAAGCAAAGATAAACAGCTGGGACTACATCAAATTAAAGAGCTTCCATACAGCAAAAGAGACAGTAACCAAAACAAAGAGAAACCTCACCAACTGGGAGAAAATTTTTGCACACAACACTAAGGATAAAGGACTGATCACAAAAATCTACAAAGAGCTGAAGAGACTCAACAAAAACAAAGTAAATAATCCAGTCAAAAAATGGGCAGAAGAGCTAAAAATAAACTTCTCCAAAGTGGAAATGCAACAGGCATATGAAAAAATGTTCAACATCACTTGCAATCAGGGAAATGCAAATCAAAACTACAATGAGATACCATCTTACACCAGTGAGAATGGCACATATTAAAAAGCTAGCAACAACAAATGTTGGTGAGGATGTGGAGAAAAAGGAACTCTCCTGCATTGCTGGTGGAAGTACAAACTGGTCCAAACACTATGGAGGGCTGTGTGGAGATTCCTCCATCTGCTAAAGATGGAGCTTCCATATGATCCAACAATTCCACTCCTAGGTATTTACCAAAGGACACAAAAAAAAATTAATTCAAAAAGGCACCTGCACCCCTATGTTTATTGCAGCACTATTTACTATATGTAAGCTATGGAAACAACCCAAATGCCCCCAAAAGATGACTGGATCAAGAAGATATGGTACATATACACAATGGAATATTACTCAGCTATCAAAAAAGATAAACTCATGCAAATTGCAGCAACATGGATGGCGCTGGAAGGGATCATGCTCAGCGAAATAAGCCAGAAAGAAAAAGAATACTGGCTGGTCTCACTCATAGCAGGAATTTAGAAAACCTAAATAAGGGACCATGAAAAATACTAATTAATAAAGTAAAAATCAAAATCAACAAGCAACTATAAACCAGAGACACACTGTGGAGGTGGGGGGAGTAGCATCAAAGCAAGGGTGGGGGCGGTGGGAATTGTATGGGGACTATAACCAAGATGAAAATGCATATTTTGTGCAAAAATGAAAAATGTAAAAAATATAAAAAAAAGAAAAGCAAAAAAAAAATGAGTCACTAATTCAAATCCATATTCAACATAAGAATTAAACACCATCTCCTAAAAGAAAAAGTATCAAAAAATATGTAGGCATATTTTAAGATGACTAGTAACTTATTACCCCCTTCAAGATGACAAAAATAAATCAGAGCTTCAGAATTCAGGATTATTAACCACAAATCTGCACCCAGAGAGTAAGTTTATTTTTTTTTAAGATTTATTTTATTTATACAATAGCTGGGGTACGGGTCAGAGGTGCGGGAGGGTGAGAGGATTCACCAGAGACAGAGCAGGGAGCAGAACAGGCAGAATGAATGAAATATACTGCTGAGGGGAGCAGCGGGCGAGACAGGAGAGGTCTGCCACGCCATGTGGGTATCTCACTGGCCGGCCAGGAATCCAACTGGCGCTGCAGAAGCTGCAGACAGCTTCACAGCGTTGCGCTCACCCGCTGTGCCACCAGGGAGGCCCAGACAGTAAGTTCAGATTGGATTCACTTTATTGGTCTGCCAACCAGATCTACAAGTCAACAGGTCAGCTACACCCAAGTATATAGAGAATAAGGAAAGAAAATGTGGCATTGGGCTTGGTGCTTATCAAACTCTAAATTATCAATATTAAAAGGAATGGAACTGTACAGGTTTTTAAAAAGAGTAGTACACTTAATTCATTATCCTCTTTTTCACAATTTTATTTCAAAAGTAGATCACAGGTGCTGGATTTTTACTTGTCTAGAGCTGCATTGTTTAAGAATAATAATATCTATGTATAAATGGATATCTACCCTTTATTCATTCCATGGAAATGAAAACTTTAATGAAAGACTAGATGATTTAGAAACAAACTTTTTCTACTGCAAAATAGGGTATAGAATTTATAAACAAAAATGAAATAAATATTTATTTTCTAGAGTGTCTGATATTAGAGCATGATAAAAGACATTCACCAAAGATGCCATAATTCTAAGAAGTATTCAGATGTATAAAGGCTTACATATTCTATATTGCCTTAGGCAGCCAGATAAATAAGATATACACAAGCACATACAGAAACTAGGGGGGAAATAAGTTATTCACCAAAGTCAAATCTGCCACTCCTCCATCCAGAAATAATTTCTCTTTAATGAGAAGCATGAAATTGATTCTTATCTCTCACCCCTTCTGTAAAATCCCATTTTATAAGGCCCCTATACCATCTTATTACCAAAAAGGGGGTAGACTTTCATAAAAATCCTAAGGCTTCAGACTTAAGAGTAGCCTCTTCAGTCAGTCATCTGTTTTTGAAAATGGGGGCGGAAGTGCTCAAACCTATTTAATGAATTATTTAAAGTTTCCTATATCAGGCCTCCCTGCTGGCGCAAGGGGTTAAGATGCAACCTATGAAACTCCACAGCTACTGCAGCATGAGTTCAATCCCCAGCCAGGGAGCTATCCACTTGGCTCAGGATTCATGGTGAATCCTCTCACCGCCCCCCCCCCCCGCCACAATTCTGGCCTGTACCCCAGTTCTTGTATGTACAAATAAATCTTAAAAAAAAAATGTTTCCTATAGCCACTAATCACAGCTATAATCAACATGCATCACATGTTGCCCTAGAGGCACCCTCTCCATCAAACTCCTTAATCCCCACATCAACACCAAGAAGAAAGTATGACTCTTACCTCTGTTTTAATAAACAAGAAGCAGAGGCTCAGGGAAATTAAATAACTTTACCATTCACTATGTAGTCATGTGAACATTAACCAGTCTTACTTCAGAGTCCCAGCTGTGACCACTGTCTATATATTGTTGCTTACACATATAAGCTTAACACCTCTGTCAGAGAATGCTCTGGAAATCTTGGGTTTCCCATTTACTCCTTGGTCAAAAAAGAAACATGATAATGTAATACCTCTGCATTTAGAAATGATGAGTTTCAACCCACATTAAAGCACCCAAAACAATTCCTTCAGGTAGGTTAACATTCATATTTATTTGTTTGTTTGTTTGTTTGTTTATACAAGCACTGGGTACAGTCAGAAGGGCGGGAAGATGAGAGAATTCACCAGAGCGGGGAGCAGAACAATGGAAGTACACTGCTTAAGGGAGCAGTGGGCACAGCAGGAGACGTCTGTGTGCCATGTGGCCATGTGGGATCCTCACCGGCGCTGCAGAGGCTGTGGGCAGCTTGGCAACCCAGGGCTCAACCGCTGCACCACCCAGAGAGGCCCCAACATTCATTCCTTTTTTTTTTTAAGTCTAATTTTTTTTTAGGATTTATTTATTTATTTATACAAGCACTGGGTACAGTCAGAGGCACGGGAGGGTGAAAGAATTCACCAGAGCCAGAGCGGAGAGCAGAACACGCAGAACGACGACGAAGTACACTGCTGAGGGGAGCAGCGGGTGGCAGGAGAGGTCTGTGCGCCATGTGGGACCCTCGCCCAGGGGCTGGGGATCGAACCGGCACTGCAGAGGCTGGGGGCAGCTTCACAACCCAGCACTCAACCGCTGAGCCACCGGGGAGGCCCAACATTCATATTCTTAATAGCACCTGAATTTCATTCTTTCTCATGTTTATGGTTTGTGCCATATCCACAGCCCTCTATACTCTAACTTACTCTTATTTTAAATATGAATTCAGTTTTTTTCAGTAAATGAAATTGTTTTTAAAGTAAGCTTTACTCACAGGAATGAAAAGCCATCATTTTATTTAGTTATGTAAATAGGTTACCAGTAATAATAATATTAATCACAACACTTCCCCACCGGGCCAGACATGACTTCAGAATCCTTCTCAACACAGTGTCTTAAGCAGTCGCTCCTATTAATTGCCAATGACACTCAAAATTAAATTTACTGATATTGAATTTAATCTACTCTCTGAACAGAATAGGAACTTCACACTCAAGGATTTTGTTTATTTTTAAATGTGTATCTGCCTAAGCTTTTTTGGGTAGTGAATGCTCAAAATCAGAATCTGGACCCCTATTTTCTGACACTCTTCCCTGCTATATCCCACTGCCTGCAGAAATTATCTGCAAAAGCTTTTTCATTTTAAAAAGTGTACACAGCACCATCAAACCATGCTTTTCTCCAGCGAAGCAAAATGCAGTCAGTCAAGAGCTACTGAAAATTGAACTAGAAAATATTCAACTGAGTGGCACTGTTTAGACTTGCACAATCATAGCCTTTTTTCGATGAAAGAAAACATACATTTTATATACCTATATGAAGTCCTGAGAACACCTAATCAAACTGACAGCTGTGGAGTCAAAAGAATAAAACAGCCAGCATCCTGTCTTTGATGTTTATCAGGCCATGACTCAGGGACCCTTAAAAGTAGGAATCAGAAAGCCTTTCAGGCTGTTGGAGCCCCAGGGTATCCCTGCCAGGCCTCGGGCACTCTCAGAGAAATGAAACAGAGACCAGGGGCAGGGGCAGGAGAAAGCTCAGCAAAGCTTGCACTCCTGAATCAGCAAGCCAGGGAAACCAAGCGTGAATTTTTGTTCTGAACACAGACTCAGAAGTAAAGTGGCAAGGGTATGGTGGGCAGGAACCTTGAAGTCTACAACACAGGCGCCTTGGAGATCAGCCTCTTGTCATATGTATTGTGTGGAAATATTTTCTCCCATCCAGTCGGGTGTTTTGCTGTCTTGGGGACAGGTTCTTGTTTGGTGTAGTCCGAGTTGCTTATATTCTCTCTTTTATTTCCCTTGCTGTTGGAGGCAAATCCACAAATACAGCTCTGAATCTTACATTGTACAGTGTTTTGCTTTAAGCTGTCTTCCTTCTATTTTATGGCTTCAAGATGATGTCCAAGTCTTTCATGTATTTTGAGTTGACTTTTGTGCATGGTGTGAGATAACATGTGACTGCCCAGTTTTTTCAACCACCATTTATTGAAGAGACTTTTCTTTCTCCAGTGTATATTCTTGGCTCTTTTATCACAGATTTACTATCCATATGAGTGTGGTTTTATTTCTGGGTTCTCAATTCTATTCCACTGGTTTGTGAGTCTGTTTTTGTCCCAAAGAGCTCAAACAACACAACAAAAAAGAAAACAAATAACCCAATCAAAAATTGGGCAGAAGAGCTAAATAGGCACTTCTCCAAAGATGGCCAACAAGCAAATTAAAAAACGCTCATTATGGCGCAAGCGAAAAACAAGATCAGCAGACCCTTGCTTCTGACTGTAAGTGCATGAAATGCATTACTTATTGTCAAGGAAAGGCAAATCAAAACCATAATGAGATACCACCTCACATCTATGACAATGGCCCTTTACAAAAAGATCAGAAACAACTACCGCTGGAAAGATGTGGAGAAAAATGAATCCTTTTTGGTGGGAATGTAGACTGGGCCAGATGGAAAACAGTATAAAGAAAGTTATCTCAAAACATTAAAAATATCTCTACCATAAGACTCTGCAATTCCTGGTATTTACCCAAAGAATACAAAAACACTAATTTGAAGGGATGTTCATTGCAGTGCTACTTAAAATAGCCAGACTATGGAAATAATCTAAGTGCCCAAAAACAGATGAGTGGATTAGAAGGATGTGTTACAGATACACAATGGAATACTACTCAGCTGTTAAAAACAACAATATCTTGCCATTTGCAACAACGTGGATGAAACTGGAGGAGATTATGCCAAGAAAGTACAGAAGGGAAAAGACAAATTTGACAAAATGTCGCATACATATGTAATACAGAGAAATAAAACAAAGGGTCAAATACAGCCAAACCAATAACAAATTCTTGAAATGTGACTGTAGAACTGAGGTTACCAGAGGGCAAGGTGGAGGAAGGGCTAGAACAAGGGGGGAGGGAGCCCAGTGAACTTGGGGGAACACTAAAGGTGTCAGGTGTGAAGTGGTAAGTGGATTCTGCACCCAAAGCAGAATCCTGTAGTTCTAAAATACAATCAAAGTTATAAATCAATGTTAGTAAAAGTTTAAAATAGGGAAAAAATTAAATGAAACACAGGCACATTCTAAGTTCTTGTTCCGAGATGATCTTTTTCTGGATACAGCATGAGATGATGACCATGAACCTCTATCAAATGCATTTTTTCATTCTGCAGATTTTATCTATTAGGTGTTGGGTGTTCAGAAGCAGCAGGGGAAAAAAATTAGTTAAATCTCTGACTTTTCAAAGAATTTGTATCCTCATTGGGGAAATAAACAAAACAAGCAAACATGAATAAAAGAAAATATCATCTGAATGTACAAATGTAAGGATGTAGGAGGGACAAAAACCAGGAGGACTAAGTAAGTTAAAACCTACCTTAGATATGGAGAAATGAGCTCAAATTGCCATCCAACTTGGCCATGATCACACAAAATAGTGGCACGGCTGGTATTTGAACGCAGACCTGTATGACTTAGAGCCCATCCAAACCATTGATCATGATCATGACAGCACATTCCCTCCTCTAACTCTGCGTCTGCTCCTGATCACCTAACCCCTTCTCCTGGGACACCCACTTGTTGGGAACATCTGGCTCACACTGTCCAGCTGCAATGTGACTAGTCCTGAATACACAGGCAATAAGACCTGCTCAGAGCAGGAAAGAACAGTCCTATTCTGGTAGCTTTTGCAGTCCCTGAAAGTTAGGTCCTGTTTCCAGCCCACCCAAGGGTGTTGAGGGAGTTCGAGTTTCCCATCTTTTTCATGGAGATGTCTGTCCAGAGGGTAGACACCAAGTGTCTAAGCACAGGAAAGCACAGTAGCCATTGGGTAAGTACACACTCACATCACCACTGGCAGAAAGGTTCCAGCTGCTTAGCAACCCACGTTTTAACAAGCAAAGTAGAGGCATCTTCCCCAATGGTGCCTGCTGTCAATCAGTGTAAGGACAAAGGGCTCCTAACACCCTCTGCAGCCTTATGCAGAGCACTCTTTATAAAAGGAAAACCCAAATGCTTCAATGTGAAAAACTGAAAATCTCCTCTATCAGTTTTAATTTGTAATACATTGATTATACTTTGTACATAGAATGTTGCAGGGTTGGGTCAACTTGGACAAAGGATATGGACACAATGAATGCCAGGAAAACAAATCAGAGATATATACAGTGTCTTATTTGCAAGAGTATATTAAAATAAAAGCTCCACAAGGGCAAAGATTAATTTGGCTTACTGTTCTATTCTAGGTGCCTGACATATAGTAGGTCATAAATAAGTATTTGGGGAATAAAAACAATGTTTACAATAGCAAAAAAAATTAAAACAAATAGAAGGCTGTGAGACCAGAATGCCAAGCTGAGGAAACTAAGGATAATGTCTTCAATATGCAAAAACGTTGGACATATCCCAGTTAACTCATCTTCTAAAAAGTAAAATGACCGTTCCAAAAATCCTAAAATTTCAACAAATCCATCAATTAAATCAGGTCAGTGAACAAACTGGAGGCTCAATGAAAATTCACTTAGAGAAGAAATCTAAAAGTGAGTATTTAAAATAATGTCACCAGGGAATCCCTGGTGGCACAAGGGGTTAAGACGCAACCTATGAAGCTATCCACAGCCACTGCAGCATGAATTCGATCCCTGACCAGGGAGCTGCCCACATGGTGCAGCAGTCCTCTCCTGACTCACCCGCTGCTCCCCTCAGCCATGTATTTCAGTCAAACTGGCTGTTCTGTTCCCGACTCTGTCTCTGGTGAATCCTCTCACCCCCCACACCTCTGGCCTGTGTTCCAGTTTTTGCATGCATAAATAAATAAATATTTAAAAAAAAATAAAATGTCATGTAAGGGAAATAACTGGCATCAGTACCCAGCACTTGGCACTGGTACCTCTCTTTCCTCTGGACATCTATCCACTATGGAAATTCTATCCTTAAAATGCATTTCCAAGTAGTCCTATTATATGGAACCCCTAGTTCTCAAGTAATCAAATGTCAATTGAGATGATTGTTCATTTGTTCATCTCTGAGACTAAAACTGCTTCTCTGTGGCACCTCAGATGAGGCAGGCTCAGGAAACACAAACTCAAAAGCAAAGAAAGTCTTTTATGAAATAAATGATTCATCAACATATAGGAGTAAAATAGCTGCAATGTACAGACATGCATAAACACGTAATAACAAATACATCTTCAAGAAAAAACAACTGAGTTTAAGTGTCATGGCTTTTAGACTGAGATATTTCAATAATACTTGTGTCAATCCACATTTTTAAACACCTTATATTATGTATCTTGTATAGTGTGCCAACCACTGTTCTAGGGCCACAAAATACAAAAGAATGGATAAAAACAAATCTTACCTTAATCTGCAGGGTAAAGGAAGATCATGAATAGTCAACAAATAAATGCACAATGTAATTTGCAAATGTGCTTAAATGCTAGAAAGACAATAATAAGTGATGAATTAAGGAGAAGCAGGGGAGAGAAAGCGAGTATCTACAAGCTGTCACTGAGACGCAATACTGTTCTATGTGCATCTCTGGACAGACCTGGCTTAACTTGCAGAGACTAAACCATCCTGCAGGATGACTCACTAGGAGAACTAGGTGCCCTTAGTCCCACATCTCCATAAACTGATAGGAAAGTATGGATGATCCCTCCTTTGTCATCAGCAGGAATTCAAAATATGCAAAGTCCTGGGTCTAATGCCAGAACCTAGAACAGAATGGCCAATAGACCAGAATTACAAATATGTAAAATACATATCTTATCTAACAATTAAGTAATCTAACAATTAAGACTCAAAGTATATGTAGTAAAAACTGACATAATTCTACCCATATCCATTTCCTAAGTGTGCCTCAAAGACTTGACAATATATGTCGAGGTTCTCAGAGAAATAGAGTAATTCAAAAGGCTATTTAAAAGTAGGGTGTGGATAAAAGCAACCACCATTCTCCACTACTTCTCCATATGAGATACTGCTCACCCATCTGATCCACTTCTTACAGCCACCCTAACAAGTCACAAGGGTAAACTGAGGTCCAAAGAGATTAAATAATTAGCCAACATCAAAGACTCATTAAAGACAGGCAAGCTCTGCCCCTTTTATGTCTCTCCTATGTTGCCCTCAATTTCCTATGAGGCCAGTCATGAAAAAGGACAAGAAAAACTCCACTCAGTAATCTCTGTGTGTAATAGATCATAAGTCTGTAAATTAGCAGTTCAAGTTCCCTCACAGTTCCCCAGTGAGCAAAGCACACACATGCTGTTTCTAGTATGTTCTGGCTCATGATCATTTCACTAGAAACTGGGAGCAGTCTGAGCCCAGATTAATTCTAATCCCACAGGCAAGTAAATTCTAGAGCTTCATTTTCAGAGGCTGAGCCCTTGCACTGGGAAAAGGTTGTGCAGATGAGCAAAGAAACTTGGAGGAGTGGGAGAAAACAGTGAGACACAATGAATCCCAACAAAGCCGAGCAAAGATATATGCAATGACTTATGTATAAGGATCTAGCTAGACTGTGAGATCCATGAGGGTAGGTATCTATTTTGTTCACTATTCTATCCCGACTACCCAAAACAGTGGTGTCTGGCATGTAGTATGCCACAAATATTTGGGGAATAAATCAAAGCATTATTCAGAAAAGAAAAAAAGCTAGAAACAAATTAAACGTCCAACACTGACATCATAGAAAAAGAGATATTGTTCCATTAATTGAGGATTACATTTCTTTGTATGGACCATGTCTTTCCTGGATGTAATATGCATAGAAGAAAAAAAAAACTACAAAGATGTGGAGCAAAATGCCAATACACACTTATCTCTGGACTGCATGGTGATTTTTTTTAAATGTTTTTCCCTTTTTGGCTTATAAGTACTTTCTCAAAATTACCTTTCTCTTATCTTATATGTATTTATAAAATGGTCTACAATGAATATGAATCCGTTAGCTGGCATAATTCTACTTCAGTGCCATTGGTGGTTGCGTTGTAAATCTCTCTTTTAACAGAGAGATTCTGTGGCTCCCACAACTGGCTCCTGACCCTTTACTTGGTGGCAAACAGCTGGCAGTCTTTATAAGAGTGGTTCTCAATTGGGGCAATCTGTCCCTGCAGGAGACATGTGGCACTGTTCATAGATACTTTGTGTTGCCCCAGCTGAGGAGGATGGTATTGGCATCTATTGCACAGAGACCAGGGGTGTTGCTAAACATCCTACTATGCACAGAACAGTCACCCACAACACAGAATTACCCAGCCCAACAGTGCTGAGGTACAAAGTAAGCAGCCTGCAGGCCTACCCTATATGCAAATAAGAGAAGAAAAGTAATTACTAACAGTACTTAAGAATATTTTGTTGCTGTAAGAGCCAGGTTCCCGAAGAACAGAGATAGGGAACAAATTTTCCTCCGAGGAACCCCAGCCCTAGCACTGTCCATGAGAAGTAAGGTTTTGGCAAGTATCTTGTCAATCCAGGAAATCAGAGTTGCAATGTAGACAAAATTCTAACTGCAGAATCAGCCCCAGAGAGACTGGAAGATCAGACCCACCAAGGGCTAACACTCCGCCTCTGCAAAATGAGGTTTAGTGTGTTATTTAATTCTTGTATGACTCGCATAAATATACATAAAGCTATTCGCAGTGACCAAGATTGGGGGCCTCCCTGGTAGCACAGGGGTTAAAGACAGTGCTATCAAGGTGTCTATTCTTGGCCAGCCAGGGGGCTGGCCCACATGGCACAGCAGACCTCTCCTGTCTCGCCCGCTGCTCCCCTCAGCAGTGTATTTCAGTCAGTCTGCCTGTTCTGCTCCCCGCTGTCTCTGGTGAATCCTCTCACCCCACCACCCTACCTCTGGCTTACACCCCAGTTCTTGTATGCATAAATAAATAAATCCTTAAAAAAAAAAAAACACAGTGACCAAGATATACAAGAGTTACTGTATTAAGAGCTTACCAGCTAAGTACAAAGTATATACCAAAGGAAAAAACAAAAACTTTCAACATGTTGGTGCATGGAAAATTCATAGCACGAAGCTCAAATGTCAGTCAATCTAGGAAGGTTAATTCCCATATGGACCAGTTACCATCTCCTAAAGAAAATGATTTCCCATGAACTAAGCCTTGTACTCTAGTCTTACAAAGTCATTTCAGGAGACTCTAACCCCAGTTGGCTGCCAACTGCATGAGCTCATAAAAAAAGTGGCTGGCACCACCTCCCATAAATAATGTTTGCAAAAGTCTTTAAAAAGATTAACAATAGGACAAAACATAAACAACTTTTTTTTTAAGTAGAAATCTACAGGGGGTAACTTTACCTCTGCTGAGACTGGAAATCAGTACACAAAAACTTAATCAACTAAACCCTACCAAGACACCAGATGGTCTGTTAAGTATTTTGGGATTTTTATCTTATAGCCAACATACCCATCTGGTAGCATATAGAAATTATGCTTTTCCTTAAAAAGAGAGAGAGAGAGAGAGAATGAAAGAGAGAGAGAGAGAGAGAGAGAGAGAGAGAGAGAGTCCAAATACACCCGTATAATTGAGGTTGATGAATAGGGTTTTAAAAGTGTAGGCATGTGGGAAAGAAATATAAACATGCACACATATAAATGTATAATTTATCTGAGCCATTAGACTAAAAAGAATCATATAAACTTTTTACTAGACAACTCCACCACAAAAAATATAGGTTCAAATTGCTGAATCATTGCTCAGATGTAAATAGGATTCCTAAAACTTTTATTGGTAGTTAAAATTAGTTGACAACATAAAGTAAACAAGAAAAGCAAGCCATAAACAGTGATGGAAGCCCCTTCCAAATGCACATCAGACAAAAATGTTCATTCGCAAACCAAGAGTTAAAACAACAGAAAGCAGTTGAAAATGATCGCATTAATAAATTTTAAAACAATACAACTATGTGTTTGATGATGAAATGCTCATTTAATCTGATTAAATGTTCACACTAGTGTTAGGAAACATTTATTCCACAGAAGAGAACTCACTGGTTAGAAACATGGGCTCAAACACAAAACTTCTTCCCCACTCAGTCATCACCGGAGGTCCGATCATCTTCCTCATGAAAACCACAGATGCATCCAACAGTTGGATAACTAGTGCATCCTATTAAGTCAGGTGCCAAATCTTCCTTCTCCTGGCCAGGGCTCAATCATTCAGAGCTCTTTTTTGGCAGCTTCCCAGCAGCTTTGTGCAGAACTCTCCACTATGCTCTTCAAACATGACTCTCGTTCCACAAAAATCTTGTTATTACACATTCCCACTGATGTTTCTGGGTGCGTGGCAATGGCGACTCCCATAACACTTTGCTGGCATTCAGTATTTTTAGGATTATGTTATATGGAGCCCCCACCCTTGATTCAGTTTTGTGACTCAGGCATCAGAAGATAATTTCTTAACAGCAGCACAAAGCTCTGCTTTTCACAATTTCACTGCATTTCTATAGAGGAAACCCAAATTATCAGGCATTGCAATCCCTTCTTCCCTCTAGGAAGAATAATGTTTTAGGAGAAAAAGAGAGAAGTAAATGAGAGACAAAGAGAAATCAAAAGAAACCAGAGAAGTCCTCTAATAAATATGTGTCATATTTATTAGAAATTCCAGGCTACTATTTTGCAAGGAGTGTCCTTTACAGTCTGTTATTGATGAGCCAGGACATAGCAGACTGGTTAAAACAACCAGCTTAGGGACATAAAGCAGCAGGGGGCCCAGACAACAAACCCCCAGCTCCACCAACTACAAGCTGTGTCACCAGCCACAAGATTTTGAGCAAAAATTTAAACTTTCTTAAGTATCACTTTGCTCATCTATAAAATAGGAGATTAATCTACTTCTGAGACAAGACAAGGTACAGCAAAGACCCTGCACTTAGCAAATAACAAGATTTAAAATACTATTTATTGTTCTGAGTTGAGACCAAAGTTGCCACTGGGTTATTTAACCTTGCCAGTAAACTCCTATCTGACTGCTCTTTAATATCATTGTACTGCATGAAACCTGTATGCCTTTCATAGTTCATGGTCTAGCTGAGGCAGTTCAAGGAAAAGACATCCTTTATTTTCTCATGTAAATAACTGCTTCAGCAAAGATCAGAATCCTTAAACTGGCAATTCACTACCCAAACCCCCCACTGCCACCATTACTCTTCTGCTTATTTGAAGTTTGAAATACACCAAGAGCACATGAAAACATTCTCTTGAGAAACATTCAAGCAATATGCCATTATTCTTCCAATACAGGGTAATAGGACCTAATAGAACATTTTCTCCCCCTCTCTTTGGAAAAAGTGTTTTCCAGATGGCAGTCAGATGAATGTGTCAGGGATGTGTGTTCTACAGCAGAAAGCCTAGTAAGTGCAGGCATTCTCTGGGTAATTAGCCTGGGCTCACCCCAACCAAACTCTGAGCATTTAGCTGTGAACATAAAATGAAATGTCTTTTGTCTTAGGACAGAAGAATTTCGGTATTTCAAGAGGTGTATTCCAGAAGAAATTTTCTCTTATACCACAAAAGTTGAGAGTATTTCACTTCCCTATATACTCTATTTTGCTCCTCAGTTTTCATTCCCCCTACTAGTAGTGAACATGTGTAACCCTTAACAAGGGCAGACTAAGTTTCTTCCAGCTGGATCCTTGGAGCCTAGGACTGTGCCTGGAACAAATAAAGGCATTCAAGTAAGGAAAAGACAGGTTCTTTGTGGATGCCATGGATTCTACAGCAGTTAGGTACTACTGAGTCTAGCTAAGATTCAGTGATGAGGGCTTGGACCTACTGCAAGGATTGCAATGGTGGTGAATGTACTACATTAATGTGCTGGGATTACTTTAATCTCAGAAAGTCTTCATCCCCCCTGCATGGCTCACTACACCATTTTGTAATTTACTACTTCCACTGTTAAAATATTCTTAGTGCCCACCCATCACATCAGTTTAGTTAAGCATCAAGCACCCATTTAAGGGGTCTCAAAAAGGCCATGATCAGAATCACAATGCTATCTAGTGAGACAGTTAAAAGCATCTGCTCCAAAGACAGAGTTTGCATCAATGTATCTGCCTCTTAACGACCTGCATGAACTTGAACACGTTAATTATAAGTTCCATGACTCAGTCTCCCTTTCAAAAGAAATAATGGTCTCAAGCCTCCTTTGAGGAGTTGTAATGAGGACTAAAGTAGATATTGTATTGTACAGAAGGTACATAGTATAATATCAGCATGTAGAAGAACTGCAATTACTACACTGGGAAAATTAATCCAGATAAAGGTTTGACTTTTTTGTCTTTGTGGTCATTTTATAACCTATGTAATCTGTCCCTACATGGCATGAAATCATGTGTGTTTTAAAAAGATATAATCAGGGACTTTAACCCTGGGCCCTCAGATTAAGTCTAATGCTATCCAGGTCCCTTCAGATAAAGCTTGGAAAAGAGTAAATGAAAGACAGGGAGAACTATTCAAAAACTACCAATTCGGGCCCAGTGGCGCAGCGGTTGAGCGCTGGGTTGCGAAATCCCCGGCTGCTTCCCGGCCACCGGAGGAGGATCCCACATGGCGCGCAGACCTCTCCTGCCGCCCGCTGCTCCCTCAGCAGTGTACTTCGGTCCTTCTGCCTGCTCTGCTCCCACTCTGGCTCTGGTGAATTCTCTCACCCTCCCTCGCTTCTGACTGTACCCAGTGCATGAACAAATAAAATAAATAAATAAAGCATGCCTCTATTAAAAAAAAAAAAAAACTACCAATTCAAGTTGTCATATGCTTTGTTAAGGAATATAGTTTGACAGTCTCCTATAAAACCAAACATACACTTAACCATGTGACCCAACAATTGCACTCCTGGAACATTTCTCTCAGAGAAAGAGAAATGTAGATTCGCTCAAAAGCCTGTACAAAAAAATATCCATAGTAGCTCTCTCTGTAACAGCCCACAACTGGGAGAAAAAAATCCCAGAAATCCTTCAACTATGAATGGCTAAACAAACTAAGCTGGAAAAGTATTCAGCACTGAAAAGGGACCAACAACTGGGAAGGATCAAGAGAATTATGCTGAGTGAAGAAAGTCCCGTAAATTACATCCTGAGTAATTCCATTCATACAACATTCTTGAAATGACAATGGATTACTGACAGCCAGGGGTTTCTGGACACACTTGATGTAGGTATGAATGGGTAGCACAAATGGTATTTGTGGTAATGAAACTGCCCTATATTTTTGCTGTGGAGGTCATCAAATGAATGTACACGTGATAAAAATGCACAGAACTCACACACACAAACACACACACCCCAAGTATACTACTAATTATATGTAAAATTGGTAAAACTGGAAAAGTCTCTATGTGATCATATCAATTTCCTAGTTTTGACATCATATTATAGTTATATAGAATGTATCATTACAGTATGGAATTATTTCTGGATGTGTGAATCCAGAAGAATTTTGGAAATTTGCTTCAGAGAATGAGGAGGAAGCCATATTTTACTCAGAAAGGCCTGCCATCTCTTTGGAAATAGTAGCTGTTTGCCTAATTTTGTCTGCATAAAATAGGTGGAATTTTATGTCCCTTAGACATGGTAAATCAGTACTAGCAGTAATAAGTATCTTAAGGGCAAACAAGCTAAACCTACTCTGCCTCAGTCTAAAACCAAAGATCCTGGTAGCTCTGCTTTCAGGATCACTGGGTAGGCTAGACAAGGACTGACAACCTACATCCAAAACTACATTTTGTCGTGGATGCCTTCACATTAAACCAACGGAGTTGAGTGGTTCCCAAAAAAAGGCTACATGTCTAACAGAACCTGAAATATTTATTATCAGTCCCTTTATAGAAAACCTGGCCAACCCCTAGACAAGATAAGCAAGCTCAGGAACCAGGCCAGTTAAGACAATGAGGTTCCTTGACAGTCAGTGCTATCCCTATCAGCAGGATATTGTGGCCACTACCCAAATGGCTTTCCCCTTGTTTTTGTATCTTTGCAAAACTAGTTACAGATCCAAAGTCTGGGGCTGATGAACATGATTGGTGAAAAATGGATCACGTGCCCACCCCCAAGAGCAGTAAGAGAGGCTGGAATCCTGACCACCAGACAGATGCCTCAACCAGGACTCAAACCCAGAAACACAACATGGATGTAGGATGGAAGGAAGATGTTGAGCGTGGACAAAGTCATCAACCACAACCCAACTGGAGTTTTTATTTTCTGTGGTTCAACCCAAACACTGGGTTTTCTGCCAGCCTGACCAATAAGAGTTGTTAATTGTTGTCAATATTTGCTAAGCCTGGGCTTCTATTTGTTTACTTTCATCTTCAGTTAACTCCTTTGTATCTTTTATACTCTATTTTTTATCCCTAGTTTAGAAATGTTCCATTTTCTTAAATGCTTTTACTTTGGTAGGAAGAATGGCCAGAACCAAGCTGGCAGCCTCTTCAATTGTGTGCCTGTATGATGCTAATTTTCAAAGACAAAGCAAACCAGGCAGTTCTAATGTTTTAACAACTTACTAGCAGCAAATGGGTTCTGTGGACCATAAAGTAACACCTTCTATCAATGGATTGACTTTAAGACAAAGGAGTATCTTATCTGTTTAAAGTGCAGGCAAAAAAATTCCAGTTATCAAAAGCTTACGAGTAATGAGGCATAAAAAGGGGAAAGGATAGCATTTTCAATGACTATATCATTCAAAACATTTTTAAATTTTATGACTCCATCAATCTTAGATATAATGGATCATATTCCTAGCATGTTCACCTGCATCCAGAATTTCTAACTCGAAGATTTCTTCCAGTTAACCCAAGTCAAACTCTTACTAGTTAGGATGGAGGAGGAACAACTGATGGGACTAGGGAAGTATGGGGAAGCAAATATGAGAAATACATCCATCCCGCTTAAAGTAAATCTTGCAAGATCCAAGTTCAAATATAGTCATCTCCCGAGTTATACCACAAACCCACCGGGCTTTACAGTCACTCTTGCATTCCCTTCAGCAGCTTTAGTTCTTCCCTGGGATTATTCTTAGTTCACTTAGCCCTTCTAGCTCCTCAAAAATGAAAAGCTATGGTCACATACTGGCCACATATTGGCCTCTTGAGAAATGGTACATGGAATTTCTACTTATGAGAAGTAACATCAATTTCACAGGTTTCACAATGCACAGAAAGTAAAACCAAGATTTGTGCGAGAAGATATTTGAAACCTAAAGCTCAAAAGTTAACTTCAGCACATCTGCCAAAAATGATTTTCCAGAGTTGAACAAAGGCCTGACACAGTAGGTGACACCTCTTTATCAGCTCCCAGAACTCCAGGGCATGTAATTAGCACTCAATTAGTTATTAATAACTTAATATTCACACATCTGCTGAAACTCTGTAGGTGCACAGTATAATTTAAATGTGATTGTGATCATCTCTGTTAAGGTAGGTGCTGTATACATAATGGATTTGATTCTGCAGAGCCCAAAGGGGGTAAAATTGGAAGTCTAATCTGTTCCTTTTACAGGGTGGAATGATCAACTCAGGGAAAAAAGAGCACCTGATTGATACAGAAGAACTAAATTAAACTTAACTACTATACAACACAATCAAATTTACCGGCATTTGCTGACTGTCTACTATCAATACATATAATCACCATACTAGGTTAAGATATCTTAAAATGCTCTAAGAAAGCTAGTATATCAATAATTATTTATAAAGTCATTACTACATACCAGGCATGCTCTACTCACATTAAATACATATCACTTCATTTGTTATTTCATTTATTCCTCACAGCCACCTTGTGAGTAGGTCCAATTATTATTCAACATTTTGTACATGAGGAAACTGAGGCAGATGTTCATGTAACTGGCCAAAGAGCATAAAACTTTGTTGCCCAGTAGTTTTCAAACTCAATTCTGTCTATACTACAGCCTTGGCTTTTAATCTCTAAGCTAGAGTTAGCCTCTTTCTGCTAAGGCTTTGTATAAAACTCTACATCAGGGGCCTCCCTGGTGGTGCAAGGAAGCCACTGCAGCATGAGTTCAATCCCCAGCCAGGGAGCTAAACTACATGGCACAGCAGACCTCTCCTGTCCCACCTACTGCTCCCCTCAGCCGTGTATTTCGGTCAATCCACCTGTTCTGTTCCCCTCTCTGTCTCTGGTGAATCCTCTCACCACCACCCTTCCACACCTCTAGCCTATACCCCAGTGCTGGTATGCACAATCCACCCTCTAAACATAAAATCTAAGGTTTGGTGAGGTCTCCTAACAACCCAAGCAGCTGGCTGCACCCAAGCCACCCAACCCAAAGCATCTTTCGTCCTGATGAGGGCAGCAGTAAGTTCTCCTTCAGAACAAACACAGCAGCCAAACGCTGTGGAGTCAGTTCCTGGCTATTTCACTCCCAGCACTCCCCATGCTTACACAGGAGAGCTTACCTTCAGACTAATAAATGTCAGAGTATAGGGTGGGACTCATTTTTTTTTAGCTTGATGGAAATGTTGAATATTCATTTTATTTTACAGAAGCCACACCTAAGTAATAAAGATGACATGATCCCTGCTGAGCTGCCATAAAATACTGCTGCTTTTTAAGATCAGCGAACAGGCAGTTGTATAAATATTTGTGGATTTCTACATAAGTTTATGAAACATAAAGGATATTAAAAACATTGGGCCTGGCTTCAAGAAGCTTACTATTGCGGAAAAAAAATTTCATTCAAAAGAAAGCTAAGCATTTCATAAGCAAAGCACACAAGCAAAAACTACCCAAACCCTGGGGCTGAGTAATATTATCTTAGTATTACTGAGAAACTTATTTAAGGAAATAAGGATCTCTGTTAATAACAGCTGGAATGATTTTCATCATAGCATGCACAATACCTAAAATTGTAAACACCATTTATTTACCAATGAGAAAATAGTTAAATAAAATCATGTTACAAGCATTAAACCAGACATTTCTGAAAAGTCAATTATAAAGATATTTAATGAATATTTAATGGCCTAGGACAACATACAAAATAAAGTTAAGGAAAAGAGCAGATTATAGCAGAGTACAATGGTATTCACTTTCATCAAAGAAAAAAATGTAAATACATACACACACAAAAAAACAAAAGATATTCAATGTAGCTAACTCAAAGGTATATTTATCCATTATTTCCTGTAATAAAGATATGGGTTTTTAATGTTAGGAAAGGCTTTTTTGAAGATGCTTACTCTATATCCACTTTTTATTTCTAATTATGAGAAATTTCCAACAAACATTAAATAGAAGTCCCATACCCGTATATACCGGCCAAATTCAGATTATGAATATGTGTGCCCTCCCTACATAATATTTGAAACAATCTCAATTAAATAATTTCATTCACAAATATTTGAAAGTTAGGAGTTCTTTCTTTAAAAATCCATCGAACTATTGTCACTTCTAAAAAATGCTGTTTCCAAATACTCTCACATTTCCAGTGCAGTGTTCAAATTCCTAAAAGTCTCATTTTTACTAGGCAATTCATCCAGATACAGTGCAAAGACTGGTTGGCATGGTTTTTTCCTTAAATCTTTCATCTATAATTATTCCTTGCAATTTAGTCATTAAAATATCCTGATCACTGGCCAGTATGGAACTTTCCTATTGTATTCCTACGGTGTCTTTTACCACATTTCTCAGTCCTCTGTAATTCCTGCGAATTGGTAGTTGAACACTTGAATTGGGCATTTTTATCTGTTTTGGCAGGGAGCTTTCAAGACAACTTCCTAGGAGGTAATGTGTTCAACCATCAGGGGTTCATAAAATCTGGTTGTTTCTCTAAGATATTATTAAGTGTGATGCCCCCATACTAAGACCCATCAATTTGATGCAAAATGACAATGCCCTATTTCCATCACTGTCTTCATGTTTAGCTATAATAATTTTATAAAGAAGAAAAAACCTCCCTTCATCTATTATTTGGTTATTAAAAACTACCCTTAAGTTTGAAAATACATACTTACACATCTAAGCCTCAAGGTATACATTACTTTAGAATGAGTAGAAACCTCAACCAAGTCTCATTTTTTTTTTTTTCAAGTCAAATGTGGAGCTCAGCATTCCCAAAGCATCAGGATGGGTGCACTTAACTCTACATCGCTTCAGGATAAAGACAACAAGAAAATAATGAAGTGGGAAGCACTCAGGTCGCCTTCTTCCTCCCTGGGCTCTGTGGCACATGCACACCTGTTCTGGGGGTGGAAGGATACCCCATCACCTAGGTCCAGTCACTTTCAGCTCTTGGAACCAGACCTCTCCTCAGCTGCTTTCTGAAAACAGTCAGAAGACACTGGGCTACTCCCAGAACCCAAAACAGGCATCTGTGAATCAAGCAGAGATGCCCCAAGGATGACCAGGAAAGGGCATGGCTGAACAGCAGGAAAGCAGAGAGAACTGATAAACTGTACACAAGAAAAATGGAATCATGAGTCTGAACTCAATTTAATGATGGTTTTACAAATCGGAAGCTGACGGGCCTGAGGCAGAGAAAGGCACACACCACAGCAAGGGGTCAGGGTGTATGGCTGGTGGGCAGCTCCGTGGCTGTGAAAAATGGCCAGAGGAGCCAATTTAATAACATGGGGTCAGTTCCTGGGCTTCTGCCTTGGTCCTTTGATTTTTATAAACTAACAATCCAGGCAAGTGGGGAGCACGAAAACAACTCTGCAGGTAAGCCCTGCAATGGGCCCAACTATGACCATGCCAGATTTCACTCTGATGCTTCCAGATGAGGAGGCTGGGCACGACCTCCTTATTGCCAACAAGATCTCCTAAGAAAGCATTCATTAGCTAAATGTGCGCCAGCCCACAGGAAAGAGACCTGCACCATTAAATATAAATGTAAAACAAAATTAGATCCATCCATCCTAAATCTCAGATCTATGCAGCAGGCAAGGTTTGCTTCCTGCTTTTAATTTTTCTAAAAGGCATAAGCACTGAAATGATAGACCATAAGGTTGCTTCTAGATTTGGACCGCACTCCTCCCGAACCTAACAAAGAATTTTTTTTTAAAAGATTTATTTATTTATGCATAAAAGAACTGGGTACAGGCCAGAGGTGCAGGGGGTGAGAGAAGCAGAGTGGAGTACAGACTGGCGGACTGACTGAAATACACTGCTGAGGGAGCAGCAGGCAACACAGGAAAGGTCTGCTGCTCCATGTGGGTTAGCTCCCTGGCTGGGGATCGAACTCATGCTGCAGTGGCTGCAGATAGCTTCATAGTGCTGAGACTTAACCCCTTGCACCACCAGGGAGGACCTCCAAAATTATTTTTTTAACTACTGTCAGATTTTATGAGGCATCTGTTGCTACTCCTAAACCTGGATTATGTTTCTATGGAAGTACTGATGGCCCATCTTTCAAACAGAACCACAAGCCCATCTGTAGTGGGACAAAACACAAAAGCTGATAAGCCTTAAATTAATTGGAAACACCTAAATGAGAGTTAGAACTGACTCAGTGATTTCGGTTTAAATATACATTAATAAAAAGGGTAGCACATAAGTAAGCAAGGAAAAATAAGCATTTGCAAAATTTCTGTCCTTCAAATTAGTAATAATAATAATTACCCAACAAATGACACACAATATAACTGTAATCCCCAGAATAGCCACGTGCTGCAGCTTCTTCCTCCCAAGGTTTCCATTTTGCCCCACTTGTAATGTAAGTGCCCCATAGGAACAAGGATTTCCATCTGTTTTTGTTCACTGCACCAAGAACAAAGCTATTTACCATAGGTGTTCCATATATACTTGAAGATATAAGCAAGAAGTAGGGGTGAGAATGAGGCAGAGGAGTAAAACAAGATGGGAGAAAATAATTTTATTCGTGTCACCAGGGTACTTCAGCGCTTACAAGACACTCAAAGGAGATACCAAAAAGATGTATCCCTAACTTCATGCGATTAGAACATAGCCTTCTGGACCTCCTCGAGCTAAAGCTGGCAGGGCTTTCTCTTGTTCTCCCGATCTTCCCACCCAGTTCTTCAGAGAACCCTCCCAAAAACGAGGACTCCATGCAACTTACAAACTTCACATCTGGGAGGGATGGGAAGATAAAAGCTAGATGGGAAGATAAAAGCTACAGAACAAACTCCAAAAACTGAGGCTCTATTCCACATCCATTTTATTCTGAAAGTGAACCCCCCCCAAAAAAAAACCCCAGAAGAAACATGAAATACCTAAAAGTGAGTAGAACTTGAATAAATCACAGCATTTTAATAATGCCATTAAAAATAATGGCAGTTTGCGTTAAGATTTCATTACCTTAAAACCTGAAAGTCCACTGTTGGACTTATAAGGATTGATAAAGGGGAGGTTTGGGCCTCCCTGGTGGTGCAAGGGGTTAAGCACCGCACTATGAAGCAATCCACTGCCTCTGCAGCATGAGTTCAATCCCCGGCTGGCCAAAGAAAGACCCACATGGCGAAGCAGACCTCTCCTGTCTCTCCCGCTGCTCCCCTCAGCAGTGTATTTCAGTCAATCTTCCTGTTCTGTTCCCCACTCTGTCTCTGGTGAATCCTCTCACCCCCCGCATTTCTGGCCTATACCCCAGCTCTTGCATGCATAAATACATCTTTAAAAAAATAAATAAATAAAAGGCAAGTTTGTCTAATGATAAAACTCAGGCTCTGAAGCAGACAGCTCAAACTCATGCTAGCCACAGCAATTTAACAGGTTAACTTACTTCCTCTGAGACTCATTTGCCTCATCTATTAAACGGGTATCCTATCAGCTCTCGTTGGGGTTGTGCAAGAATTGAATATGGAAATGTGCATAAAGTACGTGGCACAGGATTTGGCCATTTGTAGATGCTCAACAAATTATGTTCATGAAGATGAGAATAAAGAAGATGATTGATGAACATACATCATGCAGTAAAGACAAAGTCCATCTAGTGTTAGAAAAAGCAAGGTTATATACTGCATGTCCTGTTCTGATTTCACCAGAGGGCAGCTTGCTTTCATTTTGGGGAAAGACAAGATAGTGATGGCTGCTCCTTGCGCACCAACTTCATCAGCTTTATTCTCTATCTTAAGGCCACTGTGAATTTTCATGTTCACATAAAAGCAAAGAACAGGCTCACCTAAGTAGTTCTCCTTTAGAAGAAGCATGACCCTGGTTAATTTCTAACTTCAAGCTTCAAAACCCACGAAGACTAAATTCCTGTAATTTTAAGCTTTGCTGTGGCAGCCCCTAGGAAACTAATACGGCTACCTCACTCATACGTAGAGTTCAGTCATCATCTCCTTCCTCTGAAGTGATCCAGGAATCACAAACAGAACCAGGTAGACAGCAGGTAAAAAGCTATGACAGAGGATCAGTGCAAGTCCAGGCAGCTGGAACAAAGCAAAAAAGCAGGGAGATATGGCCCAATTATCAATATTTACAGACAATGTAGCGTTAACTGTAGATAAGATTGCTTAATATTTGAAGCCAATATATCAAATATGTTATTTGATTTACACAAACATGCACATATCCATATATGGATTATACATACACATGTACTCATGTCATTGTTTTTATTATCTGCAAACTCACAACCTGTAGTTTATAATTGTTTCCAAGACAAGATCTTATTTTATAACTTGACCCAGAGGTTCATGAAATCATGCAAACCACACCTCCTGGAGATAATCAGAGCCTTCAGTCCTTGCCAATGAGGCCATCTGTGGGCCAAGATGTCTCCAAATGGAGTCAGAAGACCACTAAAGTACTTCAAAGGTCCACAAATTCAAGATTTTTATATCTATATTCAGCTAAAAATATAATATTCCTAGTTACAAACCCCAAACCAGACAAGAACCCTGATAGCTGTTAGTCAAAAGATACTTACCTACAATAAAACCTAAGTGTCTCACGATTATGGAGTTCAGATAAACTCACAGGGTTCTTACAAGATTCCCCAGCTCCCCATTCCCCCAGCCCCCCACCCTTTATTTTAGGAAACATTGTTCTATGGTACTGTCCTGATATTTTGCTACACATAACAGAAAAAAAAACACTACTCATGATTATTAATTTAAATATACTTAATCTTGAATACAGAATGCATCATTTCTGTAACAGCATCTGAAAAGAATAAGCAATATATAAGACACCTCTCCTTTCTTAGTCTTTTGGTTTCTACAAGGCATCTAAGTCTCAGATGTGTGAATATTTGTACCTAATAACTTGGTACCACAACTTTGAAATAGTGGCTGAAGGTTTGTGACAAATCTAAGGACAAGTCCCCTTTTAAAAGGGTGGTTGTGACAAATGGGATGAAAATGTTCTAAATAAACATGCCTCTTTAAAAGGCAACCAAAAGGCTGAGTCATAGCTCCAAGTGACAAATGAAATCTGATTATGATACAGCGATTACACACAGTTGTCTTAACAAGATTATTCCAGTCTGAATAAAGCATAATTCACAGACTTGAATGATAAGATGGCTATCCCATTTATCAATATCACTAAGGCAGCAAGATCCTCAAAGGTCTGGGATGTGTTCCCTGTAGGAGTTTTATCTATATGGTAACCAGCTGAGTTTGGGGTATGGTTGACTTCCCTATAGCGCAAGACCAATAACCCTCCCCCCCCCACACACACACACACACACACGTGGGTTCCTACGAGCTGGCTACTAGCTGGTCATTCATGGGCAACTGTGACCTATTTGCTATCTACAAATCACTGCAGAGCATTCCTTGACTACCTACAGAGTACAGCTTATATCAAGAGGCAGGCCTGGGGACCCCTAGGCCGCTCTTGACCTGACTCGTGACTATCTCCATGGTGACTTCGGGGTAACTCTGCCTGTATTAATATCAAACACCTTGTTAACGCAAATGTCTCGTGACGTATCATCACAATGTCCCCTTCTCTGTCCCTCGTAAAACTTTGTCCCCCATTCCTATCCCACCCTCTGGACCTTATTCCTCATACCGTTGTTGCATGATCAGCTTTTACTAGCCTGCGTGCTTTCAATAAATGGCACAAGAACTTCTGTTCAAGTAGCAGAGTCTTGCCTTGCAGACCTGCTCCACAACTGCTGTGTCCCTCCCCGCATTCCTGCCACAAAGCTGCAACAAAGTTCCTGTCGTTGGCCTCCCTGGTGGTGCAAGGGGTTGAACACAGCACTGTGAAGCTATGCACAGCCTCTGTAGCACAAGTTTGATCCTCGGCCAGCCAGGGAGCTACCCACATGGCACAGCAGACCTCTCCTGACTCGCCCACAGCTCCCCTCAGCAGTGTATTTTAGTAGATCTGCCTGTTCTGCTCTCCATTCTGTCACTGGTGAATTCTCTCATCCCCCACACCTCTGGCCTGTACCCCAGTTCTTGTATGCATAAACAAGTAAATCTTTTTTTAAAAAAAAAGCTCCTGTCACAACACACACACACACACACACACACGCAAATGCCAGTAAATGCTGTTGAGAAAGTAGCAATTGAGAACCTGGTCAATTTCTAAGAAATCTCAAGTTCCATACTTCAGTATCACAGCTTCCTTTCCTTTGGAACAAGACTCCAAAACAATGGTAATATTCTGCTTGCTCTGTGTAGCTCTGGCTTTGGCACTGAGGATAACCAGAAAATTTTCCTATCTCCATTTTCTTCAGTACAGCCCTTACTTACATGCCCTGCATGTCAGTTACTTTTTTGTTTGGATTCCTTTCTCCCACTCTCTCACTAACCTTGGAAAGTAAATGCTGCCATTATCCTCATTTCCAGATGAGAAAATCAACCAAGTTAAGCTTCAAGGAACCTGCACAAGGTCATTATGATAATAAGTGGTACAAGAGCCAGAATTCAAATTCTGGTTTAAGCGGAAAATAAAACAACTAACTCATCTAATTGGAGATGAGAAATTGACATAGATAATCTGGTAATACCAGGAAGAAATAAAAGGATGTTTTTATAACTTGAAATACTTCATATTAACATGAAAATGTATCAGTCCCCTAATTACACACAGACCCAGTGACTGGAAAAGGGAAGGCCCTGCTTCCTTCATAGTAGCAAGTCATGTGGCCAAGACATCGCCCTTAAACGGAACAGTAATTTGATCTGTGGTTTGGCTGAAGACAGACTGGAGATTTAACCAACTGGCACATTACACACAGTTGGAATGAATAGATCATACCAAATGAACCAAAGAATCACAATTTCAAACATCCCCCAAGGTAAAAGCAAACTAAAACCAACATTATGAGATTGTGCCATGTAGAATATTATGTTCAGATTAACCAAAAAGTAATAAACACAGTGCAGGCGCAGGGAAAGGCCAGAGTTTTCAGTACAAAAAGCATTTGGAACCAAAGTTTACACCTGTATTATTCATAAAAGCCAAGAAGTAAAAAATAATCAGGTGCCCATCAAGTGACAAAGGATAAACATAGTATATTCATAAGTGGACTATTGCTTGTCCATAAAAAGGAATGACTTTCTCAAACTTACAATATAGATGAACCTGAAAACATTATGTTAAGTAAAAGAAGTCAGTCACAAAGGCCACATATGTATTCCTACATTTCTATGAAGTGCCCAGAGTTAGCAAAATGCCCAGAATAAACTACATTATAAAAGGAAAAGAAAGCAGTGACCTAGGGCTGAGGGGTTTAGGGGAAATGAAAAGGATACTGCTAACGGCTATAGGGTTTCTTTTGTGGGTGATGAAAATTAATTGTTGTGATGGTCACACAACCTGTAAATATTAGATGAACACTTTAATGTGTGAGTCATTTGGCATAAGAATTTTATCTACATAAAGTTCAATATATGACAATAACACAACAGAAAAGCATATGGAGCAATTAGATGCCTGTAGGTTTAAATAGAGACAGCAACATACCATGAAAGAGAAGTTAACCTGACCTTCAGATTGGCTCAAAATAAGAACTCAACAACAAAAAGGATTACTAACTAACATGAAGCAGTGAGCTCATCAAGCCTGGAAGCATTCAAGCACCGCCAACCTAACTTTTTGGACAAGAACACTGCCAAAGGAATTTATTTCAATTTGGGATTGAGAGACCTAAGGTACCACCTTTAAAATACTAAAATTCTAGTTGTCATGGATGACATTTAAGTGACTGAAGAGTTAGTCACTAAATTAGAATATGCTTAAGAGTACAAAATGTGGAGGTCGGTTATGTGAAATCAAGTCCATACTCCGCTATTTAATAATGCGGTCTTAGGGAGGCAATCGGCCTCAACTTATAAAATAGTCTACTATTTTTATTGCTGTTGTTACTATTTTAAAAATCAACTTCGTATGATAATTGGTAAGAATTAAACATCATACCCTTCTCATAGAATCCCACTAAATTTTTTTAGCCACATAAGCCATAGCATCTCAGTATTTCCAGTGACACTATATGAACTATAATATAAATATCTCTAACACTGATTTATCATCCAACAGCATTCACTGATTAAGGAAGGCAGAACCCTACCCAAAATAGAGGTCCCAACAACAAGGCTTCACAACACATATGCCGTTTTCCAAAAAATATCCGTAAGTTCTAACAAAAAGTAGTACTATTTCAATACCTTCACAAAAGCATAATGTATAGGACAGTAGAATCTCACAACAAAAACAAACCAAAAAAATATGCCTTAAACTATGCAACACACTAAATCAACACAATATAATTTTACATCTATCCTACCTTTTTGTGCATTCCAACACTTGACAGCTTGTTTTTTCAACAGCTCATTTTACTGAATGTTGTTTTAACATTGAGAATATAAGTCCCATGCAATCAAGTCATGCCAGTAATATGGCTGTTTGACAGGCCACAATGAGTAGAAGTGAGGTATTTATTACACGCTCAGCAAGTCCATATGTGTATTTTACAAGGTCTCAGCTCTCCTTCGAACCTTGTCTATTATAAATACAGGCTTTAGATATATTCTCACTTTGAAATCACTTACACCATTGACTATTTGCAGGGCAAAGGAATGCAATCAAACACTAAAGCTTCAAGGAGATTAGAGAACTGCCAAGGTCTGAACTATATCAACAGTTCGAAATCAGCTCATTCAACAGTGCTTTGACAGTATTACACCCGCAAAATAAACATGGCAACAGTGTGCACATCTCACAGGCATCACACGCCAACATTTGTTCTGAAACTTACAAGGACACATCCTGTCACTAGAGTTGTTCCCGAGGGCAAGCAAAGACATCCTTCTTAGACAACTAACCATGTAATAAGGCTGCCAGGGGGGCAGTTAGGGAGCACAAGGGAGGAAAGAGGAAACCTCCAAACCCCTACACTCTGTGGAGATCAAGAAGGAAAGTTTTGTCTTGCAATCTAATATGTATTTTAAAATGAGTAATTCCAGTTTACATTTTTTATTTTGTTCATTTGACAAAAAGCAACACCATGTCATAACTGTTTTTGTTCATCACTTTTAACTGTGTACATGACTGTTTTTAATAGTCAACAAACTTGGAATAACAGGGAACTTCTCTACCTGATTAGGGGCATCTATGGAAAACCCATGGCAATGGTGAAACACCAGAGGTTTTCTGCTTCTAGCCTGGAGGTCACTGCTATTTACTCTATGCTAGAAGTTCTATCCAGGGAAATTGGGCAAGAAAAAGAAATAACCGGCATTGAGACTTGAAAAAAAGAGATAAAACTGTGTTTTCAGATGACATGAACATCTATATAGAAAATTCTAAGAAATCCACAAATAAATGAGTTAATAAAGGAGCTCAACACAGTTGCAGGATACAAGGGGAATATGCCCAAATCAATCCAATTTCTATACATAAGCAACAAACAATCTAAAAATGAAATTAAAAGCTTATGTTTCATATCAGCCTTGTCCCAAATAACTTCCAAATTTCTAATCTTCAGGCTGGAAATTAGACAATCATCCCAATGCTTTTTCATTTCTGGCTCTTGTAAAGCTACCTGAATTGTTCCTTAAGCAACTAGACCCATTTTTCATTTAATAAATACTTATCTAGGCACTAGAGAAATACAGCGAACAAAAATGTCCCTGCTGTCCTCCATCACAAAACTCACATTGCAGCTGGGAATACAAGAAACTAATGAGCAAAAATATTACAGCTCCTGACCGCACTAAACGTTATAACAAAAATAACACAGAGAAGATAGGGTAGGGTGAGGCTTTGATGAGAGATCAGGGAAGCCTCCCTGCCTCTTTGCCTTGATAGTCTTAACTATGAGCCACACCAAGAATGGTGGCTTTCTATGCAACCAGAACAAGCAAGTCTGTTTGTTTATACTGTGTGATTTCAAGGTCATAAAACTATAATCATTATCTTTGATCCCTCAATCCTAATAACAGTTGCTGTGGTGGAAACAAGCTTAGTGTGTTCCTTAAGAAGCCAGAGTGCAGGGCAATGAAGGACAATAGGCCAAGGTTAGACCTGAGAGGAAGACAGAAACCAGATCATGTGGGACCTGGCAGGTCACATCCCGGAGTACAGGCTTTACCCTATGGGTAACTGGAAGCCATGGGCATGAAGTGGGGTGATATGTTGTGATTGCTCTGGTTCTTTTTGGACTAAACAGTCAGAAACTCTGAGTCCAAACACTTGTTCACGTAACCACTTGCTGTGTGGGCCTGGAGATGTCACCTTACCTCTCTGAGACAATCTCTAATAGATCACAACTGCCTCACAGATTTTCTCTTGATATATTCGATAGCTCTTTGCAAACTGAAATTTGCTGTTGAATGTACAGCAAATTATTGTCTTCTTTACTGGGGCCTTCCTAATCTAAAAAGGAAGACATTTCTCTGGAAACAAAGAGAACTTTATTTTTCACCTCCCTTAACACTTTACTTTCTATCCATTGTTTTAAGCATTATCTCTGTATGTTAGCACTTCTAGACTTTAGATTCCTGACTCAAATCTCACCTCTGCAGGTTCTATATGCGTGTGCCATTTGCATTTTCTCTGCTGATCAAGAATCTCAATAGAATAAAGTCATATTTCAACTATTTACAAAAAGGGCTCAATAGCTTTGGAAACATGTATATGTGTATATAACAAATGCAAATTTTAGTAAATAATATGCACATTTGACAAATCGGGGTGGATCTCTGCAAATGGCAAAAAGTTGATAGTCACTTGTTTGTTATACTGTACAATTTAAGATTGTAGAACTTCAATCTTCAGCTTTGATTTCTCAATCCCAATAGCAATTCCTCTCCATAACAGTCTGAAGATATAACTTTAGTTAATCTTAAAGACACTTTATCTAACTAGTGGACAATTATTATAGCATTTTGGGGAAGGTACATAAATACTCTTTCCATTGCCAATGATAAATATTTTCAACCATGCCAAACCACAACCACATTGCAAAAATGTCAAGTGAACTGGAAAATTCCTTCAGCTGAGCAAGTCTTTTGAAAGATCCCTCAAAGAGCTCTCCAAATTAAGACAGTAACTTTTTTTTTCTGATTGGGGGCAGACAAAAAAAACAAAAATATTTGATTTGGAAAAAAAAAAAGTTTGCTATTAATAGTAAAGCACAGAATATTCAAGAATTAACTAGATTTTTATAGTTTTAGTATTTAAAACACTAACGAAAACTTAAAAGTTTTATTTCTATGTGACTTCTGTACTTACATAAGAGGTAGATTGCTGGAATAGTAACATTTGCTCATAATGAGTTAGCGTAAGTAAACTTCAGAATGAAGTTCTTAACAACCTCTTAAATTAATGAAAGCTTAACTTGAAATCTGCTCTGGCCAACAACTCCATTAAAGACATCCAAAATAAGGATGTCTTTTGCTGCAGAAAGCAAACCTACAACTTTCTCCCACTCATCTTACTTCCTACCAATAGGATCATCCATTTAGAGCACATAATCCAGCTGACAATTCCCACTGCCCTGCAGCCGCAAAAACACTTAAATGCACATCCGACCTTAGCCCACGCTCAGCATCCTTGGGCACATAACCACAGCGTGAGTAACTCCTCCCATTATATGATTTACCGTTCATGATTTCAAATTACTATTCTCCATCTGCCTTCTAACAGCTTTCAAACATTTTCCTTCAACACTGGTCTTCATTTCGACATGGTGGTGTCTCACCAGTCTGACAGAAGAGCTCTTGAAGCACGAAGGAGCCAACTGCTGAAGACAGTTGCACTCCTAACACAGGTGAACAAAGAAGTCTCTAGGAGATGAACTGGAACCTGCCATTTATTATTATTTTACAAACTCCATGTGTCTTCAAAGGAATCTACAATAAACCTTTACCCTTTTTATCTCCTCCTTACCTGAGCCCACAAAAGTAATATCAGTTCCAAGCTTTAAAAAAATATTGCTTTCCTGTCAATGCAAAGGGCTCATAAGCAGCTTTGTTCATACAGATCTCTCATATGAGATCATGGACACCTTTTCAACTTAGAGACACAAAGCAGCAATGCAGACCAAGAGCTTGCAAAGCTATTTCATATCATAGTTAACAAACCTAATCAGTGTCTGTGTGTCCTTTCTGTGCTCCTCTTTCATCCAGAATATATTTGAGCTATCTGATATAGGCAACCTTGAAATTCATGAATTGCTTGAAAGTAAATGGCTTAAAGGCAAAAATGCCTATCTCCCAAGCATCCCTCTTCCCTGCCCCTCATCTGCCCATATGGAATCAATAAGAAGCAAGACCACAGTGACAATAGATGGCAGATGTTTCATTGAAAAACTACCCTCATTAACTATGCCCCAGAGAATGTATAAGGAATGTTGGTTATAAGACAACTTTGCAAAATCCTCGGTATATTTAACAACAGAGATGCTTAGGAACCAAGTTACTCAAGCTCCCTGAGTTCCTTTCCTTCCTCTTAAAATGAGAGTGATTCTCATCTTGCAGGATGTAAGCTGGAACAAGTCAGACACTTCTTCATGCAGTATCTGACACAGGGTCGGAGCTGGATCAATAACAGT
Organism: Talpa occidentalis; assembly: GCF_014898055.3. Taxonomy (NCBI): domain Eukaryota; kingdom Metazoa; phylum Chordata; class Mammalia; order Eulipotyphla; family Talpidae; genus Talpa; species Talpa occidentalis. The sequence goes on along the minus strand of NW_023600993.1, from coordinate 44,000,862 downwards.
TATTTACTCCACTCGTCCTCATCTCACCTCCTAACTGCTTCAATATCATCACACTTTTTTCCCAGGTCCAAATAATTTACCATCCCCATGATCATTCTAACCTAGGAAGTTGATGGGGCACCATTGCTAGAAAAAGAGAAAAGGTAACAAGAGAACATGTTATAGGACAACCCCAATGAGTTGGCCTGGCTATGGGTCCTCACCTGCGTACTTAAAAGGGACTTATAATAAGATTCAACAGCAGGTACACACAAAAAGGGTAATAAATGGTTTATTTGCAAAAAAAAAAAAAGGGGGGGGAATGAAGAAATGAATAACTCAGGGAGAAAGAGAGAGCAATAAATTGGTGAATGTGTCCTACCAGGTCTACTGAGCTGAAACCCCAATAGCACGCTGAGAGCTGGTGAAAAACCAAGGATCCCCAAGACCCACATGTCTGATTATATGCCAAAACTGGCTGCTTAACTCCACCCTCAGTACCTAGCGATCCTCCCTGAGGTGGTGATGACATTTTATGGGATTTGTAGTCCTTGGTATCTTGGATCACTTTGGTCTGGGGTGGCGGTGGGGTCCATAAAATTTATTTGTGGAGTTTGTTGTGAAAAGGGAAAGGATGTTGGGAAAGGATGTCCTTTCCCCCCAACAAACAGACCAGGAAAATGAGGGGGAGCAGGAAACTCTTTTACTCAAGTCAGACAAAAAAGCAAAAAATGCATCCTGGTTTGCCTTGTTCTTCAGTGCCTAGCACAGAGCTAAAAAGCTGGCACTCCAGAAAAATACTTGTGGCATGAAAGAAAATGCAAAGATGGAAGCAGTGGCTCCACACACAATGGCTCATTTATCCTTGTGAGGCCAGGGATAAATATATAGATAAATCCTAGTTTGTCTCAACTATATAAACTTAAGGTCTAAGGTATGACCCAATGCACCTTGGCATGTTCTATTTTAGCCATTGTTCTCTTTCAACAGGAATGTTTGACCAAAGGGCAGAAAGATTTTCCTTGGCTCTGTTACAATGAAACTGCAAACATTAAAACCACACCTCATTTGACCTTAATAAACCCAAGGCACAAGAGAATAGATTTATTCATTCCCTCAAATTCTCCCATTTGATTCTTTCATATTTTAAACTTCTTTTCATGACATTTCACTGCATTTAGCAAATAAAGAATCTTCCCATTGATAATTAAACATCTGCCAATTCCTACAAAGATATTCTCAACTAAAAAAAAGTGAAGTCTGCTGAATAAAACATCTCCTTTATATTCCATAGGGTTGAGTTCAAATAAAGGAAAATGGGTCACTAAATAAAATCTGCCAATTCTTTTTCTCTTGGTTGCTCCAATTAGTGACCACATTTAGATTTAGATTACTTGGAGGTAAAAGGTTAAATATTAAAATATTCATTACCCCAAGAACTTAAAAAGAAGTAGGTCTTGTAAAGTCAGCACTTATCATGAAAACTAGAACACAGGTCATTATTATCTTTTAATTTTCTATAATGAAAACTTTAAGTATTCTAAAATAGAAGAGTCCCCACATACCTATCTTCTACCTGCAACAATTATCATATATGGAAAGTCTTATTTCTTTTTACTCTCCCACCCATTCCCTATTCTGACTGGATTAATTTAAGGCAAATCCCAGACATCAATATTCCCTCCATAACTAATTCAGCATATATCATTAAAGGATAACGACTCATTTTAAAGCATAATACCTATACTGCTAGCCTGTCTATATTATATCTAAAAAGTAACAATACCACCATAGATTTGATACAATGCAAGGGTCCCCATTTCAAAATAAAAAAGAAAATCAGGATGCAAAGTTTATATATTGCATTTGGTGGCTATGTCTCTCTAATCTCTTTCAATCCAGTGTTTCTCCTCTGCCTCTTTAAGTGTTCAATATATTTGTTCAACAAATGGGGTCATCTGAAGTGCAAAATTCCCCTCATTCTGGGTTTTGTTGATTGTGTTCTAGGGGTGTCATTTACTTTATATGCTGTGCCTAGCATTTCATCAAAAGGTTTGACCTGATTCGATTATTTTTTTCCAAAAACACAGCATAGGTGCTGAAATGGGCCAAGCAAATTGAATTGGGTGACAGTTTTTTCTTCAAATTATTATACTTTATTTTATTTATGACTTAATATATTTTTTTACATCATTCTTTTTCTACAACGTATGCTTTCTCCTTTCAGGTACAGTTCCCATAAAATTCCCACCAATACACCCAGGCAGCATCACATCCCTTGTGCTCGTCCCTCCCCTGTTTTGATCCATCTCCCTCCCCCCCAACAGAAAGTCTCGATTACCGTTGCCTGTTAATTTTGCTTTTTAATTTATTATCATTTTTCCCCTGATCCCTTATTTGGTTCCTCTACATTTCCTCCTATAAGTGAAACAATCCGATATTTTCTCTTTGTTTTTTCATGCTTATTTCACGAAGCATAATCCCTTCTAGCTCCAATTTGGAAGACAATTTAATGGTTTGCCAGTCATACCTTTCTCTCCACTCCCTTGTGGGAGGAGACATGTAGCAGTCAGATACAGTGGCCCCAGTTAAGGAGTACCCATCTTCTATCCCTAGCTGGGCTACTAATCCTAACTCTGAGAAGGTTAAGAAGGTACGGATGTAGAAAGAACTAACTAACCCCAATATCATCTTCCTCCTGTATCACATTTAAACATTCCCAATTCCTTGGAACATATAGGACCGGAACAGAAAAACCCTAGATGAAAAACTATATTCACCCATTCCATATTTTGCCTATATGGAAAATGTAACCCCTTGTATCTCATGTTAAATAAAAAATGGAATCCAGGCTGCAAAAATCCCTTTTTAATAGCACACCAGCAGGCAAATATAGATTTTCAAGCAATAAGCAATTCCTACTGTCACTGCCAAAGGGTGGCGGGGAGGCAGCCTTTCTTTTTGCTGCTGTCAGGATGGACGATTAGTGTAGGAAAATGCAATTTTAGTTTTTAAAAAAGCTTTATCAGGAAATGGGCCACTATAAAGTAATAAAGTAATAAGGGACGTCATCAATTTTACCTTACACTTAAATCACACTCTTGATTCCTATTCAGCTGATTTCAGTTATGCCTTTTATTTGAAGACAAGCCCCTACAAACACATAATGTCACCTAAAAGTGATCTTTAAAAAAGAAACCCTGCCGGGACAGCAAAGTTATTTATTTAATGCATAAACTACTCCGCTTCACTCAGGAGGTAATGGTCTCAGTGCTTGAAATATTTACACAGAAAAAGAAAGCAGCTGTAAGAACATTGTGTTAACATTTTTTCCCAGATTGAAATAGAGTCAAGAAAATCGGCAATGATGAAAGCTTCAGGATTTTAAAAAATTTACACAGGAGATGTGAGTTTAGCAAGGCCCACCCAAATGAACTTATGTTGGAGGCTAAAATGTGTAGTTGTATTTTTACAGATACTATAAATATCCAGAGGGAGGCTGCCTTGAGTGTGCAGTAGGGTGAACCCCCAGGGCATCACTGTTATGTGAATTTGCCAAGAGCAACTGCGTCCCACATGCTTTGTCACTGTGACCTCTTCCGTACTTAAAGATTTCTAAAGAATGTGGGATAACAAACAGTAATCTCTCTAGTATTTCTCAGCCATAGGCTTGAAATCAACCAAACTGAATACTCAAATCCAAGGGTGCCATAAGATTGATAATCGCAGCCTACAACTCTAACAAATGGCCCCTTCACACATATATTTCTAGATTCTAGAATCCAAACGTGATTTATAAGTTAAAAGTCACTTACAAAACAGAACACTTTTGAGTGAGGTGTAATTTTTCATAACCAAGTATTTGATTTTTTTGGTAAGTTTTGTAATCAGAAAAAGGATGGGAGACTAAAGTTTCAGTGATATGCAACATCTACAACCATTTTGGTTGAACTGTGCTCCCAGAAAAGATCAGCTAAAGTGTTATTCCCAGTACCTCAGAACGGAACCTGACTTGGTAGGGTCTTTACAGAGGTAATCAAGTTCAATGAGGTCATTAGAACAGGTCTTAATGAATGATGACTAGTGTCCTTATAAAAAGGGAAAATTGGGACACAGACATGCACAGAGAGATAATGTGGAGACTCAGGGAGAAGAGGGCCATCTGCTAACCAAAGAGAGGCCTGGAGCAGATCCTCACCTCATAGCCTTTAAAAGGAAACAAATCTGTTGACATTCTGAACCAAAATTTTGGTCTCTGTAACTGTGAGACTGTAAATTCCTGCTGTTTTGAGTCAGGCACTTTCTGGTACTTTGATATAGTAGCCCTAGGGAATGAACAGGTGCTCTTCTATGTAATAGGTGATAATGGTAACAATAATTTCAAAAGAAAAGCATCAGCTAGCAATCACCGTGACAAGTACTTTGTACACGCTGTCATGAAATTCTTAGAATGACCCCACAACGTTTAAGTACTGTTATCCTCATGTTATAGACAGGGAATCTGGGGTTTGGTATCAGCATCTGCAGTCTGACATGCTATCTGAAACTGATTATAGGGACTTAACCATGTAATGAAGAATTTCTTTCAAATAACAAGAAATCTGAAGATAGGTGGCCGCAGGCAGGCAGTCAGCAGTCAGAATCTCTGAGTACTTATGTCCAAGAGAAAAATCAGGCCACCAGAGCAAGCCTGGGATATGTCCCAAGCAACAGCATTTTCTGAAAATGCTGTTCAAAGATGTACTAGTCTCTGCAATTCCTTGAGACCTCATGGTCTCAAAATGGCTGCTGCAGCTCCATAGGTATCACATCTGTATTTCATACCTGAAATGCAAAATGTGAAAAATCAGAACATACTTCACACCTGAATGAATCCCTTCAGAACAGCTTTCCTTGAAACCAACATCTTCTATTTGTAACTCATCAACCATTTTTATTTGCATGAGAAGTTGGAGGATATAGTTTTTTAATTAGGTTCACTGTCATCCCTAATGCAAGGTTTCAGTTAGAAAGTAGGGAATGGATCTTAATTAGGCATATCAGAGACACAGAGAAGTTAAAAATTTGTGCAAGTTCACAGCTATGACTTGGGAGAGAGGCGGGATTCAAATCTAAGTCAAATCCATATTTGGAACCACCAGGCAGTATACTGCACCCTTAGCAAACCCAAAACCCTCTGGTAGCCCTTAATATAAAAGGGTCATATTAAGGAGCAGCCCTTAATATAAAAGGGTCACAGAGTGTCTGGTTTTGCAGAGCTGCTCCTAATTTCAGTGGCCTCTTCTTTTGGGTTTCAAGGTAAACTAAGACTCTCTGAATACATGTGTCCAAGAAAAAAATCAGGCCACCAGAGCAAGTTTCTGATAGGTCCCAAACAACAGCATTTTCTGAATAAATATTAGAGGCTGCATTTTCTGCTTCACAATAAAATTTAGGAATAGACTTGCGATACCTACTCTTACCCAGAGTATCTGTTCCAAGAGGTATTTATAACCCTCAAACAGGTGAAGTCTTTCACAGGTAGTCCTTTCCTTGCTTCTACAAATAGCAACTGGAAGTTTCCTTCCCATCTTCTTTAATTGCTCCTTTCCAATTATAGAAAGCCTATATTTATAGACATCCACTCGACTTCACTGCCAACACTTTATCTCTGCTAAATGAAAGAGATTTTCTTTCCCAATTTTCAATATCATCAGTCAGGAACCAAACTCTCTAGGCTTCGGGAAAGGTAATGAAAACTAGCCTGAACCGTCCATAATCGTTATCCTACCTATATCTCTGGAACAAGTCACGCACTCATCAGGGCTTTCATAAGGGAATTTGGAGCGCCTTCCTGCTCCAATATTTTATAACCCACTCTATGACGGAAGTCCTGTATTAGATAAACTTAGAGAAAAATTATCTCCAAGTAAAGTTAACTTCATGATGGCCTCCTGCCTCTTCTAAAGGTTATGTAATCCCCCAGTTTCCATCTGCGTTATCCATGCAAGTGCCCTGTCCTCCCCAGTGAAGTCAACCAGAATCTCTCCCAAGGAGGAGTCTGGCTCTTGATTGGAGGGTCATCCTTAAAAATAAGACATGGTTAAAAAACCAAAGCATTCCTGCACCATTGACCAACAGCTTCCTCTGTCCTGGCTCCTACCCTTTCTAAGTTGTTTATCCCATTTTTCCTTCGTCCTGAGAATAAATCCAAAGCCAAATTTTGACTTTCATATCAGGATCCTTGCCAAAGCTGGTAAATAAGGAAACCCTCCTGTGTCACCTTGGAATACAGTGAGATACTCTGATGTTAAGATACACTGTAGAAAATTCATCTCTCCTTCAACATCAGGAGATGGTGCCTGAAATTCTAGAAGGGGAAAATTAAGATATTATTACTCTTAGTAACAGCAGCAAAGTAATCCTCACCCTTTGTTGCTGTGAGGGGGTAAGTGTGACTTCCTAAAGAAAATTTGTAAACGGGAAATGACTGAGGCATTTAATCTGATTCATTAAGAGGCAATATGTTAACTGGAATAACTGAAATATATTGCCCTTCATCTTAGTTCAGTAATCCACACATTTATACTCCTTGCCTATTAAGGTAAGACTGTTTCAGAATGAGCCAAACCAGAAAACATTCAAAAAGACATGAGAAGTTTTACTTTACTCAGTTACAGGATATACAATTATTTGCATAATAAATCAGAAAAACACTTTCAGTGGCTAGAAGAAAGTAATTCACAAGATTCATAGGTCTCTGTTATTTAGTAAAATTAGGTCTTTACCTGCAGTGTCTAAAAATCTGACAACATAATCTTTCAAATCAAAATGGGTGGCAGGTCCTAAAATATGTATGGCAATCTGTCACTTAAAAATAATAGCAAAAAAAAAAAATTCATCCAAAGTGATTGACAATGGAAAATTACAGAAGTGTATTAACTTCTGTTCAGCCCTAATTACAATTAGCAAACTGCATTCTGAAATCCTTACCGTTCTCCCTCCCTAATTCACCTTCTCTAATACCAAAGCCAAGTCTTCTGATTCAACCCAAAGCTGATAACTAAGAATTAGTTCTTTAATTACTCACTCAGCATGGTGTTGGGGAGGGAGGGGTGAAAGGCAACCAACCACAACAAAATTAAGACTTGATTTCCACTCTCCAGAAGCCAAATATACTGGGGAGGAGGTAGGAGGAGTAAAAGCTATCACAAACTGCGAGCAGCAAACACTTGTCATTTTGGAATCTAGGGAAGTTTTTGGTTGGCAAGAGTGTGAAGGCTTTCAAGAAATAAGAATTCCAAGAAGTACAGGAACTTGTGAGAAAAATAATTGCACCATAATTAAATGGGCATTTACCTGATGCCAGGCCCCGTGCTGCCTAGATCACATGCACCCTTCTTAATCCTACTGGCATCTGCATGGGTTAGCAAGGGTCCTCATCTCACAGATAAGAAAATAGGATCATAGAACTGACCTGTTTGCATACTGAGGTCATCTAACCAGAATAGTTTGAACGGAGGACTATTGATTCTTTCATTCACTCATTCAAAGACCGTAATTATTCTAACTTCAAACCCCATACAAACTCTAATTGACCACGGAGAGAAAACATTTGGAAAATATTGTGTCCCAGCTTCCTCTGGCACAAAGGGAAGCAATAAGGAAGAGGAGGGAAAGAAGTAAGTGGAAGCGAGGAAAGAGGGAGGTGGTGGAAGAAGAAAGAAAACCAATGAGATAAATCAGAAAGTAAACTTAGAAGGCACAGCTTCTGGCTAAAACAGCAGGGGTGAGCTTTGCTTGATGCTGTATCTCTAGTTCATACTCACATCTGGGGGGAGATGTGAATGCTTCCTATTAACCCCATCCCATGTGCACAATCATAGTAAAAGTTCAAGATGAAGTCACTTGTTTTAATGAGATGCCTGCAACATGAAAAGAAAAGCCACCTAACGTTCTCTATTACCTATCACCTAAGGCAACAGTAGCACTGGGTTATTACCAGACTGAGCACCTAGTGGTGCAAACGCTAATTCCTTGGGGATAAGAAGAAATATTTACTCTTCTATCTCTACTAGCTGTTACTTCATGCTTTACATTTTTCCCTTTTATAATTTGCATAATATTTTAATATAAGAACACATATACAAAATTGGTAAAAATAAATATACATGTACTGAGGGCAGAGGTCCAAGTTCACTGATAAGGCAATGAATGAGGTCAGTGAAGAGCACTGACCCACACACTTATTAAAAGCCTAACTGGTTAACTTTCAGTACTCTCAATAACCAAGCTAACTGACATCACTTTGGTACCACTACTCCATTAGCTAGAAAAAGAAAAGGAAAGTTTCATTTCAGTCTGTCTTTGAAAGGTATTTGATTCCTAGCTGATTCTGGACACAAACAATGGCTGACCATTACAAATCTGTGGGGCCACCTCATTATGAGTTCATACTGCAACCAAATCCCATTTTCCCTCTGCAAATTCAATTCACATCAATAGCTCCATATATCACTGGCTACTGCTGTTGGCTGCCTGATTTTGAAACATAAAATTTTTTTTGAAAGATTACTGCCAACACATAATAGGCAAACTGCAATTTCAATTCCCTACACATGTGCTTGAAAGAGGGGGCTATACAAGCTACAATATGTAAATGAAGACTGTTGTTATCAGCTGTTTATAAGCCCCATGACATTCTCCAACCTTATTCCTCCAGTCATGTCAGGCTGGGAAAGAAAAAAAATCCAAAGTGCCACCATTCAAGAAAGTTCTTTTATTATTCTACTCAATACTAGTTCCCTGGTCTCTTAATTGTCTGAGCTGTGTACACAAAATGCAACAAAATTAAGCACTGGTGGCTACACACAGCCCATCTGCATGAGGCAGAATTCTTTGTGAAGGCAGACTACTATTGTATGATGTTGCTTATTGAGATGCTTTCATCACCAACATTTTTATAAATCCATCACTTAAAAGAACTAACATTTAGGGTGACATCTACTCTAACAAAGGGGAGGGACAGAGTAATTCATTTCCCCCAAAGCCCATAAACAAATCCACTACCTGGCCTGTTAGAAACTTCGGCTCTGTCCACAATACCACTTACCTGGAACATTACTGGTTCATTGCTCACCCTTGACTTCCTTGTAAAATTCTTCCAGACAGCACTATTTCTCTATCAACCCTTGTTTAATTTAATATATTACCCACTGGTACTGTAATGGGAGGACAAAATCCAGTCGATTCATGCTGAACCCTTGACTGTTTTTACAGTGGGAAACAAAAGGAGGCATGGTGAGTTGGCATGTGGTGTTGGGTTTTTCAATTGCCTCGTCATTGACATTTTGGACCCCATAACTCATTCCTATGAGAGGCTATCATGTGCACAGTAGATGTTCAATAGCATCCCTGCCCTGCACCTATCAAATGACAGTGGCACCACTTCCCCAGCATCGAACCATTCACTGCACCACCAGACATATCTATCACACCCATAAACATTTCTGTGACTATGAACAAAGTCAATCCTGCCTAGCAGACAGAAGGCTTTGATAAGGTCCTAATTTTGATCATTACGAGTCTATTAATAGTGAAAGGCACTCTATAATAATAATGAAAGTTTGCCATTTGACTATTGCACTGACTCAGTAACTATCTAGAAAAGAACACCTAGAAAATATCTGTTATGAGTTTTCCATATTCATCAACACAAAGTTCAGCTTTGTGGGGCAAAACTTCTAATTTAATCAACTGTCAAAGACCCTTAAAAATTTCTTCAGAGTGAAATCCCATCATGAGAAGAGGGATCTACTGTGATATTTGCTTTAATGAAAATAGAGGTGAAAGGGTTTTTTCCCCAAACAACTGTCACTGAACTTCTGCAAACCAATACTAAAAAAAAAAACAAAAACAAAAAACAATTTTTATTTAACAGTTAAAGGAACCAGCTTCCAAAAGCTCAATTGCCATCTGCAATTATAATCAGGCCTAATTTAGAATACCCCACCATGTTTTAGTCTTAATTAAAAACGGCACATCCTTGCAAGGGAATGCGATATGAATTCACAATTCGAACATTAGGACACACACACACATCTAAACGTAGCAGTCTAAGCTTGGGAGACTTAACCATTTTATCAGTTTCTTAATGGGGGTAACTTCATTGTAAACTTTAACTTTCACATTCTAAATCAGAAAGGCATGTGGATTATGTTCAGACAATTTGCCAGAAATACAAATGAATTTTTTAAACCTGCCATCTTTCACACAGCACATGGCTGATCCTGAATTCCAGCCACTATTATCTTTATTTTGCACAAAAGGCACAGAGCTTCACTATAGTATTTCTGCTAATGTAAAATAATAGTTTTTCCACCACCCCAAATAATAAGATTTACCAAGTACCACTTGGCCTCTTTGTAAGCTTAGTAATTAGTTATAATAATGTGTCCCTGCATGTTTATAATTCAGTGTAATATTTATAGTTCCATACTATCGTCTCTAGCTCTTGCCCTACAGAACATTAAAGCAGACATTATCTGATAACTACTATACAAATTCCTGCTATGGGCCAAAGGCATTTAATAAAAAGCAAATACAAGGTGACATAGAATGGAGAACCAAAGAACAAACCCAGCACACCTTTAAATGTTATGCATCCATCCACTGTGTGGTGACTTCTCATGAAAAAATCCAACTGCTTCCAAAATCCTTTACTGTTAGATTCAAATTCCTCTGCTGGAGCAAAGCCCCTGGCAAAGAAGGCATGGGGGGTGGGGGAGGGGAGCTGTAAACAATAAGCAAGCCTTCCATTTAAGTCTGTAAAATTAAGCCTCTCTCAGTTGGACAATTAGCTTTATATAGCGAATCAGGAAGAAAGAAATGAAGGCCATCTGGTTCTTGGGAGAAGTTCTGTATCTGATTAACACTATCTTCTTGAAAGTAAACTTCCTATGTTCAAGAGGGTAAGAGAAAGCAAGGAGAGGAACATCCTTTTAAATTACCTGTACAACTGATAAACTCACAAATAGTTCAAGTTCCCAACTATTTCATCCAGAGGAGACAGAAAAGCAATTAAATGCCAACACTCTAACTGGACAGACCTCATTTGATTCCAAGCTCTGCCATAACTAATGGGTTAGCCTTTGGCAAACAATTTGACCTCTCTAGAGTAGACTGGCTAATTGGCCCTTGGATCCAGGTCCTTTACCAGTTGGCTTTGCATTTCCTCCCTGTATGTATACTTTTATATCCCTTGACTGGGGGCTAGGCCAAATGTGACTTGCTTAGGTTAGCAGCTTAACTTCAAGAGTCAATTTATTGTAAGATGGGATTTTCACTCAAATATCAAGATCAAGGACAGAGCTAGCTACAAATTTGGATGAGTACTCATTCCTTCTGCAAGGCATCCAACAGTCAGTCCTCATTCTCCATCCTCTCTCTGTCCATCTATTTTATTCTCCTCTTACTGACCCAGGTTTTCTCTCTTCCAGATCAATGTCAGAAAGTCAACTATCAGCAATACCCTCTCCCAAATCTCCTTGGTTCCACACAGCAGCATACCTGCAGGGGCTCAGCAGCACCTCAGTGCCCAGGTGAGTGAGGAGCCACCATCAACCAGTCCTGTGTAGCCAGGGGTAGTCACCAGAGCTGCCATGTAAAGTGGGGTTCTTGATGTCCAGCTCGGAAGAGCCTGATCACTCAAGATATGTGAGGTCCACCCACACAGCCTATTTGTCAAGTGGATTACCTTAGCATGGATTTTCTCTGCCAAGAGGAAGTACAATTTTCTTTGCACGAAATCACCATCTGTTCAGATAGTGAGGAGGGTGTCTATGCCTTGGGGATGGAAGGTGGGCTTGGCATGGAGTATTGCTATCTCAGAGTTGAGAAAGGTATCTATATGGACGACTGGCCCAACATTGAAGGAGATATATTCAAGATGGTGGAAACCATGTTACTCATAGACAATGGAGTTACAGAGCATCAGAAACAAATTGGACCATGTGATGTGTTAATGAAACTGAAGGTAGCAAACTTGTGATTTCTTTTTTATAAGATTTATTTATTTATGCATAAAAGAGCTGGGGCATAGGCCAGAGATGCTGAGAGGGGTTGTGTGTGAGAGGATTCACCAGAGACAGAGCTGGGAGCAGAACAGGCAGATGACTGATATGCACTGCTGAAGGGAGCAGCGGGTGAGACAGGAGAGGTCTGCTGCGCCATGTGGGTTGCTCCCTGGCTTGCCGGGGATTGAACTCGTGCTGCAGAGACTTCGGATTGCTTCATAGTGCGGTGCTTAACCCCTTGCGCCACCAGGGAGGCCCAACTTGTGATTTTTAATCCATAAAAAATACAGATATACAAATGACCCTCAAACAACAGTGTTTAAACTGCACAGTTTGTGCATTCACAGATTCAAGCAAGTGCAGAGGGTTGAATCCATGGAGGTGGCACTTAGGGAAGGAGGTATAACTCTATAGAAATTGAGCATTGCTGGATTTTGGTATTGGTGGGAGTTTGTGAAATAAATCCTCCCATGGATACCAGGGGACAATTTTACTTAAATTTGGGGTGAGTCAAATGTTGTAGCTGAAATTTTAGTGTGCACAGGGTCAGCAACCCAAGCCCCCATGTTGATCAAGGGCCAAATATAAATATAAAACACACACACATAATTCTTAAATATGTCCCCAAAAAGGGCTTGGAAGCTGGACCATCTCAAGAGCAATGCACATACCTACCTAATGCCCAGATCTTGTTTCTAAGTACCAGTATCCTCTCTAAAAAAAATCAGAGTTCCGGGCCTCCGCTGGTGGCTCAGGCAGTTGAGCACCGTGCTGTCCACAGCCTCTGCAGCGCTGGTTCAATCCTGGCTGGCAGGCGAGGGTCCCACATGGCGCAGCAGACCTTTCCTGTCGCGCCTGCTGCTCCCCTCATTAGTGTATTTCGTCAGTCTGCCTGTTCTGTTCCCCGCTTTGTCTCTGATGAATCCTCTCAACTTCCCACGCATCTGGCCTGTACCCTGGTTCTTGTATAAATAAATAAATAAATCCTTAAAAAAAAAAATCAGAGTTCCTTGGCTCCTCAGTTCCTTGACCAAGTCCAGAACTAGAGCCAGCAAGGTACAAGATGTACTTAGAATTTCTCCTTCTTGAAAGTAAGGAATTACTGAAATAAGGAAGGGGAGACAAAAGAGCACCAGAACCAGCTGAAAGGAACCCCCACTATCTAAATGTGGGGAGAATTTGAACATGAAAAGGATAGTAACATTATAACTCATAATATAAAATAGAAACCCATGTGTCCAAACTGATGTAAAAAATAAGTTGAAAGTTTAAGGAATGGTCTTAAGGTACTTATCACCCCCCCAAAAAAAAACAAAACAGTTATTACAAAGTGGAGAAAAAAATAATTACTTTACAATGCCTGGTAGATGCTGCCTTTATCTAGTGATCAAATAAAACACCAGCAATGGACACTCACAAAAATTAGAGCAAGAAAGTGAAGAATGAGAAGCTGGTTCATAGGTGAGAATTTAATTTTTTTCCATGTATAATGGAAAATGTTTCCAAAAGTAGTAAGACTACTTAGAAGGCCTTCACCATATTTTAACTCCAACAAGATGGAGGTCGAGACTAAATTAGTGGCACAAGAGATAGAGAGCACTGGGAGAGGGATTCAAGATTTATTTTTGGAGGCAAAGTCAATGGAACTTGGGTAAATTTTCTAAGATGCAAAGCCATGAGACCAGCTTTTAAGGAATACTGTCTTCATCCAAATTCCCTGAGTCAGACTGAACACAGGCGGGTCACAGGATATTGCTGGTGGTTTTCACCTCACTATTCTTTAAGGAAAAGAAAAGCACAAACACAGACTCTACCCCTACTCCCCTCTATTATGAGGTCTTTAGTAACCCCAATAATGAATGGGTCATGCTTAATTGAAACTACACTATGTTCAATTCACATCACCATTTTCCCCTAATAATAAACAATGTCCAGTTCATTCTAATTTCATAGCTCTCCTCCATACAAAGAGAATCTCTCATAACGATTAAGTCATTTGTTCTCCCTCAATCTCATCAAACATCGTACCTGGCACTGTAACTGGAGGGGTTTTAAATACATAATTTAACCTTGAGAGGATGTTCGTTTGACTCAACACATCCTTCCCATCTAAGAAACACACAAATTCCCTTTCACCTCAGCATGTCTTTCTGTAATGGTGACAGCAGTGCCAGGAAATTCATTTTCACAGAGCTGATTGAGCCACAAGGGAATATTAATACCTAAATATTGAAGCAATCCTGTTGCTTTACTTAAAGGGATGCTGGATTTGCTAGATGAAAAGAATCCAAAATGTCTCTTTAAAAAAACAAATCTTTAGCATATTTTCCATCTTTGCATTAAGTCAGTAAGTAAAAGGCACAGATTATTTTTCTTAAAAATGAAAAAAAAAAGAATGCTTTGCTTTCTATTGCCAGTAATTGCATTTGCTAGAATGCTGCTAGGCTTTTCAGTGTCCTAGTCTAAAGGGTGTGATATTCTTCATTTTTGAATATGGAGGAATAAATGTTCTTTCGACTTTGACAGTCTAAGTGTATTTCACTCTGCAGTGTAGGAAGTGTTTCTCATAGCAGGTCTGAAATTATCCAGGAGTGAGCTCAGACAGACAGCGAGGAATGGAGAGTGTGCGGGACACAACCAACCTGCTCTTTGTCATCCTCTCGTTGACCACAAAGACTGTTCCATCAAATGATTACAAATACCAAAAAAAAAAAAAATTAATTCCAGGAACCCAAGAATTCAGAACGAGTAATAGGATCCCATTCCCCCGAAGCTGTTATCATCAAATTCTCTCACATGATTTACAACCTGGCAATCTCTCTCTTTCCATTGATTATTCTGCTATTATGGGATATAACTGCTCTCTGCCCATTCCAAGAACTCTAAAGTGTTGCACTGAGAATACACTAATGCACCTTTAATGCAGAGAACACAGAGGGGGAAAACCCAAGGAACAAAATCGGCTGAAGAATGCATAAAGCTGAAGTTCTTTTCAAAAGCAGTGGAGAAGTTAACAGCCTTTCAGGGAGGCAATCAGGCAATTCATGCCCAGCAGCTACCGAGGCTCACAGTGTTAACATTTCTACCTGGAAAGAGGCCGCATACTACAATGAAAAGAAGCAGTACACCTCACTTTGGGTAAAGACCATCTGAGAAAAGAAGGTCTGAACCTGCTCAAATTGCAGCATCACTGCAAATGTTACCAAAAGATGCTTACAATTTCAAGATGCTGACAGGCAAGCTCTTTAAAGGAGAGTCTTCCGAGCGTCCCTGGTGGCCTAGGGTTAAGTCTCTGTGATATCACTGCAACGCAATGACCTGAGTTCGATCCCTGGCCAGGGAGCTAACCCACATTATGGTGCAGCAGACCTCTCCTGCGTTGCCTGCTGCTTCCCTTAGCAGTGTGTTTTGGTAGATCTGCCTGATCTGCTCTCGTAGTCTCTGGTAAATCCACACACACAACCCCCATACCTCTGGCCTATGCCCCATTTCTTCCACAAAATAATTTTTTTTTTAAATGAAAAATAAAGGAGCCTTCAGTGTTGCACAGATTTTAATGTGGTTTGTCAAAACCATGAGGTGGGAGCCAACGAACTCTCACCTGCTATCTCTTTTTGTATGGTCTTCAAGCTATGGGTGGTTTTATGTTTTTATATAGTTAGAAAAACACCAAGAGAAAAGCACTATCTTGTGACATGAAAAATTTATGAAATTCACATTTTTAGTGCCCATAAATAAAGTCTCCTTGGAACAGCCATGTCCACTCATTGACATACTGCTGAGCTACAAGGCAATGTGTAGGTACAACTGAGAGATGTGTCCCATAAAGCTAAAAAGGTCCACTCTCTGGCTCTTTACAGAAAAAGCTTGCTAACTCCTGCCTTAATCCATCCACAAATTTCAGGAAAACAACTTCAAATAAACTAAAGTCCCACTAGAAAAAGGTAGTTCATAATGAAGGAAAAATTAGGCTCCTTTCTCAGAAAACTCAGCAAAATGGCACATAAAGTTCACCCAAAAGTTTTCAAGTTTGCTATCTTGATACCAGGGTGGTAATGAGAAATAAAGCAAGAGAAATATGAAAATGAAAACTGATAAGGAAGGTTCTATGCTGGTCACCTTACATATAAGGTTCTATTTGATGTGTACTACAAGATTCTGAGAAACAGTTATCCCCACTTTACATGTAAGGAGACTGAACCCAAGATAGGCTGTCTACCATCCTCACAAGGTCACAGGAGCACATGGCATCTTCAGAGTTCAAGTTCAGGTTTTATTGGTTCTAACCTCCACACTGTCAACTATACCGAGATGATTGGGATTGCCGTTCAAAAACACATACTGTTTTTTGTTCTTTGGAAAAAAGAGAATGAGGGTAAGAGAAAAAGCAATGTTGACAAAAGAATGAGAACTACCTGCCTTTGAAAGAAATGATCATTTAACTGAGAAAAGCTTATCTTATTAAATACTGCATGCTTTAGTGTTGAGCTGTCAAGTAATAATCAGCTCCTGTACTTCCTATCACCCTGAGCACAGCCAAATCCATCTAGGCAAACACACTATATAATCTCTTTATCCATCTGCTATGAAGACTGCTGGCTGCAGCCCAGCATTCTTGCCCCATGGAGACTTCTTCCACCACACCTCCCAGGGCAATTTTTCATATCCAGCAATAAATCACTTGTAATCTAAGATCCAGTGACACTACATCTACCAAATGATTCAGGTCTTCCAAAATCTTAACAAAGGCTGATGAATAGCCAGCAGTAGTGTTGCAAATTTTATTACCATTTTGTGACAATGCCTAGTAGCAAACACACACAGGACTTGCTAGTGTGCCAAGTACTCTTCCGAATACTTTAAATGGAATCCTATATTAAATTGTTAATCTTCACATCCCTACAAGGTCAGCACCATAATTACTTTTATTTTACAAATTAGAAAACAAAGACACAAAGTGATTAAGCAATTTGACATCGTCCCAAAACCAGCAGGTGGCAGAGCTGGAATTCAAACTGAAATAGTGTGGCACTGGGGTTGACAGAGCCCCCCACCCCCTTACCATATACCTCACTGTCCTTTCACAACAGAGCAAATAAGAAAATTTAAATGTGAAAATCAATTGTGCGTGATCAAGTTTACCTGTGTTATTAATTGTGGAAGGGCAGTCTTCAACTGTTAACTAATTGGGAAAAGGTTGGGGAAATTACCCAGCATAAAATAACAGAAGCAAGAGAATATTTTCTTAAAATGCAAGGTTATTTTTTAGTGAAAAAAGAGTATCTGGAGTGTTTGGAGATGGCGTGTGATTTACCTTCACAGAGAACCAAGGTTAAGCAGGAACCCCTGAAACTTTGGGGACATACTAAACACAACTCAGTGTTCCCATAACAAAGGTTTAACAACTCAAGGAATAAATGGAAAAGGTCACAGCTTAGTGATTATTAATCTAACCCTCTACAGAGACCAAAGACCCCGATACCATGTCCAGGCTGAATCTGGTTTCAAGCCATTGATAGCAAATACATGGTTCACGCGCCACTCCTTACTTGAGTCCCGGTGGCAGATATAATTGACTATGTTCCTCTTCCCCAAGGAGTGCGTCCTTCTCAACAGAATGATGGAGTGCTATCCTGGGTAATACCCTAGGGGGCTATCACAAGGGATCAGAGTAAAGACAAAAGATGAAATCCTTCCATCACCTAAACCTTCATCACTGACAGCCTAGGCTATCTTCAGAGAAGGCATTTTTTATCGCCAATAGTTCCAGCTTGTCAGGCCAACTGGTGCTACCTAAACAATATTTTATCACACAAAAGGAATCCAGTGGAACCACAGGCTTCAGGGCTAGATGATTCAGCACTTCAAAGATGTCAACCTGAATCCAGGTTCCCCTTCATTTCCATGTGGTCTCTCTTCCACTTTAACTTCATCCTCAGACTGGCAGCAAGACAGCTGCAGCAGTTGTGGGTGGCATACCCTGACAGAACCCCGAGGAGAGAAAGCACAGCTTCCCTGGTTTTAAGGAAGGTGCAGCTCTCCTTGGAAGGACCAAGCAGACAGATCTTCCCATTCCACTGGAGAAAGCCAAATCCTATCACCAGTCCTGAATCAATCACTAGTTAGGGATATAGACCAAATAAACGCACCCTGGATCTAGGGTTTGGCTTCTCCCCAGCTTCACAGCTTCTTAAGGGAGAGTGGGCATCTGTGCAAAACCAAAGTACTATTAGGAAAATGGAGACGGATGCAGCAAAGGCACCAAATAGTATCCACAGAGACCTTCTAACCTGGGCAAGATGCACACCAGAGATGAAAACCGGCCACCCAGAGGACAAGTCTAACCAAAAGACAATGAGCTCAGCACTCATAATATAATAAAAACTGAATTCATTAGCAAAATTTAAAACTGAGAGTAATTAGGTAAAATTTAAGCTCTCTCATTTCTCTTAAAATATTGCAATGATCAAACACTGATTCAAATTCTCAGAGGACAATAAACAGCCCAAATCAAATGGAGCTGACTCTGAAGCTGCGTCCAGTTTGCCACAGCCCAGCCTCCCCCCATGGCTCTCCTACCTCACCTGCCTTCACCACCTGAGCCCGGATGGCACTGATTTGAGTTTGTGACCTCAGTATCAGCCATCACAGAAACCAGCTGGAAAAGCAGGCCTGCAAACTGATAAAACCCAACGGGGCACTGTCCACATCTAGGTTTATTCACAGAGAATTTAATTCCAGAGAAAAGCAGGAGGAGGAAGAGGCAGGTTCATAATCAAACATTTCTAGCCACATGCTCGGCATCGCCCCCTCTCCCCCCGCCAAAAGAAAAGTCATGTAAGATTTAAAGAGTTCGTGGAGTCGCCTTTTGGTTGTAAGAAAAATCCTATAAAACAAGAGCATGAGAGTGATCCAGCTCAGTGCAGTCTCAGATTTAGTACAGCGTTTGATGTATCTGGCTAGCATTTGGCCCCAGGCATTTCAGTTTTAATGAATCCCAAAGAACACAGTTTGATCCGACTTCTGAATTCATGTGGCATTTTCTCAGGACAATATTCATACGTCTTTAAAAGAGACCCATGACAAGAAGACAAAGGAGTTACACTAAAACAAAAACCTACCAGGGACTGCCACTTACCCAAAGCTTTTACTTCACAAGTGACTGTCCCTACCACTTCGCCTTCACCAGCTATGGTGCTGAGGAAGGGGGATAAGAAATACAATTCCAGACCCCTGGTATTCTAACAAAATGATCTGTTTAGGATGTGTCATTTCCAGGTATTTCCACTTGCCCAATGCTCCTCTCTTTTCTTGGCAAAGATCTCTGTTTCCTAAGAGAAGGCCATTCCAAGAGGCTGAGGCAAAGGGGCTTTTATCCTACCTTAAATACAGTGGCTGGGGCATTATTTGAGTCTGTCAAGCTGAATGTGACCCAAGTCTTAATAATTGAGAGCAAGGCATGGGATCTAAACTCAAGAATATTTTCTCTCTGTAGAAATAAGGAGCTGATGTATAGCATACACGTGCTCACGTGGGGTGGGCAGGTAGGGTGGGCTTCTGATTACCTTCTAACCATAAAAATGTCAAAGATGAGGGAATTCTGCAGATGCAATTAACATCCTGAATCAGTTGACTTTAATTAAATTTATCCCTTGTGGACCTTACCTAATCTGTTAAGTTTCTTGAAAGAGAACTGAAGCAGCAGAGTCAGTGAAGCTGAGGTCTCAGTCCTATAACCACAAAGAACTGACTCTGGCAACCATCACTCAGCCTGAAAGTGGCCTCTGGGTCTCAGATGAAATCATAATCCCACTCCTTCATTTCAGCCTGAGCAGGGGACCCAAGTAATTTCCAGTATCACATCCCATAGAAATTCGAAATAATAAATGTATGTTGTTAAGTCACTGAGCTTATGGTGATCTGTTATACAGCAACAGAAAACAAATGCACCAGGTTGTCACCAACTGGGAAAACAGCGGAGACAGAGGTGAGACCTCGTGACCTTTAAAGGAGCATTACCATGGAGGGCTCAGAAGCCTCTAGTTCTGAGGACGCAGCTGTTAATATCTACTTACAAGTCACAACCCAACTCTTGGCATAGTCCTTGGTACTTCATCAGGGCTCTTTCAATTCTCACTAAATGAATGAGAAAATAAATTCACACGACTCAAATCTCAACCGACAAAGTAAGGGCAGGAATGAGATGTGCCCATTTATCAGAGTTGGATTTGCTGAAGGACACAATGCGATAAGGTCCAACAAGGGCCTTTTGGCCCAGAAGACTGGACTTCCAGCTCAGCGGTCCACTTTATCCACTCTCAGACTGTCCAGCGAACAAAGTGCACTGTAGAATCCTACAGTTCCATTTCTCATCTACAGTGTGGATTCAATTAGGTAATTCATATAGAAGGGGACTAACCTTGCTGACACTGCAAAGTATTTTATGAAAATTTGATCTCCTTTTCTACTCTGCCACAATTGGCCACCATGTGTATTTGACACAGTTAATGGGGATCTGGGAAAGAAAACTCATGTCAAGCTAACAAAAGGCAGGGCGGTGTTTGGATTCAAACAGCTGACATGCACCTATGACAAATTGCCCAGATGCTAATTCCTACTTTATTATTTGGTAGAAAGGTACGCAGATAACAGGGTGGTTAAGAGGATTCCATGAGAGGAGGCTCCAGAAGTGTGTTTGTGAATGTGTGCATCAGACTCTGGGAAGGGGCCAGTTTGTAGCATTTGTAAATCTTCCCACCATGGCTGATTAATCTACCAAAGGGACATCACTAAATGTGAAGTAGGAAAGAGATAAACAAAATCACATCATTTTAAGTATTTCTACCATGCAGATACAACAGACGTAAGCTCAAGAACAGGGATAATAGTAAAATGTATTGAAACAATTAGAAAGTGATGAATATAGAATATTTATTAGATATAATTTAATTGCAAGTTTACCAAATTTTGTGCTTTAAAAGACTGTGTTTAACCAGCATGTAAACTTCCTTTAAATGTAACCATCACTTCGCATCAGCCAGCACAATCAGACTCCAACATACCATTGATCCCAGGGAAGGATGCTCAGAGCAGACAAGCAAGGAGCAGACAGGAAGAGTGCAAAGCATAAACTTTCCACCCTCAGGTCTGCACTATGCCTGGCCCTGGGAGACCATGGTCTTCAAAACCAAACCTCTTGGCAGAAAAGGGGGTCATGCTTTGTTGGCAGGTGGTAATAGACAGTGTTTGGTTAATTAAGCAGGTTTTAGTACAACTAAAACCCTGGGCCTATCTTCTCCCTGATCCCATAAAGCATTCGTGGCAGTTCGGTTTTTAACCAATACAGGAGTAATTTGAAATCAATTTCCCTTCTCCTTGATGAACAATGGCCTATTTAGTGTGACCCACAGAGAAAGTTAAAAGCCTGTGTATGTGAGGCAGCCACCTGGAGCCCCGGTACAGCAGCTTGCTCCACAGCACCCATTCCCAGCTGATGCCTGACAGGTACCACCATGAAGAAGCTGGTCTTATTCCTCTCTCAACTGTGTTATCTATCACTACCATCTTGGGCATTTGACCCTCTCTCTTAATTACAAGGGGAAAGGGCCATATTTTATCCTTGTTATAAAATCAACATGTGTATAATGAGCAACACGATGACCTAAACTCTCTACAGACCTAAGTGAGCAAGACAGATACAGTCTTGACCCTTCTGGTCTACACAGATTGACAAAGGCTACAAGACCTGAAACAAAAGCCTAAGAAGGATCCATGTCTCAAGGCAGACTGGAATTTCTCCACTATTTCCTAGCCATTTGATCCTGCTTAACGTTTATCATAACATCACCTGCTCTTATAGAGTTAGTATGGGATGAGTAATTTAGAGGGTTACTAAGAGATGGGATCTACTATGACATTATGCACGATTTCAAGTTATCTGTTCCCTCTTTCCCATTATAACACATACTTATTTTTACCTTCATCATGTCTTTATTCAATGTTAAGTTTTTCCAATGAGGGTAGGTGGCACCTACTCAACTTCCCAATTACAGCAACTCCAAACTCCCCTTAACCTTATTTCCTTTTTCCTATCACTCATCAGGTGTTAGTTTATCCCCTGCCACACACACACACATTAAAACACAAGACCCACAAAAAACAGACAAGCAGATTATCATGTTACTGTTCCTTTTTCAAATAACTAAAATGGGGCATAGCACATAGGAAACAATAAATATGAGGAAAAGATGAATGCACGGATGGAAACTGAACACTACTGAAAGACTAGATCTCATTAATCCTTGAATCTCCAACCTCTTAAATAAATTCCTCTCAACTTTTTTGTTGAGTAAATCAACAAAACAATACACGATGAACACTTATTTGAGCCTCAAATAACCTGAGATTACCCAAAGAAAATATCATATCCTTACATGTCCCAATTTCCCTTTAGGTGACATACTCTTATCGTGTGGCAAACAAGCTCACATACTATGGCTTCTGGATGTCTTCTCCAATTTGTGTTTTACTTGAGAGAGAGAGCTCAGTTGAGAAAGGAGCAGCGGGGAGATCGACCAGAAGCCATTATACCAATTCAATCAGAGAACGTTCTTTTTGATCTATTTTCTATATTGAGATTTCAACTGAGATTTTATTTGCAAAATAGGTTCCACTGCTGAAGGCAGACTTGAAAACATTCAACCTTAAGACATTAAAAAAAAAAGCCACAGGGCCTCCCCTGGTGGCAGAGGCAGTTGAGCGCTGCGCTGTGAAGCTGTCCACAGCCTCTGCAGCGCCGGTTCGATCCCAGCTGGCCACCGAGGGTCCCACATGGAGCGGCAGACCTCTCCTTTCGCGCCCGCTGCTCCCCTCAGCAGTGTATTTCGTCAGTCTGCCTGTTCTGTTCCCCGCTCTGTCTCTGGTGAATCCTCTCACCCTCCCACACATCTGGCCTGTACCCCGGTTCTTGTATAAATAAATAAATAAATCTTTTTAAAAAAAGCCACAACATGGTACAATAACTACTATACGGGGTAGTGAGGTTAAGTTCAAAAGTTGGTGCACAAGGTTTAAACAACGATCAGAATTACCCTTAATCACTCAAAAAGCACAATGCACGTCTTCTATCATTATATAATACCTATATATTGTTTAATGCCAATATATAGGTACCAAATGAACTTGAGTGAAGTAAATCTTCATGCAGATGACTGGGAATTAGAATTACTATGCTTTTCAATATCCAGAAGACAATGTAAAGACTCCAAAGTGTTCCTGATCTACAGAATTTATTCTTTTATTATACAATCTCTACAACCTTCAAATATATGAATATATTTGTTTGCTATAGTAAGAAACATGAGATATGTATAAGCATCTCAAAAAAAAATGTAAAACACAGGAATTCAAATTTTACAATTTTGAATCTCAGGGTGCTGGACCAAATCCACTTACTTGATTTTAGAGACACAAAACCAGCCATCTTCTTATCCATCTGTTATGAGTTGAATTGTGTCTCCCAAAATGATTCCTTTATCCTAACGCCTAGTACCTCACAATGTGAGCTTATTTAGACAAAGGGTAAACAAAGAAGGAATTAGTTAAGATGAAAGCATTAGGGTGAACCCTTATCCAATAGGACTAAGGTCCCCAAAGAAAGCAAAAACTTACGCACATGCACCCACACACATACACAGAGGACACAAGATGTGAACATGAAGGCAGAAGAAATCAGGGTGATGTTCTACAAGCCAACAAACACAAAAAATTGGCAGGCAATCACCAGAAGCTAAGCGAGGAGCATGCAACAGATTCTCACAAGCTCAGAAGGAACCAACCAGGCCCACACCTTCATGTTGGATTTGCCTCCAGAAATAAGAGACAATATATTTCTGTTGTTTAGCTACCCATAAAATTCTATGCAAACTACCATACCATTCAAAGTCACACTTTCTCCTGTGGCCCCACTATAATCATTGTACCCAAGTGCTTGGGCACTGGCCTCATGACTATAAGAGCTGCTACAACTTAAGTGATTCCAGAGCTTAATGAAGGGTGTCTGATAGTTCTCCACTCTATCAATAACTAAGAAATAAAAAAGACAAGACAAGAAGGGGCAGCACGGGAGGACCAATCACACAACTCAGTTCATAGATCAGAAAAGAAATCTCCAAGGTAAAAAAGACAGAGACATTAGGCACTGCTTCACTCAAGTGAGAAAAGCCTGTCTCCTCAATTTCTTCAGTTTGTTGGCCCACTCCTTTTCTTTCCGTGGTGAATAAAAACACCCAAGGGGAAATGCAGACCCATTCATCAACATTCCTAGCCAGACAGTGAGCTGCTTAATGGCTTTATCGATTCCTTGTTTTGCTCTACATTATGTGTTACATTGGCTCAAGCAGTCCATACAAGAAGAATCAAGATGGTGTTGGCAAAAAAGGCATTATTTCATTTTAAGCTTGTTACCACTGAGACCAGTCAACCCTGAACAGAAGTAGCTGAGTTTCAAAACAAGTATGTACAAAATTTCTATTCATTCCATGCCAACAGCTCCTTCGCATGGCCAATGCCCCTTGGTTTCAAAGCTGTATCTTAGTTGGTAAAGAAAACAAACTGTGGCAACAATTATGCCCTTTAAGTGGATTCTTCATGGTAGAATAATGTTTTGTTTTATACTCCAAGATAATGGTTCCAAATGCTTTAAGGGGATAAATTTCACATTAGTAAAGTGACCCTACTTACAACTAACACGAAACATGCTATTTTCACATAAATATAAATGTGTGATAAAAACAAAATATTAAATGACTCACAAAATCTGTCAAAGAAATATTGAGTGTCCTTGCAAGTTTATCTATTTTAATTGACTGAATAAAATGCAATATAAGCAAACAACACATACTATCTTAAAACTAGAAAATGACCTAACACCAAACTCAAGATGGTAAAAAGACTAAACCAGATCCTTTTACAAATGAACTTGGCCACCCGAGGCAATGTGGGCAGTTGGCAGTATCCTACTGCTAAAAGACCAGGGAAAGTGAAATTGGACATTAAGTGTTCTATACCATTTATTTCAATCACATACAGTTAGTAAAAGTTAGGCTAAATGGCATAGAAACCTTGAGAAAATTATTCAATTCTGAAAATGAGTTGAGTTTTGAAATTCATGCATGCAATCATCATTTGTGTTCATCATCCTCTGTCAAAGAAGAAATAATCATGAGCTAGCAACTGAGAGACCTGAGTTTTTAACCCACTTCTAACTCATTGTGATTCTAAATGGAGCACAGTCCCCAGATCTCAATTTTCTCATTGGGGTACAGGGAAGAAAAAAAAACCCCACTGTATTTTAAAGCTTAAACTGGCAAAGATCTCATGCACCCTCTCCTCACCCTCTCATTTGTCAAATAAATAAGACATTCTTTGTGTTTTACATAGTGTGCTTCAACAAGGAAAATTAGATTTGAAGAAAGGATTCTGTGCTTTAGAGAAGTATGAACACCACTGATGAAATTTGGTCTGTTTTATTTTTTGCAAAATAATTCTGTCACTTGCAGAAATGACTAAGTCTCACATACAAGAAAACTGACGTGAATTTAAAGTACAAATCCACTAGTGTTAAGGTAACTGGCTCTCCAGTGTTTTCATGTACAACGGGAAAAACAAAGGTAAAGCAATTTTAGGGGGTTCAGGAGCGAGGTGGTAACCACAGATAAATTTTTACTTTAAGCATACCCAAAAAAGCAACTTTTGACAACTACTTTCTGTTTCAAGATATCTTTTGGCCAAAGTTAAAATCTCACATAAAAAGCAAACATTATTTTATGTCTGCTGAAGTCAAGTGCACATTGAAATTCAGGTGGGGTCGGGATGGGTATTATGAAACAAAATAAGAAAGAAACCAGAAACAAATTGAGACTGTTCAAATTTGTTTTCAAACTAATTGTCCTACTGCCTAAATAGATATTGCCTTGAAGACAGACTACACATACATTAAACAGGAGAAAAACATTATCATTTCAGAAATATTTTCCATTTTAAAAGTTTTGCTAAGTACAATGATGCTGACACTGTAGTCTGTAGCAGACTCCAATTTTATTTACGCAAATAGAAGTATAAAAAGAATACAACATAACAAATTTTCTAATCTTTTACCCAATATGAACATTCTCTAGTCTTCTTACCCATTATATAAACAGTTACCCGAACCTAAAGCTTATGAAGTCTCTAAGACCCAGTCTTACATGGGACTCTTAGACTCAAGTTCCACTTAGAGCTTGAGAGCTGTTGTGTTTACAAATGCTCCCCCTGCCTACTAGTTTATGAATATGACATTACTTCATTTAGGAGAAAAATCAGACTTAGGAACAAACTGCCAGATTATAAATTAAATTCTCTTAACCTTTCCTCAAGTAGTCATTAGAAATTACTCCTCTACCCAAGTTCTGGCATTTAGTCCCTTTCTTGGAACTATTAACATTGTCAACATGTCTTAACATATAAACTCTGAGGACACATTCCCCCTGGTAAGAAAAGACCTTGCAGTTTCTGTAGTTTTACTTCAGTCATCTGCTTTGAGCACCTAAATAAACACAATGAAATCAGACTTTTCTTCCCACTGCAAAAGACACAAGTACAATAATAAATTTGTTAAAATGGTAAATGACTATGACAGTGCCAACCCTACCATCCACCTTGGGTGGAAGCAAACATTCATCAGCAAACACAGCTAACAAAGCTCCCACAATCAGGGTACAAAAGAAACCCCCCACATCTTGTTCAATTCAGTTGAGGGAAGCGGGAGATTATATCCTTGCTTTCTGTATACAGACATGCAGCAGTCCAGATGGAAACCAAAAAACGTAGAATGTCATCTGTGTATTTTGACTAAATGACAAACATCTGTAAACAAACAGACAGGCTTTCTCACTTTTCATCCAGATTAAGAAAAAACGCCTTCATTTTCCCACAACAGATTAAGAATGGCTGGGGGGTTGGGGGGAGGAAAGATGCACTAATTGCAGATTTTAGACCTTAGTTAGCTATGCTTAGATCTGGCCAATGTTGTGGTAACATTGTGCTTCTTCCTGTAAGCTATTTCCCCAAACACAATGTGCAGATTTCCCTGTCATGCTTTATTGATAAGAGTCAGGCTTGAAAGCAGGGCTGCCAGATTATTAGCATAGTATAAATTATGGGCATGCAAAGTGCTGATGGGTATTGGCTTCACTGGCACAACCAACCAGACGGCAGATTTGAGGCTTAAACTGCTGTACCAAGGGCCTGGCACAAAGGAGATACTTAACAAATATTTGCCAAACTGAGTAACACTCTACCTAACAAAAAAAATCATCAGTTCCGGTTGGGATTGGACAGGACTAATCGATTTGGATGGGGGACACAGGGTGTTCGGGCTGCCCTCTAGATAAGCAGCATTTGCAATCACTGCTTCTCTTCTGTTTAGATTCCCAATGTCTGAGAGCCACAATTAAGGCCTGACCTACTTTACTTGAGCCTATCAGCATGGCAGTCACCAAGTCAATTCATACTTGGTCTTCTCAGGATGGAAAAATGTCCATGAAACTAACAACCCATAGCAGTACCCTGTACCAGCTGAGATGTGGGGCTCTGCCTGTATGCCCCACCCTTCTGCTGAGGAGCACTTTCATCTTCTTTGTGTTTAAATTCATCTGGGTCCACACCATTCTCACTGGTCCATGCTGGGCTGAGAACAGACTTGCAGAGATGTGTTGATTCTACCCAAATACTCAGGAACAGACTCCATTAACAACCATGCCTAGTACATAGTTTAGACTGGTTTCAAAACTGTATTTTTAAAAAAAAAAAAAAGTGATTCTATCAATCAATACACATTCATTACATGCCACAGTGAACACCCTGAGATGCATTTTATTATTTAAACACAGCTGTCCATCTGCTGCCTACATTGCTGATAAAGCTCTAAGTGATTAAGGGAAAAAGAGAAGTCGTTTGCTGTGATAATACACAGATATGTGTATCTTTCCAATTGCCTTCAAGGTTGAAAGAAATGAGATCTTGATGAGTACCAGCTAGCTATTAATTAGATTTAGTAGCAACAAAATATTACTTTTCAAGCACTTTAAAGAACTGAGAACAGCTACAGAACTCAGCAGAATTTCTCTGTTTTGGTTTCCCTGAACCCCTTTTTTAATTCCTTTCCTCATTAAAACTGCCTTATCTGAAAGGAAATGAAGAGAACAAGAACAAGAACTGATGCGCAAATGCAAGTGATTATTACAAAAATCTCATTCATCTATCTCCAATTTTTGAAACCTAATTCATTTTCTTTAACTAAGAAAAGGAGAACTACAAGCATAGCCCCCTTTTAAGGGAGAGACTTGAAGACTTTCAGCAATAATTTGCACCCATGGAACCACAGCTGTTTTGCCTGTGGGGAAAGTGGGGCCATCATCCTTCTTGTAATCTAGCAATTTTACCTAGCTACCAAAGGAAACACTGATTCCTGCACTGAAAGGAAGTCACGGAGCTTCCTAAAAATAATTCACTACAGTGGCGCCTCTCTTGGCAAAGGCTGTGTAGGGAGGTTCCAAGGGTACCTGTCCTGGCGGGGTTGAGGGCCTTGAGCTCTGTGACAGGAATGCAGCCTAGGAGGGGATACAGATGCGGCCAAGCTGCCCTGACTTGACCCAGCCTGTTGCTTCTCAAATTCCAACGTGCATGGGAGTAGGGTCTGAGATTCTAAGATTCTGGATTTCCAACAAGTTCACAGGAGATGCTACTGCTGCTGCTGAGAGGAGGACACTTTGAACAGTGACCTACAGCAGGTCCTGGACATCCGGGGCCCAATCAGAACCTGATTTGTTTCTGCCTGCCACGTTTACTGTGGGACTGAGAAGCAACCACATTCCAGGAAGATAAGAGGGTGATTCTCTTTTCTCTTTTCCAAGTTTATTGGGGTAAAATGATAAAGTGATTTTTAAAAGCAGGGTGAATACTGAATTCACAAGAGGAGCAGATGCACCTCCTTTCTCAAAAACTGATTATTTCTTACAATTACTACTAAGAAAATAATTTGAAATCATTTTAGTTGGTATAAATTTTATACCAACACAAAACTGGTATGCTGCAATATCCACTGCCAGAGCGCTGGGGCTCCGGGGCAAGGCAGCTCAGTCAGGACTCATTTCACTTGTGCCCCTTACTGAGGAAACTCTCAGCAGTTTCTCCTGCCTGTTTTGGGTTCATCCAACATTTTGTTTATGCCATGAGTGCTCTGAAAGCAATAACAAGTCTTGGTTATCCTTCCCCATCTGGGTTCCAAAATCAGTCACAGGGACACATAGAGAATGAACTATTAGCACCTTCCAAGTGTCAAGCACTCTGTGTGGTCCTTCACACATCTTCTAGAATCTCCCCTCTGAGGAACGATTCTGAAAAATCTTCCCAGAAACCCAGATTCAGAACTATTTGAGCTGGTTAAGTTTGGAAATGAGATTGAAACAAAATCCATGCACCCAGTTCCAAGGCATATAACCTCCAGCCTCCTCATCCGCCCTAATTCCTGACACCCCCACCCCCCACACACACACAACTAGATTAGGTGCTTCAGTGAGTATTTCTAAATAGGAGCTTATTGCACTTTCACCTTCAAATTCAAACCAGTCATCTGCAGGCGTCTTTCTATTTCCTCGACAATCTTCACTGCCCTCCTCTCTTCCTACCTCCTGCCCATCTAATTTCCACACCAATGACCCAGGAGTAGATGCCAGGGGTCCCTCAGCTAAGGCAGTTTGGTATTCCACCCCATAACAAACCCAGAGAAAAGAAGCCATGTAAGCTAGCGACACAGTAGACCTACGTGGGACAACCTTGTATTCATGCATATGTGGCCTGCAAATAGCACTGCAAGTTTATCCTCCTGCCCACTCCTCCTCCAAGAAGGAAAAAGAAACAATCTACAAAGGAAGCAAGGCTAAGTGGGCCAGCTAGGGAAAACTGAATCACAATCTAGGGTGCCCAGGACCAGAGGGGACTCAGGGCTAGTGGGGTAAGGGCTAGCCAAGACATTAGTTCCAATGATCTAGCAGTTCTAACTCTTTGCATTGGCCTAAACAAATATTGGTAAATATACACACAATAAGGTACATAAAGATTATTCTCTGTGAAGTGACTTAATGACCACCAGCAGGAAAATTGTTAATTAACTCGACAGCACACTCTTAAAGTGGAATACAACACTGAAATCAAAAGGAGTATGTTAAATGTATTAGGTATCGACAATAAAATACTTTCAAAAAAACCATTGTTGAACAAAAAGCAAGCAGTGGAATACTTAATATTGCTTATGCAAAAATAATCTGTGTATTTATATAAGTATATATGTAAACCTATGAAAGCATCTTCAATACTCTGGGGAGACAGGATGTAGTCATCAGATTTAAGCTTTTGCTGAAATATTCTAAGAAAGAAGATATTCACATATCATATGCAATTTCTTTCATTAAAGAAAAAAGTCAATGCCAGGAGTAGGTGCTCCCTCACCCCTAGCCCATCATCTCAATCAGAAATATTTCACAGACCCTGAGAAGGTACAAGCCCTTGGGACACAAGACAAGGCTAAGCACTCCCATACAACTGTGTTGCCTTCATCACCACTCCTCAGAAACTTTCAGTCTAATATCCTCAGGACGTCCAGTCCCATCTCAATTTGTTGCCTCAAATTCCCTGAGACTGGGTTTTTTCTCTAGGCCAACTTGAAGTGGCTATTTGTCATAAATCTTATCTAATAACTGACCTTGGCCACGATCCTATATTCCACTGTCATATTCCATGCTAGGTTTAGGCATCAACTATATATTTGTCTGTTCATCCATCCATCCATCCATCCATCCATCCATCCAAGTTTTTCATTTTTAGATGGAAATAATACCTAGGAAAGTGGTATCTTAGGGAACCCCTACCTCACAGGATTGTGGTAGAATTCAGTTAATACATGCAAAGCAAATTCAAGGATCTGGGATATATTATTCAGCAAGTGGTGGTTTCAGTAATGAAATGGTGTTAAAGCAGGAGCTGGCAAACATCTCTATAATGGGTCATCTAATAAATA
This sequence comes from Talpa occidentalis, assembly GCF_014898055.3. Classification (NCBI taxonomy): domain Eukaryota; kingdom Metazoa; phylum Chordata; class Mammalia; order Eulipotyphla; family Talpidae; genus Talpa; species Talpa occidentalis. Next base: position 43,969,716 of record NW_023600993.1, on the reverse strand, counting down.
GTTAGGCCTGCAGACCACAGAGTACTCTGCTGTTTGTAAACAAATGGAGGAGACTATGTTCCAATAAAGCTTTATTCACAGACCTGAAATTTAAATGATGATTTTTACAAGTCAAGAATTATTTTATTCTTTGCAACAACTTCAAAATATAAAAAAAATTCTTAGCTCACTGGCTATCCAAAACAGGAAACAGTCCAGATTTGGCCTCAGGCTATCATTGTTAAAGGAAATCCTATAACCTACAAAGAGAGACTAAGAAATCCCAACCTATCAAGTGGAGAATTTTTCCTCCCTATGGAGAGTTGACTATAACTGCTGTTTACTGTAGGGACTCCCAGCACGGGGGTAAAATGAAAAAAAAAACATTATCTGTACATATACCTCCAACAAGAATGTATACAGATGTATACGTGTGTGTGTGTGTGTGTGTGCATAAAATACTAATTTATTCCTCAATTTGTTGTAGGAATGTTATATGATCAATATAACATCAGTAAATAGTACATCTATGCTGTGTAATGAATTATAAGGCCCAAAACTCTTATGCTGAAGTCCTAATCTGCAATACGAAGGTATTTAGGGGGGAGGGGGGCAATTAAGTCTTAAAGGTAGAGCACTCATGATGGCATTAGTCCCCTTTTAAAGGCGATAAGAGAGAGAAATCTTTGTGTCATGTGAGAAATCAGCAAGAAAATATCCATTTGCCAGCCAGGAAGGAAGTTCTTATCAGGATCCAAATTGACCAACACCTTAATCTTGAACTTCCCAGCCTCCCGCACTACATGAAAAAAAAAAAAAAAAAATTCTGTTGTTTAAGCCACCCAGTCTGTGGTCTTTTATTAGAGCAGCCCAAGTTGACTAATACAATGCATAATTTAGAAAAAAGTGCCATTAGGAGTATATGTTCAAAACATTCTCCACCACTCCCAATAAGAGGACCACATCAAAAAGAGTCAAGGCAAAAAGTTGAGGGGGTGAGAGAGGAGTCTGAAACAATTGCTTTAAGCCCCGTCTCAGAAGCAACACATATAACCACAATAAAGAACAAATGATAGCCTGAATCTAATCGTGAGGAAACATCACACTTAATCAAAGTGAGAGTAAGTCTACAAAATAAATAGCCTGTGCTCTTCAAAGGGCATGTGCATAAAGACAAAGTTCTGAATTTAAGAAGACTTAGAGAGATAGGACAACCCCATGCCACATGTGGTCGTGAATTTGGTTCCTTAACCAGGAAGAAGTTATGATTTGTTTGTTTGCTTTCCTATAAAGGACATTAGCGAAATGACTAAGTGTGAACAAGGTCTATGTGTTAGATAACAGAACTGCATCTATGTTAATTTTCTAGATCGGGTGCGAATGGCCGTAGACTATGTTAATTTTCTGATGTGAACAAATGCATTGTTTATTGAGAGAATGTCCTTTTTTGAGGAATGTACATTGAAGTAATTAAGAGTAAAGGATCATCATGTCTTGGGCCTCTCTGGTGGCGCAGGGGGTTGAGCATAGCACTATGAGGCAGTCCGCGGCCTCTGCAGCACAAGTTCTATCCCCAGCCGGCCAGAGAGAAACCCACATGGCGTAGCAGACCTCTCCTGTCTCTCCCACTGCACCCCTCAGCAGCGTATTTCATTCGATCTACCTGTTCTGCTCCCCACTCTGTCTCTGGTGAATCCTCTCACACCCCGCGTCTCTGGCCTACCCCAGCTCTTGTATGCATAAATAAATCTTTAAAAAAAGAAAAAGAAAGAGAGTAAGTAAATGTGGTAAACTTACTATCCAGGGAAATCTGGGCGGAAGGGGATACAGGAATTCTTTATACTATTTTTACAGCTTAAATGAAAAATCTGAAATTATTTGAAAATTTTAAAATTAAAAACCAAGAATATATGAGAATTACAAGTTCTCTGCTAAAAAATACTTATGCAGAGAGTGTGCCTGTCAGCTTTCTGTGTTTCTATTTTATGAAATACTATAAGGTGATAACGTGCTGCTAATATTACAAATAAGCTACCTCGAAGATTGTGTCTAATGTCACCAAAAACCTTAAGTTCTGCCCAGGGTTAGATAAAAAGGAGTCAAAACACTTCCCCACCCCCATCACAGTGGCCCAGTCTTAGGTTACCTCCCTGCTCCTGCCCTATCCTCAAAGGTGAGTCATGAGTTCCCTGGACATCCCTTCTATGGGCAGAGCACAGAAGCAGATAAACCTACCTCAGTGTTATCTGGGTTACAAATGAGGAATAAACAGGAGAAAATAAGGTTGCCCAGCTTATCTCTTGAAGTCCTGCCATTTCCACATCCATATTAGTGAAAGAATCCAAAGTATATTCTTTCGAGGAAAGGAAAAACCCCACAAGTGGCACACACCGACTAGAAGAACAGGCCCTCTCCCTGCCCCTTTCCTGTACTGCTGAGGAAGCCAGTACAGGCTTCCTCACTGCCTTCACTGAAGCCAGTCTCTCTCAAGAGTAGCAACCTTTCAGTACCATTGGCCCTACAGACAAAACAACTTTAGAAACTATGGGTCCAAGTGAACAGACAAGAAGGACAGAACTTCAGCAACAACAGAGTTTTACTTCCCTATCAGGGGCCTGTGGCTGTCCCAGGTGACAAAATCTAAAACCACCCCCAGTTACCCTGCACTGAGAAAGTTTTCATTGGTTGCCATATCATCTTCACACACCAGGGTCCAATCCCAAGCCCCTTCCATGAAAATGACCTGCTAATTGGGTCCCCAGTGCCTCCATCATAAATAGATACAATGCCTGGCAGTGTAATTAGTGAGCTGGCTGCCAAGACAACCACCTTTTCTATCTCCCCACTGAAGTAGTTGTCCTTCCTGACCTTACATTTCAAATTCTAGATATTCGGGGATGGAAAGGTCTGCTCAATCAGAGGAATCTATCACCTAATGAAAGCAATTAAAGAAGAAATTAATTCAAAATTCTTAGGAGCAAAACAAGGCAAAAAATGAAAAGGAAGAATATTAAGCAAAAAGCAAACTGTATTAATAATCTTCTTTGTCTCAAAGGTCCAGGGGCTTCACCAAAAATGCATTAATGGGATTCAAAAGCCCAATCAGTGTCTTATTTTCCTCTTCTGTAATTACCATCCTAATGATCCCACAGGCAGGAAAAAGTACCTGACACATAGGATACAAGTTGGGGAAAAATGTCTCTCTTTCAAGAATCTTCTACCACTGACTGAAGGAGAACTTGGATCATTATTTACATCTCCTAAGAATTAAGATTAAGAATTAAGAATCCTAAGATTCTTTTTATTTTCCAACAACCCATCAAAGACTATAGATCAACATGGTAAGTCATTAATTGTAACATGTAAGTCATTAATGTTTACTTACATTTTAACAGAAAAAAATAGGAAAAGCACAGAAATGAAACGAGTATTTCCATTTGAACACCCAGGGCAGTCTTCAAACCTTAAGGTGCTCAAATCACCTGGGGTTATGGTTGAAAAGCAAATGTTGGTTCCACTGGCTTGGGGGGTGTAGGATATGTCGGTGGCCAAGGGCCTGCATTTCTAATGAGTCTCCACATCATTGCTGGACAAGCTCAATGGCATTTTGACTGCCAATGATCTGTAAAACACAAAAGTAATTCAGATGCCAACAACTCAGTCTTAAGGAGATGATGATAGTAACGAGGCCTTGCAACAAAGTTGGGTGGCAGAAGCAAAGTCTTATACTGAAAAATTAATGTGTTTGGCACATCAGCCAGAAAGAGGGAAAAATAAAAAAATCAGGAGAACAGGACTTTACTTGAAGTACAGTACTCGTCTGGAAGTGCTTGTCTTCATAGTTAAAAACAAATGAAATTGCTTCTCATTGATTTTAATTTACATTGGCACACTTGCTGTCCAATAATGCCAGAAAAGGAAACGATGGAGCAGAAACATTACAGAAGGCAGCAAAACTCAGGAGGCCACCAGACACTCTGCCCACCTCTAGTCTAAGCAGTAGTTAAAACATAACAGACAGGATTAGGTATGGGCAAAATATATGCCTGGATACACAGCTCTGTGTTCATCTCATCCTCCAGGGCCTCTTACCATTATGGACTCTTTTTATTATTTTTTTTAATTCTGCCTCTAAATGTTGTTCAATTAAGTTTTACTGGTTTCCTTACAGATCCTTAGGATTCTCATTTACAAATAAAATCAAGAAAAACCGTTAAGGCTAAATGTCATCAGCATGTCTCCTCAAGAGATGCTGCCCCTGGCACCAAAATAAAAGGTCCTCCAATTCCTGGAGATAAAAAAATTCAAAATTCAAAAAAAAAAAAAAAAAGTTAAGGGCCTCCCCGGTGGTGCAGCGGTTGAGCGCTGGGCTGCGAAGCTGCCCGAAGCTCTGCGGTGCTGGTTTGATCCCCGGCCGCCGGCGAGGGTCAAACATGGTGCGCAGACCTCTCCTGCCTCCCGCTGCTCCCCTCAGCAGTGTACTTCGTCAGTCTGCCTGTTCTGCTCCCCTCTCTGGCTCTGGTGAATTCTCTCATCCTCCCGCGCTTCTGACTGTACCCAGTGCTTGTATAAATAAATAAATAAATATTTTTTTTTAAAAAAGTTCAAAATGAATTAACTCAAAAACCCAAATGAAGCAAAGGAATCATTATTAAAGGACTATATTTAGCAGCCAAGAGAAACAGCTGCTGTCGCTCTCAACACACCTACTTAGCTACCCTTTTATGTACAGTTAAACTGGCCCTCTGATTAAAAATGACCAAAATCAACCCTTGGTTAAAACTTAGGCAGTAAAAAGAATATAATGATAAGATCTTGGACATCTCAAAAAAGTCAATCAACAGACAACTAACCCAGCTTCTAAAGGGGCAAGAATGAGAGTAGCTCTGGGGATGCAGGCAGCACAAATTTAGAGAGGTGTCAGTATTGTATCATTTGACTCAAGTCTCCTATTCTAGGACAAAAAGGTACAAGCAGCCTAGCTCAGGTTCTGTACCACCTTTAAGAGGATGGATGTAGACCCTGGATCAGCAGAAGATTCCATCAAGGGCATGGAAGAGGGATCAATACTCAAAGTAGCAAAGACGCTGTTAGCAAAAACTGGTAAAGGGAGGCTGGGCAGGCAAAATCAAAAGGGGTATAATAACAATAATAGCCACATCCTTGCCTGAGACCAGTGCCTTTCTCATATTCTCATTTAATTTTTATATCAGCTCTATGAGATGGCAATCATTACCCTATCTTAGTGGTGGGGAGACTGGGGACCAAGGACATAGCTGGTCCATGATAAAGCAGAGACACTACAGTGTCAGTTTACAAGACCACTGTGAGAATGTCACTCAGACTTTTCCTGTGCTGTTTTATAGCGTCTACAGATAACAAAATAATCAAGCCCAAATGCTCCAGCCTGGCATTCAAGGGCCAGTCAACACATCCAACATTGGCTCCCATGCCTCTCAAATCTCTGCAGGGTCCATCTGCAAGCTGACAGTCACTCATGGCTTTATGCCATGAGGAGGCAGCTATGCTACAAGATGGACATGGGCCCAAGTCCAGAGCTGCCTAACTTTGCCCTTGAAGTAAGTCCATTCATTCACTGGTCAACCACCTAAAGAGGCTCATTGCTGCCTCTCTGCTCACTAGTTTTTCCTAACTACAGTGTGCATTTAAAATGCCAGTCAGGGTTTCAAAGGTTTATAAAGCACCTATTCCCAAGGAAATATCTTTATCGTTATCCTATTGCTCTTGAATACTTAAGGTTCTGAATCAGCATTTCAGCATTTTATTATATCTTCAGCCTTATCAGCTGACGATTTAGGGAGCTTTATCTTATTTCCCCAATTTACACACATTTTTAGAACCCCGGTAACAGTAAGGAAAGCACTCCATAAAGTTTCCACTAGTATTTGTTTTGGATCCATCACTTTCCTTCCAATAGTGTGTAGGAAGATACCCCTTTGTAAATAAAATAAGATACCCTTTGTAAATAACACCCCAGTGAACCTTTCAGACATTTATTTCTGTATCTGAAGACTAGAAAAGGTAAAGTGCAGAAGTCACCAATTTCACTCAAGTGTGAGGCTGGTCATCCTGCCCTTCCCAGCTTGTTAAACTCAACATCCCCTTCTTGTCCAACAGAGCAGAGGCTCCTGTGGGTTCAAATTACACCACTACCTAGCTGTTTGCTACCTTGAATCAACTTCCCCTCTCACACAGCTCCCATTCTCTCCCATAGCAGCCCATGGATCTCAGTCCTACCAGGACAGAAATAATGTACTGAAACACACTTGCCACTCTGGTCACTCACAGCTGCTGTAACTTTTATCATTTATATACTACACTACATGAATATATTATACAGTCAGCATTCCTGGCCCAAAAAAAAAAAAAAATGTAGGCACAGTGACTGCCAAGATAAAGAAGCTACTCTAAGTTCTCCCATTTACTCTTTGCACTTCTTTGCCATTGCTGTCTGCCTCTTACATTTCTGTGGCCACATGCGCTCAAATTGGTAAGCACAAATCTAACATCACAGCAGACAAAAAGCCCCGCAGCTGTGTGCAGCCCACACTCAGAAATGAATCACAGAGTTATTTAACCAAGGGAGAAAAGGACGCTGCAAAGTCTTTCCATGAAAACAAGGGTTTTGGTTGTACAGAGAAAGACAACTGATTTGACCTTCCTGCTCACCGCAGAGCTTTCACACTTACCGCCTGATTAGCTAGTGTCTGGAACTAATTAGCAGGTGTGGCAAGAAAGAAAGAAGAAAACAAACCTTGGCAACTTTCTCTCAGGGAATTGATGACTCTGGATTTGCAACAGCTCCTCCAGGACAGAAGTAACTGAGAGCCCAGTGGGCTGAGTTCATTATTCAAAAAGCGTCCACCTATTTTTAGGCACCCCCACCAAGTAAGAAAAGTTAAAAATTCACCCCCGATTACATGGTTGCTTCTTTGGCTGTAGAGGGTGCCAAAAATATCAGTGACAAACACCTGAATAGCTCAGACCCTGGAGCCTGTGAAAAGTCAGGGGGCAACTGTTTGCTAAGCTCTGGGACTAACACAGCAATGAAGGAAACACAAACGTGTCCTACTTCTCTATGTTGTGAACCAATGCTATCTCAATTTAAAAAGTAATAAGTAGTTATTACTTTATTATAATAAATTATTGATAAATAATAAGTAATTATGACTTTATTAATTTTTAAAAGGATACTACTTTTCTGTAACTACTATTTGTACAAACCAGCACAAAAAAAAGCAAACGTGTCCTCTGCAGACAAAAGATATAATTATATCCTCTAACCTACCGTAACTCACTGGGAGTTCCTGAAAGGTTTCTGAAGCCAAAAGAAAACAATAAACCGTTAAGTCCTTTTACTTTTATTCTTGGCCACAGGAATAAAACATGCTTACCCGGGATAGTGTTTTTTCTCTTACTTGCATTAACACACAAATAATTTTCTGAGTTTAAAATGCACTCTAGCATTTCACCAACGCTATGTCAGAATACAAAGACTTGACCCCATTCCATGGATTCCCCGCGGTGGTTAAGTGCAAAAGAATCAAGACATATGTCCGAGTTAGCCTTCAGTCTCATTCATTTGGCCTTTCCATTTTTCAGAACTCAGCTACCAGTCACATAACCAGACTTCAATATTTACATTTTATATGACGTGCAAGCTGGTGAGGACTATATGAATAAAAGCATCACGTTATTAGGGTAAACTCACTGACTTTGGTTTCAGAAGTCCAGTTCCTTCACTGTTAAAGGCACCTGATGCTGGGTAGTTTCTTAGCTAAGCAGAACATTATTCACACACTTGGGAAATACAAGGATGAATTTCAGATTAGGTGTGTCCAGCCCCTCACATGAGTTACACCATACACATAACAGATGCTCAGTAAATGGTGGTTTACAATAGCCAAGCCACACCCTAAACAATAGCTACAGGAGTCAGCCTACAATTTCAGATTCCCTCCCTCACTCCTGAAAGACTGGGGCAGAGGGACGCAGTTTTTCCTATATAGAAATCAGGGTTCACAGCAGAAAATATTACAGAGGAGTAAACACACAGACCCAGCATATTAATGGAGAAAAGCAGCTGTCATTAATGGCAGATACAGGTGATCACACCATCCCTGAAAATGCGTTTGCTTTGAAAACTTCTTGAGTGGGACAAGAAATGTCCAAGTGGACAAAATGGCCTGAAAGATTATTTTCCTTTAAGAGTCACTCTGAAATCTGGTTGTGCAAAGAGAATGAGAAAGTCCTCACAGACCTCTTATTCCCTTTCCCATGTGACCATGTTACCCTCCCCTGGGACTCCCAGGCAACTTCAAAGTGGGGCCTGAGGACCCACAATCTCCCCTTCAGCACCCTTACTTCAAGACTAACTTGAAACATGCTGTTTACCCCTCATAAAAGTACTTACAACTAAAACTCAGATTCTTATCACCCGCACCAAACAAAGGGTATGTGTCCACCCTGCCAAATGTTCCCTGGGAAGGAAGCATTCCCATCCAGAATTTGAAAAACAATTAAACAAGGATGGATTTTCCCAGCCATCCCATTGATTCCCTCCCCAGCATTGGCCACCTTTGCCCAAGTTCTTGGCCAGCCGATGTGCACTAACACATGGGACCCAGATCCAAGCTTCCTGCTAAAAGTGTATTTGTTGGTCTCTCAAATTCTCTCTATTTACTATTCCCAAATTAAGTAGCAGGCTGGTGAGTACAAAATATTTACTCTACTTGGAACAGCCACCCACTTTAACATTCTGCTGGAAAAAGGAACCAAACATGGCAAGTGGGGGTCTGATCATCTCTACATTCTACAGATGCAGAGGCCACCACCCAATCTAGCTCACCGAATTCATGGCTGCTGCCTGGTATCCAGAGCCTGGACTTGGTACGAGCTTGGCTATTTACTTGAAAAGAGAACTTGGTTCTCAATAAAGCAAAAATACACAGAAGAGTAAATGCAAGGGTTTGGGATGCTGTTTGGGGAAGGGTTTTACAGTCTTTTCCACCAAGAAGGAAGGAATGAGTGCTGCAAGGATTAGCACCCTTGTGAAGGAGTTTCTGTGGGCAATTTGTAATCTCTTAAGATCTACGACTTCCTTTTGCCTCTCAAGTTGCGAGCATGAGCTCAAAGAGAATGCTTGAGGTGCTTTATACTATCCTGGGTTTCCTAGGCAGCATTTTAACAACACACAGGTCTGTTTGCAGCTCTCCACAGGTCCCACAGTACAGGCACCAAGTGGAACCGGGAAGAGGAAAAAAATAAAGCTACGGATGCTGATAAATTCCCACTCAAGAGCAGGTAAAAAAAAAAAAAGATTATTATTTTCAAGGGCTTACTTATTCACCAGGACTGTGTGGAGTGAAATGCCTTACAGAGTTTACCTCATTTACTCCTTAATCAACCTCCAGAACAAGAACTAGTGCCCCATTTCACAGATGAACAAACAAGCCCACAAACTAAATCGCCCCATCTCCCTAACCCAACAGCCAGCTTGCACTTCTTTGACAGGACGGTGTCTTCCAAAAGGCAACCCTCTCCACCAATGGCAAGTCTTTCTCTTGTACCTATGTTCTGAAGGCAGAGGGATGAGAGAAGAAATCTGACTGTCACTCCGAGGACTACAGCTATATAAAATGTACTACTGGAAGATGAGCTAAGGTGAAAAAGCATTCTACACCAGCACTTTCAAGTAAAAACACAATGCAAGCCACAAACGTGTGCCACGTATGTAATTTTAAACTTTATGGTAGTCACATGAAACAGTAAAAAAAGGCAAAGGTGATGTTAATTTTAATGATTGGATATATTGGAGTAAGTGGAGTCTATCATTAAAATTAACATCACCTTTGCCTTCCACTTACTCCAATATATCCAAACTATTGTCATTTCAATAGACCATCAATGTAAAATTTTAATAAGATGTTTTACATACTTTTTTCATGTCTCTGAAATTCAGTGTGTACTTTAAACTTACACCAAATCTCAATTTACTTTTTTTTTAAAGATTTATTTATTTATGCATACAAGAGCTGGGGTACAGGCCAGAGAAACAGGGGGGCAGTGAGAGGATCCACCAGAGACAGAGTGGGGAACAGAGCAGGCAGACTGACTGAAATACTCTGCTGAGGGGAGCAGTGAGCGAGACAGGAGAGGTCTGCCTCGCCATGTGCAGAAATTTCTCCCTGGCCGGCTGGGATCGAACTCGTGCTGCAGAGGCTGTGGTGCTTAACCCCTTGCGCCACCAGGGAGGCCCAAATCTCAATTTAGATCAACCTCCTTTGCAATACTCAATGGCCACACATAGCTAGTGGCAACCACATAAAATGCAAAGCTCTATAGACATTTCATAGTGCATAAGCTCAACATTAGAAGAGACCTTTAAGAAAGTTAAATTCATATCCAGGAAGCAAATAAGGGATTACTTGATGTCATCCAAGCACCTCGTATATTACCAAATACCACACATCTATCTGATGCCAATTTCCAAAAGAAGTCCTCCTTTTATCCCTACTCTCCAACTTCCTTATCAAAAGTAATACCAATCACAGGAGCACTCAGATTTTGAGAAACAAGCCAAAGTAACAATGGATTGATTGAGAGTAAATACAAGATACTTTTCCAGAGATAAACAACAAAGGCACAGGATCTAACCAGTTAGTCAGAGTTTTAAAATCTGCTGTCACCAAACCCATACTTAATACTCATTTAAACAGCACAGAATCCAGAAAGGTGTCACTTTAGAATACAAACAGTCCTATAAAAACCTCAGGGCTTTGAAGAAAGGAAAAATAAGCAACTAATTTTGGATCCATAAACCTCCATTAGTAGAGCTCACCTATTAGAATATGATGTAACCAACATCAAGATATTGGATTTTTTTCACCCTGAATAAATAAATGTGAACCAAGTATGAGCCCAGATCAATTTCACGTAGAAGGAAACCTTTGCACCTGGTACTAGTTATTGCTAACTGCTCTTTCAAGTCAATTTCAAAATAGCTCTATACTTAAAAATTGCCCAAGTAGCAGCAAACCTATTTGCAAGGATATACAAGCCCTTTGGATATACTTCTGCTGATGCTATTTTCTAAGGATGACTAGAGTATCCTAGTGTAATAGCACAGAAATGGCACAAAAGTCCTCTCCCAAGCCACCTCACACAAAGATTCTAAGATCCAAATCAACCTCGTGATTGATTAGCAATGTCTGCATGTGCGTCTAAGCCCAATGTTGAAAACTGCAAAATCATATAGGGAACAAGAAGATAAATACACGTGCTGCAAACTTGCACTGTCCAGACCTAGGCATATATAACCTAGTCATATAGAGAATTTCAGTTTTGAGAATACCAAGCATAGCCCTAAATCTATGCTACTAGTTGCAGTCAAGTAGGGCAAATTAAAATCTAATAGTCATCTTTCATAAATCCGTCAATAGAAAATGTCTCTGAATATCTACGTGTGCCTTAAATTCATCTAACACCTTCTGCCAGCACAGAAGGAGGCACCACAGCATTCAGAAAGCTAAGTTCAAATTCTATTCTGCCACTTCATTAACTGTGGGGCCTCCACTCTCCTTGAATTCCAGCTCTTCCCCCTCTTTACAGGGTAGCATGGCATTAATTTCAGAGCATATTTATACAAGCTTTTGTTTCATAAATCCTGAGCAACAGCTTTTAAAAGCAGGTCCTGTTTATAATGTCCTGTGTGCCTGATGCCTTTCTGGTGTTTTGCACACAGGATCTCATTTAATCATCACAAGGACTCAGAGGTTGCTACTCTCATAAGCCCCACTTTACAAATGAGAAAACCAATATGGGTAAGTAACTGGTTCAAGTGAATAAAGGACAAAGCTAGGAATCACCAACCTGGGCCAGTTCTTATCTTGACTGACAGACCTGTGCAATCCAAAAACCACACATTTGCCACTGGCCTTTCATCAGAATCCACCTGTCTCAAGTCTCATTTGCTCAAAACCTATATATCTCAAGACTTATAAGTTATTTCCACAAATTCTTCTGTTTATCTGGTCAGCATACTTACATTTCCTGCAGGTTCTCCAGAAATCAATTTTCCCTTCCACTCAGCATGCTGGAATGAAGTCAGAAATCTCAGAAACAGCAACTTTCTCACATCAGTTGAGATGCTTCGATAACTGGAGAAGTTTTTCTTTTAAAATGCACACCCTTAAAAAATGTTCAGAAAGAACTCTAATGCCTGAGTTACCCTCCAACTCTCACAAATGAGGTAATTCTAGCAGCTTCCTCACAAACTCACCAATTGAGAAATGAGGGGCTCATGCCTAAATTGTCAAGAGATTTTCCGCACCTTCCACTCATGGTCTTTGCAACATGCAAGCACAAAAAATGACTAGTTTTAAAAGAGAAAACAACTGGTTGGAAGAATCATCAAACAGGGCAGGTATAGAGTAGCAATGTGTTCTAGAAAACTTAGCCTCTGCCTGAGCACACTGCAGCCACCATGATGCACCAGTCCACATCTGTCTTAGGCAGGGCCATCAGCCACGGTGGTCGACCAAGACCTGTCAAGCAAGTGAAACTAGCCCTGGCAAGTCCATCTCTCAGTCCAACCTACCCAAAGTACACCAGGCAACAGAGCAACATTGATCTTCGTACTCCACAGTTAGCTCAAGCAAGCTCTGCTGCCCTCTACGTACCTCATGTCACTATTTCTAGAATAACTGAAGCAGAAACAAGCATGCCGACTCCTCCTGCACCCTAAAGCCAAGATCTTCTGATGCAATGAACTCCAGGTTCACAGAATTTAGCTTAAATTATTCCACAAGAGGAAAAAGGAAAAGGTTTGTGGTCATCAAAACATAACCCTGTTAGGGCCTCCCCGGTGGCGCAGTGGTTGAGGGCTGGGTTGCGAAGCTGCCCGCGGCCGGTTTGATCCCCGGCTGCTCCCTGGCCACCAGAGGAGGGTCCCACATGGCGCGCAGACCTCTCCTGCCGCCTGCTGCTCCGCTCAGCAGTGTACTTTGGTCCTTCTGCCTGCTCTGCTCCCCGCTCTGGCTCTGGTGAATTATCTCACCCTCCCGCGCTTCTGACTGTACCCAGTGCATGTATAAACAAACAAATAAATAAATATATGCCTCTATATAAAAAAATAAAATTTTAAAAAAAAAGAAAAGAAAAAACATAACCCTGTTAACAGCCCACTAAACCTCTACTTAGAATTTTTCTTGTTTTCACCAGTAGACACCTTGGTGGCCAGCAACAGAAAGTACAAACTTTTTTTCTTCCCTTTTAAAAGGAGAAAAAACATAATGACAATACAGACATTCTGGATTCTCTCGAGGAGGATGTTATTAACCTTGGCAACCACTGCTCTTAAGAGGACGCAGTGTACAATTTCTGTGACATCAATGTCTTATAAGACACCCTGTACTTGATTTAAAAAGCATCTATTCATTCTTTCAGTCCTCAAGTATGACTACCACTACCTCGATACTTATGTTACAGCAAATGAAAGAAGAAATAAGAGCCTACTCTCAATAAGCAGTCTAATTGGGCACTGAATCATACATGAAGAATTCATGTATATTACATATACATTATATTATGTATCTTATATGTGATCACTTAAAGAACACACACTGGAATCAGATCTTCCATCTGTCCATGCCAAATGCTGTCCATGCCAAAAACTCTACTCAGTATAAAGGTCAGGTTTTTGTATGTTATTGTTGGAAAGATTAAGATATGTGCTATTTCCATCATATATTAGAAATCCATGCTTGAGAGTCATGTAAAAAAATTAGCGGAGCAGGGATATACTGTGTGAAAAAAAATTAAGATGTTTGGCAAGGAACCCTCTAAAATGTCATCTCCAATATTAATTTACTCAGATCCTACTATATTGGTTGGTCATTGGTCTTAACTCTCTTATTCCCCTTCCCTCCCCCACATACATCATCCTCTTCTTGGGTAGTATGGTAACAAGACAGTGGCCAACGGAGCTAGTTCTTAAATCAAATGACAAATTTTTTCTTCAAAACACAACTTGTTTTAATTGAAAAATCCAACTGCAATTTAGCTCACCAATAGAAGTTGCCATATTACTATGAAATATCCAAGCAGCAGGCCATTTGCAGAGCCAGAAAGGGATACAACCAGAATAGCTGAGTTTCAGCTTTATAGACCAGACTGATAAGAATGAAGTCATTTCACGAACCAACAACACGTATGCCCACACTAAGTGCATACACACACATGCACACTCACACAACAATCAACCCAGGTAATATAAAACCCCCAAACAAGCAACAACAAAAAATCTGCCCCTCAGGTAAAAATCTAGAAATCCTCTATATGAGGGTGGCAAAAACCTCCAGGGACTAGCTGAGTATTGTAAATAACCGCTACGGGAGAGGTGAGTGCCCCATCTCAGGAGGGCAGCTGCTATTTAATTCCATCTTAGTGTCATTGCCAAGTAAGAAGACAGGTCCTATGCTGCAGTACCTTCCAGTTTTTCAAGAGTGACCAAGCTTTGTATGGGAAATTCCTAAAAGTTTCCCTTTGCTTTGGTCACTATTGTCCCCTCACCCCCAACCCCAGAACCTAGAACAGTGCTTGGTTCACTGTAGACACTAAGGATATACTTGTCAACGGCATGAATATGATGCCCCATTTTTTTTTTTAGATTTATTTATTTATTTATACAAGCACTGGGTACAGTCAGAAGCGCGGGGAGAGTGAAAGATTTCACCAGGGCCAGAGAGGAGAGCAGAACAGGCAGAAGGATCAAAGTACACTGCTGAGGGGAGCAGCGGGCGGCAGGAGAGGTCTGAGTGCCATGTGGGACCCTCCCGGTGGCCGGGGATCGAACCGGCGCTGCAGAGGCTGCGGGCAGCTTCGCAACCCAGCGCTCAACCGCTGCGCCACCAGGGAGGCCCGATGCCCCAATTTTTAATTTAATTTTTTTCTTTTAAATACAGCATGGCAAAGAGAACTGTTATCAAACAGCTGGCCAGATGACACCTGCAGAGCTCCAGCTAACCCAAAATGCTGTCCTTTCTACATTTCTCTTTTCCAGAATCAAAAAGATCCAAGAACTAGCTTTGTGGACACTTTTGGACAAAGAATCCTGTCTCCATTATCAGAATCATAAATCACATTAGTCTCAACAGTGACACATAACTTCCCCAGTATGAGCAAACTTCCATTTTTTTGCCAGGAGAATAAGGTTCAAGGTTTTAAAACAAAAAATAGCTTATAGGCATTCCTTTAACCTAGATCCACTTACAAACTTGTTTGCCACTCCCTTGGGATATTCTGTAGCAAGGTTAGGGAGATAATCAAAGGGTTCTTAGACAGCGCCTTAGGAAGCAAAGTCTCAGAGGCAAGCTAACAACAAGCACACCTCGCGCATCACAATACAACATGCACCAGGTATCTAAAGTGCAAGGCGCAGAAAGGCCACAACCTTTCCCAACTGCTCAGGCTGGAATCAACAATCCCTAATATTCCAGAAGAATTTTTTTTTTTTTTTAAAGAACTGTGGTACATGCCAGAGGTATGAGGATTCACCAGAGACAGAGTGAGGAACAGAACAGGCAGATAGACCTAAGTACACTGCTGAGGGGAGCAGTGGGCGAGTCAGGAGAGGTCTGTTGTGCCAGGTGGGTAGCTCCCTGGCTGGGGATCGAACTCACACCACAGAGGCATGGCCAGCTTCACAACACTGCACTCAACCCCTTGCGCCACAAGGGAGGCCCCTCCAGAAGAATTTTATAAGCAAGTTAGTTAAGGGTAAGGAAAACAACCCCAAAGAAACTGAGGGTCTTGCCCAGATCCCACGGGTTTGGCTAGCTCCCACAGCCAGTGCTTGACTCCAGAGGAAAAATCCAGAACCCAAACAACCTCTTGCCAAGTACAACTCCCTCAGACCTTTTCCTGAAGTCCTGATTCTGAGCCTATAGTCCACATTTGTGGACTGTGGGATACTAATAATACCTCTTTGTTATAATGTAATCACATTCAACACCCCAAATAGAAGTTCTAAAATTATAAATTAAATCATTTAGATCACTCTAAAGAATAATAAAAAAAAAAACCTCACCACCAACAAACTCACTCTACCCACACTTATTATCAGCTTATTCAAAAGCTAAAGTAATTTGCTAAAAGGTCATCTCTTCAATGTAACCAAATAAAATCTCACACTAATTGTATTACTTCCTTATTTAATTGTAGCCACTACAGGAAGACACCTTTATTTCACCCAGTGTTTATGGGAAAAGTAGTATGGTGAAATACAAAAGTCTAAATCTGTCTTATAATTGGCCTTACTGTACAATTAGGAAAAAACTGCTTCCAGCAAATAATAACTTATCTGAAATTCAAAAGAACCCTAAAACGTTTAGAGATATGTATTATAGCCACCCCAACTTACTACAGGGGTAACCATGCACATATGACAACCTCCCTCAGCTTTAGTTTCCAGATCCTAAAGTGGGGACAGTCATAAATTCTATCCATAATTTCCATGCAGGAATAAAGGCATATAAATAGCTCAGTGCCTAGACAGTCGCAAGTACTTACTATTTCCATTTTAAAAATTAAAAAAAAAAAAAAAAAAAAAACATCCATTGCCCCAGTTAACATTGCTGCAACCAAGAATTTCAACTTTGGCGACTGCCCTTTGTGTGAGGCTGACTGGCCTTTGTGTGAGGCTATGTAAATATGTGAATTCCAGACCCCCCACTCCCACCCAACCCCACTGTCATGAGAGATGTTGGGTAATTTGCCCAAGGCAGCCCTGCTACTACTATGACAAGGCTAGGGCTTAGTGTCTACACTCACTGCACAGAAACACATCTGAAAAGTGTCATTTTTTTAATGAACTCATTTATGAATGTTACTTTGTAACATTTAACCATATAACCATTCCTCAAAAGTATACCCAACAAGACTAATTGACAATTGACTTCACTCTTTTTTTAGAAAAATAGTATCATGGACCCAAAAATAAGGCCAGTTGCCCTATTTTCTCACACGGAAGTGTTACATACTCCATGAACTATGCTTTCATTTCTTCTTTTTTAGTTGCTAGATTTCAGCAGCCAACTGTGTCACTTTGCTACAGCCCAAAAATAGCCAAGTCGAGTAGTTTAAAATCACATTTTGTTGTTTGGCCAGAAAACCATCATGCTGATTTCAGTTTGCAAAAAATTGATTAGAGGGCAGGAGCGCTGCATGGTGTGTAGTTCTCTCTTCTATGCTTTGTGAGTTTGAATCCATGAAGATATGGAGACAGAGCCAGGAGTGTGTTCAAGTGTACAATATAAAAGCAGCACCCGGAGACTACTGTTTGCGTCCCATTAGTGTAACAAAATTAAAACCAGGCAGACACATTCTCCTTGGTTACTGGCCATGCAGTCCAGAGGGCCTTACAAGAGGAATGAATTGGCATCCCGGGTAAAGGACCAAGTAACTTTTTACAAAGGCTAATACCACACAGGGACCTTGAAGATCCAGAAGGCCCCTTTTCAACCTTCAGAAAACATTCTTCTCATTTTAAGCTGGGAAACTGGAGACCTCTTTTGCAATGTAAGAAAGGTACAGGATCTCCTGCTGGATGAAGTACCTTATCCTTCATTGAGACATTCTTATTCTTTAAACCTCAAAATTAATCATCTTACTAAATATACATGGGGTGTCCTCATGCCAATTCTTATTCTTTTTCACCCCCAATAGCAAAGCTAGGTTAAAAAAAAAAAAGCTATCATCCACATTTATGTCTTTTTAAAAGTTTTTGTTTTTACATAGTTGTCCTTTTCAGTTCCATTTTCCTTTTCCCTTATCTGCCCAGATCTCTTAAGTATATAACAAATACAAATTGCTAATTGATAAATTACTAGTTACCATTGTGATATTGCAACTTACAACAAGAAATAAATGTCTGGTTTTCATTCTATTTCTAATGCAGAACTATTAAAACTCTTATTTCCTAAGTGAAGAAAATATACAGGTGTTTTGTTATGTCAATGAAGTGACAGCAGGACTGAAATTAAGGATGAGGGCTGGCTGCAAGGAGAACCAAGCTTGTGACTAGAGGGTTGGAACGGTCAGTTCCAAAATCCTGACCTCAGAATTGGGACGCAAGGCTGAATCAATCACCAATAGCCAATGAATTATTCAGCCATGCTGTGTAATGAAGTCTCCATAAAGACGCGAGAGACAGGGTCAGGAAAGCTTCCAGACTGATGAACACATGAGATTTGGGAAGAGTGGTGCATCTAGAGATGGCAGGGAAGCGCCCCACCCTTTCCTCACACCTGCCCTGTGCATCTCTTTCATCTGGCCACTTCTGAGTTAGATCCTTCTATAAAAAAAAAAAAAAAAAAAAGCAGTAGTCTAGTAAGTAAATGTTGCTCTGAGATCTGTGAGCCGCTCTAGCAAACTAATAGAATAATCAGTCAGAAGTCCAGATAACAACCAGGACTTACAGCTGGCAGTAGGAAGGTGAAGTTGGAACACCAATCTATACGTCAGGTTGGTCAGAGGCACAAGCAAAAACCTGGATTTTGGAATTTAGTAGCCAAACCAGAGAATTATAGGAGGCTAATCTGGTGTCCTTAGGGGAGTGGGGGAGAGGGAGGACCCACACAGTGATCAGAATCATAACCAAACCTTAGGAGTCAGGGTACTATCGCAACACCAATTCAGACAGGGGTGTGAGGGAAAGACCCAGAAAGGCTATATCACTTGTCAAGTCTCAGCTAGCTCAGCAAGTAATATGCTTACAGACCATATGCTTACAGACTTCACTATATTCTGTACAGCTTTCCATAGTTACCCTATTAGAAAGGAAATAAAAAACAGTAAGAAGTTCCAGACCTCTAAAAGATTTCTGCTTGCTATCTGCTGATAAAACAGTGTGGCGACACATAAACTGGTTGACAGACACAAAGTTCTCCTTCATTATGAAAGCTCCCCCAGGACACCCCAAGTATAACACTAACACTACCCAATAGAGATGGGGAGAAGCTTCAAAAAAGAAACAGGACACATCTGGAAGCTGGTCAGCTGTCATTCCTCTAATGCAGTCCTCAAAGCACTTCTTAGGTTTTTTTCAAAAGAGTCACATCAATATAGTCATAAAAACAAACAACCATTAAGCCTGCACAAGGCTGGCAAGTCATATCACGCAGATGACAACTGATCCTTGAACACAAGGGTTGGAGCACTGACCCATGTATAGTCAAATATTCATGCATAAATGTAACTCCCCCAAAACCAAGCAAGCCAGAGAAAAGAAAATAGTATTAAGAAAGTCAGGGCCTCCCCGGTGGCACAGCGGGTTGAGAGCCACGCTGTGAAGCTGTCCACAGCTTCTACAGTGCAGGTTCGATTCCCAGCCGGCCAGGGAGAAACCCACATGGCATGGCAGACCTCTCCTGACTCCCTTGCTGCTCCCCTCAGCAGTGTTTTCCATCAGTCTGCCTGTTCTGCTCCCTGCCCTGTCTCTGGTGAATTCTCTCACCCTCCCGTGCCTCTGACCTGTACCCCAGTTCTTGTATATAAATAAATCTTTTAAAAAAAGAGAGAGAGAAAATAAGTCATAAGGAAAAGAAAATGCACTTACAGTATCGTAAATGTATTGATACAGTAAGTTTATATCATCTGTTTACGAGGAAATCCAATCTAAGTGCACCGACCCTTGCTGTTCAAACCACTGTTGTTCAAGGGTCAACTGTACATATATATTTCCCTGCCAAAACACCAAACGTTTTGCTATGAATGATACCAGGTGAAAAGGCCCCTCCATTTCTAGGTGTCCCCGTTAAGAGTCAACAGCACACAGAGCCCCCTAGCTACTTAAAGCAATTCTGCACAGTCCTCAATCATAAACTTTGCAGTCCTTCTCTTGATACGAACAAATCACAAATTTATGTTATATATCTCAATCACACTTTTCTAAGATGAATCTCATCCACGATACTTCCAGATATATTTTCTAAAGAGACAGTAACAATTCTGTGGGACAAGTTTGAATCAAATTTGAGGACCTGTAGGAAAAAGTGAAGGATAGTTACAAAGGCTTTTAAAACACCCATCTTCTTTTGGAATGATGTTTCTGGTCACAACACCATGTGATCACAATAAAAAAAAAACATCAAAATATTCCATAACGAGTAACTTTTTTTATGCACACATGTGCATTTGATCTTCTAAGTCCACAAAACATGGCCACAATGATGAGTTTGGTACTTTGCAAACAAGATACTTGCTCCAGTGTCTCAAAGAGGGAACCAGAGGTATCTCAGCTTAAATCACTTGCAAATATTTCCTGATGGGGCCTAATGCATGTGTCATTCTGAGACAAATTCAGTGACTGCTGCTGAATTCCACAAGCTCTCACTGCCTGCTGGGGGCAGGCTCTTCTCAGAAGAATATTTCTCACTTTCCGAAGCCCCTCAGCAGCAGCCTTAATTTTGCCTACATCAAGCCCATCTGAACTAGCTAGAAGTAGGGACAGGGCACGGTGCCTTGCCTTCCTTAATATTATCAAATATACAGGCCTTTTATTCTGTATAGATACAGCCAAAAATGCAGTTTTGTAATTACCAGCCATCATCTCATAGTGCTCAGCCTGCAACCAAAAGGCACCAAAGGCATTAGGGGAGTGGGGGAATGTCAATCAATCAAGCACTCTGAGATAACTTCAGATGCTCTGAATTTCTCTCCTAAGCTTTGATTTATGAACTGTGACTACATGAAAGATGTGCCCCAGGATGAAAAGTGTTCATCATAATTTTTCAAACCTTGTAATTCAGAATGCACACTCATGTTATGTTTTGCCCACTTAGAAATGACAGTTGTCCTGCATGCTGTAAGTAAAATGTTAAATGGAAATTCTGATTTAAAAAAAAATCGCACTATAATAGGAAAGAGAAAGCAATAAAGTACTAGCAACATTTAACTTGTTTTCTTCATCTACATAAGGCTAATCTAAGTCTAAGACTGTCCTTTTGGTCAAGAAGTTTCCAGGAAAATGGAGAAGGTAGTAAGATAGCTGGTCCCTAATAACTATTGCTCGGGGGCATTTTAAATTATCTTACATAAATGGCAAGAAAGTTCATTCCAATTGATGTACTGCTACATAACTGATTACACATTAACTAGGGAGTTTTTCAGAAGAATAGAAAAATTAATCTAAAAGGGTTTTGTTTCTGTTTTGCTAAATTAAGTCATCAGCATTCCCTATCACAGCAATATAATCTTTTTCGTCCATGAAAGCAGGTCCATAATCAAGGGGAGATAGTTCTTTTTCTTATTTCTACTAACCGTTCCTATAACCTTTCTGCCTCTAGCAATAGCTACTTCTCCTATTCCCAAAAGGCCCTGTTATGCCTATTTACATTAATGTTCTAACTTCATCCACTCTGTAATATGAACACCGGTTAGTCGGAAAGATCAAAGATTTCATTCCATTAGTGTGTCAGAGGGACTGGATTAAAGATTCTTCATTTTCAAACAAGACATTTGAAGGAGGGGACAGCATGATTCCACCTTTCCTTCCTAAGAATAAGACTGCTGACTTACAGCTACTACTTTTGCATTTTCTAATAAAGCCATGCTAGCTGCCCAATAGTACTAAAGCATGTACATGCAAATACACCAAGATGGCTTAAGGGAAATTCTCCAAATATCAATCATGGCTCCTCGGATTCTGACACATCCAAGGTATACAACAAAGCTTATCCATCTGAAGTGTTTCCAACATCAGCCTTCTAGATGTAATGTGATTACGGTACAAAACATCAGAATCAAAGAAAAGGGTTTCACTCTGAGGGAAGAAAAAGAAATCAATAAAAAAAAATTTAAGCTTCTGTGGAATAGCTTACGAATGTAAAATACATAAAATGTTAACCCTTGGTAACATTTTATACGCCATAGGAAATAATAAAATTCTCACTGATTAGCAATACATACCAAATGCCTAAATGAAGTATGTGTAAGAATGCTTTAAAACAATGAGGTGTAGGGGGAAAGAGAGGGAGGTATAAAAGATGTTAAAGTCGTTAAGGAGATGCCAGCTGCATTTTTCTATTTTCATAATTTTTTCCATAAAACAGTATTTTTAAAAAAAAAAAAGATGTAGGACAAGCGCACACTATGCTCTATATCATGTTTGCCAACATTTCAGGTTTGGAAAGTGGAAACATCACTTGAGAATCCCACACCTGCCATTCCGCTGTTGAGAAACTATAAACCAGTTTCCGATCCGCTGGGAAAAGGCTCGTGCCGGGTCTGTTTCCAAAACCCTCCCAAATTATAGCCACCATGTATTCTAAACAGGAACTGAGAAGGCAAATGCAAGGGAAAGTTGGTGTGATTCTGAAACAAAGTAAGAAGGGATTGTGATTAAAATCTCCCAAGGACTTTAATCCAAAACGAGAAGGATTTCTATTCCTGGGGTTAACCAGCTAAACGCTTCCAAGGTAATGTCAGGAGAAAAGGGTGTCCCAAAGCAAACTCGGGTCTCCTCCCATTTTCCAGTCGACTAGAAACTCGGGCCGCCTTCGCGCCAAGGGACATGCACAGTCGAAG
Source organism: Talpa occidentalis (assembly GCF_014898055.3). Classification (NCBI taxonomy): domain Eukaryota; kingdom Metazoa; phylum Chordata; class Mammalia; order Eulipotyphla; family Talpidae; genus Talpa; species Talpa occidentalis. The sequence goes on along the minus strand of NW_023600993.1, from coordinate 43,947,132 downwards.
AGTGTGGGAACCCAACCTCCTGGCCCCCAACCGCACTCCCATTGCTGCCCCATCGCAAAGACCCAAACCAGTGAAGGTGGCAGGAGCCCGGAAAGTGGCTCGGGGGCGCCCCCTGAGGTCCAGCGGCGTCCCGGCACCTTCGGAAAAGGGACAGGCTGCGTCTTCCACGACTGTGTCATTTCAACTTCGCTGGATCCCAAATGCTTCTCCAGCGTGTGTACCCTTCTCCAGCGGCCACTTTTTCAACCCGAGTCCCTCTGCCCTGAGTTCCACACCATTTCCTTTCCTTTTCCCACACTCGTCTGCTCCCCGGCAAGGGAGCTATTTACCTCGCAGCGTGGGCACTATAAGAAAATGAGGAAGGCGAGAATTGTCCAAGCCCCTGGAAAGCAGTTTCTCTGGCGGTCCTATTTTGGATTTCACGCTTCCTCTGATACCAGGAAAAAGAAAATCACGGCCGTTCCACCTACTGAATACCCTGGTCAAAAAAGACGGCCAAGGTGGAATCCAAAATTCCACTTATTTCGCATGGCTGTTTGCTCTCTTGCTGCCTCCCTGTGCCCCCATTAAAGCCGGGCCCTTAGAAAATTCGACCCAGTGTGCACACCTGAGCCCACTAGACCCGCAAGTCCATGGCAAAGAAGAAAGTCTAAAAGAGGCAAGTGATTAATACAAATATTGAGCTTTTAAGGAGTAGAGGGCATTTTTAAGGGGGAAAGTTTGGATCGCCCCTACCCCCAGTGGAAGCAGGAGCCTTGTGGGCACCCCCCAGGCCTCAGGGTGAGTGTGGACACACGTCCTTTCCCTCGGCATTTGAGCTGGCTCTCTGGGCTGTGGCAAGAGCTCCGTGCAGATCCGGAGACAGGAGGATGCGCAGAGGGAGAGGGGAAATAACGACGTAAAGCCGGCGCTTTCCCTCTCTGCCCCTCAAGGCCATCCCCGTCCCTGCAAAGGAGACACTCGCCGCCAGTCCCCGAGGGCAGCGAGAGCGCCCGCGCCCAGGGCGCACGACGGAGCCGGGGGACCCGCTGCACCAAAACCGCGCACTCGGTCCGCGGAGGGACATGAGGCTGTGACCAGAGAAGCAGAAACCTCGGGGCACGTTCCTTCTCTTGGTTGAGCTAACCAAGCCACCTCCGGGCGTGCAGGAGCTGGTGGATGAGAGAGCAGAAAAACGGGGTTCTCTGTCTTTAGGAGAGGACGCATTGAAAAGCGAATCCTCCGTCCCTTCTTCCCACCCCTTCCCCGGGCTGGGGGAGAGAACGTGGTGGCCTCTGCCCCCAAAGAGAGGGCCAGACATCTTCGAGGGAGCTAGGAGATGAGGGAATAGAGGGGCTGCTGGCCTCTGCCCTCCAGAAGGGGAGAGAAGGCGGGTCAGTTACTGGAGGTTTCAAGTAGAGGGTCGGCGAGTCGCACACCGCTACGTGCAGCGATTTATTATCGTCAGCAATGGCCAGTATCGTTCCTGGCTTAACCTAGCCAGAAAGGAGCCGGTCTGGGTCCGCCAGCAGCGCACAGCCTGCAAAAGGGCAAATAGGAAGGTAGGTAGGGCGCGCGAGACAGGAAGAAAAAAGCCTGGGCGCGAACAGCCACCCAGCCGCCGACCCGCCTCCCCTCCCCCCCGCTCCAGCATTGCTACCCGAGCGGCTCCGAGGAGCAGAGTGGTGGGGTAAAAGGGGTCGCGAGCCGGGGCTCGGAGAACCATGGATCTCGCTGAACTGCCTGATCCCCTGCCCTCCCACCGCGTCCCGGCCCCCACGCCTGGGGAGGCTGCCTCACGCGGGCACCGCAGCGCAGCCCGCGCCTCAGCCCCGCGAGGGGGGCGCTCCGGCCCCCGAGACCAGAACGCAGACTGCTCCTAACCTCCCCCATCCTCCACGGCCAGTCACCGATTTCCATCCCCATCTCATCCCCCCGCCCTCCCCCCCACACACACACACCAGCCTCTCCAAAAGGTCTAGAAGCAGCACAGCAAGCCTCTCCTACTTCACTCCCCACCTGGGAGAGCGGCACACCCTGAGCCCCCCAATCCACAGAGGCACCCTCCCAATGGCCCGTGTCCCCAACCGCCCCAGAGCTCTGGCTCTCCGCATCAGATAGGCGGTGCGAGTCCCCTTTTCTCTAGACTCCGGTTCCTCCAGGTCCCCAAGCCCGAGAGCGCAGATCTCTGCGGCCCCTGTTTGCCTCACTCGCCGGCCCCTCCGGCTTCCACCCTCCCCAGCCACCAGCCCCAGCCAGCAGAGCCCGAGAGCGGGACCCCACTCTCCTCCCCGGGCGCCCGGACCCCTCCAACCTCTCCCGGGTCTCCGCGCCCCGGCGACAACTCCGCATGCCCCGCGCGCGCCGGCCAGGGCCGCGTCCCCTCGGCAGCCGGCACTCACCCGGGAAGCACACGACATAATGGAGCACAGAACTGGTGATTTTCAGGAACAAAATCCACCAACACGGTTCCAGTAACCTCCGCATGTCCGAAAACGCACATCGAAAAGAGAAAGGCAGGGGGGGTAAACTTGTTGAATAAGTTCTTGCCTCCGTACGAGCCTCCGCTAAGCCCGGCTCTCCCCCTGCACGCCCGCTCCACGGGCCCCCTCACGCTGCGCGGCCCGAGTCCCCCTGGAATCCGGGAAGACGCCGAGCGCCCCCCGGAAAATCTCAAAAAGTGACCGGGAACGCGGAGCCACGCTGGGGACGATCCTCGGCGCAGAGAGGCTGCTTTCTGTTCAAAAGGCAGCAAGTCGAGCGGGCAGGGCGCGGAGTCGGCGGACGGCTGCGATGCCTGGGGGCCCCGGGCGGGCAGGGACCGCGGGTGGCGGCGACGACCAGCCGAGGATCCCCAACTTGAGTCGGCAGCGCAGCGCCCCGGAGAGCCGGCGGGCGGCGGCTGGGCTGAGCGCGGCGCGGCGCCTCTGGGCTTCAGGCAGGCAGCTCCTTCCAGGGCCCCGGGAAGGAAGGAGGCATGTTTGCGAGCGGAGAAGGGGAGGGGAGAGGCGGGGGGAGCGACGAGCCCCCCAAAATAGAAACCGCCAGAGGAAACGGAGGAAAATACAAAGGATCTCAGAGGGGCGCAGAGGCGAGGGCGCCTTCAGTCCATGCTCCTGAAAGTTGTGGCTCCGGCGCAGGCTGGGGAGGAAAGCGGAGCGCGGGGCTGGAAACTGGCCATGCCTCCATACAGGAAGTAACATGTGAGCATGGATCCTGGCAGAGACTTTAAAGCCAGCGAGCGAGCGAGCGAGCAGGGGGCGCGCGGCGGCGACGCACGAGCAGGGGCGCGCGGGAGTGGCGGGGGCGCGCCGCCGGGACAGCCGGAGGCTGGCGCGCGCGTTCCGCGCTCTTAAAGCAGCCGCGCTCGGCTCCCGCCTCGGAGGGGTCCGCTGCCCGGGGGTTTTGCGCGCTCCCCCGGGTCCTGTGGGAGCTGCTGTGGCAGTTTGGGGACTGGGGACAACTCCAGCGCAGTCTCAGAGAGAGGGAGGCGGCCAGCTGCCTCTGGACCGACCAGCCTTTGCCAGATTCCCATTCTTGGAGCTCTTAAAGATACCGCGCTTTGCGCGGGCTTGGCGGGGTCTCCCCTCGTCCGCGGACTTCACGAATTCGGAACTGGGGCGGGGGCCAGGGAGGCTCAGGTCTGGGGAGAGGAGGGGGCAGCCAGCTGCCTCATTAGGACCAGGGGATTGACTGTTCAGTTCCATTGCCTAGTCAGCGCCGCGGCAGGGCGCGCCCCGCGCATTCCCTCCTCGGCGCCCCTAGCCCGGCGCATCCCCCCCGCCCCCCAGCTTGGAAACAAAGCCGAGCGGCCTTTGCACTCGGCTGAGTTGGGATTTAATTTTTTTGCCTTTTCGGGTTTCCATTGGCCAAGTCAACGGAGAGGGGGTGGGGAGAGGGAGGAATAGCCATCCCAGGCTTGCAGAATCCAGCCCTTCTGAGCCCCACCACCCTTTTGTAGGTGCCACGAGGAATTGGTGGCAGAGTTTTCCCAACTCGCAACTCCACGGACAGGAAGGTTCCCGCAATCCGGCCTAGTAATGGGGAGGGCGCAGGAAGTGTGCCTGTTATCCCCGGCGGGGTGAAAGCCGCGCCGCGGGGCAGGACCGGTTTCCTGGCAGCTACCCGGGGAGCGGCAGCCTCTTTAGCAATCGAAAAGGCGTCCGGGGTAAATGGGAGGACTGGGCTTATCGGTAATGAGTTTTGTCCCTCGGCTCTGGGTGAGAAGATCTTTATCCGTTAGGCTTCTAAAACACCCGATTTTTTCCCTCTTACGCGGGTACTAAAAGTGGGGGAGGCGGGCTTTTGATTAAACGTGTAATTGAGCCAAGGTAATTAGCCATTTGTAATTTTTGACTAATTCTGCCTCTGTTTAAAAGCCATCTTGACATATTTCTAAACATGCCCCTGCTGTTTCAGCCCGCCACCCCGAGTCCCCCACCCACCCAACATCCCGACCGGATGCTCAGTTTTAAATAATATACAGATGTTCGGAGATCCTCCCGCAAGATGTGATTAGGGAAGCAGTTTCACACCCACACTTCCAAAAGAAAAACCTTTGAAAAGTTACGTTTGGGATTACAAACTAATAAAAGCCAGGAAGTTCCCTGCGAGGGCCCGCGCTCTATCTTTAGCAGAACGGGGGTGAACACCCTCCCCAGGGTGGAGAACGAGTCGAGTTTGTTTGCTTTGGAATTTGGTGCTTCCTGGTTTTGTTGGAAACCTGACTTCCCTTTAAATGCTTGCGATGCTGCGTTTTCTTGGGAGTGTTGCATGTAAGGATGTCCATTGAGAAAAATCAGAATGACCACTGCGTGTCTGCCGACCTTATTAAAGACCGAGCGATAAAATCGGGGAATTCATGGAATTTGAATCAGAACACCTCGGTAGACACCCCCAGGAGAATTTCCTCCTTTGCAAAATGAAGGTAACAGAAACTACCATTTGTAGAGTACCTACTCTCTACCAGGCACTGTGCTGAATTCTTTCCGTAAACCAGCCAATAAATTTATTGAATATTTACGTTGTGCAGGGCCTACCTGGAACATAGCCATGAACAAAAAGGACAAGGCATGTGAACTTCGTGGAATTTAATATCCAAAATACATGCTACAGTCTCTCATAGAGTCCTAAAACAATTCTGCCAGGTCTAAGAATTATTTTCCCAATATTTTAGACAAGGAAAAATGTTCAGAGGAATAAAGTAATGAGCCCCCCAACTGGTAAGTAGCAGAGCTGGGCTTCTGAGGCCTCTGTGTCTCCAAGGATATACAAAGCAAAGAAATGATGGTTTGAGAAAACACTGAAATTTGGGCTGGGGGGAAATGGTATAGGGGTAGGGAAACATCACACCGATTTGGAGATTGAATTACCCCTAGCCTTGTACAGAAGGTCCGAAACTAAAATTTCAAATGAAATTAGATCTGGGCTGGTGACTGTTCTGGGGCCCAGGGCTGAAATGTGTCTCCAACAGCTCTTGAAGTCCCCTCACACACCCAGACCCCACTGGCTCCCTTAAAAAATAAAATTTTACAGGCGTACCACATGGATGCCTTTTCATTCATTCTATGGCCAATTACAGAACAGCCCGTACACACCAGGACATGCAATCAAATACTGGTGGAATAAATGACCAACAGTGGTCCTACCTTGACCTCACATGATGATACACACACACACACACACTGAGGTGGTGGCAAAATACAGTGGTCCCTGGAAATGATAAGGAGGGAGGAACTCACCTGACTAGGGACTACAAAGAGAAAATGCTGGTACTGATAACAAATACCCCCAAGCTCTGCAACTTAAAACTATACATATTTATTATTCTCACAGCTCTGTACACCAAAAGTTGGAGCACAGCTGGAGGCTCTGTTTAGAATCTCACTAGACTGAAATCAAAGGCTTGGAGGGGAGTCCTCTTCTGGAGTTGAGGGTCTTCTTCAAACCTCATTCAGGTTATTGACAGAATTCGGTTCTTAGAAACAATAGGGTGGAGAACCCTATTTTCTTGCTGGCTTTTGACCAGGGCTCAATCTCAGCTAAGCCCACGCAACCCCCAAAGATACGAGACATGCATCCTCCTCCCAACATGGGAGTTTACCTCTTCAAAGCCAGTGGGAGACCCCACCAGTTAACTATGAGGGAGTCTTGGAGTGACAGTCCCAGCATTTTGACTGTGTCATCTAACCTTATGAAGGGAGTGACTGTGACTGTGCCATCACATTCACAGATTTTACCCTCTCTCAACAGAGTAGTAATCTTGGGTACCTTGAGAGAATTCTGCCTACTGCAGGGCCGCTGAGCTATTTAGAGTATAGCTTGGTAGGTAAAGGCCACAGCTTTCAAACCAGTCTAGTGGGGTTCTGATATTATACCTACTGAACCATGAGCGACTTAACTTCTTTGTGCCTCAGTTTCATCATTGTAAGTGCAACTACTCCTAAATTGAGAAGATTAAAAGGAGTTAAATCGAGTTAAGTACTTGGGTCTCCCTGGTGGCGCAAGGGCTTAAGCACAGCACTATGAAGCTATTGGCAGCTACTGCAGCACGAGTTCTATCCCCAGCCAGGGAGCTGCCCACATGGCACAGCAGACCTTTTCTGTCTTGCCCACTGCTCCCCTCAGCAGTGTGGCCTACACCCCAGCTCTTGTATGCATAAATAAATCTTTTTTTAAAAAAGTGCCAGGCACTTAATAAGCACTCAATAAACATAAACTACTACTATTATCTGCTCAACAGGCCTCACTCACTATACAATAGTGAGTGAATATTTGTTATTTTCTATCTGCTCAGCTTCCTTTGTGTTTCTTCTAGTAAATGCACCCCAATTGTCCTTTGTGTGGATCTCCCCAGATAGTCATGGTGAGCCTAACTCTGTCTTCCTCTACTTCTCCACCTTGCTCCCTCAGCCTGGACACATGTCCCAGATCAGATCATATGAAGTATCTCAGCCCATTGGCCTGATTGGATTAGGGATAGCCACTGGTCCAATGAGTCTAACTTGCTCTTAGGTTTGCCATTCTGGAAGACCTTAAGCCTTGAGGAGAAAGGAAGGTGCCACTTAGGAAGAATCTACTTGAGGGTTAAGCTGACACATAGAGGAAAGCAGGGTAGAGAAGTAGAGGCAAACACACCCCCAATCGCATTACTGAGTCCTTGAATTAAGTTGTACTTGAAGACACACCAGGCCCCAGACTTTTCAGTTACTGAACTGATAAATTCCGTTTAGTCCTTTTGTGCCTTTAAGTTTTCTTTATTATTATTATAAAATTGAAACTAAAACTTGAAGCCTGGAACTGATGATGAAAGATAAGATATTCACATTTTATAAAGAAAGAAGCAAGAACTCTTAGTATTAAATGATTTTTCTGAAGATTGAGATTGCAAACAGAAGTGGTGCAACTGTGATACACTTTAAAAAAAATACAAATAGCAAACATGACTGACAAGGCTCTTTTGGGCACAAAAAACAGAAGTACAAAGCAAACCAATTAGAGCTAAGAAAGGAAGCTTGTTTGTTTTTTTTTTAAGATTTATTTATTTATGCATACAAGAGCTGGGGTACAGGCCAGAGGTGCAGGAGGTGAGAGGATTCACCAGAGACAGAGTAGGGAACAGAACAGGCAGATTGACTGATACACACTGATGAAGGGAGCAGCGGGCAGGACAGGAGGGGTCTGCTTCGCCAAATGGGTTGCTCCCTGGCTGGCCAGGGATCGAACTCGTGCTGCAGAGGTTGCGGATTGCTTATAGTGCGATGCTTACCCCCTTGTGCCACCAGGGAGGCCCAGAAAGGAAGTTTTTGACTCATGTCTGCTAGGAAGTTCGTGGCTTTGGGTAAAACTCGAGCCAGTGGCTGCAATGGTGGCTACCGGAACTCCAGGGCTATGCTTTCCTTGCCTTTGGCTTCCTTTTCTGGCGCCTGGTGACTCCTGTTTCAAAAGGTCATCTTTCCCTGTGTCCAGACCGATTCTCAAAAATGTGTTTTGATTGCCTTGCCTGTACCTGTACCTCTGCCTGGACCTCTCCTGTACCTCTGCCTGGACCAGAATCATGAACCTAATCAATCTGGAGTTGGAATCAGTATTCATATTCTCATTTAATCCTTAATGACGATTTCTGAGACTTGAACTCTTATTGACCCTATTTTAAAGAAGTAAAAATGAAGACATTAAGAGGTTAGAAAATTTGAAGTGAAGCTGGAGTATAAGACAAGGCCTCAGTCACTGGAGTATACTCTAGGCTCAGAAATTTAAGTCCTGAAGTCTCCTTGTTACTGGAACTAAATACTAAAGTCAGAGCCAAAACCAGAGTAACATGATTCACAAACATGATAGGTCCAGACTAATTAGAATTGGTGACAACAATTTATGAACAAGAATTTCTATCTACAAAGTAGGTTAAAAAAAAAAAAAATAGAGGGCCTCCCTGGTGGTGCAGCGGGTTGAGCACAATGCTGTGATGCTGTCCATAGCCTCTGCAGTGCGGTTCGATTCCCGGCGGGTCAGGGAGCTAACCCACATGGTGCAGTAGACCTCTCCTGTCTCGCCCGCTGCTGCCCTCAGCAGTGTACCTGTTCTGTTCCCCATTCTGTCTCTGGTGAATCCTCTTATCCCCCTGCATTTATGGGCTGTACCCCAGCTCTTGTTTAAATAAAATAAATCTTTTTAAAAAATAGACATTCCACTATGGAATAATCAATTAAAGAATTATGTATCCGTTTGGGGAATATGCTGCTATTCACAATGATGAATTAGAAATAGAAAATCTAAAATCTAATAGTTTTCATAAAGCCGCAGTAATGTTTCCTGCCATTGTAGAAAATAAGGACTTCTAATACATACAAAACATGCGAGCAATGGATTTTGGTTTTGTTGAAGATTTTCTATTAGTAAAGAAGGCTCCCACATTTTTCTGAAATCACTGATTTTTCATCTATATAATCATATAATGATTTTCCAGCCAGTGATGAACTATATATCCAGCAGTGGTAAGTATGAACTGTATCGTATGGTCTAACTGTGTAGCAGGCTCTACCATCTAGGTTTGTGTAACTACATGCTATGATATTCACACAAGGACAAATTCATCTAGTATGTAATTCTCAGAATGAATTCCCATCATTAAACAACACATGACTGTATAACAGATGATAACATATTACTGCAGAACCTAACCCCCTAAAAAAAAACAAACAAAATAGGAAGAAAATTCACATGCAAAAATATTCCTTAATAATAATGTTGGTATACATGCAATGAAATGACTACTCATATTCTGCCAGTGACATGTGCTTTGGTATAAATGTCCTGAAAAACAACTGGTCACATCTATCAAGAATCTCAAAAATAGTCATATCCTTTGACTCAGAAATTCAGTTTTTAGAACTCCTTTAAAATGGAGATAATCAGAACTGGAAATTCCTCAAAGATATTTATAAAAGTGTTCTTCACAATATTTACAATATGTACAATAACAAATTATATAGACACAATATGTTGAAACACCTACTATTGATATAATAGGTTGTTGCATAACCATTTAAATGATGCTTATAAAGACATTGAAAAAATGCTTACTTTACTTTGCAAGGTAAAAATCAGGAAATAATCTTAGAGAGATATTTGTACTTTTATGTTCATTGCAGCATTATTCATAATAACCAAGATTAAGAAATAACTTTGGTGTCCATTGATGGATGACTTGACAAAGAAGATATGGTATATACATAATACAGCATAATACTATTCAGCCACTAAAAGGAAGGAAATCCTGCCATTTGCAATAACATGTGTGGACTTTGAGGGTATTATAATAAGTGAATTAAGCCAGACAAAGGCAAATACTGTATGAGATGTGAAATCTTTAAAAAGAAAGCAAAACTCATAGAATCAAACTAGTGGTTACCAGGCACTGGTGGTTTGGGGAAATGCAGAGATGATGGTAGAAGGGCTCAATCTTCCAGTTATAAGTAAGTTTTGAGGATCTACTGTACAGCAGGTGATTATAGTTAATAACATTGTATTACATACTTGAAAGTTGCCAAAAGAATAGATCTTAAATGTTCTAACCACAAAATAAAATGGTAATTATGTCATGTGATAGAAGTGTTAGTTAATGCTATGGTATAATCATTTTGCAATATGTACATGTATAAAATTAACACACAATGTTATATGTCAATTCTATCTCAAAGCCGGGGAGAATAAGAAAACTTTATTTTGAAAAAATTTTAAAACTTGTCTTGATAAGCGACCATAAACCAGAGACATACTATGGGGGGGAGGGGAGGAGGGATTAGGGTCAAAATAAGGGGGGTGGGAATTGTATGGGGAATATAACCAAGATGAAAATTCATATTGTGCAAAAATGAAAAATGATGTAAAAAAAATTTTAAAAAAAGTTGTCTTGATAAAGTGAATTTAAACTGATTTAACAGAGGGGATTTAGTCCAAAAGACAATCTATAGCTTCTTCAACTTCTCAACAAAGCCACTTGATTCTTATTTTTATGTGAAAATATCAGGTTCATTTTTAGTACTCAATAGAGGATTCCTAAAAATCTCAGAAACATATTCATGTCAGCATATCAAATAAGAGTATGCCAAGAAGTTATGAAATCATTTTATAAAAATCAAGCTTTTTTAAGAAAATAAAGAATTTTGAGAAAAAGTACCATTTTGTACTGCTCTTGCCACAAATTACCATATATACGTGGATTTATTTGAAACAACAAATACAAAGAGTAGTATAACAAGTCATCATTAACCTTAATCATTCTCTCCTAGATAATACCTAATGAATATTCATCTGTAAGTGTTACTTCTATCATAGTATTTTATTAAAAAAATTTTCTTGTATTAATCGTGGATTTTTTAAAAAAGATTTATTTATTTATTCATACAAGAACTGGCATACAGGTCAGAGGTGCAGGAGGGTGACAGGATTCACCAGAGACAGAGCAGGGAGCAGAACAGGCAGACTGACAGAAAACACTGCTGAGGGGAGCAGCGGGCGAAACAGGAGAGTCTGCTGTGCCATGTGGGTATCTCCCGGGCTGGCTGGGGTTTGAACCTGTGCTGCAGAGGCTGCAGTCAACTTCACAGTGCTGTGCTCAACCCCCTCCACCACCAGGGAGGCTCTACTCATGGATTTTTATTAAACTATTCTAACTGCAGTGTTTCTGTCTATATCATACCTTTTGCCCAGTCTTCCTTGCTGAAAGAGATCTAATTTAGTTTGGAGTGTACTGAACTCAGCCTCAATGCTGCTAACTTTGTCTGAAATTTGATTTCACATCCCTCTTTGCAAGTAGGTATTCCAGTTCTGAGTAATAAGATTGAAACAGAAGGCTGCCTCGTATGGTGGGTCAGACAAAATGTTCTGGAAATTTTACTTTTAAAGGAGATATCAGATATCTGCCTCCTAAGGAAGAATATACCACCTAAAAGGAATCTTGCCAAGGAAGTTGAATATGAACCTATGAATCTGATCCACTTTCTAGATCCAAATACAAATTTGTAGCAAATACGGAAGGAAGGGGAAGGCATCAAGTGACATTCCAGGAATGAAATCAGCAAAAATGTAGACTGAAAAACCTTAGAACCCTCTTATTCCTTCAACAAATTCATTACAGAGGGGAATATACTTTAGATTTTTAAAGAAAGATTTAACTGTATCAGTAATTTACAAGTTAATTTAACTTCATCAGTAGTTTTACAGTTAATTTAAAAATTAACCACATATATTTTTAAAGTATGACTTTCATAAGACGATCAGATATTTGATGACACTTAAAATTTTAGGCATTTAACAGTATAGTTTGCCTAAATAATCTTTTCTTCTAGAGACACATAATCAAAAGTCTGCAAATTACATAATAATAAGTAGGACTTGCTTGAAATTATTTCTGTAGTGGAAAAGTAGGTAGGAATGTAGATGAAAAAGGATTAACGAGTATTTGACCATAGTTGAAGCTATTTGATGGCTACATGGAGTTTATTATACTTCTTCATCTCCTTTGTCATATGTTTAAATTTTTTTATAATAAAATGTTTGAAAAGTGCAAAGGCAATAGATTTAACTGACACTTTCCTTTCATTCCCTTTTCCTTACTTGAAATAGATGTGTGTGCCAGAGCTATAGCGGCCTTTCTTCTACCATGAGGCTTAAATGAATGATGAATGGCAAAGCAGGAAAATGGGGAAAAAAAACTAATCCCTTCATGAGTTCCAGACATCATATATAAGACAAATTTCTATTTATTTAAGTAACTATTGGTAATAAAACTGTCTGTTATTATTGTTGAAAGCATCCCTAACTGATTATAATTATTATACAATAAATCTGACTTTTAAAAAAATTCTTCATTTCCTTTCCCACTATTTTATAGCAAAAATAACATATAATTATATTTTGTTTGTTTGTTTTTAAAGATTTATTTACTTATGCATACAAGAACTGGGGTACAGGCCAGATGTGCAGGAGGGTGAGAGGATTTACCAGAGACAGAGTGGGAAACAGAACAGGCAGACTAACTGAAATACACTGCTGAGAGGAGCAGTGGGTGAGTCAGGAGAGGTCTGCTGTGCCATGTGGGTAACTCTCTGGCCAGGGATCAAACTTGTGCTGCAGTGTCTGTAGATAGCTTCATAGGTTGTGTCTTAACCCCTTGCGCCACCAGGGAGGCCCATATATAATTATATTTTTAAGCACTAATACACATTTAGTATGGTGAGACTATTATCATGCAAAATAATTTAAGTGCTTATTATAGGGAAAGTATATCAAATATTGCTTAATATTAAACAGATGAATATAGAGCCATAAATTTTAGTGTAGACAGATGTTCAAAATTGCGCTGACCATTATGGCAACCAAAAGCCACATGTGGCTTTTTAATTAATAAAAATTAAATAAAACAAAAGAAAATCAGTTCCTTAGTTACACTAGCTCTAGCTACATTTCATGAGCTCAATAGCCACCATGACAAGTGGATACTACTAGATTACACAAATGTAGAACATTTCTATCATTGCAGACAGTTTTATTTGATTGGTCCATCATTAAACAAAGATGAAAAAGTAATTCAATGGAGGAAATATAGACTGTTCAACAAATAGGACTGGAAAATTTGGCATTCACAGGTTAAAACACATGTAATATATACATACCATAATATATACATATACATAATATATACATAAAATGTTATATACATTATATATATGTTTAAAATATAACATATAATGTGTATGACATATATGTTTAAAATATATAAATAAATTTAAAACATATATTTGAATTTTTTAAATACCACATATGTATATACAGAGGCTGAAACTACACCTGAGCTTCATACAAAAATTAAAGTGGATCATAGATTTAAATGTAAAACAAAAGTATGAAACTTTCAGAGTGAATTAAGAAATTCTTGGAATCAGGGCCTCCCCGGTAGCACAGTGGGTTGAGGGCAGCGCTGTGAAGCTGTCCACAGTCTCTGTAGCGTGGGTTCGAGTCCCAGATGGCCAGGGAGATTCCCACATGGCGCTACAGACCTCTCCTGTCTTGCCCGCTGCTCCCCTCAGCAGTGTATTTTGATCTGTCTGCCTGTTCTGCTCCCTGCTCTGTCTCTGGTCAATCCTCTCACCTTCCCATGCCTCTGGCCTGTGCCCCAGATCTTGTACTCATGAATAAATAAATCTTAAAAAAAAAAAAAAAAAGAAAGTCTCAGAATCTAGAACTAAGCAAAACGTACTTAGAGATGATGGCCAAAAGAAAAATCAAAAAAGGAAAAAATTGATCAAAAAATTTAAAAAGTTTTGCTCTATGAAAGTTCATATAAGGGCCTCCCTGGTGGCACAAGAGATTAAGATGCAATCTATGAAGCTAGCTGCAGCCACTGCAGCACAAGTTCAATCTCCAGCCAGAGAGCTACCCACATGGTGCAGCAGACCTCTCCTGATTCACCTGCTGCTCCCCTCAGCAGTGTATTTCAGTCAATCCTCCTGTTCTGTTTCCCACTCTGTCTCTGGTGAATCCTTTCAACCCCCCCCCCACAACTCTGGCTGTACCCCAGTTCCTGTATGTATAAATAAATAAATCTTTAAAAAGAAAGAACAAAAGAAAGAAAGCTCATATGAGAGTTTGAAAAAAATGGTAGAGTGGAAGAAAATATTTGCACACCATATATCCAACAAATGACTAGTATTTAAACTATTTAAAGAAGTCTTGACCCTCAACAATAAAAACAAACCAGTTATAAAATGACCAAAATAAATGAAGAGACATTTCAGTTAAGACAAAATACAGACGGCAAATGGAATTTTTTTGTATCTTGACTATACCATTGTCAATGTCCTGGCTGAGATATTACCATAGGAAGAAACTGGTAAAGGGAACCTGGGATTTATCTGTATTATCTCTTTCCTTTTTTTAAACAATAACTTTGAGAGAAAATTCACATGTCACATTTTAAATTAAAAAAACAAGTACAGGTTCCTTTATTTGGCTTCCATTATATACACAAAGTTTTATAAACATCACCACTCTGATTACAACTGTAGGAATATATATAATAATTTAATTTAATTATTTAATTTCTATTTTTATTACCATGAAATAAGATAGTTCTTATATACCACTTTTCTATAATCTTCCCTGTTCATAACATTCAGAAATTATTGTACTTTCTTCTAAATTCCACAGTATTTGTTTGCACCTACAAACACTAGTCAGCCCAAATGCCCCAAAATAGATGACTGGATCAAGAAGATGTGGTATATATACACAATGGAATACTATTCAGCAATCAAAAAAGATAAACTCATGCCATTCACAGCAACATGGATGGAGCTAGGAGGGATTATGCTCAGTGAAATAAGCCAGAAGAAAAAGAAAAAATATCAGATGGCTTCACTTATAGGACTATAGGGAACCAAATATGGGACCAGGAAAAAAACAATAATAAAAAAAATTAGCGAGCAACTATAAATCAGAGACATTCTGCAAGGGAGTGGGAGGTAGAGGAATCAAACAGGGGAGGGCCTCCCCTGGTTGCAAAGCGGGTTGAGCATCCTGGTGTGGGGCTGTCCGCAGCCTCTGCAGCGCGGCTTAGATCCCGGCTGGCCAGCAAGAATCCCACATGGCGCGGCAGACCTCTCCTGCCTCACCTGCACCTCAGCAGTGCCTTCAGTCCGCCTGCCTGTTCTGCTCCCTGTTCTGTCTCTGGTCAGTCTTCTCACCATCCTGTGCCTCTGCTCTGTACCCCAGTTCTTGTATAAAAATAAATAAATCTTAAAAAAACAAACAAACAGGGGAGAGAAGAGCACAAAGGACTATGTGATGGTTCATGGGTGAATTGGTGGTGGGAATTTTACAGGGAATACACCCGAAAGGAGAAAGCATACAAGCATATACTGTACAAAAATGAACAATGATGTAAATATATATATATATATATAAAATCCAACTCAAACTGACTTAAGCAAACAAACCCCCGCCCCCAACAAAAACAGGACTTTAAAATCTCCAGTAAAATATTGGCAAGGGTGTTCCTGGTGGCACAGGTGGTTAAGCACAGCACTGTAAAGCTGTCCGTAGCCTCTGCAGTGTGGGTTTGATCCCAGCCGGCAGGGGAGATATCCACATGGTGAGGCAGACCTCTCCTGTCTCACCCGCTGCTCCCCTTGGCAGTGTATTTCAGTCAATCTGCCTGTTTTGTTCCCCACTCTGTCTCTGGTAAATCCTCTCACCCTCCCACACATCTGGCCTGTACCCGGGTTCTTGTATGTATTAAAAAAAAAAATCTTAAAAAAATAAGTAAAATAAAACATTGGCAAGTTGAGGACAGCAATTTATAACAAGAATAGTGCACCATGGTATCATTTATCCCAGGAATAAAAGACTAGCAGACTTTTACAGAAATTAAAAAGAAATTTAATATGCTAAGGATAGCTTTTCCCAACAAATAGTATTGGAAAAATTGGAAATCTCTATGCAAAAAAAAATAATAATAATAATCTTCAGTGTACACCTTACATCTTACCCAAAAATTAATACAAAATGGATTAAAAACCTCTATTTCATTGTCTAACCTGTCTAATCTCCAATACCATATTGACTAGATACATATAGCTTTGTAAAACATAGAGCAATGAAAACATTTTTAAGTTTTGAGTTAGAAAAAGAATTCTTCCTTAAGACACCAAAAGCACAACCTATTGAAGAGAATATTTGATAAATAAAACTTAATAAGTTAAAATTTGCTTTCAAAATATATTGTTAAGAGAATGAAAAGGCAAGCTGCAGATTTGGAACAAATATTTGCAAATCACATACCCCATAAAGGACTTCTATCTAGACCCCTTAAAGAACTCTTAAAACTCAACAATAAGGGCCTCCCCTGTGGCGCAGTGCATTTTGTGCAGCGCTGTAAAGCTGTCCGCAGCCTCTGCAGCACGGGTTCGATTCCTGGCCAGCCTGGGGAGATTCCCACATGGCGAGGCAGACCTCTCCTGTTGCGCCCGCTGCTCCCCTCAGCAGTGTATTTCTGTCCTTCTGCCTGTTCAGTTCCCTGCTCTGTCTCTGATGAATTCTCTCACCCTCCCACCCCTCTGGCCTGTACCCCAGTGCTTGTATAAATAAATAAATCTTTTTTAAAAAAAGTATCTACCCTTAAAAAATAAATAAATAAAAACTCAACAATAAGAAAATAAGCAAAAATAGGAAAAGGTAATGGATACTCCATCAAAGAGGAGAATCTTTCCTAGACAGGCAGAAACTACAGATTTCTCTGGCTTGCAACTTGTATTTATTTAACTCTGAATTATGTTATACTATGTTGACTGTGTACTATGATACCTTACCCATAAACCACACATTTTTAAACACTAAAGACTGCCTTATTTGTCTTTTTAGCTTTCATCACCATACACATTTTCTTCCACATAGTGAGTGCTCCATAGCATTAGGATGCCTGAATGATAGGATGAGTGATAACAATTTATAAGTATGTTTATAAAACTATACATTTATATATACACCAAAAGCCTCTACAGGCACAGTATTTCATGTTTCTCTGCAACCACATTAATAGCCATATTCTGCTTCAATCTTGCTTCTCTCTACTGAGGTTTTAACATGTAGGGTTCAGATTTCCAACAACAGCAAATCAATCATTATATCATCATCCATCATGTCTGAGTTCTCAGTAATGAAGGTGTCTTTCTTTCCATATTAGCAATTTGGGTGGCCAAAGGAGTCATAAAGATGTATGACAGAAGACTGGAGAATTGCATTAAATAAGGTTAAGCAAAATTCCATTTTCTGGGTCCCTCTTTGCTGCAAGAGTTTTGTTGATCCACAGAATGAAGGGGCCAATTGTTTGGAAGTTTTTCTTCAATCTTTCAGAAGAAAATTGTACTGAAATCACTTTTTTCCTATTATGGGACTAGCAGAGAGCTGGGAAAAACAACCATAAATAATTAGACATTTATTTTGAAGTTATGAAAGGAAATACTTTATCTGCCTAAAAATCATTTCTAGCAGCCGTGGGATCCAGGTTAATGGTTCTAAAGTACCACAATTTAGGTACACTCATTGCCACAGACAGCAGAGCTCCATATGATTTGGCCCTCAGTCTCTGGATCCCTCATCACCTTCCCCCAGGCTGCAGAATGTTCCATTTCTATCAGTCTCACTTATTTCTCAGACTTAAAAATTAATTCCCACTTGGATTCTTGGCAGTTGCCCCTCCCTCTAGTTCGGGGTTTCTTAAGCTAGGCACTATTGATATTTGGGGTTCGATAATTCTTTGTTATAAGGGGATTGCCCTGTACTTTAACAGAATCCTGGTCCTCTCCCTATTAGAAGTCATTGGAACATCTCTTAGGCCTGAGCTGTGACCCCTGAGCTTAGCCCTGACCTCTGAGCTGTTACACTGAGGACCTAATAGCAGGAGCAGCAGCAGCGTTATCTGGGAGTTCAGTAGGAATGAGAAACTTGTGCATTAACTCAGACCTGGAAAATCAGAATCTGCACTTAAATGTGATCCTCCCAATGAACAAAAAATGTCTTCAGATACGGCAAAACTTGACAAAATCACTCTCGGTTATGATTACTGCTCAAACTAGAGTTATTTCCCTCAACTTACAGTGTGGATGTTTCATTTTCATCATTCTGAGCTGACCTTCAGAGAGGATTTCCTGACCACCCTATCCTACCGGTCACTTTCTATCATGCCCTTCCCAGTAAATTATCACATCATATATGTGTATGATCTTGTTTATTTTACTCATTGCCGTCTCACGGGATTGTGTATCTCATACAGATAGGAAGCTCACATATCTGTGTTGCTCACCATTGGGTCTCAGGAACACAGAACAGAATGGGCATGATTAGGACTCAATACATGCAATTAAATAGGCTGGTTTGGGCCTCCCTGGTAGCACAGGCGGTTGAGCGCAGACCTGTGAAGCTATCCACAGCCTCTGCAGTGCGGGTTCGATCACCGCCTGCCGCAGAGATACCCACATGGCACGGCAGACCTCTCCAGTCTCACCCGCTGCTCCCTTCAGCAGTGTATTTCGGTCGGTCTGCCTGTTCTGCTCCCTGCTCTGTCTCTGGTCAATCCTCTCACCCTCCCACACATCTGGCATGTACCCCAGTTCTTGTATGTATAAATAAATAAATCTTAAAAAAATGAATAGGTTGGCTTAAGGAACTAAAAAGAAATAGCTTTGCCAATGGGCAAAGCTCAGTCATTGGCATTTCCACTATGGAGAATTTTTACTTCTTAATCTGATGTTATTCTACCAGGTTGAAGACCTGATTTTAATTTTATCTCCTCCTATGGACTCTGAATGTCTGTAGCACAGGCACCATTTCTTACTCTCAGGAGAAACTCACTTCTGAGTTAGTGGTCTCCTGCTCTCTTACCCCCACCCTTTCATTTATCCATCAAGCACCTTTTGTGTACCAGACCCTACTTATGCCTGAGAGATTCTGAGACAAGGTTTCTGACCTCAGCATCCTTACAGACACAACACCACCACCACCACCACCACCACCACCCACCACCACCCCACCCCATGAGGCAGTGGGTAGGTAACTAATTTAACACAGTGGATAATATTTGCGTTGTGAACAGACTTTACCAGGAAAATCCCAGTGGACCTGGGAAGGCTTTGAAAAACATCTTTCACATTTTGCTCATTTCATAGGTGCCCACATATGTAGATTTCTTTCTTGTTCTGGATTTTCAGGTCTTTTGGGACAGAGACTTTATATTTTCATCTGGCAGTGCCCTCCCCAGTACTTAATATGGTGTTTTAAACACAGCAAACATCCAATAATTGCATATTAAATCAGTTAATAGTTCACCTTTAAAATACAGACATGGGGACTATCTTTTATCCTCTCTAGTTTGAATAGAAAACACATTTTCAGTCACTCTACTTAGCATAAGGACATCTCCACAGGGAAACAAATAAAAAGTATTTTAATTTATTTGGTCCCTCAAAAGATATAATGGGAACTTGAAATTGAGAGGAAGTCAGGTGCCTGAATGAGAAGCACATGAAAAAAAATCAGACAAATATTAAAAGTAATTCTGATAGGAGAGGGCTGTTGAACTGGAAAACTATTAATGGTGTTAATCAGTTTCCACTGTGAACTGTTAACACTCAGAAAAATGCTGAAAGCACCTGCAAAGCACATTTGTGAAACCAGGGAGCCATTGCAAACATTTTTTTTTTTTTTTGCCTGTCAACTTGGAAAAACAGAATAAATATAAGCTTTTTTTAAAATGTGAAAATAAAGGTGGTTTTGGTTTATACAATCATGTGATTTATAGACTTCCAAATGGTTTATACAATCATGTGATTTATAGACTTCCAAATTGTTCCATATGGCTAAAAACAGAATCTGAACTCAGAGTTCATTAGTTATGATAACAGGAGAGTGTATTTTCTCAGCCTCCGGAGAGATGCATTCCTTGTGGTGTGTTTTTCTGAGCACTAAAAGTAGGGGCATGTAGAACCCACTGATACTCAGATATGGGGGTAAGCCAGGCAGATGGTGAGAAAAGAGAATTCTTATTTCAACATAGTCAAAGAAACACATGGTGCTGGCTGTGATTTATGATGACAAAGAGACAGTTAATCCAGAGTGCTGGGGGGAGAAAAGTGGGAGGGCCACTGATCAGAGGTTATGAGGACTAGAAATGAAGAGACAGGTCATAGATAACCTCAAATTCTGCTTTGCCAAGCAGAAAGTCTGGCACCAAGCAGAGCAATACTGATTCTGGCCTCAGAATACTTATTTAAATGCCCTGATCTGTCAGTTTTAAACACAAGATCAGCTAGAAGGCCATACAAGCTTCCCTGGAAATGATTTAGCATCAATGGGAAAAGACCTCCAAGATATTCCACATCTAAGGAAGCTCTTTGTATTGTTCACATCAGCCAGTAATAGGGATTGGTTTACTGAGCACCTGGCATGGGATGGGCGAAAGATAGGCATTATTATCCCTATATTGTGGGTGAGGAGAAAAGGCTCAGAGAGAGGAATGGACTTGTTGAGAGCCACACAAGCTAATAAATTGCAAAAGCACAATTCAAAGACAGTTCTTCCTGGCTGCAAAGGGCATTTTGTACATTTGCAGTCTTGCGCCTCACACTGAGGTCCTAGCAGTAGCAGCAGCAATAGCAGTGTTATCTGGGAGTTCAATAGGAATGAGAGACTTGTGTATCAATCCAGGCCTGGAAAATCAGAACCTTCACTTTAATGTGATCCTCACAATGATTCATATTGTTAGCTTGTCTGAGGGGTATCAGGGACCCATATACCTGCACACTCTAAAGGGGTCTAGCAATCGTATACATGCAGAGAAATGAGACACTTAGTATAAAAGAATTTAATAGAATTAGAGTACAGAGAGAGAGAGAAAGAGGAGGAGGAGGAAAAGGATAATAGTTTACCTTAAAACACCCAAAATTACCCATTCCCTTGTGGGTAAATGCCCAGCCAAACGGGGTTGGCCTGAAGCTGAGCCAGTGAGACCCAAAAGCTGGCCAGAAGTCTAAGGTACCTTCTGGCAGGAAACTAGGAAAGGCATTCTGAAGCAGGTCCCAGAAAACTGGGACCAAAGGAGCAAAACCTCAGTACTAATCAAAATGATGGCAGCCTCCACACCGTCTCTTACCTGCGTCTTTCAAGTGTCTCTACATGTCTTTCCTTCACGTCTCCTCTGAGTCCTCCAAATCCCTGGCACAAGTCCAAAGGCAAGAAGCAAGTGCACCTTTCTTCTATGCTTGTCTTTTTGACCCCAGCTGCTTTCCGTGTTATATAGCTTCACCTGGCCACTCAGCTCTGCCTGCCTGTAAGTGAGGCGGGGAACGTGGCATCTCACTCCTTAATGGAGATGTCTCTGTAACAATATCCTCGTTAAAATTGGAGAAACACTGTCCCGGATCTCAATTCTTGTTAACCAAGGTTCACCCTAGAATAAGTATATCAAATTCTCTGGGGTGGAGTCTGGACTTCAGCTTCAGCCCTCTGGCGACCGTAATTTTTAGCACGTAGCTGTCTGTGCTAAGCACAAAGCTGGCTCCTTCACAAGGCGGTTTGGGGCAGAGTGAAAAGGTAATGGAGAAGGACTGTTTTTTGGCCTTTCTGGAGCACTTACCATTCCTCAAGTCAGTTTCTCTAGTTTAGTGGTTCTCCACTCTTGCTACTCGCCGGAACCATCCAGAAACCTGGAAAAAACAAAAAATCCTGGTATACAAACTGTACTCCATACCAACCAAATAAGGAGCTATGGGGATGGCCACATATGTTTCCGATGTGGAGCCAGGGTTCAAAGTTCTTGCTCTAATTAGAATCTCTGAGATCTGGGCCTCCCTGGTGGCACAAGGGGTTAAGTTGCAACCTATGAAGCTGTGGGCAGCCTCTGCAGCACGAGTTCGATATGCCGGCCAGCCAGGGAGCAACCCACATGGTGCAGCAGACCTTTCCTGTTTCACAGGCTGCTCCCCTCAGCAGTGTATTTCAGTCAGTCTGCCTGTTCTGTTCCCCACTCTGTCTCTGGTGACTCCTCTCACCGCCCTCCCCGCATATCTGGCCTGTATCCCAGCTCTTGTATACATAAATAAAATAAATCATTTTTTAAAAAAAGAATCCCTGAGACCTGAATAGTACAAATTCTTCAGCAGTAAATGCCAGGAATTTGCAGGAAATATGGAGAAGAGAAGAACCAGTGAAATAACAGTGTGGGGAAGCTTTCATTGAAGTCAAGAAGTAGTAACAACCAGAGTCTCTAACAAACTCAAAGATGGCATTTAAAAAGAAGACATCCAATCTTCTACTTTCAGATAAAGGTGTTCACTTTTTTTTTTTTTTGAGAACAGAAAATGCAGATTTATTGAAATATATTATTTTAAATAATGAAAAATCTTTTTTTTTTAATTCTTTGGGGGTGAGGCCTGGGAATCTTTGACTCTGTCCTCAGGGCATCTTGGTATATAACTAAACTTTGAGAACTCTGACTTCACAGCAGGAAATTGCCCCTGAGCTTTCTGGTGCCACTTAAGTGGATTCTGGTATTAAAAGCACAATTCTTTTTAGCTCTCAGGTAGCGTTTGGACTTGTTGAGTTTTTGTTGTGGTTGTCTAGACCTGCACTCCCTAAGCCACCAGCTGTATGAGACTAATTCAAATTGAGATGTTATGTGGAGCATAAAATACACAACAGATTTCCAAGATTTAGTACAAGGGAGGAAAAAGTAAAACATTTTGTCAATAATATTTAGATTGATTTATGGAGTAGAATATAGCATTATAGATATACCAGGTTAACTAAAATTTACTAAAATATTATTTATCTAAGATAGCTACCAGAAAATTTTAAATTACATATGTGCCTCATATTATATATTCCTTTAACAGCAGAGCTCTAGGGATTTGCTACTCAAAATATGGTCCCTTGATGAGCAGTAACAGTGTCCATTGGAATTTGTCATAAACACAGACTTGAGCCTCCTCCTGGAGTACTGAGCCAGAATCTGCATTAGACCAAGCTCTTTGGGACTCTGCCTGCCTCTCAGAATTTCTTTTAACTTTTTGCATTTTCTGAAGCCCTGTGGTCAAAGAGGTGCCACTGATCATTCTGCTCGCCTGCATTCAGGACTGCATTCAGATTCTTTAAGTACATTATCACCATCAGCATCATCACCATCAGCATCATCACAGCATCATCAGGTTAGCTACCTTTCTGCTCAGAGGCAGGAAACAGATATTTTTTTCTCCCTTTTTAGTCTCTTTTTTGCAGTGGAAGCCTTTTGATTTCCAGCTCTGCTCTCAATCACTGTAGAATACCATTTACTATTTTCTCTTTCCTTAATACATCCTCTTCCAGGTCTCCTTTAGATCTTATTTTCCTTTTCCCAGCTAATTCCATCCTTGTCTCATAGGATGCATTTCCAGCTTTTGCCATCAGGGTCAGTGCCTTTTTGGAGACACACTGTCGTCCTCAAACAAATTTACTAAATGCTGGGGTGTCACCAGTCTGTTCTTTATGGTAAATTTGAAAATGACTGGTCCTAGGCAGGTCATTTGAAGAGAGGACTTTGATAAATGTTCCTGTCTTTGGAAGGTCAGACAAAAGAAAAAACAAGAGGGAGGGGCTGAACTCCTCAGAGACCAAACAGGAAACAGTAAAGTGAAGTGTTTTTGCTTGGAGTGGAGTGGATTCAGTGAAGCAAAGAGAGCACACAGGAACTTGGCGATTCTAATTTTGGCTCTTTCATTAGCTTCCATCACAAATTCAGGAAAAGTCACCAAGCCCAACTGCCCTAATTTCCTCCAGTCAGTGGGGACAATGTTATCCTTCTATGCCACAGGGGACTGAAATTAAAAATCCATAAATAAAAATGGTCGCTCTTGAAAAAATAAAAAAAACAAGCCAGTTTCCTTGTTGATTAGCAGCATTTATGTCCACATGGACCAGAACAGTCATATCCCCATTCCCGAATGGGGATATTCTGTGTATTTTGCTGGTCAAATGGATAATACAGATAATACCTCCATTTTGAAAAGCTAAGTAGTTCTTTAAGCAAGTCATTATTCTAGAACACCTCACTGATATAAACCAGCTCGTAAAATCTATTACATTGATTTGGTGACTTTGGGACCTTCAGTTCCACAAGTGAAATGAGCAATTTAATACTCAATAGAGAGCCCCTTCGTGACAAAGAGGAAAATTTGAGGGCTATTATGCTCATATTAAAGCTAGAGATATTCAGTATTGGAAATCTGTGGAAACTGGAAACAAATTCATTTTTACTAAGGGGATCTCATAGAGAACTAGTTCTGTAAAATTCCTAGTGCTTTTTCTCCCCTACAATTTAAAAAAAAACTTGCCTCATCTCCCAAAGCTCTTCTTAGCTCTGCTCAAAATGATCCCAGATTCTGAAAACTAGCATTATCACTACCATCTAATGTTTTCCTGCAAAAAAAAAAAAAAACACCAAAAAAAAAATTAGAACAGTTACATCCCCTCCACAGAGTAATAAAATTCCATTGCACTTAACATTTATATTTTACCCTTTAAAAATTAACCATATTCTGCATTTCTAAAACACTTTACTTCTACTAATTAATATCACAGTTGGGTAAGCGACTTTTTATTCTTTTCTAGAGGCAAACAAGCTGAGAGTTTAAGTGATTTACCCTTTCTGAGATAAGAAGTCAGAGATAGAATTCCAGGGTTTGAACCTGTACAAAGACCATTAAGGCAATTTTTCAGGAATTTAACAAATATCCACCTGGTGATGTTAAACTGTGTTTGAAGAAAGCAGCTATTGGCCCAAATTGAGGCCTACAAGGAGCCCTGTGGACTTTAAGGGTAAGGAAGGTCTTTATGAGGTAGGTTGACTCCTCTCCCAGGAGGCAGCCAGGAGGCAGCCATATGGAAGGCAAGTGAGACATTGATAATAGTTGACATTTCCTGTGCAGACAATGTTCATAGGACTTTATTTGTAAGACTGTATTATCCCTCCAATACCTTGAGATGTGTATATTATTATCTCCATTTTGAAAACAAACAAAAAAACAAAAACTTCAGGGAGAGGTTTGACCTTGTCTAAGGTCAAAGACTGAAATTTAACCAAGAATCTGAAACTAAAGACTCAGGTTTTAACCAGTTCCTATGACGTTTGCTCTGTGAATCTGTCTGCAGAAATCATAGCCTTCTGAAACCAAATATCCACACCCATTCTGCTTCATTTATAGAATATCACTGATAATGATTTCTTATTTCTTATTTTTTTGATTTTTATTTTTTAAAGATTTATTTATTTATGCATACAAGAGCTGGGGCACAGGCCAGAGATGTGGGAGGTGAGAGGATCCACTAGAGACAGAGTGGGGAACAGAACAGGCAGACTGACAAAATACACTGCTGAGGGGAGCAGCGGGCGAGTGAGGAGAGGTCGGCGTGGCTATGTAGGACCCTTGGCCAGTAGCCGGGGATCGAACGGGCACTGCAGTGGCTTTGGGCAGCTTTGCAACCCAGCACTCAACCACTGTGCCACTGGGGAGGCCCCATCCTCAATATCTTGAGGACACTCAAGCAGTTTCATGCAAAGACTCATACTGTGAATGGAGACTTCATACCACAGCCAGCACCTTCCTGCCAGGCTTGCGCATGAACCCCCTTTGAAGTGGACCCACTAACCTCAGTCAAGCCTTCAAGTGACTGCAACTCTGAATGACATCTTGACAGTAACTTCTAAGAGCTCTGGAACCAGAGCCACCCAGCTCAATCACTCTTAAATTCCTGATCTGTGGAAACTTACGGATAATAAATACTTATTTTCTAAAGCCACTAAGCATGGGGTAATTTGTTACACAGCAATAGATAACTAATACATGCCTCAAATGATCCTAAGTTAGTTAATCATGATTTCCATGATTTTCTTTGATGGATATTGATTATGTCCAATAGGGTAGGAGAAATTCCAAGTTATTATTGCTAACATTACTGAATAAAAAAACAAAATGAAACAAAAGTGGCAAACCTCATATCTAATTCTGCTTTGCAAACTAGCAGACACAAAATAATCACATGTGTAGTCTTATGAATTCAGTAAACTTTCTGTTCTTCATCATTTTAGACCCTTTGATAGCATTTTGCATGAAAGTTTTAATCTGAGATGAATGTGACGTTCTTGCAATGGTGGCATCTGCCATCGGATTCCAACTCAACCAAATGAACAAACACTGCTTGTCAGTAAGTCCGGGAGATATGGAACTGAGCTGAATTATAAACTTTAGGTGTCACTCTGGCAGTGTTAGGCTTACCAGATAATTATACCTCATCCATGCCAGAATGAAGATGCCTGTACAAAATTTCCTGCCAACTTCACATCATTTCACATATTTTTAACATCTCTATGCTAATTAATAAAACTTCTGGTACAGATTCAGAGAGGGATATTTGAAGTTCCTGGGGAAGGGACTTCTTCGTGTGCTGATTTCTAATGAAGATCCTTCAGATGCTGACTGAGTATGGATTCTTGATTAGGGCATTTTGAATGTTAATTCACTATCTGACTACACGCAGAATGGTGCACATATATAACACATATGTTTTCACATCTCAATGTCTATACTGACATATTTTGAAATATGTCAGTATAAAAAAAGTTAAACGTAGACAGTATAAAAATAAGAGCTATTGTATGGAAAATTCCTCTCCCCTTCACTTCCCTCTCTTCCACTCTCCTCCCCTTTATTTCTCTCCCCTCCTCTCCCTTCCCCATATAAGTTTTCCCAGCAACATTGTGTTTACAAGACCCAAAGGTGACATTTGAGCAAGGCACCCCAA
This sequence comes from Talpa occidentalis, assembly GCF_014898055.3. NCBI lineage: Eukaryota > Metazoa > Chordata > Mammalia > Eulipotyphla > Talpidae > Talpa > Talpa occidentalis. Next base: position 43,920,267 of record NW_023600993.1, on the reverse strand, counting down.
AGACAAAAGGTACCAGGGACCATAACACACATTGTATTGCAGACACGCCTGCAAATATACTGGCCAACATCTACCGCTTGCCAAAAAGACTGATGAGTGGCTATTGGTGTTTTCTGGAATCAGGATGACTGTCATGAATTGGAGCCAATTTAAGACCTCATAGATTAAGTTTTGCATGATTTATGTATTTGGAGGCAATCATTGCATTAATGTAATTTCCTATGCAACATCCCTTTTAAAAATCCTGTTCTTAACTTGTGTAGCAGGAATACTAGGTAATTCTCAGTTTCTCCATCCCTTCCTATCTATGTTTGGCACATGTATTCCTCTACTTAGTATACTGATGTGTAGAGTGCCTCATAAGCTATTTGCTTTGTCTCTTTAGTTTCATCTCTTTTCCTTGTTTACTTTTCTTATTTTCCATTTCAGAATTGAATAATCTTAAATAAAACAGCAAACACACATTACAAGAGATTATAAGATTATTAAGAAATTTTGAAAAAAATATTGGCTTTAGAAATGATGATGGAAACTATTACACAAAAATTCATTTAGCTTATGTATCTTTGGGAATAGTCAAGAGAAAAACCTTTTTGTTGGTAGCTTGTTTATCTAGAGATTTTACCTCTAAAGAAGAGGGCTTTGAGGAAAGCAGCCATTGTAGAATTAAATTCTAAGTGGATTTGTGCAAATGAAAGTTGGAGAACGGCTAATTCAATTAATTTCTATTCATACTATCAGTGAAACAGGAATTCTGTTTCAGGAATTCAGATCAGATGCAGAAATCAAGTGAAACAGGATGCAGGAAACCAAATGGCTTCCACAGAATTCCAGCTCTGTCTACCTCAAGAATATTCTTGGATGAGTTGTGTGGATCACTTCAGCATCAAGACCTACTGCTCATTTATGAGGCTTGTACCTGCTGTAGAACACATTCCACAAGGGGGAGCCGATTTGCCTAAATGAGTGAGTTATTTCACTTCATAAATCACTCTGCTGGTAATTCACCTGTTTTTCTTAAAGCTCTGAGTTCTTTCAGCCACCTCTGCAACTCTAAATTGAATATAAAAACAGGCTCCCATGGAGTGAAAGAGGACAGTGAAAGTGAAAAGCAGTTGCAAATTAGTTTTGCTAATATGGAATCTTAGAAGTGAGCCCCATTATGAGAGTCAACAGGATAGTTTATTAAAATATATGTTCTGGGCCTCACCCTAGATCTACCCCACTGAATTAAAATCTCAGGGACTGAGTCCAGAAATCTGCGTTTTAAACAAATTGCATAAGAGGTTATTCTGCACACTGATTTTTGGAACTCAGGAATAACTTTAACAACACTCACAAGGATGGAATCATCTTGTTTGGATCTGTGTAAGAAAAGTTTTTTCTTGTAAGCTTGCATTTAGAGTCAAAAATGGATGTACCTGGACTGCAATGAATATTTTTCCATCCTTATTCATCAACATTGGAAGGTAGCATAAGATGACACCTGCAGAATAGTTAGAATGTTTGAATATTTGGGGGCATTGATAACTCTTGTTACTCATGTGTAAAAGACAGGAGTTGGAAGCTAATTTTCTCAAGAGCAGTGATTTAACTCCTTTTAACTCAAAGCCTAATGATTTTTAAAAGGTCTGCGATAACATTTCCAAATTGAGATTAGATTTACTTAAATGCCAATTTCTCTTAGACTCCTTCCTCTCTCTCTTCAACTCCAATTTGCCTCATTCATACTTGCTTCTTCACCAGCTTACTAATCTATTTGGGCTTTAGAATCCTCATCTATAAAATGGGAATAATATAAAATTAAGCAACTGCTATTTTCACAAAGATTGACAATAGCCACTGAAATATTGTCCCTGATCTGCAGTCTTGAACTTCCTTCTTATGTTCTAGCCATTAAAGTTGCAGCTAATTCTCACCAACATCCATGTGAACAGCTGGAATAATTTTTTTTTTTAGAGAAAATAATAGGTAAGAATCAAGAACTTTCTAATTGCCCATTTGTTTCAAAGGCTAATATGCATTCCAGCAATTTGCCAACCCAAGTGACACCTATTGTAAAGACTCTCCAATTACTGAAACAATAACTGTTCTTATGCCAGATTTCACCAAACTGACCCCTTCAGAAGAATCATTTAGGGCACTTTTACAAAAGAAATCCAAATTTTAGATATATTCCTAGATAATCCATTTACTATATCTAGAAGGAGAGGGTGGTGTCATCAGAATTTTAAATGAGATTCCCCAGGGGAACCTTAAGACCAGGTCAAGTCAGGAATGAGGCCAACAACTGATTTTCCTTGTAAAAACATCCAGTTATTTTCTTCCAAGACAAAATGGCCTGAAATGGATTGTGCAGCCAGGGAGTTGACTTTTATTTGACTGTGACTCCTACTTGGGTGACCTTTTTCTTGTCCATTTTCTCAATTGTAAAAATGAGGCTAAGATGGCCTCATGTGAGGGGTTAAAGTCTCAGTGCTATCAAAATATTACCAGCCACTGCAGCATGACCTGGATCCCCAGCCAGGGAGCGAACTCACTTGGCACAGCAGACCTTTCCTGTCTTGCCAACTGCTCCGTTCAATAGTGTATTTCAGTAGATCTTCCTGTTCTGCTCCCCACTCTGTCTCTGGTGAATCCTCTCACCCCCCGCACCTCTGGCCTACACCCCAGTTCTTCCATGCATAAATAAATCTTTGAAATATTAATAGATGTATATACAATTATAAAAAGTATTATTGAGTATTCTTTGGAGATTTCTCAGAGAATATGTTTAAAAGGAGTGTTGGGTTTCTGATTGGACTAGCCAGGTTTGTCTGTGAATGCTTCCACATTCCAGAACGAGGCCACATTAAGTGAAATTAGGATGGGATCATTGAATCCCTTCTGCCCACTGCACTGGCTGTCACCCTCACTATGTTAGTTCACAGCTTGAGATTAATAATGGCTTGTTGGTAAACTACATTCCAGAACTTGTTAAACTCTTTTTGTGTCCTTTGATGTTATCATGACCTTGGTGAAACTATTCAGGAACCACATGTATCTTTTACAGTATGGCCCAGAATCATTTGGCAGGCGGCAGCTCTGGGCACCATTCTTGCGGCCATTCTTTCTCCAAGTTGGTCTCAGAGACTCTACATTGCCTGCTGCACATTGTGAGGACAAGGTGACTTTTTCCAAACTGAGGGAGAGTGGCAACAGAAACAGCATTTGGGCATGGACAGCCTTGGGTTCTAGAGAGCATGCTTCTACGCTCTTTGTGTGTAGTAGGGATATTTCCAAGGCCCACAGCGTACCATCACCTGTGAAAGCAAGAATACGCCTTGTCTCATAGGATTCTCAAAATTGGATAAGATAATAGACTGCAGCCAGTGGAAAACACTGGTTTTAATAATTTCTAGTTTCTAGAATTTTATCAATTCTTAGATGGACAGTTCTTCACATTTACATTTTCACATTTTTAACCTCTTCAGAAATGATGATGTGTCTTATAATTGGTGGCACAGCACAGTTTAATTGACAGAACTTTTTTGGGGGGCACATTAAGAAGAAGCACATCCTACAATTGATGTTCTCTTATGTTGGATGGAAAATGGCAACCACCAATGTTCTCATATTACTAGGAATGTTGTACCATGGTACCACATGGGTTCTCTGATGGAAACATTTTGCTATGTAAAGGTCATCTTTTCATTTTCTGGAATGATGGCTGGCCAGTGAACTCAGTCTTTGATTTTTCAGGTAAGTCTGCAAGATGACCCAGAATTCCTAATTCTGATTGCCTGTTTCAAGAGAGTACTATCCACACACTGAAGTGCTTAAGTTCTCTGAAAAAAAGTTGACTGCTTTCTCTGTTTGCAGGAACGTGATTCAAAACTCTTTCTCCAGTCTCAGGACTGTGGCATGACACCTAACCTCTTTTCCATTTGACAAGAGGCCAATAAATGTGTGAGTAAGACAGGAGTTATTATGGACCCCTGTGGCAGAGGAGGAAGAGGGGCAGGAGGAGAAATAGGTAATTGGTGGATCACCATGCATTGTGGCTGTTGAGCTTACCTGGAATATCAAAGCACCCCGTGTACTGGCTCTTGTCAATCCTGTCTGGAACCCATTCTTCTCTAGTTAACCATGTAGATATTCTTGGACCAGCAGTTAGTAAGAGAACACCTTCATTAAATACCCACCTATCTTATCCTCAACTGCATTATCTTATTAACATCCACATGATCTCACCTAACTCTTCCAACAGCCATATAAAGCAAGTGGGTACAGTGTAATGAGTGTTATATGGAACAGTTCCAGAGAACTGGGTTCAAATCCCAGCTTTCCTACTTATTAGCTGAGTAACTGAGTAAATTACTAACTTCTCTGGGCCTGAGATTCCTCTCTTTATAATTGAGATTAAAAAAACAATACTTACCTTTGAAAATTGCTATGAGGATAAGACATCCTTATCCCTGTGGACTTCTAAGCAACTTGCTGGAATAATGTCAACACTCAGTGAAGTTTTTCCCAAAGTGGTGACCACCTCTCATGCTGCTTGATATGTAGCAGATACTTAATAGACATCTCTCTGGAAAGTAAGACAGGGAGAACTAAGGGAAGCAATGCATCAGTAGATTGAGAAGAATGAAGCATTTCCTCTTTAGTTTTAAGCATATTCTGGAAACTACAAGAGCCCTGAGAACATACAAAGCACATTCATACATTTTTGCTTAAACAAGATCTCTCCTGAGGATTCTGGGGCCCAGAAAGGTAAGGAAGTGGAGGAATACTTAAGTGCTCCCTGCCCCCGAAATTAAGGAGAATGCTTAAGAGCAGAGATTTTATGTTTACCAATAAGAAAGCCCTCAGTGACCTTCCAGAGAGCGTGTTCATTACAGTGCTGGGGACAGATGCCAGCCTTTGGGGACTGAGGAAGGTATGGATGGGGAGGAAGCAATAATCCATCTCCTGACAGCAAAACAAAGGAGAGAAATGAGATGCAATGAGACACAAGTGATGGCTCTTTCAAAATAAGGGTGACCTGGGTACAGTTATCCCTTAGAAATGACTTGTTCTGGCTGATTTGTGATGACCCAAACTTAGAAAGGGATAAATCATGGCAATTGAAGTATCACTCTGAAAAATGATTCTCTGCTTTGCAAGAGAATTCTCAATAGACTGGGGGAAAATCTAGATGGCCAGTAAACACAGGAAGATATACTCAATCTCTCTCATAAAAATGTAAATACTAATTAAAGTGAGAAATAGATGCCTTTTCACCAATGAGTTTGACCTAGCTGAAGCAGTGTGACAGTCTAACAGGGTGGTCCCTCGGGAAAGGGGAGGTGCCAGTTTCCCTGCCCCACTCAAGGAAGGGTGGAACTGAACAGGGAGGAGAACAAGCTGGCCAGGAGACTGGAAGAAGGGAGGAAGAAGGATGGAGAGCCAGAAGGAGTCCTGGTGGGGGCACATGGAGCAGAGAGACATGTGAAGAAGCTGTGCTTACGTCTTGACTTTGGACTGGTTGAAACTGACGTGGGTGAAAGACCCATGGGGATGTTAACAATGGTAGTTTTTATCTTGATTTTGATTTTGCTCTTTTCCTCCCGGACTTGTCTGGCTGTTTTTTGACCCTTTTCTAAGGGTTTCTGCTGGAAGGTGCCTTAGACTCGGGGCAGGCTTTCAGATCTCAGTGGCCCTGCTTTGGGCCAACCCAGTTTGGCTGGGCATTAACCCACAAGGGGATGGGTAACTTTGGGTGCTTAAATTGGAAACTTTATTCTTCCCCTTTTCTTTGTCACACATTCATTGTATTAAAGTTCCTTCCCATTAAAGGTTTTATATGTTTTCTCTTAATGCGGCAGAAAGCAGAACCTATTTAGAGGAGGCAGGTTTGGGATTCTGGGGTGCCCCTCTCCCTGCTCTTTAACAATACCATGGAAAGGAGTTGAGGCAAGGGGAATCTAGGGACTTTTATTATATTGCTGTTAGGAGTGCCAGCTAGTATGTTCTTTTTGAGAATACATTTTGAGAGTATTTACTGCATTTAAAATGCACATATTCCTTTACTCTTCAATTTCACTTGCATGTCACCCTATAGATAAACTTTTATATATATAAAGATGTTCATTGGAGCAATGTGTATGTGTGTGTGTGTGTGTGTGTGTGTGTGTGTGTGTGAGAGAGAGAGAGAGAGAGAGAGAGAGAGAGAGAGGAAATCACCTAAAATTTTAATAGAGGAATAGTTATGTGCATTATAAATATAATGGACATCCATTCGGTTATTGCAAGGTTTGGGGGGAGGGCTTTCTATTGTTATAGGGCAGCCCTGATACAAAATGGGGTGCCTGACTGGGGGTCCTCACCTGCACACTTAAAAGGACTTATCAATACTCTACTGCAGGCACACACGAAAAGTTAATAAAAGGTTTATTTACAAGGGAAGGGCAAATGAGGAAATGTACAACTCAGGGAGAAAAGTGGGAGACAAAGTTTTAAATGCGTCCTACCCGATCTGCCGATCTGGAATCCCAAATGGTACTCTGAGAGCTGGCCGCGAGCCAGGAGCCGTGAAGCCAGGAGGCGAGCGAGAGAGCGAGCCCCCCACAAGGCCCACGCGCGTTTGGTTTTTTATACCAACCCTGGCTGCTTAACTCCACCCTCAGGTCCCAGCCACCTTCCCTTTGGTGGTGACAGGATTTGTCTTTCCAATGTCCTGATGGCTTTGGTCTGGAGTGGGGGTGGAGTCCACAAAACCTGTATGGGATTAGCTCAGAACATCCTTTTCCCCTAACAATTCCCCACTTTGAACATCCTTTCCCCCTAACACTATCTCTTAGCATGGAATGGAATCCATCATGTTTGATAAGTAGGAGGAAAAAGGCAAACATTTTACAGAATCAAGCTAGAACATGTTGCAAAATGACAAGAAAGGGTTAAAAATGATTATTTGAGAAGAAGAGCAAGTGAGAGAATTGAATTTTACCTTCCATATTATTTTCCTCTCTACTATGCATGGATTAAAAAAAAAACTATGTCTATGTATTAAATTTAAAATAAAGTACTGATTTGTCAAATGCCCGACAAGATCCCTTTAAATCTTTAGGTCTCCTAATATATTAAAAAAAATTCCATTTATAAAAATTTGATTTATCTACTCTCTTTTTTAGAACATATCTAATGTATGAAGGTACACCAATACAGTTAAATGACCCATTGCCAATGAATTTCTATAAGAACTTTCTTCTCCACTCACCATTTCCTCTGCTGTGGAGACTAACAAATTGCTAGGGAGTTAGTCTCCCAACCCAAGTGATTAGAAACCTTTCAACACCTTTAATGCAAGAAGGCCCATTTGAAATGAGTCTGTGATTACAAAACATTGTTTGAGGACTCTGTCCCATTCGGGATTAGCAGATGGATTTCCTCAAATCTCTTTGATCATTAAAACGCCTAGGGTGCTTTAAAAAAAAAAGATACACTCTTTTATAGCTCTTCCCCTATTCTGATCAGTAAGTCAATTCAGCTGCCCTGAATGTTCTTATTTTTTAAATTTTTTTTTAAATTCTCAAGATCCTGTACAGGGAATTCCTGCCATCCACTATTTGGAAATTCTTTCTTTTCTTTCTTAGAAATTACTATGCACTGGTGCAAGTCATTCTCTGTAGAATGGGAGTCCCTATTTATTGGCTCAGTAACTGGAAACATGTTTACAGTTGCCAGAAGTCTATTGACATGCAGAGGGAATGCGCAAGTGAGGACAGAGTTCCTTAAGCTTCTCCAATAGAGTTTCAGTCACAGAGAACGCCTTCTAAAAGATCACAGCTATGACATCTGTTGAGCTCAGACTGTAGGAGGCAGGACTGATGAGAACTTTTTAAAGCAGCACTTTCCAACAGTCTAAAGACACAGAGGCAAACTAGGTGGAAACAGAAGCCATTGCTGAAATAATTTTTCCCGATGTCAACATTTGTCAAAGTCTTGCTTATGGTTCATTTGATAGAACCTAGACAGAATCTAAAGGGCACTCAGTTTGCTGTTGAATGTAGAGCTCTACAACCCCACCCCACATCACCTAAATCATTATCCAGAGTTTGGTGTAAACTGGACTTGGCATTAAGAGAACTTCTTACCAAGATCTTTGATTGTGCCCCACACCCTCTCTAGAGGAGCTCAAATTTGATTTTCCTTGGCTCACATTCATTTAAAACAAAAAAATTGTATTTTCATATTGAAAACCTTGTGCTGGCTCTGCCTGTCTCTCCAGATTAATTTCTTACTGCCCACTCTGTTTTGTGACACCCCTCCCTCCCTTAGCGCTGACCTTGTAAACTGCTTGTAGTTTCCCTGAATGCTCTGAGCTGCCTCATCCTTAGTACCTTTATCCATTCCATTCTTTTACTCTTCCTTACCAGTTTTGGCTTGGATTATTCTTACTCTTCAGTTCCAAAGTCAGTTTATAGGGAAGTTTTTTTCCTGAGTCCTGCACCAAGTTAGGTTCCTTGGAGCAGACTGTTGTCCCCTGAGCTCATCTTCAATAATTACTATTTTACTTCCTAAAAATTCTATTTCTTTGATTATATTTGCACAGACTCTCTCTGGATTATATACTAGAAATTAGTAACAATTGGGCACTTGAATGGCTGGGGGTAGGTGGGAAGAAGATGCATCCTTGTACTTACATTCTGTTCCTTTTGAACTTTTGTATTATGTAAATTTATTACTATTTCAATCAGTAAAGCACAGATTAAAAACAATAATAAATCTCAGCCACAGAAGAAATTTTGTTCTATACTCTTCTAAGATTAACATCTTTTAGGCATATTTCCAAATCTGTCTCTTTAAAAATTATTTTATTTTTAATTTGATAAGTACTATGTAAATTTTCTCCATTATAAATGCCAATGCAAATTAGTCTTTCTGCTACCAGCATTCTCTGACATGATACTCATATAATTTCCATTCTGGTCTTAAATATGTTTTAAATGGAATATTAAAAAAGATCTCTGGGTTGCTTACAAACCTCAAGAGGGTCAATTGTTTACCAAATGTGGACTTGAATTGCTTATAAATTCAAAATGTTGTGTTTTGGTAAAAAGTTCAAGTGCCTGTTAGGGTGAACAGTTGTCCCAATCCCCCTAAACTAAAATGTTACCAGGATAATAGATTTTTAGTGCTAACACTGGAGAAGTCCTATCCAAACAGGATTGCCTGATCAATTAAAATGGACACTGGTCCAAAATGGACACTGGCCTAATACTTGACAAGACACTGGGTTCTAGTACATGGCAATGAAGTGCTGACCGTAGCTTCATAGCTCTTTCTCATCTTTCTAGAAGCATTGTTCATCAACTCTATGACATTTAAAAAAAGACCTTATATTCTACTTTAAATTTCATAATGAAATAAGTGGCATAAAGAAGGAATTTCCATGACATTTGATGCTGTTATGTTCTTAACCGAAGCTGAGAGATTTATCACCTTTAATGGTGTATGCAAAGTAAATCTTATTTTTAACTTTAGCCCCACAATATACCATTCTGACATTTTTTTCTGAAATAGTCCAGTGTTTACTAAGTCAAAACCACTGAATACAATTGTATAGTATGACAGAAATAAGTAATTAAAAAGTAAATTAACATGAAAATAATGAGTTTGTAAGTGGGAGGAGCAGAAAGACCTATAAAAAGTACTCAAGCAGAGAAAAAAATTGAAGAAGATTAATTTCTGTTAGGGGTTGTTAATAGATACTCATTGCATTTTCAGCCTAAAACTGAAATGCCTGCTGACTAGGCTGTTTCAGACTTCATTAACCAGTGCTCTATGTACATATGAATGACACTGAACAAATAAATGTGGTAGAGCAAAATAAATAAGTTTTTCAAAATAAATGTCTTTTCACACTATTTGGCTAATTAGTTGAAATAAAGAACATTTCCAAAAGGCAAGCTTACAAAGACGGAAGATGTTTTCCTCTTTGGTGTTTTTTCTCCCCACTCAAAGTTTTATTTCAGCAACCTACAAATAAATTGAGCAATTTCATAAAACCTGTGGATTTTTGTAAAAGGATGAAAGCTACAAAGTGGAGGCTTTATCCACAGTGGGTTAGCCAGGTCACACAGGACATTTTTATATTGTTTATTGACCACTTTGATGGCTTGAGATGTCCAGAGAAAGAATTCCCTACCTGGTAACCTTTCTGGAAGTATAAAACCACCTGAAATTTAGAAACCATCTGCAAAGCTATGTTTATATATCCTTAGTTTTGGGCCTCCCTGGTGGCACAGGGGTTAAAGTCTCAGTGCTATCAAGCTATCTCTAGCCACTGTGCTGGCCTGGCAGCATGAGTTAGATCCATGCCAGGAAGCAAACCCACATGGCACAGCAGTCCTCTCTAGTCTCACCCACTACTCCCCTCAGAAGTGTATTTCAGTAGATCTGCCTGTTCTGCTCCCCACTCTGTCTCTGGTGAATCCTCTCACCATCCACACCTCTGGCCTACACCTCAGTTCTTCTATGCGTAAATAAATAAAAATAAATCTTGAAAAAGGAGAGAAGTTCTTAGTTTTCTTTACATTTTCAAAGGGTCTGTCCCTCCTGATGAGGGAAGTGGTTCTTAATCACACTGGCATCTCCTGGGCAGCTTGATACATCGTGGCTTTGATACCATGTCCAGAGATTCTGATGGTTTCTGATGTCATTCTGGTGGCCTGTGGACCATTGTTTTTTGTTTTGTTTTGTCTTGACCTTGTCTCTGGGTGATTCTGCTTGCTCTCAGAGTTGACAGTCACTACCTTAAGGAAAGTTCTAGAGAAACTATTTCTGCTTTAGTTTCATTGGTACTACAGGAAAAGTGACTATGAGTGGGGGTTACTAAAGAGTTCTAGTGTGGGCAGTCCAGTCTTATGTTGACTGCAAGCACCCTTTATTTATTTATTTATTTTTGAAGATTTATTTATTTATTTATACAAACACTGGGCATAGTCAGAAGTGTGGGAGGGTGAGAGGATTCATCAGAGCGAGAGCGGGGAACAGAACAGGCAGACTGATGAAATACACTGCTGAGGGGAGCAGCGGGCGAGGCAGGGGAGGTCTGTCGTGCCACGTGGACCCTCACAGGTGGCTGGGGATCGAAACTGTGCTGCAAAGGCTGCGGGCAGCTTCGCAGCCCAGAGCTCAACTGCTGTACCACCAGAGGAGGCCCTGTAAGCACCCTTTAGTGAGAGGAATATTTGGGAAAAAAGATTTTTTTTGGTATATCTTCCCACCTTCCTGACTCCTTTTTAAGAAAGCTGAAGCTCTGTCCTCGTAAAATGTCACCAAAGGGTGACACAAACCAATGCTAAGTAAAACAGCAACCTGAAATTCAAGTCGACCAGGTGGTAAATATATAATTGCTGCCCAGGAGTTGGGCCCTTAGCTGTAGTAATAGGTACAGAAGTCTCCAGGACGCTAGAGGAAATCTGAAGAAGGGTTCTTGGGGGAACTATGCATGATGATGTCCATGTCTGTAGATATCTGTAAGGTCTTTGGCACAAGCATTTTTGCTGCATAACTAATTGGTCATAAACCATCTTGCCATAAAAAATATCATGAAAAATAAAAGGGAGACATTAATTAAAATGGACATAGTGAAACATGAAAAATTAATAACAAAATTAAAAGAGTTTATTGCCAAAGCTGGAAACAAGCTACTTGAATACATTTAAAATGTTGTATCTTAATTAGCTAAATAATTGCTAATTAATGCCCTCAAAGACTGCTGTGAATTACTAACTGCCTTTTATATTTGCCCATAGCTTGGTAAACCTGGCTTTGATGAGTGGGAGGGATGAAGGATTTGCAAACTGATATGATATTTTCTAGTATATTCTGCAATCTGGTTTTACACTCTCTTATTTCACACTTCCAGTAAATTTCATCACTGTATTTTCTATCCAGTCAATATACATAGTTGTTATTATCCTCTATTTTAAGACTGCTACTTCTCATCACTGTATAGACCATTATGCCGGCTCAGGTTTAGATAGTATGAAAATGGGAGTACTGTGTTGGTTGAAACAAAACTTAAAACTATCAAACTGAGCTGTCAACCAGTTATTTTATCTTTCATTGCAACACTGCCTTGCTGCCAATTATTTATGTGGCAAAAATGCTTGTGGCAAAGACTTAAGGCAAAATTACCTATAATCCTTGATGCCAACAGTGAGAAATTCTGAACAAAGAATGGCTTGCACAGGGGATAGACTGGATGAATCTGGTTTCCACTACAAACAACCACTGTAAGTTGGTTCAACCTCACCGCTGATTAACCAGGCGAGTGCAATTCTTTCTGGTAAATGCAGCTTTGTCTGGAGAAGGGATTATAGTTTTCCCAAGGGGGATTTCATCTTCCATTTCAGTTGTGCCAGTACCTTCTCAGACTAGAGCAGGCACTTCCCAAGTTTACCTTGTTCACATAAGTATTACATCTGCTGCACTACTAGCCATCATTTTAGTTATGTCAAAGGTGTGCATAACACCTGACTCCTCTTTGCTCAGTCCCCGAGTGGACCACAAACCCTTTCTTATATAATGGCTAAGAAATAAAAGTATAGAAACATGCTGGGTTCTAAACTGATTGGTGGGCCCAGATTCTTCCCATCTTCCTGCTCTGCTATCCACCATACATCCTTTAAAGTGACAAGATAACTGCTAACGTAGCAAAAAGGAACAATGTTCAATAGCAGGAAGGGGAAAGAGATTTCTTTCATTTTATCTCTCTTTATCCCAGGAAATTCCCCCATCAAATTCCCCTTGGGCAGGACTTGGTTACACTTGGTCCACACCCAACTTTAAGGAGGCTCAGGGATTGACTCTGTACTTTTTGCTTCCTTGGAGGACAAGGATGGCTCTGCTGGCAGGAATGAAAGGAAGCAAAAGGCTGTTAGGTTGGCAACTAAAAATGTCTAGGATACAATGGTAATAACACTTTCTGTTACGTGATTGCTTTGACTTCTAAATGACCACATTGAGCAGGCTGGCATATCTTGTTGGAATGGAATGGATTTGCTTAAGGATATTAACGTCTGCAAACAAACTGCTGTGCCGCTCATCAAACTGGGTCCTCATAAAACTGAATCCTGATTCAATATTTTTGTGTAGGCTAGGGAGCCCTCTGTGTCTTCTTCCTTTGGGTTTCTGTAGAATTTGTGATCCCCTAAGAGCCAAGTAAACTTAATTAATCTAATAAAGGGCAGCTGAGGATAAGTCTATTGTGCTGAAATGCTCTGGAGGCAGTTTTGTATTTGCTTATGTTTTAAAAGTTTGATTAAAAATCCAATTAAACAAACAGTTTACAATGTATAGTTATCATTAATCTCAGAGTAGATTATTTTCATACACATATGAAAAAATACCCTAGTAATCTTGTCTAACCTTGTATTATAGAGATAAATTCACTAAGGAGTTTGTCTTCAGGGTTCTACTCTGTCCCAATATTAGAAAGTATAGCTGTTTTTTCATATTTTCCACTATTTTTATCTGTTGATTTTTGCTCGAAGTAAAAAAAAAATATATTGTTTAAGAGTGCATGTTGGTTGTAAAAGAAAATGCAAATAATATAAAACTATACAAAGTAAAAAGTGAAAGTCTTCCTCTTCCCCCACCCTCTGCCAGCCAATGTCCTGTCCTGGAATGCTGCTCCCCAGAGTTGTACACAGTTAATAGTTTCATTCTAGACCTAGTCCTATACAAATACACATATATACAAATGGACCTATAGAATTGTATGCTTTTATAAAACAGTGTTCTATATTGTTCTCCAACATTTTTCATTTAACAGTATATCCTGGTCAACTTTCCATATCCTTATGTTTAGCTACTTTTAATTTTTTTCTATCATATTGTTTCCCATATGATAGACCTCTTGCAGTTTTCAGAATATTTTAATCTTTATTTCATAATAAAGAGCTCCTCTTGACTCACATAATGACCCAAAGACTTTTAAAAACAGCTCTAATGAACTTTAGTGAACTTCGCTAGCATGAAATCGGGTATAAAAGGATTCTATGATTTGATAATAATGGTGATTGTGATATCCCCTGCTCATGTTTATATATTTTAAGATAATTTTCTTTTTTTTTAAGATTTAATTTATTTTTGCATGGAAGAAAGGGGTTGTAGGTCAGAAGTGTTGGGAGTGAGACAATTCATGAGAGACAAAGTGGGGAGTAGAACAGGTGTATTTTTACTGAAATACATTTCTAAGGGGAGCAGCAGGCAAGAGAGCAGCAAGCAGCAGGAGAGGTCTGCTGCACCATGTGGGTTAGGTCCCTGGCCGAGGATCCAGGATCAAATTCAGGCCATGGGAGAGACAGCACTGAGACTTAACACATAGGCCCCCAGGGAGGCCCTAAGATTATTTTCTTTCTTTCTTTTTTTAAAGATTTATTTATTTATACAAGAACTGGGTACAGGTCAGATGTGCAGGAGGGTGAGAGGATTCACCAGAGACAGACTGGGGAACAGAACAGGCAGACTGACGAAATACAGTGCTGAGGGGAGCAGTGGGTGGGACAGGAGAGGTCTGCAGCACCATGTGGGTTTCTCTCCGGCTGGCCGGGATGGCAACGAGTCTGCCCCGCGGAGGCTGTGCACAGCTTCACAGTGCGGTGCTCAACTGCCTGTGCCACCAGGGAGGCCCTAAGATAATTTTCTATGAAAGAGCTCATTTAAGCTCTATCTACTGATATTTTATCCTGAAGTGCCTGCAGATTCTCCTGACATCACATTTTTACTGTAATAAGGTCTTATAGCATGAGCTGGGAACAACATGATAATGTTGCTGTCACTAGCCACATAATCATGATTTAATAAAGGTAAAAATTAATAATGCCAACCTTACTCCATCCTCAGCCTTATTCAGCTTTGAATGTAGGTTTTCTAATTATATCCTGCTGTTCCTTACTACTAAGCTTCAAAATACATTAAGAAAAAATTGACAGAACTATAGAGAGAAAGATAATCCCACAATCATAGTGTTAAATTTTAATAATCTGTCATAAGAATTGATGAAAAAAACTAGACCAAAAAAATTAGCAAAAACATGGAAAATTTGAATGATACTATCAATCACTTTGATCTGATTGATATCTGTAAGATAGTAAACCAGGAACAGCAGACCATACATTGCTTTCAAGGACTTATGATACAGTCATGAAAATACAACCATAAGGTAGGTCATAAAACAAATCTTAATAAATTTAAAGGGAATTAAATCATGCAAAGTATGTTTTCTTTGCATACTGGAACTGAAAATTAATTGTAGAAGAACTAAAAACTAATAACAATACAATATCTAGGAAAAGCTCATATTTAGAAATTAAACAATATACTTCTCACTCATTCAGAGTAAAAGAAGAAATTACAGGGGTAATTAGAAAATATTTTGGACTTTTCACAAGAGAACATATACTGTGACAGAATTTGTGGGATAACACTAAAATAGCACTTAGAAGGAATGATAAAACTTTAAATGCTTCTATTAGTGACCAAAGGTAGCACATTTACAAGAAGCTGGAATAAGAGGAACAAAGTAAACCCAAAGAAATAGAAGGAAGTAAATACTAAAGATAAGAGCAGATAAATTAAATAAAAAGCAGATAAGCATATGGAAAATTAACCAATCAAAGAGTTTGCTTATCTTTGAAATGATAAGCAAAAATTCTTAGTTAAAATGATCAAGGCAGAGAGAAAATTCTAGTCACCAATATAAGTAATTAAATAGGTATTTTGGGTAAGAGATTTTATTGGCATTTAGAGGATAGCCTATTATAGACAACTTTATGCCAACAAATTCAACACACTGGATGAAACCAATAAATCTTTTGAAAAATACAACTTCCCTGAATTGATATAAGATGGAAGAGAAAAATCTCAATAGCTCTACATCTATTAGAGAAATTGAATACATTTGGAATATATTACCAAAACCCTTCCTACAAATAAAACACCCTTCAGGCTCAGATACTTTCACTAGTGAATTCTATCAAAAACTCAAAGAATATATAAGACCTCTGTCCAATCTTTATTAGGAAAGAGAAGGGAGAACACTTCCTCACCCATTTTATGAGGCCGTCATAACCTAACACCCAAACCGGAGAAAGACATTACAGAAAAAAATGTGGCAGATCAATGTCTGTCAGAAGCATCAGTGCAAAATCCTGAGCAAAAAATAGCAACTTGAATATGATAATTGAAAAAAAAAGTTGGGGGCCTCTCTGGTGGCACAAAGGGTTGAGACGCAGCATTGTGGAGCTATCCACAGCCACTGCAGCAAGAGTTCCATCCCCGGAAGGTCAGGGAACTACCCACGTGGTGCAGCAGACCTCTCCTGTCTCGCCCATTGCTCCTTTCAGCTGTGTATTTCAGTCAATGCACCTGTTCTGCTCCCCATTCTGTCTCTGGTGAATCCTCTCACCCCATCCCCCACACCTCTGGTCTGTACCCCAGTTCTTGTATGCACAAATAAATAAATCTTTTTTAAAAAAGGGGGATGGTGCAAGGGGTTAAGGCGCAGCACTATTAAGCAATCTGCAGCCACTGCAGCACAAGTTCGATTCCTGGCCAGGGAGGTGACCCACTGACCTCTCCTGACTCTCCCACTGCTCCCCTCAGCAGTGTGTTTCATTCAATCCACCTGTTCTGTTCCCCACTCTGTCTCTGGTGAATCCTCGAATCCCCACATCTCTAGCCTGTACCCCAGTTCTTGTATGCATAAATAAATAAATCTTTTTAAAAAGTTAAGATATTATGACAAAGTAGGGTTTATTCCAGGAATGCAAGATTGGTTTAACATTGAAAAATATTGATGCTTTTTTCCCTGCAAGTTTGAGACACTCCATTTCTATCATGAGATAACAAGGCAGGCAGGTAGAGGCTTGAAGGAGAGCCTACATGGGCTAACTTGGTTCAAAAAGGTTCTTTTCCTTCCAAAGCTCAAAATTCTTCTCTTACCCAAAGACATCAAGGCAGCAGGGGTATAGGAAGGTAACTAGCAGGGAGATCCTACCATATCCCTCCTTTGCCAAGAGACATTTGGTGATATGGTAGCTTGGCCTGAAGAGACCTCTTCTGCTTCCTTAGAGAACACCAGAGGCACTAGATCAGCCAAGCAGGCCAAAGTAACACCACAAAGTCTGAAAATTTAACTGCCATTGAAATCGCAGCTCACAAAAGAAGGCCAGACTCATGTGCTAAACTTAAACAAGGGGAATGACTACTAAAATAAAGACCTTCATAGTCTTCTAAAAAACAGAAAAAATGTGCAGAATATAATTTAAATCACCTAAAATTCCAAGAACCTGGAACTGTGATTTGAATGAGAAATGACGGTCAACTGACAGTTACTGAGATGAATCATATTTTAAAGAATCCATCAAAACATCTGAACAATCAATAATAACTTCTCTTAAAACAAATAAAATTAATGGAGACTAAAACAGAAGCTATAAAGAAGAACAAAATGGGACTCACAGAACTGAAAAATATAGTAAGAGAAATTTAAAAGACTTTCTGGGTTGGCTCAATAGTAGAATGGAGATGAGAGGGAACAGAAGCAGTGAACTTGAGGACAGAACCATAGAATTCATACAATCTGAACATCAGAGAAAAAAACAGAACAAAATAAATAAAGAGCACTTTAGTGATCTGTAGAAAATAATGATCTACTCTGCATTTGTATCATCAGAGTTTTAGAAGGTGAAAAGAAAGGGAATGGGGGTTCCGAAAGAGAATTTGAAAAGATAATGGTTAAAAATTTCACAAATTTCATAAAATATACAAACCTATAGATCCAAGAAATTGAGCACATCCCGAGTAAATCTAAAGAAATATAATGCAAGGTACTTTAAAGTTTGCAAACTAAAGCTATACAAAATAAAAAAAAAAAATCTTGAATGTAGCCAAAGAGAAACAATGCATTGTATATAGTGGAACAAAAATTTAAATGACAACAGATTTCTCATATGAAACCATGGAGACCAGAAGGAAGAGTCACATTATTTCTGAGGTGTTAAATGAAAACAACTGTCAACCGTGAATTCTAGATCTGGCGAGGCTTTTATTCATTAATAAAGAGAAACAGAAATATTTTCAGACAAAAGAAAAGTGAAAAAAATTGTGACTTTTAGATACTCCCTTAAATCTTGGCTATAGGAATTGCTTTAAACAGGAAGAAAATGTCAAAAGCCTCTAACTGCCTGCCTTAGAGTATCAAGAAGAAAAAATGTACAAAAGCAGATATATGGATACATACAGTAGATTCTCCTTTTCTTCATAAGTTTAATTAGTAGTATTTGACTATTGAAACAAAAAGTTCAACACTATTTGATATCCAAAGCAATAATATTTTAAAGTGGGAGAAATAGAGGGATCTAAATGGAACATAGATTTCTACACTCAGAGGTAAAATGTTGATACTGGTAGAGGTTGTAAGTTGTGTCTGTACACATATAAAAATACCTAGAGTAACATGTATGAAAATTATATAAAGACATGATTATAAAACAATATGAATAAATGAGAATAGAATTCTAAAACATCTTCAATAAAGAGAAAATTAAAAAAAGAGTAGAAAAATGAGACTAGAAGCAAATAAATAATAGTAAAATGGCAGATTTATCTGATAACATAAAATTACTTTTTTAATATTTTATTTTATATAATTCTTACATCATTTTTCATTTTTGCACAATAAATGCATTTTCATTTTGGTTATATTCCCCATACAATTACACCCCCCTTATTTTGATCCTAGTCCTTCCTCTTCCCTCCCTCCCCCTACCTAACCTCCCCCCCACCCCTTGTGTGTCTCTGGTTTATAGTTGCTTTTTGATTTTGATTTTTACTTTGTATTGATTAGTCTTTTTCCTGGTCTCTTATTTAGGTTTTCTAAATTCCTGCTATGAGGGAGACCATCTGGTATTTTTCTTTTTCTTTCTGAGTTATTTCGCTGAGCATGATCCCTTCTAGCTCCATCCATGTTGCTGCAAACTGCATGTGTTTATCTTTTTTGATTGCTGAGTAATATTCCATTGTGTATATGTACCACATCTTCTTTATCCAGTCATCTATTCATAACAATTACTTTAAATGTAAATAGTCTGGGCCTCCCTGGTGGCACAGGCAGTTGAACACAGCCCTGTGAAGCTGTTCGCAGCCTCTGCAACGAACGCCTTGGAGCAACCCACATGGCTAGTAGACCTCTCCTGTTTCGCCTGCTGCTCCCCTCAGCAGTGTATTTCGTCAGTCTGCCTGTTCTGTTCCCTGCTCTGTCTCTGGTGAATCCTCTCACCCTCCCGCGCATCTGGCCTGTATCTCAGCTCTTGTAGAAATAAAATAAATCTTTAATAAAAAAATAAATAAATTGGGCCTCCCCTGGTGGCGCAGCCGTTGAGCGCTGGGCTGCAAAGATGCCCGCAGCCTCTGCAGCGCCGGTTCCATCCCCAGCCGCCAGCAAGGGTCCCACATGGCGCAACAGACCTCTCCTGTCTTGCCTGCTGCTCCCCTCAGCAG
The DNA here is from genome assembly GCF_014898055.3 of Talpa occidentalis. Lineage (NCBI taxonomy): Eukaryota > Metazoa > Chordata > Mammalia > Eulipotyphla > Talpidae > Talpa > Talpa occidentalis. Next base: position 43,900,728 of record NW_023600993.1, on the reverse strand, counting down.
TGTATTTCGTCAGTCTGCCTGTTCTGTTCCCTGCTCTGGATCTGGTGAATTCTCTCATCCTCCCATGCTTCTGATTGTACCCAGTGCTTGTATAAATAAAAAAATAAATGTTAAAAAGAAAGAAAGAAAGAAAGAAAGAAAGAAAGAAAGAAAGAAAGAAAGAAAGAAAGAAAGAAAGAAAGAAAGAAAGAAAGAAAGAAAGAAAGAAAGAAAGGTAAATGGTCTAAGTACACCAGTAAAAAGACAGATTGGTAGCATGTGTAGTATGTTGTGAGATATGTTCCAAGATCACCAACGAATGCCTGAAACCTTGGATAGTATTGAGCACTAAATATGCTATGTTTTTTCCTAAATATACATACTTATGATTAAATTTGACTTATAAATTAGGCGCAATAAGAGAGAAGCAAAGATAATAAAATGGAACAACTATAACAATATACTGTGATAAAAGTTACATCAGTGTTGTCTCTTGCTCTCTTTCAAAATACCTTACTGTGTGTAATATTTTCCACAGAATATAAAACTGGATTAGTAAAAATTATTGAATAAGAAAATATGACCCCACTGTAAGAAACTTCAAATCAATGACATTGGACAGGATGAACAGAAAAGAATGGAAAAAGTAATATCATGCAAACAATTAATAATAGCAGAGACATCTATATTAATATGCAATAAGGTAATTTCAGAAACAGAAAATTACTGGAGACAAAGAGGGACATGAAAAAATGATAAACAAATAAATCCACCAGGAAAATACAATAACCCCAAATGCAGATATAACAAACAAAATAATCCCAACATATGAAGAATAAAAACTGAGAAAGCTGAAAGGAGACATAGACAAATTCATGATTATATCCATTTGTGGCACAAGCTACACAAACTATTTCAACAATATATTAACCAACAAGTTCTTATTTACATACATAGAAAATGCCACCCAATGATAGCAGCAGGATCCATGGAACTTATACAAGGTAGACCATAAACCTGTCTCAACAAAGAACACATATAGGATCATAATTGAATCAGCTAAAAAAATCAATAACAGAAAGAGGAGAACATCTCATCTTGGGGAAATTAAACAACATATTGCTAAGTAATCCATGACACAAAAGGAAGTCTCAAAATAAATTTAAAAGTACATTGTACTCAATAAAATTGAAAATAATATAACAAAACTTACAGAATGCATCTAAAACAGTTCTGAAAAGAAAATTTGTAACACTAATGATTATATTAGAAAAGAGAAAAGGTCTAAAATCAGTAAACTGCACTCTTAACCTCAAGAAATTAGAAAAAGACTAGTAAAATAGACACAAGTAAGCAGAAAGAAGGAAATAACAAAGATGGGGACAGACACCAATGAGACTGAAAATAGGAAAATAATAAAATCAATGAAAAGTTGATGGCTTAAAAAGTAATAAAATGATAAAACTAATAAAATAAGACTGGCAACTTTATATATGTATGTGAAAGGAATTCTTAATATAAGGAATGAAAAAGTGGTTTTTACTACAGCTCCTGCAGCCATTACAAAGATAGTAAGAGAATATCATAAACAACTTTATCCTCATAGACTCAATAACTTAGAAAAAATGGACTAATGGTTCAAAAACCACAGACTACCAAAATTCAACCAATATGAGATAGACAATTTGCAGAGGGTTATGAGTATTTAAGAAAATGAGTTCATAATTTAAAAGTTTCTAAAAAAGAAATATTCATGTCCAAATGGTTTCACTGAACAACAAAAAACAACTTGAAGAAATAACCCCAATTTTATAAAATTTATTCCAGAAAGTAGAAAGTAAATACTTCCCAATTCATTTAATAAGACCAATATTACCTTGATACAGAAACCAGATAAAATGGTACCAAAAAAAAAAAAGAAAACTACAAACTGGCATCTGCTCTGAGCTAGATATAAAACTCCTCAAGAAATTTATTTATAAACCAAATACAACAATCTATAAAAAATTGTACGCTATGACCAGAGGATATATTCTAGGTATGCAAGTTTGATTCAACTTCCAAGAACAATTAATGTGATCTACTATATCAACAAACTACAAGAGGAAAGTCATTATATATATACAATAAATATGTGTATATATATAAAATATGAAATATATTTATAATGGTTGTGAAATTTCTATGCTAACCAAAAATAAGAAAATAAATTCTATTTGCAGTAGTGCATTGAAACACAAAAATACTTAAAACTATTAATGACATCTAAGACTTTTACACTGAAAATCTTGCTGAGATTTTGAAAAAAGATCCCAATAAATGGAGATAACATCAAGTTCATGGATTGTAAAGTTAAATATTGTTAAGAGTGTCTCCCTGGTGCCGCAGCGGTTGAACACTGGGTTGCGAAGCTGCCCGCGGCCTCTGCGGCGCCGCTTCGATCCCTGGCTGCTCCCCAACCACTGGAGGAGGGTCCCACATGGCGCGCAGACCTCTCCTGCCGCCCGCTGCTCCCCTCAGCAGTGTACTTCGGTCCTTCTGCCTGCTCTGCTCCCCGCTCTGGCTCTGGTGAATTCTCTCACCCTCCCGCGCTTCTGACTGTACCCAGTGTAAGTATAAACAAAACAAACAAATAAATAAATAAATAAAAACATGCCTCTATAAAAACAAAAACAAAAACAAAACTGTTAAAATAAAAAAATATATATATATATTGTTAAGAGGTTAATTCATTCTACTGATTCTACACAGTCCCAATCTAACTTGCAGTCATTTTTTTTTCTAATAGAAATGGACAAAACAGGTTTTAAATTAAATATAGATGCAAATGACCTGGAATTGCCAAAACAATTAAAAATAACAATAAGATTGGATGTCTCATTCTCCATTGCATAGGAGAATAACTATTTCTATTATTGTGTTAATTAGTTGTACTGTAATTATTGCTAATATAATTAATGTGGGTTTCTTGAGGGCAGAGATATCTTAGTCATCTCTGTCTTAATCATTTCTTGTGTTAACAAAAACAAATGTTTTCAGTAAAATGTGTTGATGTGGTTAAAAATAATGATTATTTTGTATATATATAATTTTAATTTGAGGAAAAAAGGCTAGGTGTCTAAATCACTGAGCATGTGGGAAGTACTTTCTAGCTTTCTGGTGATAATATCAGAAATTTATTCAGCTTTCCAGGAGCTAAGTCCAGAACCCTAGGTTTTCATTTAACACATGGGGAACTTCCCTTGAGGTTATTCAATGAGTTTGGTTTTACAAGGAATTGCTTGGAACCTGGCTACGGTCAATCTCAGATTTAATTATTCATGGCAGATATTTTTTTGCCAATGGACATCTTTGTTTATATTGAATTTGGTGATTCTAGTCCGTGATCCCATGTGTTTTCTCTTCCTTTAATATTATTCAGCACTCAGTTCTTCACAGTGGAACAGAGGGACCCCTTTCAATATTAAAGGTGAACCCCTTAATTCTGGGCAGCATCAGTCAATGGATTTTATATTCTGCCAATTTTCTAATGCTTTATTCTTAATCCAAAGCCCTGTGGACTTTTATAAACAGCTTTGATAAAACCAAAAGGGTATTCACTTTCTCTACACCAGAGTTGCAAATTGGTATTGGTCCATGTTTACACATTTCCAGCCATTACCTCTACTCAAAGTTGTTTATTTGCAATGAAATTTGGTCCATTTTAGTGTCCATTTAGATTATCCATAGTGATTTTTGAAATCATCTGTTATCAATTGTTTATCATTAGGAAATTTCACAGCACACTATTAAAGTCATTGCAGTTGAGACCTGATTTTCCTTCTATGAGGTTATTAAGGGCAAAACCAATTCAAGAAGAAACTTTTTCTATCTATAACAAACAAACATGCTTCCACTTGATTTTCTGGGTTTTTCCTTCTCTTCAAGACCAAAAAGATTTAGACAGTATTAAGGTGATGCAAAACAATCTGTCAAGAATAAAGCAGTACTTGGAGGGTGAGTATGGGGACCATAAACAAGGCACATATATTAAATTATCAGAGTCAGTCTCACAGGTAACATGTATAGTTAGATTCTATAGTCCACAGAGAGCATCCAACCAGTCAATGTTGTTGATCACCTGTAAATGCCTTTTTTTTTTTTAAGATTTATTTATTTATTTATGCAAACACTGGGTATAGTCATTCACCAGAGCCAGAGTGGGGAGCAGAGCAGGCAGAAGGACCGAAGTACACTGCTGAGGGGAGCAGCGGGCGGCAGGAGAGGTCTGCACACCATGTGGGACCCTCCTCCAGTGGCCGGGGAGCAGCTGGGGATTGAACCGGCGACACAGAGGCTGTGGGCAGCTTCGCAACCCAGCGCTCAACCGCTGCGCCAGCGGGGAGGCCCACCTGTAAATGCCTTTTTAAGATGTATGAGGATTCCAGAGATGAAAAAGTAAGTTATTTGGCAAACATGCAAAACATCAATAGAGAGATATGAATGGATGCTATTGGAGTTAAAAATGAAAGGAACTTTATATATAATTGGTTCGACTGTTGAGAAATCAGCTGTAAGACTGTTGGAAATCAGCTGTTTTATGGGGGTTCCTTTTTTATGCAAAGCTTTGCTTTTCTCTCCTGCTTCAAGGATTTTCTCTTTCTCTTTAGTTTTTGTCATTTTAATTATAATGTGTTCTGGTCTGTGTCTGTATGGGTAATTTTGTTTAGAACTCTTTGAATTTTGGACCTGGATGTCTGTCTATTTCTTTCCCCCAAAAAACAGTTCCCCTGTTATTTCTTTAAGTAGGGATTCTGCGTATTTCTCTTCAAACTGTGATATGAACATTGTTCCTTTTGGTGCTGTTCCATAAGACTCTCTTGTTGTTTTTAGTTTTCTTAATTCTTTTATCTTTTTTTCTGTTATTTTTGGATATTTCTACTACCCTATCTTCCATTTCACTGATTCATTCCTCAGTCTCATTGAATCCACTGGTGATAACATCTATTGTGTTTTTAAGTTCAATTATTGCATTTTTACATCTCCTTGACTCCTTTTTGAAGCTTTTTAATATATTTTTTGTCTTGCATTTCTCATTTTGTTCATTTATTGTTCTTTAATTCCAGTTATTATCATTAAGATTATTGCTCTGAAATCTTCTCGTTGTAGTTGGTTAATTCTGTGGTATTAAAGATTTTTCAAAGGTTTTTTTCCTTGATACATTAATTGGGGTGAAGTCCTCTGCCTCCTCATTCTGTCTCATTATCTGTGATTATTTCTATGGATTAAGCTAGACTATTTTCCTTCCCAGTTCTATGGTAATGGACTTGCAGTTTGCAGGATATTGGCCAGGGCTGTTGTTTTCAATGCTGTGCTTTATGTTATTGTATTGATTGAAATCTGCTCACCAATCAGGATGAGTCCGGTTCATGAAATGGTGCTGAGTGTTGGTTCAACAATCCACCCTGCAGGGAGGGGACTGGAAATGTGTGGTATGTGGAGGCTATAGTCGACTGTCAAGGGCAAAAGTGACCCTCAGTGCTGCAGCTGCTTGAGCAGAGGGAGGAATCTGCAACCACTAACTGGTGAAAACTGGCCAAGGCAGACTCTATCCGTGGTGCTCTCACAGAGGCCCAAACTGGAACTGACTCTCCAACTGTAGCCTAGTTTTGATCTTAGCACATTTTGCTGTGTATTTCTCCTTAGTCTTTGCCATAAGCAGAGTGGCTAGTGGGTTATGGGCTTGGGCAACAGGCAGACACTAGGAGAAATTGCAGATTGCACAGTAATTAGGCTGCCCAAATGCCTGCCAAACACAGATAGAGGTGGTGCTCTTGGGACTGCTGAGCTGGCAGATGCATCTCCAGGTGCCATCAGATCAGTGTCCACCTAGCAATTCAGGAAGCATGTGTTTGTCCCACTGCCATAGGCTAGGAACTGCTGGAAGACCTGGGAGTCTGGTTATGGTAGGGACAGGTGCTTTTGCTAAGTTAGCCACCAACAATTCCAGGTATATCAGCTCAGCACCTGCTTAGCAGTCAGTGTTCCCTATGGTAGATGATGCTTGCTTGGCTGTAGCGCACTAGGAGCTCAGGGACACCCCAGGCAGTACCATGGGGTGGGAGAGGTTGCCTTTTGGGACCACAAGGTAGTTGCCTGCAGACCAGGTATGTCAGCTCTATGTCTGCCCAATAATCACTGCATTTTTAGGAAGGCAGAGAGAAGGGGTGCCTGCTAGTCTGCATTGGGCTGGGAACCTAGGAGGAAGTAGGGTCAGTTTTATAGCTTGTAAAAGGCTGAAGTTCAGTGCACTGGAAACAAAATTCCCTCCTCCTCCTAGGGGAAGGGCAGGGCAGGACATTCTGCTTGCCACCCCAGGCTGTGAGACTTCCCAGTGCAAGTGATACGGAAAACAGCTTGGTGGTTTCTCGATAATTATGAATTTCACTCCTAGGTATGTACCAAAAAAAAAAAAAAAAATTGAAACTGGGTCTCCCAAAAAATACTTGTACATGAATATTCATAGCAGCATTATTCTCAATGGCTAAAAGGGGGAAACAGCTCAAATGTCCATCAGTGATGAAGGTGGAATAATATCCAGGAATACTATTACTGATGTATTATAAATAAGATTAATATAATATGATAGTAATATTAATATTATTAGAAAGGAATGTAGTACTGACATATTTATAATTTGGATCAACCTTGAAAACACCATGCTAAATGGATGAAACCAGACATAATACATCCCATTTTATGACTTAATTGATATGAAATGTCCATAATAAACAAATCCCTAGGGAGAGAAAGCAGGTTGCCATGGACAGGAGGGCATGAGATGATGAAAATGTTTTGGAACTAGAGAGAGAAGGTAGCTGTATAACACTGTATACTTTAAAATGGCGAATTTTGTAGTATGTATATTTTACCACATACAAATGTTAAAAAAAAAAAAACAAAACCAAAACACCATGGGGCAATTTGAAGGCCTCCTGAAATTTAGGATACTTGGATATGAGGGAGTATGAAGATATTTGCAAAAGTATCTTCTTAGAACGTGGGTCAGAATCTAAGAAAATAAGATGTTAAAATTTCAGGAATAGGGCCTCCCCTGTGGTGCAGCGGTTGAGTGCTGGGTTGAGAAGCTGCCCGCAGCCTCTGCAGCACCTGTTCGATCCCCGACTGCCGGGGCAAGGGTCCCACATGGCGCGCAGACCTCTCCTGCTGCCTCTCCTGCTGCCCGCTGCTTCCCTCAGCAGTGTGCTTTGTCTGTCTGCATGTTCTGTTCTCTGCTCTGGCTCTAGTGAATTCTTTCACCCTCCTGCGCTTCTGACTGTACCCAGTGCTTGTATAAATAAATAATAAATCTTTAAAAAAATTTTTCAGAAACAATATCCATAGTGTTTCTTCAATTAATTTTTTCCTATTAAAATAAAATAAAAAGAAATAAAAAATGAATTTAAAAAACATCAAAAGTATCTGAAGGTAGTGAAATATTTCTAACCATTTATCTGGTCTACCAATTTGTTTCTCTATATAGTTAACTTTCTCTCTGCACATACATAAAAATTTTTCCATAAAATGCAAATCAAAACCACAATGAGATATCCCTCACTCCTGTGAAAAAAGCTGACATAAAAAACAAACACTCAACAACCCCCCCAGAAACAATGTATATCATGAGGGTGCAGTGAGAAAGGAACTCTGTGTTCACTGTTAGTGGGAACGTAAATTGCTGTATGGAAAATGGTATGGAGTTCCTTAAAAATCTAGAAATAGCCTCCCTGGTGGTGCAGGGGTTAAAGTCTCAGCACTATAAAGCTCTCTGACCACTGAGGTTAAAATTCAATCCCTGGGCAAGGAGCTAAGCCACAAGGTACAGCAGACCTCTCCTGGCTCCCCCAATGCTCCCCTTAGCAGTGTATTTCAGTAGATCTGCCTGTTCTGCCCCCCACTCAGAACCCCCCAACCTCTGGCATATACCCCAGTTTTTGTATGCATAAATAAATAAAAATAAATCTTTAATAAAAATCTAGAAATGACAAAGCAATACTTCTAGGTATTTATCCAAAGAATATGGAAACACTAATTTGAAAAGATTTATGTGCCCTATGTTCACAGCAGCATTATTCAGAATAGTTAAGGCATGAAACAGCCCAAATGCCCACTGATGGATGACTAAATAAAGTGATATATATATATATATTCAATGAAATACTACTCGGCTATTAAAAAAGATGAAATCTTGCCTTTTGCAAGATTGGATGGAACTTGAGGCGATTATGTCAAGTGAAATAAGACAGAAAGGAAAAGACTATAATCAGATGATTTCTCTGATATGTAGAACATAAATAACCAAAGCAAACAAACTAACAAATCACAACAAATATAACTCTTAAACTCTGTAGGAATACAGTGTTTTCCAGAGGGGGAGGGGCAGGGGTGTGAGAAGGCAGGGCAGAGGCTGACAACCTAATAGTTGTCAGCCCACTAGCACCTTGATGGCAAGTGAGGCAAGGTCCATGCACAAATAGAGGTGAAGACGTACCCCTGGAATGTATATAGTTGTATAAATTAATAAAATTAAAAAATTTCCATAATAATGTTCATCTCATTTAAATAGTGATAATTTCTGGATGGTAAAAATTGGGCTGATTAAAAAAAAGTTTTCCTCTTTTTTAATTATTTGGATTCTTTATGTTAATGCATATCATTTTAATGAAGATCATTGCTTGATTTTTCTTAAATTAACCAACTAATGAACATAAAAAAATGAATGTAAATAAGGCAAGATTTAGTGGCAATTAATTCTGGGGCAAATATGGCTAATTGCTTTTTCTTTCTATTGTTTTGGGGTGATTTTTCCATTTCCAAAGTAAAACATGGAAAGAGAAACAAACATTCAGAAAGTTACCCAGTGTTACAAAACCTCTAGGGGTTGAGATGGTAGGGGTTCAAATTCAGATTTTCTGCACCCTGAAGCTCAATTCTCAGACTTCAGTTAATCTTGCTGTAAGTAACATGCTTTTGTTTTTAAAAAATTCAATCTAAATACATTTCCTCCCCACCCTGGATTCAACGACTGACTGTGCTACATCTTTCCTTCAAAATGCCAAGACTGCAGAGGAGGGTATTTTCTGTACTACCTCTTAAGAACATGAAGAACTCATACCATTTCCAGGAAATTATCGCCTACTACCAAAATGCCCCAGGGATGGAGCATCTGCTGTGTACAGGACACAAATAAGAGGCATTACTCAGAGAATCTGAGCCTGAAGATGTCATGATTAAGATGTCCAGTTTCCTGTTTTGTGGTAAGGAGACATTCATTTGCTTATCCATTTACTCAATGTTTACTGAGTTCCTGGGAACTATAACAGTTGATTGCTGATTTCACTAAGGTGCTCCTTAAGACCTTTTGGTTAGAAGGCAAAAAAACAGCTTAAACTAAGGAAAAGGGAGAGTTTACCACAGAAATAAGGGGATGTTTTACAAGATCAAAAGAGAGAAATGTATCTGGACCTTGGACACAAATGGCACCAGGATAGGAGTTGGTGGTTTAGAATAAAAGCTCTGAAGACAGATTGTCTGAGTTTGAATCTGTTCTAAACAAGCCCTTCTAATCTTGGATAATTTACTTAACTACTCAGTGTGCTCATCTGTAAAATGGGTATGCTAACAAAAATGGGTGTACTAACAGTAGCTTTCTCATAGGTGGTTCTGAGCATTTAACTGTAATGCATGTAAAGGACTTACCCTAGTGCCAGCTACTTAGTAAATCTTTAATAACTTAGTTGTTTGAATTCTTATTATAATATGTCATTGCAGATTTGATTTCTTAACTTTCCAGTTCATATGGTTAAGAATGACCACTCATTCCTACCAGTTTTATTCATCCTAGTCCAGTAACATGGATCAAATTAACTTGACATTCTCTTAGTTCTGAATTTAAACTTCTAGAGAACTGAATCCAGTAGGCAGGGACATACTAATCCTGGCTGCCAGGAATCCATTGTTGTAACTCTGTAGATTGAGAAAAGGGGGAACAGATGGATGACACTGGTCAGAAAAACTGTGATGTGTATAATACACCAAGGAAACCTCTAAATCGGCTAACTCTTGGTGTCATTCAAAGGAAAAAGAGAAAAATGGAAATGGTCCTAACTTTTTTTTTTTTTTTTTTAGAATAGCAAATAGATTTAATCTGACATGTCAATTCCAGTTGATTAGTAGTACTCAGATTCTCAGAATTCCTCTAAAAAGCCATTCACTCGCTGGGTAAAGGAAATACTGGTTGACATGACAGTCAATGTCTATCCTTGGATTCTTAGGAAAGGTCTTTCCAGCTGTAATTTATAATTGAGAAATTTGAGATCCTGTTAACAAGGGAGGAGGCTGGAATCTTTCAAAGATTTGTTTACAAATAACATAACTCTTGAATTTGTTATATGTTTAGGAACACTTTCTAAATATCTCTTAAATCTGTGCTCTTTTATTATTTTTTTTAAACAATATCAAGAGATCTTTATAATCATCCCAAACCAGCATTGATGAAGGCTGTCTGGGTCAATGATTCATTTTTTCAAATTAAAATATTTGAACAGATCCTTTAATGAGAGATTTGTTAAGAATTCAAATAAAAGGCAAATCTCTTCTTTCTGGTGGATGAAAAAAAATAAAAACTTACTTAATATTTATGCATTTGTGGTATTCTTACACAGGCTGCATTTGAATGCTCTGCTTTCTATATTGTTGGTCTATATAGGTCTTAGTCTCTACTGAAAAGACTGTGGTTTCTTAAGGTTAAGAACTATCTTGCTTATTCTGTGTCCCTACGCCCAACATCATAGCTGGGCTTTGCACCCAGCATACTCAGGAATGATGGACTGAAATAAGTGGTTGCCTTAGAAGTGTTTGGCTCCCTATTGTGTTTGTATATTCTTGATGATTTCTATCAGTTTGATCCATAGCTGGAGTCAAAATTCCAGTCCACTCAGGGAGCTATGTATCACCTCTATTGATAAAAGCTTGAGAGGAAACTGATGGAAGTGATAACCTCCAGGTTTGGCCAACTATAGCTTTCCCTTTTCTGCTAATAGAGGTAAAATAATTTTCTGTTGCCAGCCTCTGTGAAACCCCTGCCTTATCTGTGCACCTGTTTCAGGGATAAACAACTACGCATTTACAAGGTCACTTACTAAGGGCAGTAAATCCTACCTTTACCTTTGTGTTCAGTTGAGACCAATGGAAAATGCTCTTGCAAGTCTGGTTGCGTTATTCTCATTCTTAGAATATAACTCAGAGCCTGGCAAATAGCAATAATACGCAGTTTGGAATAAATGAATGAATCCATATTGGGGTGGAGGGGGAGAGAAAGAGAGAGAGAGAGAGAGAGAGAGAGAGAGAGAGAGAGAGAGAGAGAGAGAGATTCAAAGTCCTGGCAACTCCATTGAAAAAAAAAATTTTTTAAAAGATTTAATTTATTTATACAAGAACTGTGGTACAGGTCAGAGGTGCAGGAGTGTGAGAGAATTCACCAGAGACAGAGCAGGGAGCAGAACAGGCAGACTGACTGAAGACAGGGAACAGCGGGAGAGGCAGGAGAGGTCTGCTGCGCCATGTGGGTTTCTCCCTGGCTGCCCGGGAATCAAACCTGCACTGTAGAGACTGCGGACAGCTTTACAGCGTGGTGCTCAACCCGCTGCGCCATCAGGGAGGCCCTCCATTGAAAAATTTTAATCTCAATACCATTGGAAAAGAATATGTTGAGAACAAGCAAACCGTTTTGTCTTTATTAAGGCATTAATAATAATAATTTCATTATAATTTATAATATTGGCTGTTTTGAAAGTTTATGATTCATGCACTAGGAGCTGTGCTGAGTATTTGTCACGTATCTCAGGGTGAGTTCTTCAGAAGCAAATACTTAGATGGAGTTTAGGATGCAAAATATTTGTTAGAAATCAGGAATAGGCAGCAGAACCTGGCAGTGCAAGAAGGATCCCTAAAATCTCAGTCAACCTGCTGGGATATTCTGAGGGGAGTATTTGCCATCAGCAAATCCTACATTAGGCTGATGTGGCCAAACTTTTATGTATGCGCCTGACTCAGTCACAAGGGCCAGGTTGACCCTGGAAGGGCAGGATTTTGAATGAGGGACTCTCTACAGCTGAGACCACAGAGAAAGAACTGATAGCTGGTGAGTCTGCAGCCTGCATTCTCTGCAGCTGGACTATAAATTCTTCCTTGATGGAGCTGTGCATGGCCATCTCTATGTTTACTGTGGCATATATTATTGGATTTAATCAGCATGGCAGCTGATCTTTCAGATGAAGAAATTGTGGCATTGGGGGGTCAATGCCTATTGTGTTCCATTACACTGAGTTACATGCTGGGCATTCAAAGGGGAAAGAGTTGTAGATTATGTCCTTGGAATTTTCTAATGGGGAGAAGAGACATGCCTGAGAACATAGGAAGTCCATATCACTTGTCAAGGCTATATCTCAGGGAAAATGCAACTTATAGTGCATAGATTTATAATGGGAAATTATTTCCATAACAATTATTGTAAAAAATTTAGATACATAGTCATTGCCTTACCATTCAACACTTTTTATCCATTAACATTGACCTGAGACACTTTTAAAAAACACTTAAAAGGCATTATGTAAATACTGAAGGGATAATAAAAGGCCATGTGCAATCATTTGTACCTTAAAAATTTGACCTTTGTCTTGGTGGAGGAATTACAGGGACAGTAAGATGTTGCATAAAATACCAGGTCCACGAAGAGTGTATTCTTTAGTGAGAAGAGTGATGAACTCTGTATCTGTACAAACTGCACTGGTAGGTGAGATGCAGAGATGCAGTGCAGAGGGGTAAAGGAGAAGTTTAATAAAGAATCATGTGAAGGTCTTTCCTCTTTTAGAACTTTCTTACAGACAATAAGGAAGGAATAAAGCACCTATTACATTTTATGCCCTATCTTAGAATTGTGTGTTAGATTCTTACAATATTTGTGATGAGATAGAAATAGGAGTAAAGCATCTGGGGAAGAGCCTTTCTTACATATTTGGAGAGCTAAGACTCACCAAGTCACAGGCTATCTACCAGGAGAAATGTTTTCCTGGTGAATCAAATTTTCCTTTTTATGACAGTGTCACAGATTAATAAGTTAACATGACCAGAGATACACAAAGAGGTGTTGACAAAGCCTAATTTTCAACTCTACCCTGTATTTCAAGAGTTGTGTTAAATACCTTAATTTTTGTGTTTTAAAATACTACATGAGTGATCCCTTGGTTTTGATGTTTGTAATTGATTTTAAATTATACCAACAGAGTTAATATTTAAATATGTGGTTGGGGGACAGTCAGTCTCTGATTGGGAGATGCTCCAGAAATGACCAGTTGGCATTTATTTATAAAACAACACTCCAAAGGAATATTGTGTTTCAACTATATTTACCCTTGACTGATACTTTAACAAGTTCTTATAATTAGCATAAAAATTAGAAATGGGAGAAGCATGTGATCAAGGACACCCAGGAATCACAAACAGTTAAGGGGGGGATATCCTAAAAGGTCCAGCCATCCAAACACACAAAGGCAAGGAAAGCAGATTCTTAGGTAAAAGATACCTTTAATTGGTGTGTGTGTGTGTATAGGGAGGGAGGGAGGGAGAGAGGAAGTGAGAGAGAGAGAGAGAGAAGAAAGGATTTCAAATGACAGCAAAACTGAAAATTACCCATCCCCTCATGAGCAAATGCCTAGCCAAAGTAGGGGGGTGGGAAGTGAACTCCAAAAACTGGCCACAAGCCTAAGGTACCTCTGGCAGGGAACCACAAGAAAGGGGTTAGGCAGTTTCCAGTGAGCTGGGACAAGAAAGATCGGAAATTTAATATGTACCATATAATCCACCAGGAGGTCAAGATAACTGCTGCCATTTTTTCCGTCAAAATGGTAAAGTCCCAGGAGCAGACTTAGACTGTCTCTTACCCACATGTCTCTCCTCCAAATAGCTCCATATCAGCCTTGAAATATCTCCCCTCCTTCCTTTATTCTACTTCAATTTATATATGTATTATGCTTCTTGACAGCTGCCCCTCCCCCCCACATTCAGGAAATTGGTTCAGGACAAGCTGGGAGTTGCAGCCCTTGTGGGCTGCATGTAAGTGGGGGTGGTAAGAATGGCACTCACTCATTGCACTGCAATGTTTCTCCTCCTCTCATGGAGATGCGTTCTGTAACAGTGGGTTTTCATTGATAAAATGACTGGTATTCAAGATAATGTAGATTTGCTGAAATAATTTAGAGTCACTTCCCAAACTTATATGAATAAGCCATAAAACTAATGAACTTTACTATTCAACTTTCAGAATGGCTTGATTCTAATATGATCCTACCTCCATGCATTAAGTTTGATGATTCTGGTTCCCTGATGCTGTCTTAGAGTTTCACTGAATTCTGTCTCAGAATATTATGTTTGGCATCTTTACAGACACATCACCCAAAGCAGTGATAATGAAGGCAAAGATAAACAGCTGGGAATACATGAAATTAAAGAGCTTCTGTACAGCAAAAGAAACAATAACCAAAACAAAGAGAAACCCCACTGACTGGGAGAAAATTTTTGCACACAACACTAATGATAAAGGACTGATCACAAAAATCTACAAAGAGCTGATGAGACTCAACAAAAACAAAGTGAATAATCCAGTCAAAAAATGGGCAGAAGAGCTAAAAATAAACTTCTCCAAAGAGGAAATACAAATGGCAACAGGCATATCAAAAAATGTTCAACATCACTTGCAATCAGGGAAATGCAAATCAAAACTACAATGAGATACCATCTAACACCAGTGAGAATGGCACATATTAAAAAATCTAGCAACAACAAATGTTGGCGAGGATGTGGAGAAAAAGGAACTCTCCTGCACTGCTGGTGGGAGTGCAAACTGGGCCAACCACTATGGAGAGCTGTGTGGAGTTTTCTTGACCTACTAAAGATAGAGCTTCCATATGATCCAGCAATTCCAATCCTAGGTATTTACCCAAAGGATACAGAAACATTAATTCAAATGGGCACCTGCACCCCTATGTTTATAGCAGCACTATTGACAATAGCTAAGCTATGGAAACGACCCAAATGCCCAAAAATAGATGACTAGATCAAGAAGATGTGGTACATATAAACAATGGAATATTACTCAGCAATCAAAAAAGATAAACTCATGCAATTTGCAGCAACATGGACGGAGCTGGAAGGGATCATGCTCAGTGAAATAAGCCAGAAAGAAAAAGAAAAATACTGGATGGTCTCACTCATAGCAGGAATTTAGAAAACCTAAATAAGGGACCAGTAAAAAGACTAATTATAATAAAGAAAAAATCAAAATCAAAAGCAAGTATAAACCAGAGACACACTAATGGGGTGTGGTGGGCAGAGGAGGGATTAGGGCCAAAATTAGCGGGGTGGGAATTGTACGGGGAATATAACCAAAATGAAAATGCATACATTGTGTAAAAATGAAAAATGATGTAAGAATTTTAAAAAAAAGAATACTGTGTTTGGGGGCCTCCCTGGTGGCTCAAGGGGTTAAGTTGCAGCACTATGAAGCTATCCACAGCCACTGCAGCACTGCATGCATGATTGGCCAGGGAGCTAATCCACCTGGCGAAGCAGACCTCTCCTGTCTCCCCACTGCTCCCCTCAGTAGTGTATTTCAGTCAATCTGCCTGTTCTGTTTCCCAATCTTAAAAAAAAAGAATGTTGTGTTTGTCTCAAGATAATCTGTCAAGCACAGAATGCTCAGAATACATGCAAGAACAGAGAGCGAACTGGGATGTCATTGAGCTTGGATGTTCTGTGACTGGTTTTTTATTTGTGCCTGCTTGTTGTTGAATGCTTAGCTAATAAACGTTTATGTGACAGTATTTGGTACTAGATTCACTTTTTTTTTTAAGATTTATTTATTTATTTATTTATTTGATTATTTGATTATTTGTTTATTTATATAAGCACTGGGTACAGTCAGAAGCGCGGGAGGGTGAGAGAATTCACCAGAGCCAGAGTGGGGAGCAGAGCAGGCAGAAGGACCGAAGTACACTGCTGAGGGGAGCGGTGGGCGGCAGAAGAGGTCTGCGCGCCATGTGGGACCCTCCTCTGGTGGCCGGGGAGCAGCCGGGGATCAAGCAGGCGCTGGAGAGGCTGCGGGCAGCTTCGCAAACCAGCGCTCAACCGCTGCGCCACCAGGGAGGCCCTAGATTCACTTTTATTGCAGCAATGTTTGGGGGAGGTAGTTTATACCGACCTACCTTTATATCAATATATTAAATAATTACTTATTAAACAACTAACCTCTTGAAACCTACACTCTACCAAAAAACCTAGTAGCTGGTGCTTAACCAAATTGGTCTGAGTCATTTCATATAGTCACACTGCATCCTTCCAAGCCAGAGATAGATATTCCCAGTGGAAAGTTTGTTCAGACTCCAGTGCTTATATAAGGTATATTCTCTCTTTCCCTTCTGCTCGAATTTTATCAGTAGAAGTATTATTTACTTGTAGAAAAAAAAACAAAAGAATGAACTTGGGGTTTGAAAACTTGAGCATTTAGATTAAAAGGCTTCTGGGTTTTCCAATTCTCTTGAGGAAATCTTGAGTTCACACTGGTGTTCTGAGCTCATGCCCTCACTCTTGCCCAATGAGAGATGCAAGCTGATGATACAATTTTGTAATGTGGTGATAGCAAGATACATTGCAAATAAATGAATGATGTGGCTGCAAAAGAGACACAGGAAGGGCTGGTTCACAAGTAGACCTCTCTGCAATTCAGCTTAGTCATTACCTGAAGGAGAGAATGAGGAAGGATGGCTTTATGTGGTATTTGAGTGGTCCTTAAAAAGTAGTATTTGAGCTGGTCCTTAAAAAGTGGCCAGGGTTTGGATACACCCCTACATTTGCAACTTTTTGTTAAAAATGAAAATAAGAGATGTGGAGGTGTTAATGCAATTTTTCAAAGGCACTGTTTGATATAGTCTCATATAAAGGAGTGACTGCTCATTTTTCTATGAGGGGAAAAACTGTGAATATCAAATGGTGGGGAGAAACAGATGGGATTAGCATATTCTTGTTAAGGTTGAAAGCAGGAAAAAGAGTTAGGTGATGGGGGGGGGGAAGTGATTAAAGAGCATGAGAGACTTTTAGTTTTGTATTAGCATTGGTGGATATTTTTGAGAAAATAGGATTTGCTAATAAAGGAGGGGGTGTTTGAAATTAATAAAGGCTTGATAAATGGCTGAGGCGAGACACACCTTTTTTCCTGTCATCTCTAATAAAACTAATGGAAAGGAGAATGTAGTAAAATAAGAAAAATTGCAAAAGAGGTATAATAGTAAAGCAGACCTTTTATTTAATTTTGTAGGAGTGTGAATTGTTTTTACAAATTCATCTTTTTTTGAGAGATATTTGGCAGAGTATCAACTAGGTTATACCTCAGTTACCAACATCCCCCACATGATGGTGGCTTAGAACAACAAATGTTTATTTCTCATTCATGCTGTGTGTTCATGGTGGGTCAGTTGAAGTTTGGTCCCACATTGCTCACCACAGGACTTAGGCTGTTGGAGCAACCACTATCTGGAATATTGCCAGTCACTGTGGCAAAAGACAGAAAGATCCGGAAGATTTCCAATAGGCAATAATATGGTGATGAAATATGTTCCTTGCAGTCACAACTTATTGGCCAAATCACATGACTTTTCTACTGGGAAGGGGTCTAGCAGGCACATTTATGAGGCCCTGGTGGACAGAAAACTGGAAACATGCTGGGAGCTGAACAGATGAACCATAACAAGTAAAATAGAAAATATTTATTGCTATTGGCACATCAATTCCATTTTGGGACTTCATCCTAAAAAATACTCCCACAAACACCTTAACCTATATGTTCAAGGATGTTCCTTCCAATAATCGGAAACCTAAATAGTCAGCAACAGTGAATTAATTAATAGGATACCAATGCAATGGAATACTATGAAGTTCTTAAGAAGTATAGATGTTCCAAATAAATTAAGTGCTTAAAAAGTTATAAAAGTGGGGCCTTCCTGGTGGTGTAAGGGTTAAGTCTCAGTGCTATCACCGCTACTGCCTGAGTTCTATCCCTGGCCAGGGAGTTAACACACATGGCGGAACAGACCTCTCTTATCTCACCCCTGCTCCTCTTAGCAGTATATCTCAGTAGATCTGCTTGCTCTGCTTCCCATTCTGTCTCTGGTGAATCATCTCACCCTCCACACCTCTGGCCTATACTCCAGTTCTTCCATGCAAAAATAAATAAATAAATCTTCAAACAATTATAAAAGCATATGCATAGAATAATAGTATTTGCTAGCATAGTCATGATTTCTTGAGCATTTACTATGGCCGGGCACTGTGCTAAGTGTTAAATGTTTTATAAGCATCATTTCCCCACAGAAGTAATAGGAATTATCACTCCCACTTTAGAGATGAAGACCCTAAAGCTCAGAGAAGTTAAGTGACTTGTGCAAGGTTACCCAAATAAGCAGTTCTGCCTCTGGAGCCCCAGTCTGTCTGAGATAACAGTTTCCTATGGTGGTGGGAGCTACTAGCAGGGCATAGAAGGAAAGACTTTCACAGTCTACTTTATGGAATTCAATGAACTTGTATTTGTTTTTCTTTGGACAAGTTTGTATTACTTTTTTCAAAAATAATATAAAAGTAAAAGTTTTCTTTAAAATCTAGAAGTGATGCAAACAAAGGGAAAAATAGAAATAGTGCAGACAAGATGGAGATAATCATGTATAAATAGAAGTCAAGCATCCTTGGGGAAAACAATCTACAGATATATCCAGCATCAATCCAAGTGCTTGAGTTTCAGCCGAGGTAAGAAGGAAATCTTACATCAGACTTACTGAATGTCTAAACCAAAGACAGGGAATGGAGCCTGGTAAGAGATATTTGAAGGATCTCTCAGGGAGTTTGGGTGGCCTGGTAAATGCTATTGAGGCTTCCAACTGCCTTCTGGAGGAAACCAAAAGGTTTTCTTGAGAGTTCCTCTGCAAACACTAAGGATGAGGGATCTCTAAAAATAAGTGGTAGGCTTCATACAAAATAAGTCCCGTTGGGCAATTTTGAAAATAGAATTATTTAGTTGGTGAATAAAAGTGCTATTATGATCTTCTGCTTTTGGAGCTCAGCAAGACTGTCTTAAAGAGTTCCTCTCATGTAATTTTTTCAAATGGGCTCCTGCTGGGGCCACAGGTGGATTCACAGACAGGTAGTAAACCATCAAACACACACTCAATGATGCAAAACACACACACAAGCATGTTTATCACAGCATTGTGTGTGACAGGGAAAACCCAGAAATGATCTAAAATAACACCAATTGGGTATTCATTAAAACTCTTTTGGAATGTTCATGGACTGTACTATTATGTAGCTCTTTAGATCAGGAGCTGGCAATCTATGACTCAGGCCAAATCTACCCCATGAGTTAAGAATCATTTCTATAGTTTAAAATTTTTTTTTTAATTTAAAAAGAATATTTCACAGCATGTAAAAATCCTATGAAATGCAAATTCCTATGTCCATAGATAAAGTTTTTTTAAAAAACAGTCACAGCTATTCACTGAATTATTGTCACATTGTTGCTGCTTTCTTGAGGGATGGTAGAGCTAAGTAGTTGTGGCTGGGATCCAGTGACCCAAAAAGCCTAAAATATTTGCCACTGGGCCCTTTACAGAAAAAGTTTACTGACCCCTATTCTAGAAGAGATCATTCAACAAAATTTTTAAGAAAAGCAAGCCCATTTTAATCCTTCCTAGGGTCCCTGCGCTTTCCTTTTTATCCTGGCTCTGTCTCAGCTCTCTTTGACCTGGCTTATTTTTGCTTTCTTGTTTTGTGTTTTCATTTGTTGGGCTGTCTCCCTCTTACTGCTGTTGCAGATCCTTCATTTTTCAAAAAAAACCAAAAAAGGTAGCTTTTTGTATGAGTTCAGTAATAACTAATCATTTTTTAAAAATCAAAGGAGAGGCCTCCCTGGTGGTGCAAGGGGTTAAGTGTCAACACCATGAAGCTATCTGCAGCTACTGCAGCAGGAGCTAGATTCCCCAGTCAGGTAGGTGACCCACATGGTGCAGCAGACCTCTCCTGACTCACCCGCTGCTCCCGTCAGCAGTGTATTTCAGTAAATCTGCCTGTTCTGTTCCCCACTCCGACTCTGGGACTCTGGTGAATCCTCTCACCCTCTACATCTCTGGCCTATACCCCAGTTCTTGTATGCATAAATAAATCTAAAAAAAAAATCAAAGGATATGTGAATATGCTGTTACCTGTCCACCACTGGATTGGAAACTCCCTGGGAGCAGTGACTATATCCTCATTGTACCCCAAGCATGTAGCACAGGGCTAATACATAGTAGAGCTTCAGTAAATTTTTTTAAATTATTGTATGAATAAATGAATTGTAGGTCTATCACTCTACCAACCTACCTACCTATCATCTATCTATTTATCACATACAACATACTGTGTGCAATATGCTTTTTTCTGCATGCTGATGTGTGGGGTGCCTCAATACATAGAAATTATATTAAACTTGCAATATAATGTCTGAGAGAGTAGTTTCCTTCTTTCTTGGCAACAGAAAGCATACCTCTCAGCATGGGAGCCAAAGTTCTTTAATAACTTGCTTCTGTTTGACTCAGATGTAGCCTCAGGCAGGCAGAGAGGATCACCAACAGGAAGCAGCATGTTAATCTGTTTTGGGTGCAACACTTGGGCAGGGGCACAGGAGAACCTGCAGGAAGCATTTCTTGGGCCCTCTCGCTTAGGAAGGTACTTGTTTTTCTTGTGCCATGAGTATATACCTCACTGATCTTCCTACCTTCTTGTCTCTATTTTCTGACTTGCTAATCTGTACCCCCTTCCTATCCCTAAGATGCTGTGAATATAGGTGAATTAATGCATAACACTGCCTGCCATGTGGGTGAGTCTGTGCATTACATTGATGGATTATGCTGGACACGTTTGATGAACCCTATTTTATAGGTAAGGAAACTGAGGCACAGAGAAGTTAAATAATTTACCCAGGAGCAACTCTAGTTCCCAAAACAGTGTTCTAACAACCACTTGGCTAGGCTACCTCTCCAATTTACCCCACTTCTTCCCCCCATTCTGGTGCTATTCTCCTAATCTAGCACTACTTCTCTTCTGGATGTGCAAGGCTTTCCTAGCTGCTATATAAATACACAATGGTGGGGCTGGGATGCACTATATTTGGTTAGAATTTTTCTAGAAGGCATCTTGGCAATATTTAGGAAAATGTTCTTGCCATTGGACAATAACAATTTTGCTTCTAGAAATTTGTCTTAAGAGGATAATTGTAGATGTGTGTGCAAAAGCTTATATATAATGTTCACTGCAGTGTCACTTAGAGTAATGAAAAACTACGTGTCCAACCACAAAGAATTGATTACATATATGATGATACAGTTCTATGAAGCAACATTATGCAGCCAGGAAAAAAAGATAAGTGGGGAGAAGAGAAGAATGTTATTGCAGAGAAACCTTCATTATTGTCTGTAATCACTTATTTTTTAAGCTGGGTGATAGGTCTAAGGAATTATGATATTATTCTTTATACCTCTTTTTATGTTTGAAATTCTGAAAACAAAAAATAAATTAAAAATCATCTTTTAGAATTTTTTAAATTGTGGAAGGACGATCATAAAATATTATGTTTAAACAAAATAGATTGCAACAAATAATACTAACATAATCCCAATTAAATCAGTGGATTTCTAGACATTAAAACTTTGTCCAACTTTTATTGTGATATAATGACAGATAGCACTATATAAATTTATGGTGGACAGCATCACATTGAACTTTTAATTGTGTTTCTCCTTAAATAGTGTGATTATAGGTGATTTATAGATCAACAATGTACCAGTATTAGTTTTGTTTAAAAAAAAAAGGCAATACTTTTTAACTTACTCTTCTTACACATAGCTATTTTATACTTCATGTGTAACTTCCTAAGCAAGGACCTTCAACATGATTTCTAGTTTGTCTTTTTCTTGGTATTCACATATCCAGTTTTTGCTAGATTTAACTTTTTCTTCACCTTTCCTCAATCTTTTCCTTTGTCTTTATTCTCTGCAGGACTTTAGATCTCACTTATGTCATACATTTAAAGCAGAGGATCTTCGGGTTATCCAAACCCCAGTCCAGTGATGTTATAAGATCTGTGTGTTTTCTCTTCAGCTGTATGAGTTTCATTTTTAAGCTCTTTGAGAAGCTAGGCAATAAATTACTTATGAGTAGTCAAGGATGGTGATAAGTTGCAAATTGACTTTATAATTTCATACTACTGAGGCATGTTGGAATATTCACTAGTTCCATCCCATCACATCAGAAAGGCTATTAAATATTAATCACACCAGGGTGTGAGCACATTAAGAAGCAGAGTGTGCCTACCGGGATAAGTTCGCAGAGGCAACCCTGGCCTGTCTTCTCCCTATGATTCATTTTGATAGAGAAATTGTTCGAAGTATTGGATAGTAGTGCTAAGGCTAATGACCTTGGCCTAATAGGAAGGTGCCCTAGCTTCTTAAAAAAATCACAACTGAAAAAAGATATCAAGGTGATAGGGGGAGGCCAGTCAGTCCACACAAAATGAAATGGTTTCCTGAAGAAAGAGAAGCAGCAGAAGTCAAGTTCATTTGGAATGTTTCAGCATATGTTCTGAATTTGAAAACACTGTGCATAAGGAAGGCAGGGAAAAAAGATTTTGCTGCATAGTTTAGGAAATGTGTGGGAAAGCGTTTGTAGCAGGAGGATTCAATTATAAGAGCTTCCTGTCCTTTCCCTCGCAGACCCAAAAGTATAGTTAAGAAAGTTCCAGATGGGTGGATGAAGAACTTCGTCAAATAATCTTGTGGGGGTAAATCTATTGCTCCCTATGTGTATTACTCAAGATTTTTGTGGTTGCAAGCAACAGTAACCCAATTAAAAAATAACTTCGGCGAAACCAAAAGAACTTTATAGGCAGGTATAACTGAAAGGCCCAGTGGATAGTGCTATTTTCATCATGGTTTGATTAAGAGGCTGGCACAGAGACCCGAAGAATCTGTTTTCCTCACTTTCTTGGCTCTGCTTTCCTCTGAGTTGGTGTGATTATTAAACTGGCTCACAGTGAATGGTGGCAAAAAGTGACCTGGATCTAGGGTCTCCCTTGGTGGCGCAGCGCTTAAGCGCTGTGTTGCAAAGCTGCCTGCCAGCTTCTGCAGCGCCAGTTCGATCCCCGGCCACCGGTGAGGGTCCCACAGAAAAAAAAGTGACCTCGCTCTAACTAACAAATTCAGTAGAAAGCACTTTCCCAATTGGCCAGGGGGCAGGGGTGGTGACTAGGTCTGAATCTTGCTGGTCTGACATGTTTTATATGTCCTTCTTGGATCCTTCACTGTGACCAGGGAGACTGAATGCCCCAACTATCCAGTTGAGGTCCTATGCCTAACTAGGAGTAAAGGAGGTATCAACCCTTTAAACTATATGGACTATGATGGGAGAATGGAGGTGCCACAGAGGCAATCTGGGCTGCCATCATCAGAGAAGCAGAAAAATAATGATGTTAAAGAGGGTGACAGCCATTCTGTAATGCTAAAGTTTATTCTGCAATGACTAACTCTTGAGGCAGATATTTGTGACCAAAGGCTATTGCCATAGAAACTTCCATTGAGGGGACAATTAGCATCTATTTTCTCATTGGTATGTTTTCAGGAGTTGCTTTTTTGATTTTGCATGCTTTCCTAGGAATCCTCCCATTGCAATCAGATCCTTGAGTTCATGGCCCACATCAACACACAATGCAGTAGCTAATTAGTGGCTTTTCAATGTTTGGTTGGTTCTTCCAATTCTTCTACTTTTAGAATAACAAATGTTCTTGAGATATACAAATAAAGAAAATCTAGCGAGGGTAATGCTGGATTTTCCAACCTAAGATCAACATTTGAGATCTAATTTAATAGTGAGCAGAACAGAAAAAAAAAATTCTTATTATATGCAGCGACTACAAGCATGGTATGCAAAGAGTAAGAATAAAATACTGTGAAAATTATGTCTCTGTATGCATTTGAAAGATTTGACAAATTTTCTCACATAGAATGATGACGAGACATATTAGGACTGGTAACATGCTCTCTTTCAAGTGGTTATATAGGGGCCTCCCCAGTGGCACAGTGGGTTGAGTGCAGCGCTGTGAAGCTGTCCGCAGCCTCTGCAGCATGGGTTCGATCCCCGCCGGCCAGGGAGAATCCCACATGGCACAGCAGACCTCTCCTGTCTTGTCTGCTGCTCCTCTTAGCAGTGTCTTTGATCCATCTGCCTGTTCTGCTCCCTGCTCTGTCTCTAGTGACTCCTTTCACCCTCCTACGCATCTGGAATGTGCTCCATTTCTTGTATAAATAAATAAATCTTAAAAAAAACAACAAAGTAGTTATATAGGAAAGAACTGAAAATTGATGGCAATGTTTTTCCAAAGACTGGTCTTTGAATGTCTTGCATCAGAATTACCTGATATATCGTGGAATATCACTTTGGTAGCAAACGCTGGAAATGCTGCCCGCCCAGTTAACTTGGACAAAGAGGTATTTGTTGAAAAGATATTTGGTCAGGTTGGATGGGGGTTCACAGAATTGAGGGACAAGGTAGATTCCAAGAAAGCTCTATGGTCAAGAAGCAATGCACATAGATTGCGTTATTATTGGAATAGGACATCATTGCTGAGTTACATCATCCCTGTTGCTTCACTCACAATTCACTCAGTCTTGAGAGAGGACATATGATTGACTAAGCTTACTTCAAATGCTAATTCCTTGGTTAAACTAATCAATGGAAAGGAGGTTTGGCTTCTAAGGAGATGAATGCATAGAATGCCCTTCTGCCCACCCAACTGTGCAAGGGAGATGCAATTCCCCTAAATAAAACTGGGTTGATTTTAGGTCAAGAATAAATGATGAGTTGCTACAAACTAACAATTGCCTACTCTTTGTAGGATGTTTGTTGAAAATATAGATGTTGGGTTCAAAATCAATCTTACTGAATCAGAACCTCAGAACGTGACACCCTTGCTTTTTTTTTTTTTTTAATATCAATAGGTTTGACTTATATAGACCAAGGGTGGAGAACCACTGGACATTGTGGAAGAGAGTGTGTACATGTACACACATCTTAAGAAACTATAGCAATTGCTAAAACATCAGCTTTCAATGTTTTAGGTAGATAGAACATCTATTATAGGAAGATGGAAAAGAAAATATTGGTGCAGTTATCAAAATTCTAAATATGAATTCCCCCCTTCCCTACAAATTTCCTAGGGAGCATGAAAAACCTACTCTTGGCAAACATTTAAGGATGGCAGAAATTCCTTAAATAATTGGCATGTATTGCCTGTGATCAATCCTTGATATTACAGAATAAACTCAATGAAGGTGTTCATTTACTATCCACTTATGTTTACAACAACCATATTCAGTTATTTAAAAGGTAGTGGAGTTCAGTAGTTTAGTGTTTGGATTTTGAAAGAAGACATATAGCAGGGTTCAAATTCTGTTCTGCCAGTTTCTAGTTTGGTGATCACAGACAAGTTACTTAAATATCACTATGTTACACTGCTGACTTGTAAATTGAAACTAGTAATACCAACATTACATGGTTGTTCCGAGAAACAAAATGGGATAACTGATGAGAAATTCTTAGTATAGTTCTTGCTACTTTAATATGTAGTGGGCCTCCCCCGGTGGCGCAGCGAGTTGAGTGCCGCACTGTGAAGCTGTCTGCAGCCTCTGCAGTGCCGGTTTGATTCCCGGCCGGCCAGGGAGATTTCCACATGGCGCAGCAGACCTCTTCTGTTGCGCCCACTACTCCCCTCAGCAGTGCTTTTAGTCCGTCGGCCTGTTCTGCTCCCGGCTCTGTCTCTGGTGAATCCTCTCACCCTCCCGCACCTCTGATCTGTACCCCAGCTCTTGTATAAAAATAAATAAATGTTTAAAAAAAAAAAGCAGTATGATTAAATAATTAATGCCAGTTGTTTATGGTCATATTTCTTATAGAGATGACCAAGAAAAGGGGGCCACTCTTAAAGAGCCCACGCAAGGTAAGAACATGCCACTTTGTGGTCTGTAAAGAGTCCACTAGACTGGGAGTCTGCCTTGCTTTCTCATTGGTCTCCCTTCTTGTTTTCCTTCATTAGATCCTTCAGCACATTCTGAGTGCTGCCTCCAACCACAATCTGATGGTAATATATTCTTCCTGTCCTCTGATGGGGGAAATTTCTCTTTTTTTCATATTCAATAAAGGGCAGTGCCCTTTCTGTTTTCCACACTGACATCTTTTCTTAAACCATCTACTCTTCTTACTTTGTTTGACGGAAGACTGTATCCCACCAAAAGTGACTAGGCGAGAAAAGAAAAAGGTGGGAGGTAAAAAAAAAAAAAAGGTCACATTAGGCTTCAGAACCTTGAAAGATATTCCCCAACTAGAGTAATATTAAAGGATGGTAGTATTAAAAGTCAGTGGTAATGGGACTGTTACTAGTCAATAGAAATAGTAGTGAAAAGAAGACTGGTAGTGAATATTACAGAGGATGCGGAGTAACTAGAATTCACATATACTGCTAGTGGGGATATAAAGTGGCACAATAATGCTGTACAATAGTTTTGAAGTTTCTTAGAAGGTAAACATACACCTGCCATATGATACAGCCAGTCTACTTCTAGGTATCTAACCAAGAGAAATGAGAGCATATATTCATGCAAACACTTGTAAGGAATCTTTACTGTAGCTTTATTCATAATAGCTCAAAAACTAGAAATAACTTGTATATATTAATGATGAATAATTAAACAAATTATCTAATATCCATAGAGTGGAATACTACTAGGTAATAAAAAGGAATGAACTATGGATATACACAACACAACCAGATCTCAGAATAACCATGCAAGTGAAAGAAGCCAACCAACAAGAATATATAATGTATGATTCCATTTATATAAAACTGTTAAAATGCAAATTTATAGTGGTAGAAAAGAAGACCAATGATAGTCTATGAATGGAGATATAGAGAGTGAGAGAGAGGCATATGGAAACTTTTGAGGGTGATGAAATATTTATCTTTATTGCAGATACGATTTTACAGGTGAAGACAAGTCCAAATGGATCAGGTCGTACTTCAAATACATGCATTTGAGTGTATTTCAATTATACCTTAATAAAGTTGTTGTTGGTTATTTTTTTAAAAATAAAAAGAAGATCATTGGATTAGGAATCAGAAGGCAAGGGTGCCAGTCATGGCTCCTATACAAAGTCTGTGTGTGTCCTGGAACAAATCTTTTATACTTCTATGTGTCTTCAGCTTTTCATTCTTGAATTGTAATGATAGATCTGTTTATGTCTAAGGATTCGTGCATTTGAAAAATTCTGATTCTTTAATGGTCTTTTGGCCAATAGGTAAATCCATCAAGGTATCACTTTCTTCAATTGAACTTCTAATGCTGTCGCAATTTTTTAATTGATTTACTGAATCCTCAGATCTCAAACATAACAGACCAATAAAATGAATTTTTTCAAGCTTTGAAAAGAGATCGATACAAGCCTAAGGTCTTCATGTTATGTCTGTTATCAGTGCCTGCAGATTAATAAGCAACTCTCAGATGAAGGATGTGGGTTGATAATGATTCTTGAGGGTGAGAATCACAAGAGAAATATGATCACATTTCCTTTGCAGCAGCTTAATAGACTATAGAGTAATTGAAGCAACTCAAACACTATCTCCACTAAAAAGCCATCCTGTGTGACTCACATCTCTCTCCTGGGATCCATAAGTACAGCTCCAAAATACTAGCAGCAGAACTAGTGAGACCTTGGGGAAATTATGTAACTTCTCTATGTTTCTCATCTATAAAATGGGTATAACTGAGCTACCATGAAGATTATAAATGCAAAACATTTTAGAAAAGTTCCTGGCACAATGTAAGTCCTCAAAAACATTCATTGTGATTACTCTAATTAATAACAATTATTTAAATGTGTATGTTATTTTCTTGAGGGGACTGTAACTGTTTCAGATTCATCTCTGTGTCCTCAAGGGCTGAGCATACAGTAGGTGTACAATGAATGTTATTTAGATGAAGGCATAAATGATGACTAATAGTAAAGACAGGGACTCAGGATGTTATTTTATTCATTGGACACACAGCCTCTGTATGAATCTCACTGACTGCAAAGGAAATGTCACCAACTGTCAGAAATACAGCAACACATTGCTCAAGCATATGTGCTAGGGAAGCCAGAAACTTGTTATTGTATGTGTGAGAAACCCACAACCAACACAGTCAAAGAAAGACTCTTAGACTCTTCACTGGACTCCAGCAATGTATTTATAAACATTTAATTCCCTCAAGAGTTACAAGGATCATTTATCACGATACTCCTTTGGGGCACGGTCATGGAGCAGAATTATAACTCCAACTTGGTGGTATTCCTCCCCCTGTGCCTTCTCACTTATTCTCTGAGGGCCTTTTTTCATTCTTCAGGCTTGAGCTATTCACTCAATAGGAAGCTACAACAAAGACTTTACCATTTAGAGAAAGAGGCTTTCTTTGGTCCAAAGATTTTAAATACATGTTTTCAGGGTAAGTTTTTCTACCCTCCCAAACTAGGTAAGAGGGGAGAGGAGATGGGGGGACACCATTCACATTGGATGCTGACTAAGTCCAAGGTCATTTTGAGTGCTCTCCAGGGGAAACCACTAACTTCCAGTGACAAGCCATCTGTCCTCTTGCCCAGCTTGAAATGATTGTGACAGGTGACATAGAGACTGGCTGGTTCCACCAGTGCATTGCAGGGAGGCAACCTCTATGCATTTAGGAAGGTTTTCAACATTTTAGGTAGAGTGTGAGGCATGGATGGACCCATTATGTGCTGCTGGTGGTACATTTTATTTATTTATTATTATTTTTTTTAATAGAGGCATGTTTTACTTATTTATTTATTTGTTTGTTTGTTTTTGTTTATACATGCACTGGGTACAGTCAAAAGTGCGGGAGGGTGAGAGAATTCACCAGAGCCAGAGCGGGGAGCAGAGCAGGCAGAAGGACCCAAGTACACTGCTGAGGGGAGCAGCGGGTGGCAGGAGAGGTCTGCGCGCCATGTGAGACCCTCCTCTGGTGGCTGGGGAGCAACCGGGGATCGAACTGGCGCTGCAAAGGCTGCAGGCAGCTTCTAAACCCAGCACTCAACCGCTGCGCCACCGGGGAGGCCCTGGTGGTACATTTTAAAGCTTTGATTGAGATGGTAGAGCAGACAATCAGCTGGGATTTACCCCATGCACCAGGGCACCTGTGGACACATTATCTTCTTTTACAGTAGTGAGGCGACCCCTAGATCAGAGTGCATAGGATCTAATCTTAACTACCATCTCCTAACCATTTGCCCTTATATACAGCCCTCAAATCATTTTGTCGTCTTGTCAATGTAATTAATTTTCTTGAGTTTTAAACAACAGAAATTGATTCTAACTTAAGAAAAAATAGTTTACTGGAAGCAAAGCAGGGATTTGAAGACAGCGTGCATGGCATATTAAGAAAAAGAAGCCCCAGATTTTCTCCTGGTCAGAGGAGTCTAGTCTGAATGCAACTCCTTTCAGTTTCATTCTCTCTCTGCCCTGCCCAAATTCAGACTCCATGGAGGGAGTTTGCTTGGTCTAGCAGCCTAGCTGACTTGGCTAGGGAGGGTGAGGCCTTTGTGTAACAATACTGACTCGAGAGCATTTTCTGGGAAGGATAATTTCTCAGGGAAATAATGGTGGTTAAGAATTTTGGATTTTAGGAAGTTCTCAGATTAAAAAAAACCTATTGTACCAACTTATATGATTTTTGGAGCATTAAAATGAAATTATGCTTGTCCAACTCTTAGCACAGTGCCTGGAACAAGACTAGACTTTCAATAAATATTAGCTGATATCCAGACCTCTCCTGTCTTGCCTGCTGCTCCCCTCAGCAGTGTATTTCAGTCTATCTGCCTCTTCTGTTCCCCACTCTGTCTCTGGTGAATCCTCTCACCCCCACACCTCTGGCCTGCACCCCAGTTTTTGTATGCATGAATAAATAAACCTTTAAAAAAATGTATTAGCTGTTATCATTCTCTGGAGTGAAGGCTCCGTAAGGCTCCCTGTCACATCTGTGTTTGTCTATCACTGCCAGGCAATATCAGTGAGTCACTAATAGTTGTTGAATAAATAAATGAATGAATGAATGTTAGCATGTGATAATGTATCTTATTTTATGTTCATAAGGTATACAGTATATCCAAAACCAGATGTAAAAAAAAGTGAAACTTACCATTTCCCTTGGTTCTTTTTAATAATAAAATCCATATTCTCTTCCCTGAGGAAATTCCACAATGATAATCTCTGGATATTTTAACATCAGTGTTTCTAATTATCCCCAGAAGCATCTGGCTGATCACTGCAGATGGTGATATGCTGTGTTGATTTAGTGAAGTCACTTTCTTTACTGTGGGTCACTTTCTAGAATGAGCTAGCATATAATAAGTGAACTTAGTCCCTTAATCTTTGTTTGAAGATATTATTATCATATTTACTACATGGAAGTTAGGCCATGTTTGATGTGCTGCTTCTCTATCTGCAACCTAATCCTTGTGATCTTAAAGTACTTGAGTTGTGATTTTTAATAATATGTAGATGCTGGACTTATATTTGTATGGGAGATTGTTTATTCCAATCATTCACTCATTCTTTCATTCACCAAACAGATATTTATTGGGTGTATACTGTGTGCCAGTGACAATGCTAGGGGCCAGACAATGCTAGGGCCTAAGGTATGATGAACATACCTTAGGTCCACATGGAGCTAAGCATTTGCAGGTAGAGATGGATATCGCGTACTCACAAATCTATGTAAAACCATGTGGTGAGCATTATTAAGAAGAGGTACATATTTTTTATAAACAGGGACTCTGACTTTGTTCAGATATCAGGAGTGAGTTTCCCACTAAATGATACCTGAGCTGAGAGCAGATGGTCAATAGCATTAATTAGTCAGAGAGAAGAAAGAGAGTTCCAGCGAGCATGAGTTAAAAGTACATTTGCTCTGAGGCCAGAAGGAACTTGGTGGAGATGATGAAGTTCAAGGAAAGGCCAGGATGGCTGGAGCAGGGGAGTTGGGGAGCACCATCTAGAATGTGGACTGGAGTTGGATGGGGTGTCCGATCACATAGGGTCTTGTGGGCCATATTAAGGAGTTTTGTCAGCACTGGATTGTAATCATGGACATCTTTACATTTAAAAAGACAACCAAAGTGGTAATTTTGAAAAGGGATTGTACAGGCCTGGAGTGATGGCAACACTCCAATGTATTAACTGTGATTCAGAAATCTGCAGAGACACGTCTTGGGTTGGTATGTGTAGCAGATGACAACTGTGGTGAGAACTGTTCCACCAGGCATGTTGTCTCCCTCTATTACTAACATTTGATAACTGACAACTCAAATACTGCTTAATGCTGGCCTCTACAGAGCCCTCATTACCAACTAGAATTCCATATTATTTCTCAAATAGATAACAGTGACTTCCATAAAAAGAAATGTGAAAGAAAAAGACACGGAACAGATGATACTTTAATTACTTCTGCCTCAGCTAGATTTTATCTTTCTCATGTTCATTTTAAAAAATAGTTGTAAACTTTCTAACAATATTCCATTCAGTTATTTTTAATTTACTCATTCAACAGTTTTATCCTTATGATGCCCACTCTTGTATTGTAGGTGCTGGATAATCAAAGGTGAATAAAAGAGTCTCTTCCGCCCTTTCAGAGAGAGCACATTATAACAGGTGGGGAGATTAAAATGTAATGATGAACTAACTAATACACTAAGAAGGGTTCTCTGACAGATGTATGCTGAGAATGCTACATGCATCTTAGAAAAGACTTGGACACAATTTTTAGAGGTGACAGGGAAAACTTTGTGTAGTTTTGGCCTGGTTACAGTAGCAGCTGATAGCTATTATTGAAGAAAAGGGAAATACATATTGGAGGAAGGAAGATATTAGGTTAAGTATTAAGTATGTAAGATTTATTTGGTTTGTAGGTATATAAATAGATTATGTGTGCTCTGAGTGTATGCTGTACATTATATTGGTTCAAAATAGAACATTCTAACCCTGTTTTTGTTCAGTGTGGTATTCACCTGTCAAATATGGCTACATATACTCATATTTAAATTAGTTAAAACTTAAAAAATCAGTTTTCAGTAACACTAGCCACATTTCAAGGGCTCAGTAGTCACATTTCAAGGGCTCAGTAATCACCTGTGGTCAGTGGGCACCATATTGGGCAGCACAGATATAGAATATTCCACCCTTATAAACAGAAAGTGTACTGAGTACACTTAAAAGTAACTGGTTTTAAGAGACTCTGAATTGCTCATGTTCATCTTCCTTCCTATAAAAAAGAAGACCTCAATAAGGGTAAGTAAGAGGGGCCTTCGTGGTGGCACAGGGGTTAAGACAAAACCTATGAAGCGATTTGCAGCCTCTGCAGCACGAGTTCGATTCCTGGCTGGTCAGGGAGCAACTCACATGGTGAAGCAGATCTCTCCTGTCTCGCCCGCTGCTCCCCTCAGCAGTGTCCTATGGTCAATCTGCCTGTTCTGTTCCTCACTCTGTCTCTGGTGAATCCTTTCACCACCACCACCACCCCCCGCACCTCTGGCCTGTATCCCAGCTCTTATATGCATAAATAAACAAATCTTTTTAAAAAAAAGAGTAAGTAAGACAAGACGTTGTGGGGTGCTTAAATTCTTGTGACCACAAGTGTGAGATGAGCCAGCTGGAGATGACCCAAGTGAAGCAGAGGAGTTGGCCAAAGCACTTCTGATTGTCCTGGCTAGAGGGATTTTCATCTCATGTTTACAACATTATGAAGAGAAAAGCCATGTGCAAATAAGATAAACTGGAACTGTGGGTGGTCTGGCTAGTTTCATGGTGGAGGAAAGCTGGGGAGAAACGGGGGAGGGCTGAGAGCCAGAGGAACAAAGGACAAAGTGTCAGGGGGGTGGTGGGTCTGCAAACAGAATGGTTGCAGCAAGTCTCTGAGCTTGAGAACATATCAGGAAATTGCAGAACTGGTGTGACTCTTCTTAAAAGGCCACTACCAGTGAAAATCAAATAGCTGGCTGTAGACCTGTACTGCTCTACCTGTTGACATGGAAGTCTTTTTACTCAGAATAGACCAGACAGAGGTGAAACAATATGTCCTTTCTCTGGGAACTGGCTTGGCTAACTAAATTTGTCAGCTTGCACCTTAGTTCTTTCTGCCTCCTGCTACCAACCAAGAGGGTTTCAGCCTACACAAAGATGTTAAGATGGGTGGAAAAGAAAAAGGTAGCAAGGAAGTACATGGAACCAGGAGGAAAATTTTGTTCAAACATGAAGGGAGGGATATGCATGGCATGTTGGAGAAATAATTCTGTGATGGAAATAAAGAGCATAAGAGGAACGTAGTGGTAAATGAGGCTTTTAACTTAGTAAATGAGCTTGTCAAGGGCCTGCTGGAATGTCATGATAAACAGAGACAGAAAAGAAAGCTTCTAGTCTTTACAGTTAGAGATCCCCTACCTATTTTCTCTGTATTCTTGGATGAGTCAGATTACTTTTTGTGCTTTAGTTTCCTCATGTTTACATCCTATATAAAGGAATTTCCTACTGAAATGAGCATCAGCATTTTAAATACTACAATTTAGATGTGTCCAAGACTATAGCTTCTTTATTTCCTGTAATGTATCTCAACTTCTTGAGCGCCCATTCCCTTGACTTTGCTTCCATATTGGGATAGATCTTCACTTTTGCTTCTCTCAAAGGGTTGCCTCCCTTCCTCTTCCTCCCAAGCTCGTACCTGTGTGTACAAACAAGCATGCCTCATTTTACTGAGCGTCCCTTTATTGCATTTGGCAGATAGTGAAAGTTTGACTCTGAGTTGAATAAGTCTCTCTCCTTCATTTTCCTAAACAGCATTGCTCAATTTATGTCTCCGTTATATTTAATTAGAATGTGTACATTATTTTTTAAAGACATTATGCTACAAAACACTTAATAGCCTATAACATAGTGTAAACATAACTTTTATATGCATTGGGAAACCAAAGAATTCACGTGACTTGCTTTATTGCTATTTTGGTTTTATTGCTATATTTATATGCTGATGTGGGCCTTCGTACATACTCCCTGAACCCCTGCAACATCCTGCATCTGAGACCTAACTCTAGTTGTCCAGTCCTCTACTATAAAGACATCTCTTACTGGCTTGTTGACTCTCAGCTTAGTTTTGTGTTTTAGTATTCCGCACCTGGTGTGTGGAGACATCTGAATTACTTACATGCCATTTCTGGCAAAAACATACCTTGTTCCCTTTTCCTCCGCTGTTGCACGCTAGTTGGAGGAAATCTGAATTATAAGTGGTAAGTGTTTTACACTTACAAGTGGAAAGGTCCCCAAGTCCCTGAGGCTCTTGGCTTTTACTTCATGCTGTCTGGTATTTTTATTCAGATCCACCCAAGCTCTAGACCTGAAGGGAAGTCACTCTAGTACTTGACCTCTGACCTTTTCTCTTCTTCTATTCCCCATCCATCCTCCCTCCACACTCACTTTTCATGCAGCTATCCTGCACTTTCTGTCTGGGCAGCTATAACAGTCCTCATATTATATTCTGATTTCTAGGTTTTTCTGACTTGTGGTTAAAAAAAAAAAAGTACCTTCAAATCTTAAAGTTTTACTTTTGATATCTGAAAGGTGGGTTTTGGAATTGCTTTTTTTCATCCAACTCAGTCAACTAGCTTCCAAAATCATTGTTTTGCTGGTGCATTGATGTCCAAAAGAGAAGGGTGTTTAGCGGAAATACCAACCGATAAAGTTGAAGGATGTAAGAATGTTTAAATGGCAAGAGAGAGACTGACTATTAGCCAGAGCAGAATTTGTCACTACATGCTCTAGAGGAATGGCTTCACAGGTCCTTCAAGTTCCTCATAAGGATCTACAGTCATGATCTACAGTCTACAATAATGCATATTACTTGTGCAGAGTGAAGAGTCTGCCAGCTATGAGATGTGCCTTAGTCATTCTAATTTTTAACTCCTCTGACACCTTCCTTTTCCCATCATATGTGCTATATATACTACATAGTATTTCCTTTGCATTTACTGTGACCTTGAATGAGGTGAAGGTCAATTCCAGAAGGACATCCCATCAGCCTGTGAAGTCCTCTCCTGTAGCATGCTAATCCTGAACTTCATGATCATAACAATGATATTTCTTTATTGTTTTAGCTTAGGCTTTCTCAACTTCATCATGACTCACATTTTTGTCTGGATAATTCTTTGTTGTGGGGGGCTGTCCTATGGACTGTAGGCTATTAGTAGGCATTGTTGGCCTCCACCCACTAGATAGCAGTCATCCCTTCCTAGTTGTTCCCCAAAATGTTTCCAGGCATTGCCAAATGTTTCCTGGGGGGCAAGGGTGGAAAAGGACAAACCATCCCTGATTGAAAAACACTGCTTTGCTGGTTTATACTCTACTCAGAAAAATAGAAACTATTTATTCAATAGATGAAAAGACATAGGACACATCACTTAAAGCAATATTAAAAAATTCTATGGAAAGCTGTGTTCCTCAAACTGCTAAAAATGGAGTTTCCATATGACCCAGAAATTCTACTCCTAGGAATCTACCCAAAGGACACAAAAACTTTAATTCAAAAGGATACCTGCATCCCTATGTTTATTGCAGCACTATTTATAATAGGTGAGATATGGAAACAACCCAAATGTCCCAAAATAGATGACTGGATCAAGAAGATGTGATACACACACACACACACACACACACACACACACACACAATGGAATACCATTTAGCAATTAAAAAAGATAAACTCATGCCATTCGTAGCAACATGGATGCAGCTGGAAGGGATTACACTCAGTGAAAAAAGCCAGAAAGAAAAGAAAAATATCAGAAGGTTTCACTTAGAGGAGAAATGTAGGGGAACCAAATAAGGGATCAGTCAAAAAATTATAATAAATTGGGCCTCCCTGGTGGCACAGTGGTTGAGTTCTGGGTTGCGAAGCTGCCCGCAGCCTCTGCAGCGCCAGTTCAATCCCCGGCTGCTCCCCGGCCTCCAGATGAGGGTCCCACATGGCGCGCAGACCTCTCCTGCCGCCCCACTGGTCCCCTCAGCAGTGTACTTCGGTCCTTCTGCCTGCTCTGCTCCCTGCTCTGGCTCTGGTGAATTCTCTCACCCTCCCGCGCCTCTGACTGTACCCAGTGCTTGTATAAATAAATAAAATAAATAAGTAAATCTTTAAAAAATTATAATAAATTAAAAAACAAAATTAACAAGCAAATATTAATCAGAGGGAGGGAGAGGGAGCAATTATTAATCTGCTGGGGAGGGAGAGGGCGCAAAACAGGGAAGGGAAGAACACAAGGGATTATGGTGATGGTGCACAGGTAACTTGGTGGTGGGAATTTTATGGGGTCTACACCTGAGAGGAGAAAAGATGCAATGTACAAAAAGGAATAATGATGTAAAATACTATATTAAAAATATAAAATATTTGTTTAATAAATTATAAAATATTATAATTGTTATGATAGTAAATAAAATGTTTATAAAACTCCCAGCATATAGGTTTTTTAATAGCTATTGTAATGATTTTGGACTTACTCTAGTAGGAAAGCTTTTCACGTTGAAAAATTTTATTTTATTTTATTTTAAAGATTTATTTATTTATTTACACAAGCACTGGGTACAGTCAGAAGCGCGGGAGGGTGAGAGGATTCACCAGAGCCAGAGCGGAGAACAGAACAGGCAGACTGACGAAATACACTGCTGAGGGGAGAAGAGGGCGTGGCAGGAGAGGCCACTGGGACCCTCGTCGGTGGCCAGGGATCAAGCCAGCGTTGCAGAGGCTGCGGGCAGCTTCGCAGCCCAGCACTCAACTGCTGCACCACTGGGGAGGCCCACGTTGAAAAATTTTAAAACAGGGTCCTGACAATATCACATTTGTTTTAGAAAATTATCCCTGATGACACTGTGGAACACTGATCAAAGGAGGTAAAGTTGGTGACAAGATTAGTCAGAGTTTTGAAAGATAATTAAAATTTTCCCCAACCTGAAGCATCTGGACTGGATATGTGTGTATATACTGGTTGCAGCTAAGATAATTATTTTTAATCAAGAAATCAAGACATTCTCTCCAGAAAGACTAGGAGGGCAAAAATTAGATCTCCAAATCATACAGGTTTGTTGTAGGATGTCATAGCATACAAAATTGTAATACAAAAAAGCCTTCTATTTTTAATGCCCAGACTCCAATCACAAATATTTAAAATGCAACAATATTATTAAAAAAACTATTTCTACGAGATGAAATTCTGCAATTATAGGAAGATCATTTACCGCCTAGAAGTCTCCTTTCTTAGAGCAGAGCAACACACTGGCAAACCATTTTGAAAGTTTCCAGAGAAAAATAGTAAATAGTTTAGTTCAATTTTAGCAGTGGGGTCCTCTTCTATATTATAACTTACTGCTATAATATAAGGCTTGACTCCTAAGCATCCTAAGACAGAATTTTATTTTGCTGCCTTGTACATTCACTAGCTATTGCATTTTAGTGGATAAGAAATGGCCAAGATTGCTACACAAATGAGTTTAAGGACTCCATTGACACATGGCTCAGTAATCTGTCCTGAAGAGAGAGAGCAGCAAACAACTGAGTTCTGGAAGCATCAGTAGTCTTTCTGACCAAGGATGAGCTAAAACTTTTATAGTATTTTGTTTCTGTTTTCAACTGGTAGCATTTATCAAACTAGGTGCTTATCAACCATCAGCAGTAGACAGACAAAGTGTTGCCATGCTCTCATTAGCTTTCCCAGGTGTGATTTTCAACAAAGGACAATTTTTGCACTTCCCTTCTCCTTTTGTGTGGGGAAATTGGAGATATTTTTTCCCTCTGGGCTTTGCCATCTCTTTCTCCAACCTGCAATCTTTTTTACTCTGCCTTCCATAATTAGAAAAATGAACATTTATGATAAATTTGATCTTAAATTAACTTGAAGAATGTTCCCATATGGATTGCAATGTTTAATGTCTTGCTAAAAATCAATTAAGTCCTTGAAAAATCTCATTGCATTGAAAGAAATAATTTAAAGAAAAATCTCCAACATTTTCCTCCAGAGTTGGATGTTTATAGAATGTCTTCTTCCTTCACACTAGAAACTGTACATACAAACACAGGGAAGTATTATATGCAAAAACAAAATACCCAACCCAAACAAACAAAAAAACCACCCCCCCCAAATGTAACAAATCTCTCAGGTTTTGCTTTTGCTGTACTGATTTGTCACTTTTGATGTTTTTAATTTAAGCCCACACCAGCTACTGATACACTGCTGCTCAACTATATAGTTTTTTTGATTCAGTGGCAGACAATCCCTCTCAATATAAAAGTCATGTCTATAATCCATTGGCAAACCACTCAAAGTGGTCTTCTAATATTTCAGAGTTATTTTATTGTACAATTCTAGTCTCTGGTTTCATAAAATACAAGTTTCATAACAGTTGTAATCACTAAGTCTATTTTTCTCATACACTGGCCAAAGTTTTTGGGAACATGTTGCTTTTCTCACATTAAGAGGCCTCCCCTCCCTTTCAACTCTCCCTATCCCAACTCCCTTCCACATCATACCCTCAGGTGGGAAATATATTAGAAACGCAACCATAGTAGAATAACCTCCTCGAGGAGAAAATAAGGCTCATGCATGCTTAAGGGAGCAGGATAGATGGCCTTTGCATGTTAGGATGATAGTGATGATAATGGAAATGATGATGATGATGATTATGCTGTTGCTAATGGGAACAGCTAATAATAGTTTGTTGAGGGATTATCAAGCACCACGCTTCATGCTAGGTGCCTTACATATACTACATTACTGAATCTTCATAACTATTGTACAATGCACTTTTGTTATTCCACTTTACAGATGAGGGAACCAAGAGAAGTCATGAATCAATGGTACTTATATATAAAATAAGCACTATAAATTGTCCTGGCTATAAAAGGTCAAAGACAATACCTGCTTTGTTTGCTTATTAATAAAAATTTAATTATTACCGATACAATAGGTCTTGAGCTTAGTGCTTCTCCAAGGTAATCTTTAACGTGCTTAAAGTGATGATTATTTTAGACATTCATTGAAGCCTGCAATATACAGGTATTCTCTGTTGACATCTGAATGAAGATTTGACATATTGGAAGTTAGAAAGTATGAAGGACACAAGTCTTTTATACAATATTGAATCTAGCAGGGAAGAAATTTTACCCTTTTACTAATAGTATTTTATCTATTTAAAAAAATTAAAATTTACCTACCAAGTATAATAAAATATTTTGGATGTACTTAATATAAAAAGAAAAAAAAAACCCTAGTTCCCATTTATCCATTTATTACTTTCTATTGATATGATTGGAGTTTTGTTTTAAAACATGCCACAGCCTATACAACCTATACTTTAAGGACGAGTGAAGACTAGTTTTCATACAATACTTCCCTGTAAGTGTGTAAGTTTATGTGTACTTTGAGTTGTCTAAGAATGGATTTACCTAATCCTTAAATATTTATTTATTTATTTTTAAGATTTATTTATTTATGCATACAAGAACTGGGGTACAGGCCAGAAGCATGGGGGGCAGGGGGGTGAGAGGATTCACCAGACATGGAGTGGGGAACAGAACAGGCAGAATGACTGAAATACACTGCTGAGGGGAGCAGTGGGCAAGACAGGAGAGGTCTGCAGCGCCATGTGGGTCACCTCTTTGACTGGGGATTGAACTCGTGCTGCAGTAGCTGTGGATTGCTTCATAGTGGGGACACTTAATCCATTGTGCCACCAGGGAGGGCCCTCCTTAAATATTTAGAAAGAGGGGGACACTGAACTATAAGCAGTTCAAAAGAATATCTGTTATTTTCATGTGACTATTAAATGAATGAAAACCATTTTCTGAGTGATGGCATAACACAAACATTTAAATAGTTTTGAAAAAGGCTATGTCAAAGTTTATAAACAGCAGCTCAGGAAAACTGCCCCTTGATTTTGATGTCAGAGAGGCTATGCTCTCTTGGAGCTGTTAAAAGCTATCATTTGTAAAGCAAGTATAATATGTAGGCAATGTGGTCAGTAACTGTTTGAAATTGTATGTATACTTTCACCCAAGCTCCCTTGATATATGATGTTATATAGAGAAAGTTATAAAAATGAAAAGTTGTGTAATTATAGAGGTTAAAGATAATTTCTTTTAGCCTTTATATGAAATGAAAAAAAGAAACGCAGGTGTAGTTATTGACACAGTTCTAAGGATGTTCATTGTAATGTTTGTTGTTTTGGATGAAAATGGAAAACAACCAAATGTCCAACAAAAGGAAAGTGGTTAAATAAGTGGTTGTATTAGTCAGGATTCTCCAGAGAAACAGAGCCAATAGGATACAGATAGACTGATTTAGATAAGGAGATTTATTATGGGAATTGGCTCATATGATTATGGAGGCTGAGAAGTCCCATGAACTGCCATCTGCAAGCTGGAGTAACAGGAAAGCTGGTGATGTGATTTAGTCTGAGCAGAAGATCTGGGAACCAGGAGAACCAGAGGACCTGCTGGTATAATTCCCAATCCAAGGCTGAAAATCTGAGAACCTTGGGGTTGGTGGTGATGGAGCACTGTTGTAAGCCCTGGAGTTCCAAGGCCCAAGAAACAAGAATTCTGATGTCTAGAAGCAGGAAATGATGAATGCCTTGGCTTAGACAGAGAAAGAGAGAATTTGCCCTTCATTTGCCTTTTTGTTTGGATCCTCAACAAATTGGATGATGCTCACCCACAGTGGGGAGAGTAGGTGAGCTTCTTTACCTTACTCAGTCCATCAATTCAAATGCTAATCTCTTCCAGAGACACTCTCACAGATTACACAGAGACAGTGTTTTACCAGCTAGTTGGTCATCTCTTAGCCCATTCA
Organism: Talpa occidentalis; assembly: GCF_014898055.3. Lineage (NCBI taxonomy): Eukaryota > Metazoa > Chordata > Mammalia > Eulipotyphla > Talpidae > Talpa > Talpa occidentalis. The sequence goes on along the minus strand of NW_023600993.1, from coordinate 43,859,598 downwards.
GAATGACACATAAAATTAACCATCCCGTTAATATAGAATACAGTCATTAAAATGACAAAGAGGAAGAATAATGAAGATGGAGAAAGCTTATAAGCAAATTCCTAACAGTGTATATAGTGAGATTCCATTTTAAAAAGTTTTATGTGTGCACAGAAAAGTGATTAGCAAAGACATATTCTAAATGAACAATGACAAAATTAATGTTAGCCATGGCTATCTTGGGTAGTAACAAATGGTGGTTTTATGTTCTTATTTTCCCTTACCTCTACTTAAAAGTATCCTGCAAGAAACATGTATTACTTTGGTAATTAACAATGGTAAAAGTTACAAAAAGGGGTAGGGGGAGAAAGAGAGAGAGAGAGGAGGGAGGGGTAAAATTTAATAAAAGACTTTCAAATGGGGAGCATAGGAAACAAAATCCCAGCATAACCTAAACAGGTTAATGTTTTAAAAATTGAGGAACAATATTGTGATTTAACTTTAACCATCTCTTATATTTCTTAGCTTCTTTTTTTTTTTTTTGTGGCCCCAATTGTTTTGGACAGAGATTTGGGTTTGACTAGAAAAGAAAACTTTGTGGTTTGCCCTGTACTATAAATTTCTTGATCCATATATTTCTCTGCTATGAAGTTATCTAAGCACCTTATAAATGTCTTCATTTAAATTATCACTGTGGTGGGAGATTTAGGGGGACTATACCTGAGCAGAGAAATAAAATGTTGTACTAAAATAAACAACAATGTAAGAAAATAAAAATTGTTTAAAATAAATAATCACTACAGCCAGATGCTTCCATAACAGGCACCATTTTTGAAATCCTGTTCACAAATTATAAACTAGTAGAATTACTGAATTCATTCCTGAGCCAACCTACTCCTAGAGTATAATACAAAAACAAGCACAAGACAATTATGGTGCTGAGGGTGATTAAATCACACAAAAGCTAAAGTTAGTTATTTTGCTTGAACCTTAGAAAATCTTAATTTTGTTATAAAGATGGAAAAATGAATATTTTTAACTATAGAGAAATTATGTTGGGATTAAAACATGGAAATTGTTATAACATCACTTTCTCTAATATTAATATGCTAGGGTGACCGAAGATTATAATGTAGATGTGGAATGGGATTCAAAAAGGATAAATTTTGTTGGCTTAGGAAACTATGAGGATGGCACCAGGATTAGCTACATAATTTGTGTGGCCCAGTACAAAATAAAATTGCAGGGTACTTGTTCAAAATGTGTGAAGAATATCAAGATTGTCATAAGAAAGCATTAAGCCAAAAGCAGAGTTGTAAGGAGGGGCGCCTGTGTGAATTTGCAATTTGCACACCTTTAATGTCCCCATGTCTTTAATCATATCACGCCTGATAGGTTTCACTGCCAGATGCACAGCATCCTGGCACCCATCTTAGCCTTTCTTCCTGACAACAATGCTGTGTACACAGATGCTAACTGTTCTTTCATTAAAATACAATTGAACTTAAAAATTTTTGTGCATCAAGAGAAACTACCAGCAAAGTGAAAAGGCAACCCAGATCATAGAAAAGAAAGTTTGCAAATAATATACTTGATATAGGATTAATATCCAGAATACATAAAGAGTTCCTACTATTGTACAATTACAAAACAACTCAATTCAAAATAGAAATTTTGCCAAAGAAGAGACACAGATGATGAATGAGCATATGAAAAGATGCTCAATGTCACTAGTCCTCAGGGAAATGCAAATCAAAACCACACTGAGACAACACTTTCTACTCATCTGGATTACTCTTATTTAAAAACAATAATAATGGCAAAATGAAAATAATAGGTAGTGATAAAGTTGTGGAGAAATTGTAAACCTTGTGTATCGCCAGTGGGCATGTAAAATGGCAGCTGTAGAAAACAGTAGTGGCGGGTTCCTCAAGAAATTAAGCACAGAATTACCACATGATCCAGCAACTTCACTTCTGGACATATATCTAAAAGAACTGAAAGCAGAATTCTGGTAAATATTTGCACATTGATGTTCACAGCAGCATTATTCACAACAGTCAAAAGGTAGAAATAGGGCCTTCCTGGTGGTGCAGCGGGTTGTGCGCAGCGCTGGGAAGCTGTCCACAGCTCTGCAGTGCGGGTTCCATCACGCAGGCGAGAATCCCACATGGCGCAGCAGACCTCATCTATTGTGCCCACTGCTCCCCTCAGCAGTGTGTTTCGGTCTTTCTGCCTTTCTGCTCCCCGCTCTGTCTCTGTTGATTCCTTTCACCCTCCCACACCTCTAGCCTGTACCCCAGCTCTTGTATAAAAATAAATAAATCTTTAAAAAAAAATGTAGAAATAACCTAAGATCCACCGACATGAATGGATATAAAATGTGGTATATACATATAATTGAATATTATATAGCCTTAAAGGGGAACGAAATTCTGATACTTACTATAAGATTAACGATGAAGGCATAATGCTAAGAAGCCAGGTATACATATTTTGTGTTTTCTCTTATAGAAGGTACAAAGGATAATCAAATTCACAGAGAAAGAAAGTAGAATAGTGGTTATCGGGGTCTAGGGGGAAGAGAAGTGAGGAGTTATTGCTAACTGGGTACAGAGTTGCAGTCTGGGATGATGAAAATGTGAAGAGGGATAGTGATGATGGCTGCACAATATTGTGAAAATATTTAACATAATGAGGAGAAATAGTGGAGTTAGGCTGAAAGTGGGGGAGTAAGGAGACAGAATGGAGAACAGAAAAGGTAGATATATTGAAATACCCTGCAAAGGAGCAGGGGGTGAGATGGAAGTCTGCAGATGAAGGAGGTTTTGAAGGCTCTCTTTTATTTTTTAATTTTAATGATTTATTTATTTATGCATACAAGAGCTGGGGTACAGGCCAGAGGGGGGTGTTTGTGGGGGGCAGGGTGTGAGAGGATTCACCAGAGACAAAGTGGGGAGCAGAACAGGCGGATTGACTGAAATAAACTGCTGAGTGGGGCAGTGGGCGAGTCAGGAGGGGTCTGCCTCGCCATATGGGTTGCTCCCTGGCTGGCCAGGGATTGAACTTGTGCTGCAGAGGCTGCGGATTGCTTCATAGTGTGGTGCTTAACCCCTTGTGCCACCAGGAAGGCCCAGAGTCTCTCTTTTATACTCTGTTTCATGGGCTTTCTAACGTGGGCTGCCAGTTTGCACTAGTTATCTGCTGGGATGTCTGGTCTCAGGCTCTGTATTTGACACAGAAACATGTGGTCTCTGCTTCTGCGTTCCTGGAGCTGGGTTGGTTTTTCTGGTCATGGTTGGTCAGGCTTATGACCTTGCCCTCCAGGCAACCTTATCCATTCACTTATCTATTCAAGCCGTCAAACCTGCCTGTGGGGCAAGGAGTGGGGGTTTAGTTTTTAACCTTATTAAAGGGTACTTGATGAATAATGCCACTGAATTGTTCACTTACAAATAGCTGTCATGGCAAATTTTAGGTTATATATAGTTTATTACAATAAAACAATGAAAAGAAATGCAAACCAAATTGCATTCCTGATGATGTCATCAATGTTCTATGAGGTCTCTCATAGCAGTGGTATAAGATGGGGGATAGTATTCTCATTGCTGAGACAGACACCAAAAGGATGAAACCCAGCTTACTTAGCATCTAGGAGTTGTTTGTCCTTGGGTTCATTACTCACTTCTCTGAGCCTCTCTCCCTAGCTCTAGAACTGGCATGATTAAGAACAGCAACAACCCTTCCAGGGCAGTTTTGAGGCTGAGATAAGGAAACAGGATGCTTAGCAAAGTGTCTGAACTACAGCAAGCCATCAGTAAGTTGAAGCTATTAGTTTGATTTCATTTTACATATTTTACCTATGCTATATAATAAGGAAAATTTATGGAATTTCTCAATGAGTTCTTTGCCTCCCAGGCTATTACTTGGATTGGTTTTTCTGTGCAAACTCCATTCTCATGGATGTACGGAGTCTTAATATCTTCAGTTTGCTTTAGCTTCACTCCCCATCATCTGCCTAATGAACTCAGACCTGCAAAGGATGAGTGAACCAGTCAGGTGAGGCTTGTCAGCCGTTCTTGGCAGAGATCCATGGCATGGTTATAACTTAGCAGCCAGTTTCATACTGCACTTTTTTGTCTCACATTCACTGCAGTGCTGGTCTTCATATATCTGAGCATGTGGTGGGCTGATGATATTTGGGGTGTGCATTTTGATATTAAGTCAAGGTACTTACAGGTATTATTTAAGTAGGACAGATGAGTCTCAATGCCCATTTAACAGGCTGTTTCTTCTCTTGCTAAAGATTCCACTGAGCATGTTTGAGGGTAGAATTCCTTTGAACTATGTATTATATTTGTCCTCAGATCAGCGCCACAGTACTTGCAACATGGCTAGAAAGGGTAACAGGATGGTCCCCAGGAAAGGGGAGGTTCCAGGTTCCCTGCCCCACCCAAAGGAAGGTTTTGCTGAGCTTTGAAGAGAAGAAGCTGGAGAGGAGACTGAAAAAGGAAAGAAGCAGGATGGAGAGCAAGAAGGAGACCTGGAGGAGCCACATATAGCAGAGAGACATGTGAAGAAACTATGCTTGCCTTTTGGTCGTGGCTGGTTGAAACAGATGTGGGTGAGAGACCCGTGGGGATGTTAACAATGGCAGCTTTTATCTTGATTTTGATTTTGCTCTTTTCCTCCCAGATTTGTTTTTTGACCGTTTTCTATGGGTCTCTGTTGGAATCTGCTTTAGACTTGTGGCAGGCTTTCAGGCCTTGCTCTGGGCCAATCCTGTGTGACTGGACTTTTACCCACGAGGGGATGGGTAACTTTGGGTGCTTAATTTGGAAACTATATTCTTTGTCTTTTCTGTATTGCACACTAATTGTATTAAAGTTCCTTTGCAATAAAGGTCTACACGTTTTGCCTTAATGTGGTGGATGGCAGAACCTATTTAGAGCAGGCAGGTTTGGGGGTTCTGGGGTGCCCCTCTCCCTGCCCTGTAACAAAAGTAGTCCCTTTCAGTCTCATTAAATAGTATGAATTAAGAAAAAAAAAGCTTTGTTATGCTAAAGTAGTAAAGTAAAAAAACTTAAAGATGGAGAACATGTTGATTTGTCTGTGCTCGTTAGGAATTTGGACAAATTGAACCATTCTGGGGTTTCTCTTTGCAGTGGGTAGGATGAATAGTAGTTGGAAAAGACACAGAATAAGTGATTGAAAATATCTGAAGGACTATTTTCTTTTGAACAGTTCCTGAAAGTATCACTGAATGATATTATAGGCTGTCGACAAGACCCATAATAATGACTTTTTATGAAATATGTGCTTTTAAATTGTAAAATAAATTGTAAAATGATGGAGTAGTTTCTGACCATTTTAGAAAGATTTGCTCTGCTAATTGGGTGGGCTACTTGAGAAATTAATTGATTCTCTAAAAAAATCAGATATATGATGGCCTCTTGTGTTCCTCTAGACATAGGTGGGCATGGAGTAAAGATCTCAGTAAATACTTGTTGATTAAATGGGTGAAAAGAAGCAATTAATGTACATTTACAAATGAGTCTCATTTACCAATTTAAAGTAGTCCTAAACATCAGGTTCAGCACTTTGTAGATTTTTTTTTCACTTCAAGGTATGTTCTAAAAATACAACATTTATTTCATTTTCCTGTTCATATTTTTCTAGTTTAGATTGGACTTAACCTCATTAATCTAAATTAGTGCCATTTTTTCTTTTTTTTAAGATTTATTTATTTATACAAGAACTGGGGTATAGGCCAGAAGTGCGAGATGGTGAGAGAATTCACCAGAGACAGAGCAGTGAGCAGAACAGCTAGATGATGGAAAACACTGCTGAGGGGAGCAGCAGGCGAGACAGGAGAGGTCTGCTGCGCCATGTGGGTATCTCCCTGGCTACCTGGGAATCAAGCCAGCGCTGCAGAAACTGCAGATAGCCTGCTGCACCACCGGGGAGGCCCAAGTGCCATTTTCTAGTGAATTAACTCTTGAATACTTATTCTTCCATTCCTATGTTACTTCAAAGCTATTTTTTTACTTGTGTTTTCCAAAAATGTGATTATGTCTAGCTATTCTATTTTAAGCTCAGGTGTCTTTTAAATAGACCAAGATAAAGATAAATATCTTGTATATAAACCCTTAAAGACAGACACCTCAATTTCAGAATTTATTCTGTTTACAGACCAGAAAAATCAGTATCAAATTCTCATTATTTATAATCCCATTATGTTCCTAAGACATTGAATTATGTAATGTTTGGTTCTGACTGATGGTTTTTTCCTCCTTTTTCCTATTAATGCAGGAAGATCAGTATCTCAGTATTTGAAAAATGTGTTTCAAGATCTACTTCATTTAGGAAGACCATATGATAAACAGAAAGTATAAAGAGTTTACCACTGACATTCTTTTATTTTTGCTGTGAACTTTTAATAAGTTCAATCCATTGTTTTCCATCCATCATGCCTTAAGGAAAAAGTTCTGCTTGATTTATGATGTACAAGTTCATTATTTTCCTAAGTTATAATCAATACCTGAAAGGTGCTCTGGTTAATTAGGGAAGAGTTTATCATTTGCTTTTGCATTTAAGAATCCTTAATTCTTTTTTTCTGTGTATTGCTAGAAACTATGGCCAGTACTTCTGAAAATTCTTAAGATTCTCACTCTCTTAGGTGTCTATTCTTTCTTCCTTTCTTTCTTTTTTATTGAGGTAACATTTGGTTTACAGCATTGTATATGTTTTAGGAGTACAAGTTTACACCTCTTCATAATTCTTTCTTTTCTATCTGACTCAAGGCCCCACTCAATTGCCTTTAAAAAAAATCTCCTTAACCAGCACCTCCTATTACTATCCTTCCTGCCCATGACTGCACTTTATGGTGCTAGGAGTTCACCATAGGGATGAATCAAACATTTATTGGCTCAATTTGATCATCCAAGAAAAAAAATCTTAGTGATATCCATATCATACCATCTGGAGCAGTTGTGTAAAGGAAATACAACATTTACATCCATATGCAAATTTAAGTATGCTATTTTTTTTTAACTAACCAATCCGTTTATCTAGGGACTCCACAATGTATTAAAAAAATAAACAAATTTTAAGTCATACCTGGCATAGTTTATGATCTTATCAGGAGATTAAGCAAAATCTTTAAACATTTTTTTTTAAAGATTTATTTATTTATTTATACAAGCACTGGGTACAGTCAGAAGCATGGGGGGTGGGTGAGAGAATCCACCAGAGCCAGAGCGGGGAACAGAACAGACAGACTGATGAAATACACTGCTGAGGGGAGCAGTGGGCACAGCAGGAGAGCTCTGTCGTGCCATGTGGGACCCTCACTGGGGGATCGAACTGGCACTGCGGAGGCTGTGGGCAGCTTTGCAGCCCAGCGTTCAACCACTGCGCCACCAGGGGAGGCCCTAAACATTTTTTTTAAGAGCACAAATCTCCCTGGGAAAGGGAAGAGAAGATATACCAGTTGGGTCATTCCTGACTTCAAATCACATATGCAACACTATGTGAATGGCAAGGATGGTGTTATGGTCACTTCAATGTATATGAGTATTTTAAAAATTGAATTTGAAAAGTGTCTCAAATATCTGGCTATGATGTTGTTATTTTTAAAAATTGCTATTCACAGCATGCGACATCATCTTCTCTTTACCACTGGGGAGAGAAAAGGATACTGGGTCTGAGAAATATTTTGACTATTGCTACATTTATGTCATTTCCTACATTTCTGGACCCTTCCTGCATGGAAAGAGTATTTATGTTAAAGAGATTACAGAAGCATCACAAATGTGTTGGTGGGGAATATAACATTAAGGACTCTCCATACAGTGATATGGCATTAACTGTTGGCAATTACAATATACTTTTTATGAACACCTAAAAAGAGCAGTTGGTTCTACTGTCCATATAATAACAACAAGGATTTCTTCCTGGATGAGTAAGTTGTCTAGATTTTAGGGAACGGTTTTACTGGTTGTATAGGCCATGGAGATGAAGCAGCAGCTACTATAATCAATACAGTCTTAGCTTTAGCTGATGATGTTATCTGGACACAATCCTGTTACTATTCTTTATTGTCTAAAATGAATGGTTTGTCCACTCGAATGCTGCGCAAGCTAGAATGTAAGGAGGACGTGAAACTAAGGAGGATGTGTACTGGAGTAAAAGTACACAAAAACACAGAGGAAAATAAAATTAAGAATCAGTCAAAGGTGTTTGGTTATGTGAGTTAAACTATGCAGCTATTTTCACTCTCATAGATTTTCAAAAACAGCTTTACTAGGTATATTTTACAAACCACAAAAGATCTGCTTATTTTAAGTGTATGAAATTCAATGATTTTTGACCATCACAACAATAGAATTTTCAACCATTCTTATCATTCCCAAAAGAAATGCCCATATGCAGTTACTGTTTCTATCTCTACCCTCAGGCAACCATTAATCTACTTTCTGTTTCTATATATTATATAGAATTGCCTTTGGTGCATATTTCACATAAATGGAATCATGTAATATGTGGTCTTTTGTATTTGACTTTTTTCACTCAGCATAACATTGTTTTGGCTCGTCCACACTAACATTTATCAATACTTAAATCAGTTTTACAGTATTCCATTGTACATATGCCACACTCATCAGCTGACAGACATTCCATTTGGGGGCTATCATGAATAATCCAGTTATGAACATTTGTGTACAAGCCATGTTGTGGACAGATGTTTTCAATTCTCTTGGTTGGGTACCTAAAAGTAGTTTTGCTATGTTATATGGCAAACTTTTATTTAATATTTTGAGAAACTTTCAAACTTTTTCACTAAGAGGCAGCACCATTTTATTTTCTTAACCAGCAATGTATGAGGGGTCTGGTTTTGCTATGTTCTTGTCAAAACTTGTTAATATATGTCTTTTTGATTACAGATCTCCTTGTCTATGTGTCATGTTATCTCATCCAAGTTAGTGAGTATTCATTCTCATCTGTATCATTCAACATTCATCAGATTATTGTTAAATATTTACTATGTATCAGCCCCTATGCTAGGTTCCAAAAAAAGAATAAAGCCACACCTCTAATACTGAGAAGTTAACAGATTATTGGAAGTAGGAAAGCCCTAGGTATGTTTCATTATCCCGCCCTTGCAGCTTTCTAGGTAATATACCCTCCTCCTTCCTTGCCTGCTGCAGCCACTTCAGGTTGGACTGGAGAGGAACACCTCACTCAAACATGCCCAGTCTAATAGTTGACCACCTATCTGTGTCTTCTAAGGCATCATCAAAAGTCAGATAAGTTTGGCAGCTCAGATACCCTTCCAGAAAGGTTGTTATGGAAGCTGGGCCATAGAGTAGGCAAGTTTTGCCATCTGGGGTCTGAGGATATCACCGCGGTGCTCTATGTACTAGGACTAGGATAGGAAGCCAGGTGAGAGGAAGAGGCAGGAGCTCATCCTGGATGCAGCAATGAGAAATACTATCTAAAGAAATCCTGGTTGTTTTGCTCCCATGCTCTGTTTGCATAATGTTTAGTTAAACTTGGTTTCCTCTTCATTGATGTAGCATTACAATTAACCCCCACCCAGGGGGTCTAGCTCAAGGGCAGAGCATTTGTCTAAACAATTAACCCTCACCTCCATTTTTACTTGAGCAACTTTGCTACTTTGAGTAAGTTTCTGCAATTTATTACCAAGAATTTTGAGAACAGTAGAATGTTAACCCACTGTGAGAATTCTCATTTTTCAGGCCCTTGTTAATAGGCCTTTTTCAATCAAGCATTATCACTTTTTTATTTCTGACAACTGACCCAGAGGTAGTGTTTAATGGTCCATGCTCATAAGGGTGAACAGTGACATGTGTAAGCCAGATTGCCAGACACCTCTTCCTCCTCCTCTCAGAGTTCATAGTTCACTTTGTAAGGATTAAAAAAAGAATTTGTATCCTCTGACTACATGGCTATTATTCATTGGAAAAGCAATTGTTGACTGCCAACCCCAGACACTGTCCAATTGCACTGAAAAATTGAGGTAAACAAGAGGTCCCTGCCCTCAGCGAGCTTTTCCACAGGTGATAGCCTAGAGTCACACTGAGTAACATGAAAAGATTAAAAATATATGTGGGTAGTTCACAAAATGGATACAAGAACAGGGATGATATTATTGTGCCTTATAGGTACATGAAGGTATTATTTCCCTTGGGAATCGGGGTGCAGTGAAGATCACTGTCTGTGAGCTGACACAAAGTCAGCCTTCTCCCCAAGTCTTGACAAATAAATTAAGGAAAAAATGAGCAAAAGCAAGTCACCTATAGCAACCAGAGGAATTTAACTGAAGATAGTAAAACCTCAGAATGGTAGCCCTGGAGAGAAAACAACCAAACAAAAAAAAACTTCCAGGTTTCTAGAGTGATTAAAAAGATGGGGAGTGGGGTCTGGGTCTAAACCCTAACCCTGTCTGACTCCCCAGAGGTTGATTGGAGGGCCCACAACATCTGAGACTTCTCATGCATGCCTCAATTTGGACATGGCAACCAAGTGACCTGACTCCCAGGAGCATCCACAGCTGGATGTGAGGAGTAACGAAGTTCGAGTGCATCTACTTTTGGGGTGGGTCATGCTCTTCCAATGGTGTAGGGTGAATGAATTAATCAGGCTTTTTACGCCTGATTAATTAGCCATGCCCTGGCATGGATTAGCCATGCCCCTGGCTATCACATGTGGCCTTGAATGTGTTAATGAAGAAAGTACTTGGGAGTGTAGGCTTAGAGCACCTGGGGTGTGGATGTGCACACCTGGGCCTAGAAGTGAGGAAAATTTGGTGGCTACAAGAGGATGACTACGGCAAGGAGGACCACTCTGAGGCAAGACCATGAAACAACAGGAGATTGAGAATACAAGAGAGAGACCAGAGATGGAGCACAAAGATTTGCAGGTGACGGGGGGCTCAGTTGCCTCCTGAGCCTCCTGGCCCTGCCCAGACTGGCCAGACCCTCTTCTTCCCTGCCTTGACCCCTGCATCTGTTTACATTAGAAGTGGCTACTATAAAGTGGGTACAGAGTAAATAATTGTAAGGCTTTTCTGCCCTCCCACCATTAGAATTGATGATGGATCCCTGCAGTCCTGAATGCATGCCTGATGGTGGGCACCTGGAGCAGGATGTGGGCAAACGTAGGTGGGTACACCTGGGCTGAGACTGGGCTCATAAGGGCAGCGCCATGGGGACGCCAGTGGAACAGAACACCAGCAGGAGAGAAAGTGAGAGACCGGAAGAGAACCAGCAGAGAAGCAGAGGCCACGAGCGAATGCCGGAGAGCCCAGAAAGAGTGAAGATTTGCTGAGGCTAGGTGGGCTGCCAGCCTCTTGGGCCCCTGGCACTCCTGCCTGCTGTGAAACCTGGTAAACTCAATAAAAGCCTAAAAAAGCCACGGAGGGTTCCAGGACTCTTTCCTTTACCCGTCTGCTCCGGTCATAGAGATCCTGCTTTGTGCCCTTCCAGCCCCTACATGGGGTCAGGTAACTTTAACCACTGCACACTCAGGAATTCCAATGGCAGCTCTACCTTAGTGCCACAAGAATCTATGGGAAAATGAAGAGGCCTAGAGTGTCTCCACCTGGCACCTAGAGGCCATCGTCTAGAAGGGAAAGTCTTGAAAGCTAAAAGGCGGAAGGGTAAAGGGGGGGGATTCACAATAATTCTGGGACAGTGGAAAACTGTAGGGTAAGGTAAAAAGTATCATGCTTCTCTGCCCGCCTGCCATTAGGGTAGATGATGGAACCCTATGGTCCTGAATGCATGCGTGATGGCGGGCACCTGGAATAGGGTGTGGGCCTAGATAGATGGGATACACCTAGGCTAAGGCTAGGCTTTTAAGGGCGGTGTCACCGGGATGCCAGTAGAAGCAGAATGAGAAGCGGAGAAAGAAGAAGAGAAGCAGAAGCAGAAGCACCACGAGAACCAGGCCACCAAAGAACGCCGGAGAGCCCAGATAGCGTGAAGACTTGCTGGGGCCTGGGAGGACTGTCAGCCTCCTCTCCCCCCAGCACCCCTGCCTGCCATGTGCCTGGTAAATCTAAATAAAAAACCTTCAAAAGCCACCGAGGGCTCCAGGACTCTCCCCCTTTATCCCATCTGCATCGGATCATAGAAAACCTGCTCCGTGCCCATTCCAGCCGTTACAAAAACTGACACAGCTGTCATCAAGAGAAATACAATACTGGGGAAGAATTGTGCCAACTTGGACAGAAACCTACCTGCCATGTCAGACTGTCCATCGTCTTGGTGTAACCGGTGGCTGAAGCCATAGACTGTTACAGATGGTGCCCGCTGGAGGGGGTTGCTGATGAGGCTAGATGGCCCCAGGGAAAATGCTAAAAAGTATCGCATTTTGGGGTGGGGCTACCCATGAGAAACTTAAGTGACTGTAGAAGAAAGCACAGTTTCATTCAGTCTTCGCGATTCAGCGTTTCGGGATTCAGCATTCGGGGTCAGCGGATTTGGGCCCCCCACCCCGTGCCGATCTTCCAGAAGGCTGTTGTGGGCCTCTGAAGGTGGAAGCTTACAGCAGCCAACCTCAGAAAGGAAAAGTTCGGAGGCTTTGCAAGTAGATGAGAGATTAAAACTGTTTCCAGTTTTGCTGGTCTTGCGGCCTGACAGAGAAGGCAAAGACCTGGAGCCGGGCGCCTCGCTGAGCTGCGTTAAGTGTGGCCGTTTGTCCAGTCATTCGACCACTGTAGCTGCTGTTTTGCGTGTCACTTGTCTGGTGCTGTGCTGGGGCATCTCAGCAGCTCATAGAGCATTTCCTGTTGTGTCTTCTGCTGTCTTTGTGAGTTGGAACCTGGCCTGGCGTCTGGCCGCTGCGTGTCCTCAGTGGCACGAAGACGCCATCTTGGACTTGTGAGCTATTTCTCGGGAGAGGAGCTCTATGTCCTCAATGGCGGGAAGACACTGTTTTAACTGCTTTTATTTAGGACTGAAAAACACTGGACATGGATGTGGGTGAGGTAAACAGCCATTCTGAGCTTCAGTAATGCTTTGTTTTTCTCTGGTTTATTAAACAAATCCCTTTGTTGTTGTTCTCTGAACCTGAGTAGTCCTGCAGTTGTGTGCATGGGTGGAGAAGTCAGACTGGTAAACTATCTGCGCGGTGTCTTGGCCAGTTTTAGTGCCCCTTGCGGCCTTGTATCATTGGGGCAACCATGCACCTCATTCCTGTTATGCCAGGCCTCTATATTGGGAGAAAATGGGGACATGGCATAGGTTAGCATTCAGCAGAACTGACTTCCACTCCCAGCTGGGTGACCTACTTTGTGAAACAGGGCAGGAGGATTAACAATGATCCTTAAGATCACTTAAAGGCAAAAAAAATTTTACACTGCAATGATTGTTCCTGTAACCCTCTCAAAGGATCACATCAACTTATTAGTGAATTCAGCTGCTGGAAAAGGAGATTCTGGAGTCATTTCAGCAATAACTTTAGCACCTGTTCACTCCACACCTCAAGGATTGAAACCTTAAACTTCTGAATTGACTGACCTGTTTGAGATGAGGTGGGAGGAAAGTTTTTAGTAAATGAAGCTCCTTAATCTTTGCTGTGTTACTCAGATCACCACAAATGAATGGAATTGTAGTCTTTGGGCAATTTAGTGAGATTCTTTATAGCAAGTTTGGCTCCTACCAGCGGACTATCACTCTAAAAACACTCTGGGAGCAATTACACACTCAGTAACCCCTTATTAAGTAGCAATTTTATCTAACCTCACCGATTTCCTTCTGAGCACGAATTAAAACATGGAGCAGCTCCATATGCTCTCTCCTAGGACAAGTGTGAAGCGGCAGGGCGGCATAAAATATGTGTGAGTTAGAGAGATGCAGAAGCTGGGGGAGGGGGAATTTTGGGTAACACCTCCTACTCTTCCACCGCCCACACTTCAAATCAGTCCGAATTCCCAGTGCTGTCAGAGAAGTGGGGAGGTGTGGGAAGGAAATAGCGACTTGTTGGCACTGTCCCCATTTCAAGTGGCAAATGAACATGTAGCATCAATCTTGTTTCAGAGCTGCGGGAGGTGGGGGTTCTTAGCTGAGGTTAGAAACAACTGAGGAATGGCATAAGACAGTCTCTTGAGGGGGTAAGAGGCAATTTTTCTATTATTTTGTCTTAATTCTGATGGTAAGATTTAAAACTTCTGAACAGACCTAAATTTATGATATATTATACATGTGTAATAGGTGCTGAAGCATATTCATATGGCTAAGAAGGGTGATAAAATGGATCCAGAAGTGGAAGACCCCAGAATACTGTATAATTATTCCAAATTACCTAATTGCAAACTTATTTACCTCTTTTTTTACCCTTCTGCTATCTGTATTTTCTCTGGACTGTGAAAAAAAAATGAATAAAGTTTAAAAAAAAAAGGGACTATCCCTGATTCCTCCCTTCCTGGAACTTTGCCACCATTCACCCTGCCTTTATTTCAAGGAGATCTGTCATCAATAATCATGATAACTAATAATGGGTCTTTTTTTTTTTTTAAGTTAGTGGTAAAGTCTTGGTAGGGGCAAAACTAAATTTCAGTGTTTTGATGTTTTTGCAGCTCACATGCCTTAGTTGTGTAACTCAAGAGTGGACACAGTGTCATGGAGCCCGACTCCCTGCCCTACCCAGTGCCCACTTACTGGGCATTTTGTCACCCTCTCACTCCTGTTTTCAAAACAGATGGTAATAGTATCTACCTTTTAGGGTGAAATAGACTTGCATGTGGAGGGATTGTAAACGACGCCTGGTACATAATTGGTCCTCACAGGAAATTAAGTATAGAATTCAATTATTGAACCAACATTTTTTTTAAGATTTATTTATTTATTTATACAAGCACTGGGTACAGTCAGAAGTGCAGGAGGGTAAGAGAATTCACCAGAGCGGGGAGCAGAACAGGCAAAAGGACCGAAGTACACTGCTGAGGGGAGCAGCGGGCAGCAGGAGAGGTCTGTGCGCCATGTGGGACCCTCCTCCAGTGGCCGGGGAGCAGCCGGGGATCAAACCAGTGCTGCAGAGGCTGTGGGCAGCTTTGCAACCCAGTGCTCAACCGCTGCGCCACCGGGGAGGCCCGAACCAATATATTTTTTTAAAGATTTATTTATTCATGCAAGAACTGGGGTACAGGCCAGAGGTGTGGGGGATGAGAGGGCTCACGAGAGACAGAGTGGGGAACAGAACAGGCAGACTGACTGAAGTACACTGCTGAGGGAAGCAGCAGGCGAGACAGGAGAGGTCTGCTGCGCCATGTGGGTTGCTCCCTGACCGGCTGGGGATAGAACTTGTGCTGCAGAGGTTGCGGAAAGCTTCATAGTGCTGTGTCTTAACCCCTTGTGCCACTAGGGAGGCCCTGAACCAACATTTCTTGAGACCCAGTGGTACAAGGAATTGTTACAGACATGTTTAAGTCCACTGAGCCTCAGAACCTGCTTTCAAGGAATGTTTTTTAAAACTAAAAAAATACATATTGGGGATATTCTTTGTTATCATACATCATTAAAAAACAGGCTATATAGTATTTGCAAATGAGCCAAACTATTGGATAATTAGACTATTGGATGTTTTCCTTTTAGGTGTGGATATGGCTTTGGTAAACAGAGCAAGCAAGTATTCTATAGCATTTGCTTTTTTTTTCAGTATTTTAGGAATATTTCAGGCATGTTTTGATATATGTTGTCAAATTAGGGCTGGGTACCTAATTTGATTCTTTAATAGATATAATTATTCTAGAACACCACCCCTAAGCCTTTTCCTTTCTCCTTTGATTTTATTTCTTTTCTTTTTAATTTCTGTAGTGGTGTCTCTGTCTTTGATTCTGCCTCCATCTTAATTGATACTGGTGGATCACTTGCCCCAACTCACTCTAAGCTCTGAGAACATTCTGGATTCCTAGTTTGGAGAAGCATTACAGCCAAAGCTTCACAACTCAGTGACAAGTCTTTCTTCTTGTTCACCTAAAGCGTAACTTGTTTACTTTTATGTGAACTTGTTGATTTGAATAACGAGGTTCCTGCCTCATAGGCCCCTGCCTGTGAGTCCTCTGCTTTGTTTCTTAGTTTAGCAACCCTGCTTCAGTGGTGGTTTGGGCTTGTCTTCCAGGTTTTACCCTTTCTTTGACCAATTATCTAGAGTCTACTTCTACTTTTGGGTTTACCCTGATTATTTCTTCTGCATTGTGGAATCAGGCTCATTTCCAGGTCCCAGTCATCCCTGTCTGACTGGCAAGCCAAATATGAATGAAATGAGAAAAAGAAAACAGCAAACTCACTTCCTATCTCCTCATTCTGGTTATTGCCAGAAGTCACTTTGAAACTTAGTAACTTAAAACAATAAAAGTTATATCCTTACTCTTTATACTTCCTGTAATTGAGTAATTTGTGAAGGGCTCAGCTGGGCATTCTGGTTTGAGGTGTCCCATGCAGCTGCAGTCAGAAGGTGGCTATTGCTGGGACACATGGAGGGGGAATCAACCAGCCATTTCTCCTTCTTTATGCAGTCTCTCCTTTTTGCAGCATCTGTATCAACTAGGTTGAACGTCCTCACAACATGGCACCCTCAAGGCAGTGGGAATGAAGGTAGCTCAAGGCTCTCCTAGAAACCTTCTGATCAAAAGGATAGAAATGAAAATTTTCTGACCTAATGTTACAAGTGTGTCTGCCATATGCTATTGGTTAAAACAGTCACAAAAGTCAATGCACATGCAAGAAGAGGGAATCTTTTGGGAAAAGTTTTCAATTTTGATGAGAGATGTTACCGTCTTTGGAAATATAATCAACCCTCTATCATATACTCATATACTATTGCTCTATCATATACTCTCTTCCAGTCTTCATTCAACATAACACACTAATCTCTCTGGAGAAATAGATAGGCAAACAGAGACTCTTTCCTGTGTCTTCTCAACTAGTAAAGGAATGCATGTTCACTTGTAAAACAGGATCAAACCCTCCTCCACCCAGTGAGATCTTCCTCAAATCTGCGTAGTACTGTTCCTTCTTCTGAGGTATGAAATAGTACTAGTATGTGCTTTACACTTTATAAATCACAGCGGCAAATATTTCACTTTGTATCTTTATTCATCCTGTTGTATTGATGTGTATATTTCCCACACCCTATGAGCAGGTATCCTGTGTTGTAATTTTGGTGTTTCCTTCCCACCCCAAGGTAGTTCCTCATGGATAACTGCTGAACTACTGAAAATAGAAGATAAAACAAGGTGTAAATAGTTACGCTAAAAAAAAAAAAATCATAATTCACCAATGAAACTGGGCTTTTAAATGTCATCTTCCTTTAAAATTGCTCCAGATTTCAGATGTCTTTTGATGGGCAGTGATTAGTCACAAAACTGCAGTCCCCTCAAAGATAGGAGTTCACCAGTGATAACTGTTATTTGCTTTGAGCATCCCTTGGACTGTACTGCCTTTTGTGCTCAGCAGACCAGTTAAAAACAGAGTTGTTGACAGACCAAAGTATAAATTAAAGGTCTCAGATACATCATTAGACATATGGTCTCCTAGGAATTGCGATCTTCCTGTAGTAGGTGGAATTTGTAACACTCTGGCCTCTGCGACCATATGGTTGTATTTAGAGATGCCAGCAGAAATAAATACTTGACTTCTAGTATAAGATTCTTTTTTTCTGGGCCTCCTACACTGCTATAGAGAATTTTCCTGTGCAAAATTTAACCAATGGTTCAAATCATTTTATTGATTTGTTAGTGATAATGTTACTGTTGTAAGGACCATCCCTGCTAAGGATCATTGATTCTGGACTAATCCTTGAGGTGGACAAAGGTATAATCTGTACCAGTATTACTCTGGACTCTTAGTTACAGCTGATTAGAGTGAGCCAATTTCTCACCTAGAATAACCAAGTTGGCATGCTAGGTTTTATAAGATCTGCCCTAAATAGAAATGAAACAAAAAGAAAATCCACTAGCAACAAGCAATTGGAAGTTAAAGTGACAAAAGTAATGCTATCTACAACAGCATCAGAAAAATGAAATGCTTATGGTTAAACTTAACAAATGATGTTTAGGATTTATATACAGGAAGCGATAAAACATTTCTCACAGAAACTAAGGTTGACATAAAAAAATGAAGATATATTCATGGACTGAAAGCTTTATTATTACAGTGCTGGTTAGCCCCCAAATAGACTATAAAGTCTATGTAATACCCCCCAAAAAAAAAAAAATCATACTAACGTTCTTTGCTCTTAACGAAGAAAAAAATAAAGTTTGAAGAACAAGAGAGTTGAATGACTAATGTTACCAGATTTTAAGATTTACTATAAAGCTATGACAATTCAGACAGTATGGGTATGGTTTTGGTACCAAGACAGACAAATAAATCAATGGAGAGAATAGAGATCCAGAAATTTACCCACATATCTAATCAATAGCTTTTTTTTTTTTTTAAATACCATTCAAAAGGCAATTCAATGGAGAAAGAATTCCAAGAAATTGTGCTAGAACTATTATATATCTACATGCAACACAATGAAACTCAATCTATACCTTAACTATATTCAAAAATTGACTCCAGGGCCTCCCCGGTGGTGCAGCGGTTGAGCGCTGGGTTGCAAAGCTGCCCGCAGCCTCTGCAGAGCCAGTTCGATCCCCGGCTGCTCCCCGGCCACCAGAGGAGGGTCCCACATGGCGCGCAGACCTCTCCTGCCGCCCGCTGCTCCCCTCAGCAGTGTACTTTGGTCCTTCTGCCTGCTCTGCTCCCCACTCTGGCTCTGGTGAATTCTCTCACCCTCCTGTGCTTCTGACTATATCCAGTGCTTGTATAAATAAATAAATAAATCTTAAAAAAAAAAATTGACTCCAAATGTGATCCATAGACTTAATTGCATAAACTATAAAACTCCTATGCAAAAACAGGAGGAAATCTTTGTGACCTTCAGTTACGTAAATGCTTTAGATATAACATCAAATGAACAAACTATAATGACATTAATAAATTGGACTTCATTAAAATTTCTGTTTAAAAAACAGTGAAGAGAATGAGAAGGTAAACCTCAGACTGAGAGAAAATAT
This sequence comes from Talpa occidentalis, assembly GCF_014898055.3. Classification (NCBI taxonomy): domain Eukaryota; kingdom Metazoa; phylum Chordata; class Mammalia; order Eulipotyphla; family Talpidae; genus Talpa; species Talpa occidentalis. Next base: position 43,840,529 of record NW_023600993.1, on the reverse strand, counting down.
TTGCAAATCACATATATGAGAAAGAGTTTATATCCATAATACAATAAAGATTCTCAAAGCATAGTAAGAAAAATAACCTAATAAAAAAGTGGGCAAAAAATTTGAACAGATACTAACTTCACTAAAGAAGGCATATTTGACAATATAACTCACTAGAGAAATGCAAATTAAAACCACAAGTAAATATCTGACACCAAAAGCAAAGCAACAAAAGCAAAAATAAACAAGTGGGATTACATCAAATTAGAAGCTTCTACATGCCACTGAAAATTACCAAAAATGAAAAGGCAAACTACAGAATGGGAGAAAATATTTGCAAATCATTTATCGGATAAAGGGTTCACATTCAGAACATATAAAGAACTCATTTAACTTAATAGCAAAAAACATACAATCCAATAAAAACATACAATCCAATAAAATGGGCAGAAGATCTGAACAGAAAATTTTCCAAAGATGACATTCAGAGGGTTAGTAGGTACATGAAAGAATGCTCAACATCAGTAATCATTAGGGAAATGCAAATCAAAACACAGTGAGACATCACCTCAGACCTCTTAAAAAAGACCATTATCAGAGGATAAGAGGGTGGGGTGCTGGCAAAATGGATGAAAAGGTTCAAAAGAGGGCCTCCCAATGGCGCAGCAGCGCATGGAAGCTGGCGCTGCAGCGCCGGGATCATGCTCACCGAAGTAATGGCGCGCAGACCTCTCCTGCCGCCCGCTGAGCAGTGTCCTTCAGTCCTTCTGGCTCTGCTCCCCGCTCTGGCTCTGGTGAATCTAGAAAGGAATAAAAACCAAAAAACAAATATAAGAAAGTGAAAAAAAAAAAAAAAAAAAGAGACACTTTTTGGGGGTGTGGGGTGGGAGGGAAGGATTGGGGTCAGAATGGGGCGTTTGCAATTGTATGGGGGAATATAAAAATAAAATTTAAGATTAAAAAAAATAAATAAATAAATAAAAAAAAAATTAAACAGCTAAGTAAAAAAAAAAAAAAAAAAAAAAAAAGACCATTATCAGAGGATAAGAGGGTGGGGTGCTGGCAAAATGGATGAAAAGGGTCAAAAGATTAAAAATTTCAAGTTGTAAAATAAGTCATGGAATGTATTGTATAACATGGCAGCTATAGTTTAAATATTGTATTGCATATATGAAAGTTGCCAAAATAAAAATCTTAAAAGTTCTCATCACAAGAAAAAAAAATTTGGAAGCATATATAGAGATGGATTAAGTAGACTTATTGTGTTGATTATTTTGCATTAAATGCAAATAATGAAACATTACCTTGTACACCTGAAGCTACATAATGTCATGTGTCAATTACATCTCAACAAAACAAAAGAAAACAAACAAGGGAATGCAAGTACATACTATCATACCTATTAGAATGACTCGTTAAAAAGGTGGACATACATGGTGGTTTTGGGGGATGTGGAACAACTGAAACCCTCACACATTGTGGGCGGGCATGTAAAATGGGACAACCGATTTGGGAAGCAGCTTGGCAATTTATTTATTTTTTAAAGATGTATTTTATTTATACAAGAGCCGGGGTACAGTCCAGATGCACGGGAGTGTGAGAGGATTCACCAGAGACAGAGCTGGGAACAGAACAGGCAGATTGACAAAATACACTGCTGAGGGGAGCAGCAGGCGAGACAGGAGAGGTCTGTTCACCATGTGGGTTGCTCCGAGGCCGGCGGGGATCGAACCGGCATTGCAGAGACTGCAGACGGCTTCACAGCGCTGCACTCAACCGGCTGCACCACCAGGGAGGCCCTTGGCAGTTTCTTTTAAAAAATTAAATATAAACTTACTATGAGAGCTAGTCATTTTACTCCTGGTAATTATTGAATTGCAGTGAAAGGATATGTCTATACAGAAATTTGTACACAAATACTCAAAGCAGCTTTATTCATAAGTCAAAAACTGAAAATAGTTTAAACAGCAATCAACAGGTAAATGGATAAACAATTTGTGGCACATTGCCATGGTGGAATACTACTTAGCAGTCAAAAGGAATGGACTAATGATACTTAGAATGTCTTGGATGAATCTCAAAATATGTACACTGAGTAAAAGAAACCATGCAGGACTATGCTTTGGTGGTGGGAGAGTTTTGATGGTGGGAGAACTGTCAAAATACTAGTGAGGATGTAAGATGATGTTATTTCAATAACAATAAATTAAAAATTCCTGTTTCATAGGATAACTATGAGGATCCAGAACAATATGTAAAATGAAGTCAAGCGGTAAATACATGGCTGCCATGTTCATTACATGGATTTCTCAGGGCTTCAGCAGTGAACAGATGGTGGGTCTACTCAGATTATGATATTCAATGAGGTTTAATTATAGGGACATTTTTAAAGCTATGGGGAGAGTGTAGAAAAACCTACAGAGAATAATATAATGCTCCAAGAGTCCATGTTATCAGTACGATTAAAAGGACAAGTGGGGAGGTAGTAACTAGAGCAAGAAAGGAAAGTTTGAGTAGAGAAGGCTGTCATAAACAGGAATCTAATATATAGCATGTTGACAGCAGTTAACAATGCTATACTGTGTATTGAAAGTTGCTAAAAAAAAGTAGATCTTAAATGCTGCCAACACCATTTCCATCCAACAACACAAATACCTATGGGAAATGAAGGATGTGTTAACTGATCTTATTATGATAATTATTTTGTAAATATATATGTGTGTCAAGTAATGCAACAAGTCAATTACATCTCAATACATCTAAGGAATAAAGAGAATAAAGGCGGGGGAACTGTGATGGTAGGTTGAGGGATACAGCCTAGAATGAAAGGATGCTTTCTTTTCTGTCTTAGATATCCTGCAGGTGTTCTTATTCACCAAACCCAACCAGAAGTCAGAAAGTTCAGAAACTATTACTCTTATGCATTCAAATCGGGCTTTGGGACAGAAAGCAGGATTTGAAGAGGGCATAGTGACTCTTTAGGGCCAGATGGAAGGTATTTGGTTCAACTGATTAGGTAGATGGGGAACTTCTTAGAGAAGGGTAATAAGTGGGGAAGATAATTCCAGAAGGGTCCCCTATACTTCCCAGATCACTCTCAGTTTGCTTCCCTACTGCCCTATCTCTTGGTCCATCTTTCAACTGGAAACTTGAATAGATATTTGTTATTTTCCCCACTATCATCCATGCTCCTTTCTCTCAGCAATACTTTCCTTTCTCTTAAGGATTTGTCCCACAACGTCAGTCTATTTGTTTTATTTGGACTTTGTCTTGTGAGGGTGAGTACGTGAAGTGTCTGAGTCAATGAACACATCCAGACCTGTTGGTTATGGTGGTTGGTCCAAGACTCAGCACACGGCTTGCTTAGAATCTGAGATCCGAAATAAATCTTTTGTTATCGTGGGGACAGACAGGAGGAACCTCTGCTCTCACCTTGCCATGAGAAGAAATAATGTGAGTCTGAAAATTAAGCCAATCTGGCAGAAAACTGATCTGAGAACCCTGAGTCCAGAGGTGCCTATGCTAGCACTGTAATTGAAATTTGCAACAAAGCCAATAAAATATTTTTATTTAACCTTGTTCAAGTGGATTTGCTCTCACTTCCACCATAAAGTCTTGATGAAGAAATGCGATGACACCACGTTAGTTCTTTTCCCTAGCTAATAATTTTAATGCAAATTTGACTTTAGAAATAAATATTAGCCAGTGTCATCATTCAAGGCTGTTCCATATATCCTGTACTTTATACTGTATCCCTTGAAGCACAGCATTTTTAGCATAGCATAAAAGCAATTCACGTGGTAATCAGCTGTAAATGTAATAATAGGGTGGTTGAGATTTGTGTTTTAAAACACATTCTTGCACAATTACTTTGCCTGTTAAATTCATACAGAAAGCTGAGGTTGGAAATCAAGATTGATATCACATATCTGCTAAGTGGTTGTCTGGGCAGAAAATGAAAATCGTGCTAAAAGTTAAAATCCACTATTTGACTGAATTGACAAAATAGTAAAATTCCAATTAATTCCCAGTGGCTGGTGCTTTTACAATTTTTCTTAACAAAAACTATGATTTGGGAATTATGGGGCTCTCTTTAAGTCATTGATCTACTGTTCTTGTTTAAATGCCTCTATTTCAATAGAATTCTTAAATTTCAGCTAATTAGATTTTAAATGCAGAAAGCATTTTAAAGAAAATGACATTAAGCCTGAGAATTTAAAAAGTCTGTTCTTAGGGTATTGGGGCAAGTGAGTGAAAGCAGGAAAGGGGTAATTAGATGGTGATAATTGGAAACGAGACTTTTGGTGGACCTCTCAGTGTAGATACAGATGTCAGATTATAATGATGAAACGTAAATGTTATAAACCAATGCTATGCTAATAAAAATTAGTTAAAAAACAAACAAACATAATGTCTTTTCTTAATCTTGTTTTCACTTAGTAATTTAGAACTCCCAAGACATGGTAAGAGGATTTTAGTTGTTGCTTTCGGTAATAGTTTTTTTCAGCTGTAATTCACTTGCCATAAACTTCATCCGTACACAGTGTTCAATTTGTTGCTCTTCAGTATATTTACTAAGTTGTGCAACCATAACCACTATCAAATTCTTAAATATTTTTATCTCTCATAAAGAAACCTGGTATCCATTCCCTTCTTAGTGCAGCCCCTAGCAACCACTAATCTATTTCCTGTCTCTATGGATTTACTGATTCTTAACATTTCATTTAAATGGAATCATACGCAATGTGACCTTTTGCAACTGGCTTCTTTCAGTTAGAATAGCATTTTCAAGGTTCATCCATGTTGTAGAACAGAAAATCTTTCACCTTGAGCTTTCAAGGAACAATGAAGATCTTGATATAGGCAAGATGCTTGTCTCCCTGCACCCCCTCTTTTCTGCCTTGCCAATCCATTCTCCACACCATAGCCAGAGTGATTTCTTACACCTATATCAGTGGGCGACACTTCCATCTGCCCTCAACATGACCCCACAGGCTGCACTGGCCTGCCTCCCCACTCTGACCGGCTTCTCTCTTCCTTCCTTCAGGTCTGTATCATGCCCTCTCCAGCCAAGGGCATCTATTGTCACGGTCCCCTATACCTGTAGCAGTTCTTCTGTTTCTATTACTTAGTTCCTAGATTTTTAGATTCCTTCTTCAGATCTTAACTCAGGTCACTTTCTCACATTTAGGTCATGCCTTTGTAGCATTAATTACTTGCCTTGGTAGCATTAATTCAATTTGTAATTATACCCACATAATGTGACTATTTTATTAATTTTTATATCATCCTACTAAACTATAAATTTTTAGAAAATAAAGATCATGAATGATGGCTAATTAAAAGAAATTCATAGTTCTTGGCCCATTGGAGATGTTCCCATTGTCTCAGAATTTCTAAAATATTTCAGAATCGTCACATTTGGTGTGTTTATCAATAGTAAGATACTTGGAATATTGGAAACTCTTGACCATAATATTGAACTGACCTTTGTCTGACCAGGCTGTGAAATAAAGTTCACTGTTCTTTGTTTAATATTGGCCACACTAGTCAATAACAGTGGGGTTAGTATCATGCAAAGAACAAAGGAGATGGGGATTTAGCATGAAAATTCCCCCCATTTTATATTAAAATAATCTTCTCTCCTGCTCCTTCTTCTTCTCATTTCCTCCATTTCTCAAAGCCAGATGAAAGCATATTTCAAATTAAGAGATAATCCTCTTTCCTTTCCAAATTAGAATCAGCACATTTATGTTTATTTTTAAGTCTCTGCATTTTCATAGAACAATAAATGACATACTCTCATCTTTTTACAAAGTAATTACATTAGACAAACTCTTAAAAGTTTTACATAGAGTTGATTTAAATTCCCTTAAAAATACATGATTAACTATGGCAGATTTGCTTTTACAAAGAATAATTGATATCCTCAGGGACTAAATACCATGTTATTGTAGTTCCTGTATTCATAGGTGTTAAGCAATTCAAATTCATAGAATTCATAGAGATTCAAAATCTGTGTTCAACCTCAGTCTTTATCTATGCTCTTAACTGGGACAATTTTGTCCTCTTGTCAACACTGAAGGGTATTTGGCAATGTTTGGAGATATTTTGTCAAACTGAAGATTAGGGAACTACTGGCAATCTCATTTCACTTCTCACAAAGTTGTCTGTTGTCAGAGACATGAACTATGTTTTCTAACATGTAAACATTCCATCCTAACATTGAGCTCTTATTACACTCTTGGTACTGTGTCCTAAACATTGCCTCATTTAACTCTCACAACTACTCTCTGAGGTAGGATCCATCAGTCTTCTCTTTCTACAATCAGGAAGCTTGGCTTACAGGAATTATTTTTCCCACAGTCATTCAGAAAAGAGAGGTACTGTAATATAAATTCCAGTTCACATGCTTAGAACTCTTAACCGTAGGCTATAAAACTAGCAGAATAGAGATGAGATGGCATTCTTGATCTTTGCCTAACTTTAAATTGCTAATAGTGGGAACCAAGTTCCAGCTACAATGTGTCCCCCAAATAGTGATGTCCAACCAGGTTGAACTGATAGGGATAATGCAGGAGCAAGAATACCTTTGACTAAGTTATTTGGTTACAGATAAAATACTCAGTAAAGGCTTCCCACATTATCGGTCAAATTCAAATTTGTGTCTCACTATGTAATACTTTATAACACTATATAACATTCTCATTGTCTCCAAAAAAGGTGAGCCATTAGAGAAAGAATTGAGTATGGTTCTAAGACGCAGTATAGAAGGCAGACTCTTAGCCATGTTAATCTTAGCAATGAACTTGGTGAGAGGTAAAAACCTTTGCAAGGCCAGAACTGGCTCCCCTACTCCCCATTCAGGGGTCCTCTCCACTTTACAAGCCAACATGAAATGCTTTATAAACACCTTTTTTTCCCCTAAAAATATTTATTATATGCATATCAATATAGATCTATGCATATAGAATGCACGTATGATACATACATGTGTGTGTGATTTCAATCATTCAAAAAGTAGAGAATAAAATAGCAAGCACTATGTCAGGGGTGGTAAGTGAAACATTTTACAGGCACCAGTCATCAGATAGTCAGGACAATGGTAACCATAAAGAAGAAAATAGCTCTAATACTGATACGCACAACTGACCAGCAGTTCTGGCCCTATCTACTCCTAGAGAAATGCTTCAAGTGACTGTAGTAGAACACACTTTGAGATTGAGCTAGTGTTTTTACTAGCAAACTTCTTCACTCTTTCTGTTTTGTTATTAGCCTTCAATCAATGTTAATCATGTATATTTCTAACAAGCACAGAATAAATAGTACCATATTAGCTTTATTTTTTATTTATTTTTTTTTATAGAGGCATGTTTTATTTATTTATTTTTTATTTGTTTGTTTGTTTTGTTTATACATGCACTGGGTACAGTCAGAGGCGCGGGAGGGTGAGAGAATTCACCAGAGCCAGAGTGGGAAGCAGAGCAGGCAGAAGGACCGAAGTACACTGCTGAGGGGAGCAGCGGGCGGCAGGAGAGGTCTGCGCGCCATGTGGGACCTTCCTCTGGTGGCGATCCTCGCCAGGGATCGAACCGGCGCCACAGAGGCTGCAGGCAGCTTCGCAACCCAGCGCTCAACCGCTGCGCCACAGGGGAGGCCCCATATTAGCTTTAAATTAAACAGAAATGTGGGCTTTATCTACATAGAGCAATTTCTATTCATTGCACTGCTCTCCTATCCCCTCCTTTTATTTTTTTTAAAGATATATTTATTTATGCACATAAGAGCTAGGGTACAGGCCAGAAGTGTGTGGGGTGAGAAGATTCACCAGAGACAGAGTGGGGAACAGAACAGGCAGACTGACAGAAGTACACTGCTGAGGGGAGCAGTGGGTGAGACAGGAGAGGTCTGCTGTGCCATGTAGGTGGCTCCCTGGCTGGCAGGGGATCGAACTTGTGCTGCAGAGGCTGTGGATTGCTGCAGAGGCTTCGGATTGCTTCATAACTAGCATCTCAACCCCTTGCGCCACCAGGGAGGTTCTATACCCTCGTTGAAAAATTTGACCTTCTAAAGTCCAAAAGGAGGATTGAATAAGAAAAAGATTTAAGAAGGAGTTCTTTAGGGTCATCTTTTATAGTTATTCCCCGAGCTGGTGAGACAAAAGTGGTTTGTTTGTAAATCTCCACTTCAAGAGCAGAACAGATGTGTTTATTGCTAATTTTGCTGATAGAATATTTATAAGGGAAATTCAACTCCCAAGTTAAGAAAGAGTGCCTCTGTCCCTTGTATTATGTATAGGTTAATTCATTTTTCCAATTCTTGTGAATCACTGTTTATGGCCCTAATACAAGGACTGCTTCTCTCTGGATCCATGAACCCTATCATAAAATAGTAGAGTTAAATAAATCTTGGAGATAATGAAATCTGACATACCTACCTCACAGGTTTCTTGGAAGGATAAAATGAAATAATAGATGTGAGCATGTTTTTAAAAAGCAAAAAAAAAAAATGCTATAAAATTCAAGGTAGTATTTGTTTTTTTGCTTTGGTCGCAAAATTGTTTTCTATCACATTCATTTTTTATCAGCTCTTCTGCACATATATACATAGGGGAAAAACAGTCATTCGTGTCTTTCTCTTCTCAAAATTAGAATTTTTTCAGTTCCTTTATGAAAGTAGAATCACTTTGATTTTCAAGAAATTCTCAATTTCTCATTTATTGTTTCTGCACTATCCAGGGTGAATTTAAGATAAGTAGATCGCTCATTCTCTGAGGTCTAGTAATCTTTGAACAAATCTAAATAGTACAAATGAAAAGATATCTCTGGGAGAAACATTTCCAATCCAATTTGAACATCTCTGGATTGGTCTGTTGATAAATTAACACTATGGTACACCAATATGTTATGTCACCCACATGGATAATAACACCCATACTTAATTTATAGAGGCCTCCCCCTTCTTTTTTCTGAAATGGAGATCATTATGATTTTATTTTATTTATTTTTTAAGATTTATTTTTTATTTATACAATAGCTGGGGTACAGACCAGAGGCACAGGAGGTGAGAGGATTCACCAGAGACAGTGGGGAGCAGAACAGGCAGACAACTGAAATACACTGCTGAGGGGAGCAGTGGGTGAGACAGGTCTGCCACGCCCTGTGGGAATCTCCCTGGCTGCCGGCAATCAAACCTGCTCTGCAGAGGCTGTGGACAGCTTCACAGCACTGCGCTCAACCCACTGCGCCACCGCGGAGGCCCCATTATGATTTTAGACTTCCCATTTAAATAGATCCTGTTAGTCTTTCTTCTAAGACATCATTAACATATATTTTTTAGCTTATCCCATAATTTCTTTAACTATAATAGCTGTCCATTTGTAAAAGAAGAGGTTGGAGAAATAATGTAATAATACATATTTGAATGATTTTCGCTTTCTAACAATGTATAACTTTTTATGAATAAAACCGAAGACATGAAATTAGAAATAAAATGAAAATGTGAGCTGTATGTATTTGTCTCTGAAGGGTACTCGGGTAAGGAATGAGTCCCCAGATGAAAGCAGTGTGAGTTATTTCAAATATAACAGCCACATATTATCATAAAATTTCATTGATGCATTTGTGAAAATCCATGAAGAATTCTATAAGGAACTTTTGACATTAGTGGAAGTCAGGGGAAGAGATGCAGACTGAAGAGGATGTTGGTTTTATTTTATTTAGTGGATTTTTCAGCATAGTCATATCTAATTTACTAATAAAAAGTATTAGATTTTTAGACTAAAGGAAAAAGAGTAAGATTGGACTCCTAAATTAATTGCATTTCCCTGCATGCAATGTTTGGAACTGAAAGGGAACTTAGCATCTAGTCTGGGAATAGATTTTCCATATCCACTTACATTACTAATTGGTTCATACACACTTTCCTGCAAAGTCTTTAGGTGACCTTAGCATCCTTCTCAACACAGACATTCAGGGAGTCATAATTACAATGTTAGAAGTGACCTGTGAGTGAAACCTTTACCAATCCTCCTGCAGAGTATTTCATAATCATCTTTAATTTCCTTTAAAAGTATATCATAATTCGGGCCTCCCCGGTGGCGCAGAGGTTGAGCACTGGACTGCGAAGCTGCCCCGCAGCCTCTGCAGCTCCAGTTCCATCCCCGGCCTCTGGGCGAGGGTCCCACATGGCGCGCAGACCTCTCCTGCCACCTGCTGCCCCCTCAGCAGTGTACTTCGTCAGTCTGCCTGTTCTGTTCCCCGCACTGGCTCTGGTGAATTCTCTCACCTTCCTGCGTTTCTGACTGTACCCAGTGCTTGTATAAATAAATAAATAAATCTTTAAAAAAAAAAAAGAATTGTGATATATAATTTTTTAAAGATTTATTTATTTATTTAAATCTTTAAAAAAAGGAAAGAATTGTGATATACTTTTTTTAAAGATTTATTTATTTATTTATTTATTTATGCAAGCACTGGGTACAGTCAGAAGCGCGGGAGGGTGAGAGAATTCACCAGAGCCAGAGCAGGGAACAGAACAGGCAGACTGACGAAGTACACTGCTGAGGGGAGCAGTGGGCAGTAGGAGAGGTCTGCACGCCATGTGGGACCCTCGCCCAGAGATCGGGGATGGAAATGGCGCTTACAGAGACTGCGGGAAGCTTCACAGCCCAGCGCTCAACTGCTGCGCCACCGGGGAGGCCCTATCACAATTATTTCTTATGCACCATTATATTTCAGACATTGGAAATACATACAGGTAGAAGAGAATCTTGTCTTCAAAGAGTTTATACTTTAGAGAGGGAAAAGAAATTAACAGGTGATTTAAATACAGTATACTAAGAGCCAAGAAGAAATCAAAATTAGGCTACACATAGGAGGACTTCCTAACACAACCTGGGATTGGATTTGACCTTTTTCCTTAAAAAAAAAAAAAAAAATTATGTGTAGAACTGGGGTGTAGGCCAGAGGTGTGAGGGGGGGGGTGGCGAGAGGATTTATCAGAGACAGAGCGGGGAACAGAACAGGTGGATCTACTTAAATACACTGCTAAGGGAAACAGTGGGAAAAACAGGAGAGATCTGCTGTGCCATGTGGGCTAGCTCCCTGGCCAGACATCAAACTCAGGCCACAGTGATCATAACATGATAGTGCTGGGAATTAACCCCTATGCTGCCAGGGATGCCCTGGATTTGACCTTTTCTTTCAATAGACATTGTTTGTCTTTATCTTGAATAACAAGGAAGGGTTATCTAGGCAATGCTGGGACATTCTAGGACAATAGTTCTCAGCCTTATTTTTGCCTTAGGCCCCATTTTACTCCTGAAGAGTCCTAAAACAGTTAAAGAATTTCTTTAAGACCCAGCAATTCCACATTCAGGTGTATGTCCCCAAAAATTGAGAGTACAGCCCATATGGATACTTGTACATATCATTGTTCACAGTAACATTATTCATGAAAATATCCACTACCAGATGGATAAACAAAATGTGATATATGCATAGGATGAAATATTATTCAGCCATAAAAAGAAATGAAATTGTGACAAATGCTACAATATGGATGAACCTTGAAAACATATTTGGCAAAATGACCCAGACACAAAAGGATAAATATTATATTGTTCTAATAATAGCATTTAGGTTACTTAGAGTAGTCAAATTCATACAGACAGAATGCAGAATAGAGGTTACTAGAAACTGGAAGGGAAGGGAATAGAGATTCATTGTTTAATGGGCACAGAGTTTACTGTTATAGGGCAGGGTGAGAATTACCCTGTTACATTAGATTAGAATGATGAAAATATGGCTTCAACAACAATATGAATGCAATTAGTTCCACTGAATTGTACACCTAAATGATTAAAAGGGCAATTTTTATGTTATGTATATTCTCCCACAATTTAAAAGGATTATTATAAGACCACAAGGGACTTTGATTTATGTGAGCTATATCTGTTTGTATTTACTGATTTTAAAATTAAAGTGAGAGGGGCCTCCCTGGTGGTACAAGGGGTTGAGCACCGAATTATGGAGGTGTCCACAGCCTCTGCAGCAGGAGTTCCATCCCCGGCCAGCCAGGGAGAAATCCACATGGCGAGGCAGACCTCTCATATCTCGCCCACTGCTCTCCTGAGCAGTGTATTTCGGTTGGTCTGCCTGTTCTGTTCCCCGCTCTGTCTCTGGTGGATCCTCTCACCACCCCCCACATCTCTGGCCTACACCCCAGCTCTTGTATGTATAAATACATAAATCTTTAAAAAAATAAAAATTAAAGTGAGAAATTAAAAAATATATATTAATACATAAACAAACATTGTGTGTTAACATAAGTAACATTTTTGGTAAAAATTATTTTTTTCCAAAATAAGCAAATAGAGATGAGTGATAATACTTTGTGTTTTTACAAATATTTGTAATGTCCACTCTTAATGGAAAACAACTGAATTCTTACATCCGCTTCTATATTGAGTTTACTGTGATAGGTTGCTTTTGTTGAAATAAAAGAAGAAAATGCAGCTTTACGGAGATATGTAGCAACAAAAGCGAGGCATATTTTAAGAACCTGCTCAGATAGTTTAGGATATTCTTTTGTGGTATTATATTAAAATTGGACAAGTGGCTGTTTTTTAAAGGTTATTTGCAGTGTGGAATCTGAAACTTAAATCAATGAACCTTTTGTATGCTGTTACATTACAACTCATTGATCTTGTATTTTGAAAGGATTTCTTACTTATGCTTTGTTTTGTAACATCATGCACTGGGTATTTGGGAAATAGTGGATTACTGACTTTTGCCCATCTTTTGACAAGTTCCATTGCATAGAATTAAAAAAAAAATGAAATCACATATATTTCTAACACCATCAATGCCTTTGGAAAAGTACTGGAAGGTAAGTTCTCAGCGGAGGGCACGAGTTTCCCAAAATTCTAATTTTTCAATTGAAAACTCAGGTATTATCATCGCAACAGACACTGCCAGTTGTTTTTGAAGAAAGAGGCTCATTTTGTTCGTTCTTGAGAAAAATTCTCACAAAATGTCTGTTAACCACCTAAGTCTGAATAACATAGTCTATAGAAAAACAGCTAGCTCCATTTGCAGCTCAAACCATCACTCCAGTGCTGCCCAGGCCAGACATAACCCCATAGCACTTAGCAGTATTCCATTTTGCCACAGAGAGTACTAGGAAGACTTGTGTTCAAGAGCTGAATTAATTAAACTAAACATTTAAATGTTTCCAGTCAAGGCATTCTTAAGAGAAACTTTTTTTTTGGGGGGGTTGATAGCATGGCAGGAAAGAATACAGTTTTTAGTATAGCCAGGCACTGCCTTGATTCACCAAATGACACCACTACTTTTGCACCATTAGGGCAAAAGTCAATACAGTGAAGAAAGCAATAACAGCTTAGAATTGTAATAAAAATTCTTCTTACCTTATGGATTGCCAGTGGTCTGCAGATTATCAGAGCTACTCCTCTAGGAAAGGGAGAAATAAATGTAAAGGCCTGAAAGAGACAGATGAACTAAAGCAATAAGATTTTGCAACAATAGAGGTGACCTACGCCTTCAGCTCTATTGGGTTGTGGTGGGAGGAGGGATAAAGTAACCATCAGTGGGATATGCTGGAGATCTGCCCTGCCCACCCATTGTGAAATTCACTTATTAATTCTAATAGTTTTAAAAAGGTAATTGATTTATTTTCTATGTATACAATCAGTAGTCTTCTGGGAATAATAGCTTTGGTGCTTATATATTGAGCTATTCAGATTTTTATATTGTTCATCTATGTAAGTTGTATTTTTTTTAAATTGTAGTAACATTAATTTACAATACTGTGTGTGCATTAGGATTACAGTTTCATACCTTTTCAAATGTATATTACCACACCTCCACCAAAGAACTTAAAACCTTCTACCACACTCCTTTGGGTCTCCCCCAGACTTCGCTGTCATCATCACCCCTATTCCCTCTGTTAACCTCAATTCTGCAGTCAGAATCCAAGAGTTTGATGGTTTTGCTTTGTTTATTGTTTTGCTTTGTTTCTTTATATTCCATGTATGAGTGCAATCATCCAGTATGTGTCATTTTCCTTCTGACTTATTTTACTTAGCATAATCCCCTCCAATTCCATTCTTGTTATCATGAATGGCAAGATTTCAACTATTTTTTATAGTGTGTGTGTGTTTTTTATCTATTCTTTCTTCTTTGGGTATTTGTTTGCATATCTTGCTATTGTAAATAGTGCTGCAGGGGTGCAATTATCTTTTTGAATTATTGATTTGATATTTTTTCAGATAGATACTTATGAGTAGAATTGAGGGATCACATGGATCTTTGTTTTCTCACTTCTATTTACTTTGGTTTTAATTTGCTCTTTTTCCACAGTCTTCAGTGGAGATTTAAATCTCTGATTTTAGACTTTTCTTTCTTAATAATATCATCATTTAAAATTACAAATATAGGAGCTCCCTGGGTTGAGCGCAGTGCTGTGAAGCTGCCCGCAGCCTCTGCAGTGCTGGTTCGATTCCCAGCTGGCCAGGGAGAAAACCACACAGTGCGGCAGACCTCTCCTGTTGCGCCTGCTGCTCCCCTCAGCAGTGTCTTCGGTCCGTCTGCCTGTTCTGCTCCCTGGTCTGTCTCTGGTGAATTCTCTCACCCTCCCACGCCTCTGACTGTATCCCAGTTCTTGTATAAATAAATAAATCTTTAAAAAAAATTACAAATATACCTTGCAACACTACTTTACTTGCATCATGTATTGTAATTATGTTTCAATTTGAAATATTTCCTAATTCCCTTTACTATTTTGTCTTGGGTCGATGAGTTATTCAGAGGTTTGGTTTCCAATTTATTAATATTTTCTGTTTATATTTTATTGTAGCACTTAGTTCTGCTGATAGATTGAATGTGGGGAGTGAGAGAAAGAGGTCGTTGAGGTTGACTCTAAGGTTTTGACCTGAGCACCTGAGTGAGTGGTAGTGTGACATGTTGTGATGACTAATGCCTGATAGCCTATATGTAGGAAGTCAAGAAGTCAGTTTTGGATATTTCAGTCATATTTTAAAATGTGTATTATAAAATACAGGGAAAGACTTTGACTTTACAAAAGAAACTTATTATTCTAATTTTCTTTATGTTGGAATATAATTAGAGTTCAAATAAGGAAGCTCACTAAATATAACACCATCAGAAGACAGTTTGACAATGTGGCTCTCTGATATCTGTTTGATTATGAGTGCAAGATTTTGACATTTAAAAAAATTTGTAATGTGATTCACAGTATAATTGTCAAAGTTTGCTTGAAGAGGAAATAAAAGGTATGTGACATGTGCTGTACCAGAGTTATGTCATGGGGACCCAAGTGATTTCCTCCCTTATTCCAACTCTTTAGCCAAAACAACTTGCACAGGTTCATGACAGTCTTAACCTCTAGGCTTTAGTTGAGCAAAGATAATTGATATAGGGCTGCAAAATGGGAATTGTATTTGTTTTTTTTGATTGCAAAGGCATACCCTTGGGTACTTGTTCCTGTTGTCATCCAGGTCCGTTAGACTCTTGCTAGTGATGCTTTCACATTAGGTTGTTTTCTGGGTTTTGGCTCTGGGTAGGGCTAAGATTGGTGTTTTGCAAATCATAGCTATACCCTGCAAATAATACTCTTCTATGAGGAGACATAGGCAAACCCACCTGGCTTTCCGCACTGGTTCAGACTCTTACTAGTCTAATTTGGAAGTTTCAAGCTCAAGTCAATAATTACCATTCTGCACCCTTACTCCTATAGTTCTCCAGTGGTGCACCCTCTGACCTAGACACTGACTCTGTGTTACTCATTCTCCAGTGCATCATCCAGTTTTTAAAGTTCCCCACATGGGTGTATGACATTGAGTTAATAATAGCAGAGGGCCAGGCCTCCCTGGTGGTGCAAGGGGTTAAGACACAACCTATGAAGCTCTCCGCAGCCACTGCAGCATGAATTTGATCCCTGGCCAGGGGGCTACCCACATGGCACAGCAGACCTCTCCTGACTTGCCCACTATTCCTCTCAGCAGTGCATTTCAGCCAATCTGCCTGTACTTTGTCTCTGGTGAATCCTCTCACCCTCTGCACCTCTGACCTGTATCCCAGTTCTTGTATGCATAAACAAATAAATCTTAAAAAAAAATAATAGCAGAGGGTCTCCACACAGCAGCTACCTCTCCCTCTGCCAGGTTGTACTGCCATTGTATGACTCTAAACACAGTTTAATTGCAGTTTTTCCTACCCCTTTCTGCCATGCTGTTGCTCCTCAGCTTATCTTTCAGGGGTTGTTGACTTTTTTTTTTTATAATTTAGTTGTGAATCTATAGAAGGAGAGCCCAAAATCTTCATTCTTTGCCACCTTGCTGGAACCCCTGAGAGATAACATTTTTGGGGGACCATTTGGATAAGCAACTTAAAATTCTTTGTGAAATGAAGAAAGGAAATAAAAGAAAAATAATTTAAATTTCTACTATTCACCTTGTGTTATTCTTCATTATTTATGTAAATGAGTCCTTACCACCACTCTGTGAAGGTGGTTTATTTTTCTTATTCAAAGATGAGTGACTGGGTCTCTGGTGGCTCAGGCGGTTGAGCACAGCACTGTGAAGCTGTCTGCAGCCTCTGCAGTGCAGGTTAGATCCCTGCCGGCCAGGGAGATACCCACATGGCAAAGCAGACCTCTTCTGTCTCGCCTGCTTCTTCCCCCAGCAGTGTATTTCAGTCAGTCTGCCTGTTCTGTTCCCCACTCTGTCTCCGGTGAATCCTCTCAGCCCCCCATCTCTGGCCTGTACCATGGTTCTGGAGTGCATGAATAAATAAATCTTTAAAAAAAAACAACAACAAAGATGAGTGACTAAGACTCAAAAGCCTGAATGTCCTATTCAAGGTTGTACTGATTGTTCAACAGAACCCTGAAGTTTTCTTTCCTGTTAAGAGGGACATGCCTATAACTAGGAGATTCTGTTTTTTTGTTTTTGTTTTTGATCACAATTAGACTCCATATGCCTTTTGATGCTAAATGCATCTCATCTCTGATTCTTGTGTTAGGATGAACTTCTAGGGCCATAGATGCTGACCACCGAGTTCTGATTCATACAAAATTTGATTGAACTGTGAAATTCACTGTCAGAAGATGGCACAAAATGAAATTATCTAGGATGGACTTTTTCATCATTCTGCAGAATACCTTATCTAATAATAGTTTTTAGTTACATAATGTACAATAAGGCAATTAGATCTTTTGCTTAGGGATATAAATTAATTGCTGACAGGAGTCAATCAAGAAAAAGAATATTTGTTTTGAATAGAGTCCACTGACAAAGGAAACTTAATTCAAGCAAGCTGCTGCTTTCTCGGTGACTTGAGGCAAGCTATTTAGCCATAACACTTTCAGCATTCTATCTGTAAAATGTGGAGTCATTATGGATAGCATTAATTACTAACAGTGAACTTGGAATAATATTAGTCCTGATCTGATGCAGCATGAAATGTGAACTGGATAGAAGACCAGACTTTATAACCAAAGAGGCTTTATAACCAAACAGACATGGATTTGAATCTCCTGCTTTTTACTGAGTGTGTGACCTTGGGAATTTCAGTAATTATTCTATGCTTTCCTTTCTTTATCTGAAAAATGAGCACATCAGAAATACCTATCACATAGACTTGTTGTAAAAATTAAATGAGATTACATGGATAAAATGCTTAGCATAGGACTGGAAAATAATAAGTACTCGTTAAATTGTAGTTGTTATTATTTTGTGTTATTGCTCATTTCTATCTCAAGCTCTCTTTAGGACCAGCTATTGGGCCAGATTTCTTACTGTGTGAACGAACTTTGTGTGTTTAATATAGCTATATGCTCAGCTAAATCATAACGTAGAGGTAAAGCTCTATCTGACCTTGTCAGTGATTAGCTTTTGCCTTTTCATGCATGAAATTTGATTATCTTTATCATCATCTTAGCTTGTTACTTACCTATCATAAAATTATCACAACCTTTTAATATTCTGTCACATGCATTTATCTTTTTGACCTTCAGTAGAATTGTGTAAGACTGACCACTCTTGAATACATTTATCTATCACAAGTAATGTGAATTTACCAGTATTTAAATTTAATATTTACAAAATGGTCACTTAGATACCAATAACTTTGATTCATCCTTGCCACTAGATGGCACTGTAATAGAACACATTCATTATAGTTATTCTTTATTGTCTAGGAACACATGCCATGGAAGTAGGAACTAAGTAGTCTTTGTATATAAAATTGAGCTTGAGAAGGCTTAAAAAAATGGGACATTATATAAGTGGAAGAATTTAGTATTTGATTATTATGTAGTTTGTGTTCCTCTGAAAGCATTACTTGAAACAAAAGTCTACTGTGCATGTTTATTTGAGAGATGATCCTGGGAGCAGGAATGAGGGAGCATGAAGAATAAGATTGTAAAGGAGAAAAAGGGCAAAATGAGGGTGATGTTTGTACTACCACTGTGGCCATCAGGGCTTAATTCTACTGAAACATCCTAAGAAGTGTTGTGGGTTTTGGCATTAATGGTTTTGGAGCGCGGGGTCCTTAGGTTCACTCTGGGAAAGGTTTCACCAGAGCTCCCATTTTCAGCGACATGCGGAGAGTTTCCCCAGTGAGTTTCTCCATGAGACAGAGACAGCAGTTATAGTTAAATGGCAGGTTTATTAGGGAAGGGATAAAACAGTTAAAGACACTTGCATAGATAGATATAAGTGGGCAGGAAGAGCTGCCCCAGAAGGGACAGGTTTGCTAAGAGAGGCTTGCATGGTTGCAGGCGGGTGGCCTTGACAGGTCACGGGCAGACAGGAGGCTGCTGCCCTGCAGAGGGAGAGAGTTGGTGAAAAGAGGCACCTGCATGGTCACAGGTGGGCAGTGGGATTGCTGCCCTGAGCCTGTGCAGAGACTGCACTGATATAGTCTTCTGTTTGGGAGGGGTCACTCCTTGTGAGCTGTCAGTTGGTTGCTAATTTTAGATAACTAAGTAGAATTTGAAAGAGACCAGAGAGTCTACAATTGGCTCAATTTCCGTATCTTTAACTTTGGATGGGCCCTTGGATTCTTGCTTGGATGTTATGCTTTGTAATCTAGGCATTTCTGCCTAAGGATACTAGTCTGCTGCTTAAGGATACTAGTTTCTGCAGCTGTGTCTTCCCAGCCTAAGGATCTTAGTTTCCATAGCTGTGTCAATGGCTATGCTAATCTCTTCTACACCCACTTCCTTGTGAGCCAGATTTCTGGTCTTGTTGCGCATCTCCATTTCAGTTTTTTTTTTTTTTTTTTCTATTCTTGTCCTCCATCAAGAAACACATAGAATACCTCCCAGAATTCTCTGCATAATGAATAAGAGGCAGGAAAGTTTTATCCCGTTGGCTCCTGTCCATTGATCAAGATTGCCACCTATTCTTTCCCTGCACATACATAAGGACAAAAGACACTGCTGCTAGCATCCAAGACAGCTATTGGGCAGAAAGTAAAGATATGCAGCATGGGTTGCAGGTGGGATGTTATCTAGTGAAGCAAATCTAAGTCTGTATTGAATTATCTATTCTGACCTGGCTAAAATCAGAAGTGAGGTAGGCGGATGTTACTCAGGAAACCAGATGTGTCTGCTATAGCTACCTAATAAATCATGTACTCTGTAAATTCTTCCATTTGAAGTAAATAAAGAAACCTAATGAACCATCTGCAACTCCAAATCCTTGGGGACTACACCGTAGGTATTCTGGCAAATGTTTGGTGAATAAAGATTTAAAAAAAATGTTATTTTATGAAATTCACAGAAAGGAGATATCTTGCCCTTTTAATATAGTATTAAAAGTTATAAATCTTGTGAAAGTTCATTTCATATGCTTGATTTTATTTAGCATATTTTAGGAGTGATTGGAGATTTTAAATCATCTTAGGGTTACAGTGATATGAGAAAATCTAGCTTTAAAACACTATGTGATTAACATTTATGGTTTACCACTAGTTAGTAAATTTTTTGAAAGCCTTAATAAAATTACTTGTTTTAACAATTTCCATGAAA
Source organism: Talpa occidentalis (assembly GCF_014898055.3). Lineage (NCBI taxonomy): Eukaryota > Metazoa > Chordata > Mammalia > Eulipotyphla > Talpidae > Talpa > Talpa occidentalis. Next base: position 43,820,471 of record NW_023600993.1, on the reverse strand, counting down.
AAAAATGTTATAAAAGAAAGGTTAGGAAAGAATTCCAAATTCTTTTGTCATTTTGTTCCCAGATATAAAAGTGGCTATATTAGGAGTTAGAAGAGCTTGCTAATAGGAAAAAACTGGTTTGGGGAGTATATGAAGAACAAATTCTATTAGACAGAATGTTAGGAGGGATCAGGATAATCTGTGATATTAAATAGATCATTTAAGCCATGCTAAATGAAATTTTGGAAACTCGATACTTTAAGAGGAATGTATAAGTGTGTTCAGTCATCTTAAAGATTCTTCTAGTCTTGTGAGACTATAACATTATTCATGTAGGGAAACTGTTGACTTTTGTTAATAAGCATATTGTATTCATGTATTTTTTGTTTACATGCACAATATGAATATTCAGAAATTAGAATTTACTGTTCACTTGAAGATTTGTAAACCTCCCTTGATTTTTATAAATGGAAATTCCTTTTTTAAAATTCAGAATAGTATGTCAGATATACAGTAAAAGGAAGAATATATATGAAATCTGTTTTTTTATTATTTGGTTTATGGCATTCTTTTTTTTCTTAAAAATTAAATGATTTCTATTTAATAGAGACAAGAACAAGGCTAGAATTACCTTTAGACTAGATTAGCCATATAATTTATTACACATATTAGACACATTTGAGAGTGAAAGTGGGCACTAGTAACAATTATTCTAGGGTAGGGGTCATAAAGCTAAACCATTCCAGGCAGGTTGGGATACAGTATCATCCTATTTAAAGGTTGATTTGAACTTCTTTAGTGATTGAGCACGTAGTCAGGTAAATTATATCCAAATTCCCTAGTATTAGACTAATATTCCCACTTTAAATAAATATAGAAACTCAGTAAAATACAAAATAACAGCTATTGAAAATCATCAGACAATAACCAATGTGACCAAAACTAGAAAAAGAAACCAAAACCCAATATTTCTAAAAGAAGGTAAAAACATGAAGTGAGTTCTGTTTTTACTGATGCTTTGGCAACATATGTTAAGTTGTCTTGCAGTGCATGGAGACTGAAGAGAAAGTGGTGGTCTAGAGCTTGCAGTAATATTACTAGGATAGGGAAAAGTAAATTTAATCTCAGCGGTGTTAAATTTGCCAAAACCTAAGGAGCCAGGATCCTGAAGAAGTGGGAACTTTGGGAACTGTTCCCAAAATTCTCTATACGAGTTTACTTGAAGGCATTTCTAATTCCTAAACTGGGCATAAATGGTGTGAGAGGCTAGGAAACCTAGAAAAAAATAGTTTTCAGAGGCTAAAAAACTGATGAGAGATTTCAGCAGTCTAAAAAGAGACAAAATACAAAAGAGGAGAAATTCTAGTAAATTCCCCAGATTTTTAAAATAGACCTCTGAAGTGTTAAGGCTGATGATAGGGTAAATATCAGTTATAGATCAGATCTCATAAAGTCTTAAAAATAGCCCCCAATTGGGCCTCCCTCCTGGTGCAGGGGGTTAGTCTCAGTACTGTCAAGCTATTGCCAGCCACTGCAGCATGAATTCGATCCCTGGCCAGGGAGCTAACCCACATGGCGCAGCAGACCTCTCCTGTCTCAACTGCTTCTTCCCTCAGCAGTGTATTTCAGTAGATCTGCCTGTCCTGATCTCTACTCTGTCTCTGGTGAATATCCTCTCACCCGCCCCTGCATCTCTGGCCTACACCCCAGTTCCTGTATGCATAAATAACTGAAAAATCAATCTCAAAAAAAAAAATAGCCCCTAATTACTTCAGCCACTGATTGGATCAAGACTTCCTGCTTGTCAGGCAGAAGAAAATAAAATATTCTCTGGAGAAATATATTAGATCCATAGTCTCTACAACTGTTCATGAGTAATATCAGGAGAAATGTCAGCATTCAACCTCACATTAACAGCTATGCCAGAAAACAGGACCAAATGACAACAGCAAAAAATATTGAAAATAAAAATAGTCTTATAGTTTTTACAAATATTTGGGTTAACAGAAATATAATTTTTATTTTTTTATTTTTTATTTTCTTAAAAATTTATTTATGCATACAAGAGCTAGGGTACAGGCCAGAGACACGGGGGAGGGGGGTGAGGGGATCCACCAGAGACAGAGTGGGGAACAGAACAGGCAGATTGACTGAAACACACTGCTGAGGGGAGCAGCGGGCGAGTCAGGAGAGGTCTGCCTCGCCATGTGGGATTCTCCCTGGCCAGCTGGGGATTGAACTCATGCAGCAGACTGCGGACCACCCCATACGGTAGTGCTTAGACCCTTGCGCCACCAGGGGGGCCCTGAAAGAAATACAATTTTTAAATAAATATAACTAATATGTTAAAGAAAATAGATTAAAAACAGAGAATGGGGGCCTCCCTGGTGGCGCAGGCAGTTGAATGCAACACTGTGAAGCTGTCTGCAGCCTCTGCAGTGCCAGTTCCATCCCCGCCGGCCTGTACCCCAGTTCTTGTATAAATAAAACAAATCTTTAAAACAAACAAACAAACAAACAAACAAACAAATAAATAAATAAATAAATAAATAAAAAACTAAAATCAGAGAATGTCGCAGAAATTTAGAATCTATGAAAGCATAATCAAATGAAGGCTCTGGTGCAGAAAGAATTAAGAAGTAAAAAGATGAGTTAGATTAGATAAAGCAAATTAGACACAGTAGAACAAAGAATACATAAACTGAATGTAGGTAAATAGAACATTAAATTTGAAGTGCAGAGGGGAAAAACAAATAGAAAATAAATATAAGCACATAGTGCACATTTAAGATTTGGTAGAAATGTCTAGTATGTATGAAATTAGAGCACCAGAAGGAAAGGAGAAGGAAAATGAAAGAGAAGAAATACTTGAATACACACGGGCCAAACAATTTCCAAAACTGATGGAAGATATAAAACTATAGATTATAAGACTCCATGAACCCCAAACAGAACAAATACAAAATGTGATAGCAAAGAAAGTGGTGTATTTAAGAAATAAGTCCTGGATTTATATCTGTGGTGAATAAATAAACAAAAAGAATGTATAACTAGGGCCTCCCCGGTGGTGCAGTGGTTGAGCGCTGGGTTGTGAAGATGCCTGCAGCCTCTGCAGCGCCGGTTCGATCCCCAGCTGCTCCCCGGCCACCGGAGGAGGGTCCCACATGGTGCGCAGACCTCTCCTGCCACCCGCTGCTCCCCTCAGCAATGTGCTTTGGTCCTTCTGCCTGCTCTGCTCCCCGCTCTGGCTCTGGTGAATTTTCTCACCCGCCCACACTTCTGACTGTACCCAGTGCTCGTATAAATAAATAAATAAATAAATCTTTAAAAAAAAAAAAAAAAAAGAATGTATAACTAGCAATCTAAGGAGAAAATGGAATTACAAAATCATTATGTGATTAATCAAAAAAGGACAAAGGAGAAAAGGAATACAAAACAGAAGGGACAAATAAAAAACAAAAATAAATAGATTTTAACTCAAATATGTTTGTAATTAAATTAAATGTAAATGGGTAACCCATTTTAATTTAAATCAACCCGTCAGATTAGATTTAAAAAACAGGTGTATATTACCTACAAGAAATATGCCTTAACCATAAAGACACAGAATTGTTGAAATGAAAAAGATGAAAAATGATTTGACATGCAAGCACTAGTCAAAAAATAAAGATGTCTTCACTATCACTGCTTTGGGTGATGTGTCTGTAAAGATGTCTTTGAGGTGCATGTCTTGTAGTGTTTCACCTATATTTCCTTCTATATATTTTATGGTTTCAGGTCTTATGTCTAGTTCTTTAATCCACTTGGAGTTGGCTTTTGTGCATGGTGTGAGGTAGTAGTAGTCAAGCTTCATTCTTTTGCAAGTAGCAACCCAGTTTTCCCAGCATCATTTATTGAACAAACTTTCTTTGCTCCAGTGCATATTCTTTGCTCCTTTGTCAAAGATTAGTCGGCCATAAACCTGTGGGTTTATTTCTGGATTTTCTATTCAGTTCCATTGGTCTGTATGCCTGTTCTTGTTCCAATACCATGCAGTTTTGATTATTATGGCTTTTTGGTATAGTTTGAAATCTGGGCATGTGATGCCTCCATTCCCTTCTCTTTTTTTCAGGAGAGCTTTGGTTATTTTGGGGTTTTTGGTGATTCCATATGAATTTCATCAATAATTGTTCTATTTCTTTGAAGAATGTCAATGAAATTTTTATTGGAATATCATTGAGTCTGTAGATTGCTTTTGGTAGGATGGCCATTTTGATAATGTTAATTCTTCCAAACCATGAGCAGGGGATGTCTTTCCATTTCTTTGTGTCTTCTTCTATTTCTTTTAACAGTATTTTATTGTTTTCTTTGTATAGGTCCTTTACCTCTTTTGTTAGGTTTATTCCCAAGTATTTGATTTTCTTTTTGTTTTGATAATAAAAGGCATGGATTTTTTTATTTCTTCTTCAGATTTATTGTTTGTGTATGGGAAGACTACTGATTTTTGCATGTTGATTTTTGTATCCTGCCACTTTACTAAACTTCTTGATTAGTTTAATTAGTTTTTCTGTGGAGTTTTTGGGGTTCTCTATTTATATTATCATATCATCTGCGAATAGTGCTAGTTTAACTTCTTCCTTCCCTATTTGGATTCCTTGTGTGTCTTTCTTTTGTCTTATTGCTCTGGCTAGGACTTCCAGTATTATATTGAAAAGCAGTGGTGAGAGTGGATATCCTTGTCTTGTGACAAAGATAAACACCTGGGACTACATCAAATTAAAGAGCTTCTGCACAGCAAAAGAGACAATAACAAAAACAAAGAGAAACCCCACCGACTGGGAGAAAAATTTTTGCATACAACCCTAGTAATAAAGGACTGATCACAAAAATCTACAAAGGGCTGATAAGATTCAACAAAAACAAAGAAAATGATCCAGTTAAAAAATGGGCAGAAGAGCTAGAAAGAAACTTCTCTGAAGAGGAAATGCAAATGGCCAACAGGCATATGAAAAAATGTTCAATATCACTTGTAATCAGGGAAATGCGAATCAAAACTACAATGAGATACCATCTTACACCAGGGAGAATGGCACATATTAAAAAAACTAGCAACAGCAAATGGCAAGGATGTGGAGAAAAAGGAACTCTCCTGCACTGTTGGTGGGAGTGCAAACTAGACCAACCACTATGGAGAGCTGTGTGGAGATTTCTGGACCTACTAAACATAGAGCTTCCATAGGATCCAGCAATTCCAATCCTAGGAATTTACCCAAAGGACACAGAAACATTAATTCAAAAGGGCACCTGCACCCCTATGTTTATAGCAGCACTGTTTACAATAGCTAAGCTTTGGAAACAACCCAAATGCCCAAAAATAGATGACTGGATCAAGAAGATGTGGTACATATACACCATGGAATATTACTCAGCATTCAAAAAAGATAAACACATGCAATTTGCAGCAACATGGATGGAGCTGGAAGGGATCGTGCTCAGCGAAATAAGCCAGAAAGAAAAAGAAAAATACCAGATGGTCTCAGTCATAGCAGGAATTTAGAAAACCTAAATAAGGGACCAGGAAAAAGACTAATTGCAATAATTTAAGTCAAAATCAAGGGCCTCCTCTGGTGGCGCAGCAGATAAGCGCTGGGCTGCGAAGCTGCCCGCAGCTTCTGCAGCGCTGGTTTGATCCCCGGCCCCTGGCGAGGATCCCACATGGTGCGCAGACCTCTCCTGCAGCACCCACTGCTCCCCTCAGCAGTGTATTTCGTTGGTCTGCTTGTTCTGTTCCCCGCTCTGGCTCTGGTGAACTCTCTCACCCTCCTGTGCTTCTGACTGTACCCAGTGCTTATATAAATAAATAAATAAATCTTCAGAAAAAAAAAATTAAAAAAAAAAAATCAAAATCAACAAGCAACTGTAGACCAGAGACACAGTACAGTGGGAGGCAGGGGGAAGAAGAAAAAGAGAAAAAAACATAAAGATGGTTTATCTATTGCAGTAGTAAACAAAATATAGTGCAATGCAAGAATCATTACAAATTAAAAGGGTCCTTTCATATGATTAAAATGACAATTCACCAGGCAGATAATCTTGAGATTGCATGTAAGATGCTAATGTTAAAAATCAAAACCATAAATAAAAGGAGAAATAGGTAAATTTATAATCATCACATTGAGATTTTAGCACATTTCTTTCAGACAAAAAAAATTAGTAGAGGTATAGAATATATAAGCAATATAATTAATTAGTTTGCATATGTTAATGTGTCCATGTGTTATATAATGTACGCAAAAATTTTTGGTTGTGCATAGAACATTTATTAAACCATTCTCTGAGTTAAAAAGACTATATTGACAAATATCAAATTATTCTTTGCAAAGCTCATGATTCCTATCTAATCATAATAAAAGCATCAGACAGATGCAAATTGAAGGACATTCAACAAAAGACTTGATTGATTTTCTTAAAATTATTGAGATTGTGAAAACAAGAAATGACTGAGCAACTGTTGCAGACCAGATGAGACTAGAGACTTAGTGACTACATGCAAGATGTTATCTTGGTTTGGTTTATGGAAGAGAAAAAGGAAGAAAAACTGGAAAAATCCAAATGAAGTCTGAAATTTAGTTAATAATAATGTGCCAGTGTGGGTTTCTAAGTTTTAGCAAATGTACCATGGTAACATAAGATGTTAACATTAGGAGAAAGTGGTACAGACAAAGTCCTTGCAGTATCTTTACAACGTTTCTGTAACTCTAAAACTATCCTCCCTCCAAATGTATTAAAAGGAAAAAGAAGAAAAAGGTGGTTAACAATGTAAAAATGGGCAAAAAATCATGAGCTATTGTTACAAAAATATGGATGAATCTCATAGATTTAATGTTGAAAATGAAACCCATGCTTTAGGATTCCATTAATTTAAAGTTAATAAATGCATGAAAGATTATATAGGTCAGAATAGTGGTTATCTGTATAATAGATAATGACTGAGCTGGGCAGGAGAGGACTTTCTGTGGTGCTGTGTTCTAAATCTCAGACTTATTGGTAATCACAGAAGTGTGTTCATTTTGTCAAAATTCATTGAGCAGTACCCACATGATATGTGTTTTTAGCTGTCTGAATATTAGATATCAATATAAAAATCAAAACCACAAATCCCCTGGAAATTTCAATGTTAAAATGTATTTTCACCCTGCTTTATGATATGAGCTAGAGTGAAGCACTTTATAGAATTTAGAAATTCTATAAGATTTAGAGATTGAAAATCCAAATGTGTTCTCATTGAAAGATAATGGAAAGAGTTTGGAGTTGATTCTTATGAGCATGTCTAAGTCATTTAAAAATCAAATACACACACACGCACACACACACACACACACACTACTCTTAGTAGAAAATAAGTGCACAATACTTTGATAACTATGGTTTTCTCAGCCTTGGGATTTATTTTACTCACCACATAAGTTGACCTAGAGCACCTGTTTAAAGACCAAGGGTTCCTTTTATACACAACGGTGTCCATATCTGTTACATTGATAACATCGTTTTTCAGCAGGCACAATCATTTGCGGCAAAGTCCCCAGACAAGGGGTTCAAGTCATGGGGGAAAGATGCAGGCATTCGGGGATGACCTTGAAAAGAGAGACTAGATTGGCCAGCTGCCTGACCTTCTAGATAAGAGTGCTGAGGCCCTGGTCATGAATCTTAAAAGGGAAGGAGGTATAAGTAAGCAAACAAACTTGCTGATTATGCCTGCATTGGAATGTTCATTGCACCTGGGCTGGAAGTTCTGCTGCAATCTTTATTATATTCATTTGCTCAATAATATATTTTCTCATCAAAATCACTGTTTTCTATATAGCTTTAAAAAATATCACAGGGGCCTCCCTGGTGGTGCAAGGGGTTAAGACACAACCTATGAAGCTGTCGACAGCCACTGCAGCATGAGTTCGATCCCTGGCCTGCCAGGGAGCTACCAAAAAGGCGCAGCAGACCTCTCCTGACTCACCCGCTGCTTCCCTCAGCAGTGTATTCCAGTCAATCTGCCGGTTCTGCTCACCACTCTGTCTCTGGTGAATCCTCTTAACCCCCCACCTCTGGCGTGTACCCCAGTTCTTGTATGCATAATAAAATAAATCTTTAAAAACACTTAAAAAAAAAGGTCACAACTCTGAAGGATAGGATATTTTTGCTACTCTCCGATTTCACAGATGAAGAAACCGAGAATTACAGAGATTACACCATTTGACTGAAGACACTTATAAGTGGAAGGGCCATGACCAAACAGGTATGGCTGACTCTTGAGTGGTGTCATTCACTGCTATTCCCAAGAGAATCCTTGAAGTATGAGTCATATGCTACCCGCAGCCAAATCCCAAGGGAAATTTGTCAATTGTAGATTTCCAGGTGCCCACATCAGGCAGAACCACTGAAATAGGTGGCTGCGATTCTCGATTTTTTCTTAAGGATCCTGAGGTTAAAAACCACTATTCTGCTCTAATGACCATGAATAGAAATGTGACATTTTATCCAAACCCAAACCACCGAGTTTACCCAAATGTCAAATAATAAAAGAGAGTAATGCACCTTCAGTGCACACAAGCTGTGTGGTCTCATACAATCATTTTCCTTTTCACCGTTATTTCTTCTGAGATTTTGAAGGGTATGAGTTCTTTTTTCAACCAATTTCAAGCTGTTTATTTGTTGAATATACACAAAAGGAACATTGAGTTTGTTTAAATAAATGTTTATGACTCCCAAGAAGAGTATATGTCTATCAATTTTTTCCATTACATTCTAAATGCTAAGTTGAAGCAATAAATTCATCAGAAGGAATATTTTTTCTGCCCACACAGTTTTCTATCTTGGACCCCTTGAGACTGGTGGAAAAATCAAATAATGGTATGGCATGTGCTTTTTCCAGTGTAGATAAAGACAAAATAATGTGGAAATTATCACATAGCATGCGACACCTAATTCTTTCAGACTCAAAGCAATGGTTTTTTGCATGTTTTCTTCCCCAAAGCCTTGCTTTCTTGACAAAATAAAGACAAGATGGAAAAGTTTAAGTTTTGCAGAGCCCTACCCCAGGATTTGGCAAAAAACAAAAACAAAAACAAAAAACACCCTAATATCATGTCCTAAAATTCTCTTATTACAATAAAAGAAAAAATATATAGTAAAGAAGCTTTGTTGTTAGGATTATCTCTCTCTTGTTTCCTCATGTCTAAGTGTGATGAACTAGGGTACCTGCTTCATGGGGCCAAGCATTAAATGAAGTAATGCACACACAATGGATAGCATAGTGCCTGGCATGTAGTATGCGTGAAGAAACATTTGCTATTATGATTGTTAGTGTTGATTTGTTGCATGAGACCTACCATTTATGTTTTAAGGAAAGTTTCCTTTATAGAAATTAAGTATGAAATATACTATGCATTTCATGAGTTAGGGAAATGATGAAATAAAAATAACAAAAGATCATTTAATATTTCCTGCCCTGTGGCATTTAAGCACTCCCCTGTGCCATATGTATGCTGCTTAAACAAGTTGATTATTGTTTCCTGGATTCTGTGCTTTGGAGGTTTCTTTTTTCCATTCTTCCTAGAGCCAGAGTTGCCAGTTTTTTTCTGTGCCTTAGAAAATTTTTACCACATAGAGAAAGGATTTGAAAAACAAAAATAATTATCTTGAGGACAGAGTTGATAGAAACAAGTTAAACTTGTCAATGCAGTAAGTTTTCTGAAAATTTCTTAGTTCCATGCTAAGAACAGAATTACCATAGCATTTTTTTCTTTTAAAAATAACTTTCTCTCTTTATACAAGGAATGTATGTTTAGGATAGAAAGACTGAAAAGACGGAGAAGCAAAAATAGGAAAACAATTTCTAATACTTAAGAAAATTACAGTCAACATTTTGGAATGTCATTTGATAGATTTTCCACCTCTCCTATGGAGTTATATATTTCTTATTAACAGAAATATACATAAAGTTTGTATTGTCTATTCTCCCTAAGGTAGGTTCAGAGATATTTTCCATCCCTGAATATTCTCCCAAATTCTTTCCTTTTTATTGGCATTATAAAATATACTTTAAGAGGATTAGAAAATTCTGATGCTCAACTGTAATTTCATTATACTTTGACTTTTTAAAAAATTTTTTTTTTTTTTAAGATTCATCTATTCATTTATACAGGCACTGGGCACAGTCAGAAGCGCGGGAGGGTGAGAGAATTCACCAGAGCCAGAGCCGGGAGCAGAGCAGGCAGAAGGACCCAAGCACACTGCTGAGGGGAGCAGTGGGGGGGCAGGAGAGGTCTACGCGCCATGTAGGACCCTCCTCTGGTGGCCGGGGAGCATCCGAGGATCGAACCGGCGCCGCAGAGGCTGCAGGCAGCTTCATAACCCAGTGCTCAACCGCTGTGCCACCGGTGAGGCCCTCATTATATTTTGACTTTTTAAAAACTTTTTAATTGATTAATTTAATCATCAAATATTTATGATGTGCTTCCTGTACACAGAATACCAGATCGGGTTTTTTTTTTTGTTGTTGTTGTTGTTAGAGACTTTGGTTTTGTTTACTTCCATCTCTAGTTCCCAAAACTATGCCCAGCATGTAGAGGTGCTGAGTAGGTATTGTTGAATGACTGATTATTGAGTGAGTGCAATAGTATTTCTACCAGCCTCCACTTCAACCAGGGGATGAAGTTTAGAAAAAAATAAACCACCTCACTCCATGAATGTATCTCTTAGCCATTTTGGCACTGGATTCTGAATGTGGGGGTTTGACTTGGTAGAGACTTTCTTTTTGTTCCAAGGTCTGGAGAAGAGAACTTAACACCTAGATTCAACTTGTTGTAGGGTCTTTGACTGTGGAAAGAGGCCCTTTGCACATTACTTTGTGTGTGTGTGTGTTTGTGTGTACATCTAGAATGAACTGTCAGAGAAGTTCTTTGCATACCTGTTTATTATTTGAATGGAACTGTATTTGAACTTGGTCTCTCTGTTACTCTCAAATGGCTCCATCACTTCCTTCTAAGTTCTCCCACCAGACTTCCCAATAATTTCTCATAGCAAAGTACCTCACATGTAAACTCAATCTGGAGTTAGGCTCCAGACTGTTTCCAATCTGAAAAGAAAATTTCCTTTCTAGGGTTTAAGATTAAAAATAATTGAGACTCAAGGATAAAAAGTATGTCTTAGGGCCTCCCCGGTGGCGCAGTGGTTGAGTGCTGGGCTGCAAAGCTGCCCGCAGCCTCCGCAGCACTGGTTCAATCCCAGACACCGGCGAGTGTTCCACATGGCAAAACAGACCTCTCCTGCCGCCCGTTGCTCCCCTCAGCAGTGTATTTCGTCCGTCTGCCTGTTCTGCTCCCCTCTCAGGCTCTGGTGAATTCTCTCACCCTCCCGCGCTTCTGACTGTACCCAGTGCTTGTATAAATAAATAAATATTTAAAAAATAAATAAAAAGTATGTCTTATAAGGTCCTCCCAGCTGCGGTAGGTGTTAAGTCTCAGTGCTATGAAGCTATTACCAGCCACTGTGTCATGAGTTTGATCCCAGCCAGGGAGCTACCCACAAGGTACAGCAGACCTCTCCTGTCTCACCCGCTGCTCCCTTCAGCAGTGTGTTTCAGTAGATCTTCCTGTTCTGCTCTCCACTCTGTCTCTGGTGAATCCTCCCACCTCCCCACCTCTGGTCTACAAAAACTCTTGTATGCATAAATAAATAAAATAAATCTTAAAAAAAGTATGTCCTGTAAGAAAATTAACTTATTCCCTTGTGTTTGTTGAAAATGAGTTAAGAATAGGAGTTGGCTGGGAATGGGTGTAGTGGGAACAGGTGGGGGAAGATGAAACTTATCCCCAACTTATTCAAGTTGATTCATAGACATAACTTATCTAGGAAGGCCTACAGCAGCAGTTGTGTGTGCATTTTAGATCCTGCAATATTTTCTATTCTCTTGGCATCACCTCTGTGCCTGTAAAATATGCCTATTATGCTGTGACTTTTTTGTTTGTGCAACTGGAATGGACATGACTTGTAATTTTTGTTGTTGTTGTTAGCTCAATATTGTGTTTTCATGGCTAAATCCTAGGAGGAATGCCAATTCTCTTGTATACACAAAGCTTAGGGAAATGACTTGACAGTCACTGGTTTACTGGTACTAATCTTTTAAAAAATGTAATATATTTCTGAGAGTCATACACACACATAATCTTAAAAGCTACTCACATGGAGAGTCTTAAAGTGTAATGCAATCTTCCCCTGCTTTGTCCTCCACACCACCAGAGGGAGATGCTTTTAATCATTTCTGTTTTCAGGTGTATAAGTATCTCTAAATAACATTCATTTCCCACTATTCAGTTCCACTTTGTATAGCCAATTAATGACTCCTCAAAAAGACCTGAAAACCTGTTGATCAAGCAGAGCTAAATTTATTATTTTCTGCAGTAGAGAGAGCACCTTCATAGAATGTCATCAGGTTCTCAGAAAGGAAATGAGAGAAAAGGATGCCAGTCTTGCAAGATAGAAATTAATTGGAATTGGGCTGAGTTTGTGGGCTACTAATTTTGTATTTGTGAACACAAGAAGATATTTTGAATTAAATGTTGATGAGCAATTCTATTAGTGTTGTTAAATAAGCTGCTTAGTCACTGGTTCATTTGAAGGAGTGAAGTTCTGAAGGTCCCTGCTTCCCTCTCTCCATGCTAGACATGCCTCCTGGGACTTCATACATCTTCTAGCACTAGTTAAGTTCAGCCCTCAGTCCTCCGGAGATCACATACGCTTACCATCTCGCCAGCTCAGGTTCTTCCATTTCCCTGGTGTTAGGAGAATCTAACTTTCTAAGTAGACAGGCAACTTCCCTTCCCTCAATTTTTGTAAACCTCTCTCTGTGCCACAACCAGGTTTTAGCATTCCAATATTTATAGCAGTTAAAATCACAAGCTCTGCCCTGGTTGAAATGTTGTTTTTCCAGAGCTATCTGTGTCTTGGAGCTCTCTAAGCCTGATTTTCCTAGACAATGGAATGATAATAAATCCTATTGCATGAGGTTGTGGTTCAGCAAATGCTAAGGATGCAATAACTTGTTCTCATGCCCACACTTCATAAGCCTTTACTAAAAGTCAGTTATCATTATAATAGCCAGTATATTGCCCTGAGCTTGGAGTGTTATTAAAAACAAAGATTTCAAGTCCCCCTTAGGGCAAGGGAAGCTGAGTTCTGTACAATGCAAATTCTGGGCTCTAGTTTAGTAAGGAGAAGAGAAAAATACCATGAAAATTAGAGACATTATTTCCTAGCTATGTACCATGTCACATTAAGAGACTTTGTTTTAAGATAGTACAAGTTTTCCTTAGACAAGAATTGGCAATAATAGTCTTCCAATCTAGGAACATGGATTGGCTGTCCACCTGTTTATGGTTTCTTAGTATTTTTCAAAAATGTTGAATAGTTTTATATGCATATAGAAATGTCCTATTCGTATAGAGTATGTCTTTTGTACTTCTTTTGTTAAGTTTATGTCTAAGTATTTTTTTTTGATGAAATAATTGTTTCATTAATTTTGGTTTTGGTTTGTTCTTTGCTAGAAGTACAATTGATATTTTTAAAGATATATTTATTTATACAAGAACTGGGGTACAGGCCAGAGGTGGAAGGATGAGAGAATTCATCAGAGACAAAGCAGGGAGCAGAACAGGCAGATAGACCGAAAACACTGAGGAGGGGAGCAGCGGGTGAGACAGGAGAGGTCTGCCTCACCATGTGGGTATCTCCCTGTCCGGCCGGGAATCGAACCCACGCTGCAGAGACTAAGGACAGCTTCACAGCGTCATGCTCAATCCACTGCGCCACTGGGGAGGCCCACAATTGATTTTTTTCATTTGATCTTGTATCCTGCAACATTGCTGAACTTGATCGTAAGTTCTAATTATTTTTTAGTTCAGTTCAGTTATCACCCAGAAGTGTTGGCTGGAACTAAGGTCTACCTCTCATTCTGAATTGCTCAGTATAGCTATACTACCACACAATTCAGCAAGCTTTTAACATCCAGGCTGGAGGCTAGTCCCAGATTTGAACTGCCAGGATTTGGGTGAGATGCTGGGAGGTTGGGGTGTGTAGGTTGATTTATAACTTCTAAATATTTCAACATGATACATGATCTCCTTTTGTACAATTTCTCTAGGTCCCAAAAATAACAGGAATGGGACTGCTTTCTATCTATAACTCTGTTGCCTTACCACCCTCTCCACTACACACTTGCCTCTAATTTAATGCACAGTATTCTATTATTTAGGAATTCATTCTCTTGGTAAATTAAGGCATCATTTCCCTAAGATTCCCTTTTATCAGAGATGAATTGTTGAAATGAGCTGGATATTGACTAATTGTTAGGCAAAGTATGAAGTAAATGTGGCTATATTTAGAATGTTTCTTTTATAGGGTAGATGGGGAATTATGATCTCCGGAGCTGTGATGCCTGTCCATCTTTAAATGGAAGACAACAAAAGGCAACTTTTGTTTCTTAACATCTTAATTCAGGAAAAAGCTAGATTTTTTTCTAAAATGATTTTCCCCTATTCATTTTATTTTCCTCTTTTTATTATTTTTATGATGTATTAAATTGAACCATTTACTTGCAGTGTGCTAGTTAAGACAATTTCCTTAGCATTTGCTGAATGATTTGGCAGGCTAGACATCCTAAAGCTAAATTGTAAAATCCCATTAAAACCTAGTCATATAAAAATTAAAGATGCTGCTTGGTGCACTCCATGACACCTTCTGGTAAGGTCTTATCACATTACAATAACAAATGCCAAAAAGAAGTGACTACTGTGTAATAGACTGTGATGAAGAGACGAGAGTAGATCAGTGATGCAGCCAACTGCATTTAATTAAATCCCATGTCCAAATTAGTTCCCTGATTGGCATGTAAAAAGAAAACATGTTTACTGTGATAGTTCAAGTAGCACAGTTGTTGTAACACACAGTCTTTTTAGCCACTTTTTAAAAAAATATATTAAAATTTCTTGCCTCCTCAAGGAAGAATCTCTCAGATGAAGAAAGAGGTTCACACAGGCTAAGTAGCTTGCCCATGTCTCCAATTAGTAAGGAACAAAGTTGAGATAACAACTTAGGTCAAGAAGATTTCAGAGTTTGTGCTCTTTTGTCGATGCCAAAGGTTGGCAAACTATGGCCCGCAGACTAAATCTGGCCAGCTGTCTGTTTTTGTGGCGTCTAGGAGCTAAGAGTGGTTAGTATATTTTTAAATGGATAAAAAAAATCAAAAGCAGAGTAATATTTCATGACATGTAAAAATTATATGAAATGCAAATTTTAATTCCATATATGTTTTTTGTGGGAACAAAGACACTTTCATTTATATGTGTTATCTGCAACTGCTTTCATACTGTAATCATAGAATTGAGTAGTTGTAACAGAGATTATTTGACTGGTAAAGCCCCAAACATTTACTGTCTGGTGCTTTGTAGAAAAAGTTTGCCTGCAACATTCTTCACATAATGAAATACCCAGCTGGAGGCTGGTTCCCAGGGATTTGTATATTCTTAATAAATCCCCAACATAATCTTGGATACTTCTCAAAGCGCTTATTACTCTCTTACATCAGGACTATTTGTATATTTCTTCCCATTTCCTATCAGTCCTTGAGGTGTAGGACCATGTTGAAAAATCATTGAATGAATAAATGAGGGTGGAGTTCATCTATTTACTCATTCAGCATGTATTTATGAGTTTCTATATTAGCCAGCTACCTCTCAGTGATCAGAATGCTTACAGCCTGGAAGACAAGCAAAAGATCCATAATAAAGCCGTATGTCAAGAGGCCCACATTAATTAAATAGAATAATATTTGCTATTCAAATTGATAACTCATAAGACTCTTCCAATTTCAAAGATTAAATTATATTGACTTCATTGTAGTATTATATGTATCTTATAGAACTTAAGGATTTATCTATTGGTTGTACACAGCATGCTATGTGTAGGTATTATTAGAATTTGAGGGACATACAACAGGTCTTACTTCATTTAGAATGAAGTGGTGAATCAATATGATTTCTTAGGGCTGATTTGTAAAGAAAACAGACGCTTGTCTTTACACTATAAATGAAATAAGGTAGAGAGTTCATTTTGATTTTAATTAGAAGGTATTTAAAGATCAATTTTAGCAGCTAATGTCATGATCTGCACAATATTGTGTTGAAGAAACATAATAGATTTTAAAGTATTTTTAAAACTTTGGCTTTGTTATAATTTTCTAGGAACTGTTTAAAGCTCCCTTTGTCAATACGTTCAAGTAGCATATTAAAATAGGAAAGTAAATTTTCAGTAGTAATATCACCTCTGTCCTTTGGTCATGAAAGAACCTGTTCCTTCCAATGTGGAAGCTGTAACCATATTGCCAAAGCAGGGTCAGTTTTTGAGAAACACTAATATATCCCACAAAGAGCAAGAAGAGGAAAATGACAATCCCATTAGATTAAAAAAACAAAACAAAACAAGACAACCTGACAGCTTGAAACACTGCTTTATAGATTTATGCATTAGTTATCTATGGCTGTGTAATAAATCACATAAACTTAACAGCTTAAAACAAATACTTTTCTGAAGATTAATAAATTTGTTTATTAATAATAACCTTATTACCAAAAATTGTGTCCTAATCTTGCAGTTGCTGAGTCAGAAGGTGAGGGAGAGTCTTGGGGGAAAAGTGCAGTCCAGAATACAATCTCTGATCTTCGAGCTGGGGAACTAGACTGTGTGGATTCCCCTTGCTTCTCTGTACATGTTTCCCTCAGTGAAGTGTGTGTGCCTTCACACTGTTTCAATCTCTCCTCTCAAGGTCCCTGCCTGAATTCATGGCCTGCTGATAGATCCCCAGTCCAGGACTACAGCTCCCAGGTGTTTCTCTTGACCCACATCCAGTTCAATGGGACTGGCTTTTCAATTGCAGTCTGTGTTTGTCTCCAATGCCCAAGGGGCATTTTGCCCCAAACCACGAGATTCAGTGTATAGTGTCTCTGTGGTTAGATGATCCTTTTGGGAGCGAAGAAAGACACCTCTATCACCATCTTGATAGATCCTAATAAACCCTTTTTACTTATAAACCCTTTTTAGTCCCTGAATGTCAGGAATCCATACCTCAATGGATGCGTAATTCTGGCTCAGGGTCTTTCACCAGGACTGCTCTCACCTCTTGAGTCAACTGAGGCTGGAGAATCTACTTTTAAGCTCACTCACATAATTGGTGGCAGGATCATATTCCTCCTGGGTCTTTGGACTGAGGGCCTTAATTATTCACCAACTGTTGTCCAGAAGCCTCCCTCAACTCTTGCCATGTGGACCCCTTCATAGAGAAGTACACAACATGACAGCTAACTTCTGTCAGAATGGAAAGTGAGAGAGCAGTGAGATCAAGAGGTAAATCAGAGTCATTTTATAACCTAATCTCAGAAGTGGCACTTCACTAATTTTTCTGTATTCTTATTCATTAGAAGTGAGCCAGTAGATTCAGTCCACCCCTCAGGGAGAGGAATTTATACAAGGGTATGACTAGCAAAAGGTAGTAATTCACAATGTAATTATTTCAGATTACACAAGTTACACCTACATAAAGATTCAACTTTTGAGAAACACCATTCATTATAAATATTTAGTGAGTACCTACTGTGTGTAAGGATGCAATTATGTTCAAAACAAGCGTTTTCCCTTGCCTTCCCATAGTTTACATTCTGGGGGGAATAAAGCTTTTACAGGCTTCCACAGGACTTGATATACAAGAAGGCCCTCAAAGGAGATTACTTATTTTTATTTTTGCTGGGTAGACATCCTGTCACAGAAATAGAGCTAAGCTACCCAGTCTGTGGCATCTCTAATCCTATTGTAGACAAATATGATTTGCTTAAGCAGAGCAGAAATGGTCTTTCACATATGCTTGAAAGAGGCAATTCATAATAGTTTGCAACACTATACACTTGTAACTGACTTTCTCATATTTGTGTTTTTAAACTAATCTTTGCCAGAAAAAAAAAATGAAAGCACTAAAGAGTTTCATGGAAGTCGCTGTCTTTGTAGATTTCTTGGAGTGCCCTGCAGCCCACCGTAGCCTTTTGTATTACATACACCAAGTTGACCTAATGTCTTCTAGCTCTGAATTATTTTAATTACTTTCTTTTCTGATGCATCTTTTCAGTCTCTCAAGTGCTCTTTAAAAAAATGGCTTCTTGAACTACAAACAAGATTTCAAATGTGTGCCTGATTGTGCGAGTATTCTGTGGTTGCTTTCTCTAATTAATATTCCAAATCTCTAAAACTGTCTAAGGATTTTAATTGACTTTTTGTCACCCCCATCTTATTCAAGTACTATGTTGTCCATTCTTGTACATTATTAACAAATCATTAGGTCTGTGCTTTCCCCCCCTGCCTGATGTTTAGTTCATTCTTGAACTTTGTTTTGAATGACAATTGAAGGGTAATTTGTTGTACTGGGCTTCCAATACTAGTGTAGTAAGATATAGTGTGCTGTACTAATTAGGAAAAACTGTCAATCAAAACAGTTTCTCACTTGTGAGAATAGACATAGCTTATTTTTCCTTTACATAGATACTTTCATATAGCATAGAAAATGCCATTGTGAGAAGTATACTAACTTATCTGAGTTCTGACATATTTTTATGGAAATGTTGATTTAATCTCCCCAGTTTTGAAATGCATTTTCAAAATAAAGTAAAAGGATAAGATGTTTGATGAATAGAGTAGTTGTTTATTAAAATAGATTCTTTGAAAGCATTCTTAACAGTTCATGGTTTTTATTTATTTATTTTTTAAAAAGATTTATTTATTTTTACCAGAACACGGGTACAGGCCAGATGTGCGGGAGGGTGAGAGGATTCACCAAAGACAGAGCAGGGTACAGAACAGGCAGATGGACTGAAATACACTGCTGATGGGAAGAGCTGGCGAGACAGAAGAGAGCTGCTGCGCCATGTGGGTGTCTCCTCGGCTGGGATTAAACCTGCAATGTGGAGGCTGTGGACAGCTTCACAGCGCTGCGCTCAACTGCCTGCGCCACCAGGGAGGCAGAACAGTTCATGGTTTAAACTCTTTTTTTTTTTTTTAAAGATTTATTTATTTATACAAGAACTGGGGTACAGGTCAGAGCTGCAGGAGGGTGACAGAATCCAGCAGAGAGAGGGGGGAGCCAACCAGGCAGACGGACTGAAGACTCTGCTGAGGGGAGCAGTGGGCGAGGCAGGAGAGGTCTGCCATGCCAATGTGGGTTTTTTCTCCCTGGCCAGCTGGGAATTGAACCCATGCTGTAGAGGCTGCGGACAGCTTCACAGCGCAGCTCTCAACCCGCTGAGCCACAGGGGAGGCCCTAAACTCTTTCATTTACCATTCCTTCTTGTAACTTCACGATTCTGCAAAATCAAACTTTCTCCCAGATCCTTTCCTAGGAATTTCACATAGGCTGCCACCAAATTAACACCGCTGTTGCTCTGGTGGTTGTCCACCTGAAGCCCATTGATCTTCTCTGTGTATTGATCTACTCATGGGACTTATAGGCATAGAACACTGATTTGTAGCAACATAGCTTTCCCTTTTCAAATATTTAAAAAAACATTCTTTTAGGGCCCCCCTGGTGGCACAGGCGGTTGAGGGCAGCGCTGTGAAGCTGTCCTCAGCCTCCACAGTGCCGGTTGGATCCCCTCCAGCCGGCAAGAATCTCACATGGCCAGCAGACCTCTCCTGTCTCCCCCGTTGCTCCCCTCAGCAGTGTCTTCGGTCAGTCTGCTTGTTGTGTTCCCCACTCCGTCTCTGGTGAATCCTCTCACCTTCCCATTCATCTGCTCTGTACCCCAGTTCTTAGATGCATGAATAAATAAATCTTAAAAAAAAAAAAAAACCCAAAAAAGTTCTTTTAAAGCTTGTATATCCGTTTGAAAGAGGAAGCATAGCCAACTTTTACTTGGATCACCTACGTGCACATGAACCACTATGCAGGCCATTACTTTCACTAATGAAAACATATCACAGGAAACCCAGTCCCATGAGGGAGATTCACTGAGGAAGAAACACCTAATATCTTTATATTTATTCCTGTCCCCCCACCCCCCATTTATCAGATACTGGTATTTAAAGATAGTACAGTGATGAGAATAAAAATTGAGGCTTTATTAACTTTCAAAGTAGGTGGTTATAGCTGAGAAAGTGGATGGGCTTATATTTTAAGGGATGCTGAGTTGGTCTTATTGCTACTCCAAGAATACATTGGAAAACCTACCAATGGTATTCCTGTGACTTCTGACACATTCACTATATTCTTACCATTACTTCTATTTGGGATTCTTGACCCCAAATAAAAGGCAGTTCTAAAATAACTATTCATACATGTGGCAGTCACCTGCCTGCTTCCCTTCATACTTGCTCCCTCTCTTCCCCTGCCCCATTTTGTGTCCACATTGCTGATACCTGCAAATGGCGTTTCCATGGCTCCCATGACACCATGACTTCCAGCTTGATTTGGCCATTGGGAGGCACTGGAGGAGGACTGGGGATATATTAGGAAAAATTAATATATTTTTTTCTCTCTTCCTGGATTGGGGTTGGGAATCCATCATTGCCTGCATCTGCTTTATGATACCTTCTTTCTGTGGGACTGCCCTCCCTCTCTGGTCTAATTGTCATCAGGCAGATACAACTTTCAGGCTCCTGTAATATCACCTTTTCTCCATGTGCTGCCAGTGCTAAGGTAGTAGCCATTTTCTGCTTTAAAAAAAAAAAGGCAAATCTTTGGATTGCCTTACTGTTCCTTATTTGCTTTTCAGCTTATCCATTTTTTTTTTTTTACTATGTCTCTGTATTAAATTTTCTTTTTCAAATTACCTCACATGAAGACTTCTTCTGGGAAGATAGAATAGAAATACCTTAACCTATTTCTTCTGCTAAATGTAATTTAAAAACCATGGATCTATATTATAATATAATGTAATATAATATAAATGGAGACTATAAAATATAGAGATAAGGTAGACTGACTACATACCTGAGTACTCAAGCAACATGGCAGTAAATTCCCTGAACTATATTTTTGTCACATATGTCCCAGCCTGGATACTGGAGAAACTGGCAACCCCAAACTGACCATGAGTACACATTAAATGAGTCTCAACAAAGTTTGTTTTCTCTAAAAGAAGGGCTATGAAAAGGACAGCTAAGAAAAACATAAAACTTTCAGAAAACAATTACTGTAAAGCAAACCGTTCAGAAAACCTTCATCCCACCTGGAAAGATGAATCAGAGAATTGTACCCTGTGCCTGTAAAGCAATAACTGAGGTGCCAAATGATAGAGCTGAAAAATACACAAATCAAAATGATAGAGCTGAAAGGAGAAATGGACAAATCTAAAGGTATGGTTGAAAATTTCAACACTTCTCTCTCAACAGAGATAGAACAAATAAAAAAATCATCAAGGGTGTATAAAGACTCAACTAACAGAATTTTCCAATCAAAAAGAGAAAAACACACACTCATTTTGAGTGCCCACAGTATATATACTGAGGTAAATCATATAATGGGTTATAACATAAACTTTAAAAAAATTGAAAGATCCAAATTGTGTTTGATTGCAGTTGAATAAGACTACAAGTCAATATTAGATAACAAAACAATTCTCCCAACACTTGGAAATAAACCACATACTTCTAAATAATCTATTGCCCAAAAGGAAGTCTGAAGAGAAATTTTAAAAATATACATTAAACTAAATGAAATAGATGTCAAGTTTATTGAGCGCAGCAAAAGTCGTGCTGAGAGGTAAAATTGTAACATTATTGTTTATATTAGAAAAGTAGAAAGTTTTCAAATCAATAATCTAAGCTACCACTTCAAGAGTCTAGATGGAAGAGAACTCATTGAGGGCACTGCTGATAAAGGTCAAGGAAGGTTTGCAGGTAACTAACAAGGAATGGTAGGTAAAGTAGCAGGTTTAGAAGCAGTAGTGATCACTATCATAAAAGCATAATATAGTTTTTCTGCTGAAACCCGATGAGGCCTGCAGCTCTAGAATAAGGTGGCATGGAAGAAACTTGGCATTTGATCGAGGAATGGAGTCACTGCCAACTTGCAGGGAGGGAATCAGGGGAATACATACCCTGATTTCTCTCTTTCTGTCCTATGTATTTCTACAGTGCTCCTATTGACTGACCCTAAAGAGAAAACAGAGAGCAAGGAAGACTTGTTGATCCATATAGAACTCCCAGAGCATAGAATAGGGCAGAGAATGATGGACAGTGGGTCTGAAGAGACAAAAGGAGAATATTCAGCAAAATTTATCTCAAGCTTATCAAATAACTACCAAATATTTTCTAGAATAAGTGGGAGAGCTATTTGTAATCATCAAACATGGAGGGGTTTGAATAGAGAAGTTAGATTTTTTTTTTAAAGATTTATTTATTTAAGCATACAAGAGCTGGGGTATAGGCCAGAGATGCAGGGGGGTGAGAGGATTCACCAGAGACAGAGTGGGAAACAGAACAGGCAGACTGAAATACACTGCTGAGAGGAGCAGCGGGCCAGACACGAGTGGTCTACCTCGCCATGTGGGTTGCTCCCTGGGTGGCTGGGGATTGAACTCATGCTGCAGAGTCTGCGAATTACTTCATAGTGTGGTGCTTAACCCCTTGCGCCACCAGGGAGGCCCGAGATGTGAGATTTTAAAGAACTGAGAAACTTGCAAATAATTGCCTTACTTATTTTACTATCTGTCCTTCCCATCCTGCATATATAGAGGCAAAAGTCTAGGAAGGAAATATTGCTAAGTAATGGTAGACATTAGTTTGGCTCTGGAAATATCATTAGAAGATGAGTATTTGATTCCTGGCCCTGTCCTTTTCTTACCTGGTGATGTTGAGTAAGTTACCTAACCTCTCTGAATTTCTGTTTACTCATCTACAAAATAGGTGTGATAATATCTATTTCCAAGAATGGCTGTGTAACTAAGAGAGTTAAATGAAAGATGCTTGTGAAGACACCTGGTAGGGCTCAATACATTTTGATTGAATTTGAATCACAAATTCCAAAATAGTGGTTTCAAAATTCATGAGATAAGGCCACAAACTAGAGTTAAGAATGAAATTTTTTAGAGAAGAAAATCTGTGTTTAGTCTGTTAATGTCATCTATCACTCAATCAACAATTATGATAATATGATCAGCAAACTGTTCTTTATTGATGGATTTTCATCAAGTTTTGATTACAAATGTGAAATATTACTAGGATTCAACTCTTGTTAAACTTGGATGAATATCTTAATTATCTGATAACCTGGGAAAGTAAGCTAGTCTTTTGTTAAGGATACTGATTACATCAAGAGTTTGTGCTTTACCCACAGTAAAAAATGATTATTATTTTAAAAGATTATTTGAGCATCACCTGGAGTAGATCCTGAGCTGCATCTTTTTTGTGTCTCCTCTCAAACAGGTTATTATGGTAAAGTTGACAACCACAAATTGCTAGGACATACTACTGAGGAGATGGGGAAAATAAATATTGGTGGCAAGATCTTGATTCAGAAATATTTTTATTCTTGTGGTATTAGCCAGGCTTCCTTTTTTAGGTACAAACTTAGATTGGTTATTATAAATATTTATCAAACCTTAGAAATTTTTGTTTGTAGTAATTATCCTTTTATTGGCTTGTAGCCTTATAGCCACCTATACAATTTTAATGAGGTATATTTTATACATGAGAATTACCCTTTGCCTCAGTCTCACTGTTTGCATCATGTCTGTGATAGAGGGCCTTAGGAATCTTATCAATTGCTTTCTTTCCTAAAGCAATTTTAAGACAAGGCTCTGCTACTTCTAGAGGTTTTTTTTTTTTATTTTTTAAAGTTTTTTTTTTATAGAGACTTTTTTTTTTTTATTTGTTTGTTTTTGTTTATACATGCACTGGGTACAGTCAGAAGCGTGGGAGGGTGAGAGAATTCACCAGAGCCAGAGCCGGAGCAGAGCAGGCAGAAGGACAGAAGTACACTGCTGAGGGGAGCAGCGGGCGGCAGGAGAGGTCTGCGCGCCATGTGGGACCCTCCGCTGGTGGCCGGGGAGCAGCCGGGGATCGAACCGGTGCCGCAGAGACTGTGGGCAGCTTCGCAACCCAGCGCTCAACCACTGCGCCACCGGGGAGGCCCTACTTCTAGAGTTTTTAAATAAAGCAATAAAATGTGAGGGATCATTTATATTTGGATGCTCAAAATTTTTAGCAGCAGTACATTACTCCTGCGCACACACACACACAAATCTTGCAAAATCTTTCCTATAATTATAAGCACCCTGAGAGCATGGTCTTCATCTATTCTGTTTGCACTCTATCCCTACAACCTAGAACAATGGCTAGCACATAGTAGATGATGTATAGGATGGTGGTTTAAAATAGGGGTCCACCGCAACCTTTGAAGCTGTTCGCAGCCACTGCAGCATGAGTTCGATCCCTGGCCAGGGAGCTACCCACATTGTGCAGCAGACCTCTCCTGACTCGCCCACTACTCCGCTCAGCAGTGCATTTCAGTCAATCTGCCTGTTCTGTTCCCCACTCTGTCTCTGGTGAATCCTCTCACCCACGCCACACACACCTCTGGCCTGTACCCCAGTACTTGTATGCATAAATAAATAAATCTTTAAAAAATAAGATAAAACAGGGGTCTACAACATTTTCTATATAGGATCAGGCAGTAAACATTTTAGGTTTTATAGGCCATGTGATCTCTGCTAAAACTATTTAGCTTTGCTGTTGTCGCAAAAGTAGACACAGACAACATGCAAATGAATGGAGATAGTGTCCAATAAAACTTTATGTATAAAAGCAAGCGAAGGACAAGATTTGACCCCTGGACCTTAGTTTATTTATCAATCCAATCTGGCAACTTCTAACTCAGAGCATGAACTCTACAGTTGGATTGCTTGGGTGTTTATCTTGGCACTGCCACTCATTGGCTATATGGCCTTGTTACAAAGTTATTGAGATTTATTAAGTTCTCTGTGGCTCAGTTCATTTCTGTGAAGGGGGCAGATGTTAATAGTTTTTCTGCCGTTGTCAGGTTTCATGAGTGACTATATGTGAAGCTTGAGGAAAAGGATTTGCAATCACAAATACCATTTGTCAAATCAACATTAACTAGCTATATCAGTTTTTAAGAATATAAAAAACAAGGCTTGAAGTGTGCGTAAATATATATATATATATATATACACACATATATAACATGTATATATATAATTTTATTTTCTTTAAAGATAGTGATGAGGTCTGAAAAACCTATGTGAAATTTCATATTTTGGATAAGTTACAATTTTCTATTGGTGTAAGCATCTGATTTATTTTGTTCTGGTTATACAGTGTTAGAAAACCTGTAATTGTTTTAAAGAGCGATGGTATCATTAGTCATCATGCAATCTCAGGAAACTTGAAATAAGCTGAGATAGTAAAGGAATTTTGAATATAATGTTTATATGAAAAATGAATTAATCGACTGGTACAATTTAATATGCTGAATGTATATTTGTGTGTGCATATCAGCTTTTTATATTTTATTTAAAATATATGTATGTTTATACATGTGTAACGAAATGTTAAACATTATATGTGGATATTCTGTATGTATATATATACATTTATTAATTTAAACACATACATACAAGTATATTCAATGTGAACCAATGATGTATAGATTCTTTGGAGGTCTTCATGGAATCCTCATATTCCATCCAACTGGTCCTACTGGAAACTGTGAAATGTATAGCTGGATTATAGTTTTGATTTACTCCTGTGTCTCTTACCTTTCTCGAATTTATTCTCCACACAATAACATGAATGATCTTAAAATATGCAGCAGTGGCTCTCACTCCTTCATTTAATGTACTTCCTCGGTCTCCCAGAGCAAGAAGAGCATCAAATCCAGACTCCTAACCAAGGTCTTACAGGCCTCATGGGATCTTGTTTTTGCCTAGGTCTCGACTTCACCTTGCATCCCTCTCCCCACAGTTAGTGCTTCAGCTCCTATCACAGGGTAAGTAGCTGAGGATTCTTTCTGGCTCTTTAGGATGTCGGCCCTCCCAACACTCTTGGTCCTTGTCTTTTGCCCTTGCTCATGCTCATTCAGCCTCTCCAGGGCCCTGCCAGACTGGTTCCACTTCATGTTCAGGTTTCTCTGAAGTGTCATCTGTTTGGAGTTGATCACCATATATAGAATAGCACCCCCCACATTTTCTTTACAGCATTCCCAATAATCTATAATTTTCTTGCTACTCTCATTATCTTTCTCTCCTAGTGGAGTGGTACCTCTGAGACGGGGGAATGGAACATCTTGTTATTGTGGCTCCTTATGGGTCCCTCTTTCTAATACAGGGCCTTGGTAGATACTGTGCACATTATTTGTAGGACAGATAACTCCAGACAGAATCTGCTACATTATTTGCAGGGCCCAGTGCAAAATGAAAATGCAGGGTCCTTGTTCAAAAGTTATTAAGAATTTCAAGACCGTGATAGTAGAGCATTGTGATCATGGATAGGCCTCTTCTCAAGTTGTATACCTATGAAGCCAGCCCTGCCTTCAGGCAAGTTACTTAATCTCTCTAGAATCAAAATCATTGCCTGTAAAATGGTGGAGATAGCAGTACCACTTCATCCACTTTGGCACTCGGGGGCATTAAATGAGATCACATAAGCACAGGGTTTAAGCAGCACTCTGCCTACAGTCAGCATGTCAGTATTATAATTATCAGCCTCAGTCATGGTCCATGTGAGGCAGAGGCCCCAGAGATCTCATTTTCTGGCATCCTCTTTTCTGAATAACCTCCCCAGCAACTCTTTCCAGTGACTAACCCACTCTATCAAATGGGATGGAGATGTGGGTGTCGCTTGCAAATTATTTTGACATATTCAAGGTATGGACTGACAGCATATTTGGCTCATTGAAAGGAAAGTGTCAAGCAGAGTTAGGCTGTTATGAAAACTCGTTTGACAATAGGTAAATCATGTCACCCTTCTGAGCCCACCAGTGACACTGGAATGATAAATAATATCTGCCACCCACCTTTCTGACAAGAGCGAGGCAAGGATGAATTGGATTAAGCAGAAGCCAATTGAGAATACTTTGATTTTCTTGGAAAGAGGGGATATGCAGGCACAGTTTGCTAGAGTGTGCGCATATTGTCAGATGCCCTGTTTAGTTAGTCTGTGCAGCTCTGGTTCCCCGGCACATTGTGTAACAAATCAATTGCACCTTGAATGGAAATTGTTCACAGACTCTCACATTTTGATTTATTTTCATAGTATAGTCAGCGATTTAAGTTCGTTTAGAAATGCAGAGAGGAAAAGCAGCATGGTTTTTACATTTGTATTGTGGTCTCCTGGTGCTTCCCAGGCCTTCGGATTGTGAGATGTGGGCTAATGTCCTGAGAGGGAGCCTTAGTTCATTTGCTGGGAAGAGCTCCCCGTATGGGAAAGATCTGGATGCTCTGATTTTATCAATAGTTTCTCTTTGCCAGTGGAGGCTAACATGAAGTGGAAAAATAACATCTGGCCATCACTATTATGTATAGGACTCTCTGCCTGGATGTTTACTTGTTTGAGAGACTGTATAGTATCATGATTAAAAGTATATGTTCTGATTAGGCAATTGTACTTCTATAAAGCCAAAAAAAAAAAAAAAAAGAAAAAAAGTAAAGTAGTGTACACTCTGGACCAGACTAGTGACTTTACTACTCCTAATCCCTGTTTATTCATCTAGAATATGGAATGTGTTGGGTATCTTTTTAAAAAAATTTTTTTTAATCAAGGTAACACTGGTTTACAACATAGTATGTGATTCAGAGATGTAGGATCAGTGCTCTTCAGATGCATGTTACCACAGCACACCCATCATGAGGGGATCCATAGTCCAATTTCCCCTCTCCACACTCTGTTTTCCACCCTCTCCCTCCGACTCTGGTAGCCTTAGTTCTACAGTCAGACTTCTAAAGATTGTTATTGACTTGGTTTCATCTGATCCTTTGTGTTGTTTCCCTGCATTCCCAAAATAAGTTAAACCATCGGGTATTTGTCTTTCTCCTGATTGATTTCACTTAGCATTGTGCCCTCCAGTTCATTCATGTCATCACAAATGGCAAGATGTCATCTTTTTTCATACCCGAGTAGTATTCCATTGTGTGTGTATGTGTGTGTACACCAAATCTTCCTCATTGTGGTTTTAATTTAATTTCCCTGATGATAAATGATATCTCTTTTGCTGTCTTTCCAGATATACTCTTAACCTTTTCTAATCTAATTTCTGTTATTAGAAGCCAGCTGCATGGATATCACGAGCTGGCTAAGGCATCCTATGCTTCCGTGTAGGTTGGCTAATAAGGAGTCCCAGCCATGGCTGAGAGGAAGGTGGATTAGGGGAAGGTTATTTCCTGGGTTCTTACACTGTGAAGTTGCCTGGGTTAACTGCACCCTTGGGCAAACGTCATAGCTTCAATCAAGTTGCTGAGACCATCTCAGTATAACCGTCTCGCAGCTTCCTTTCGTCCCTCTCCTTGTCCCTGAAGGCCAAGTGGTAACAGCTCTGCTGCTCTGAGTAAGGTCCTTGCATTCTCTTTTGTACTTCCCTGCAGCCAACCTAGCTCTTCATAAGTAGCCTTTTTGCAAATAAACCTTCCTTGATTTTTTAAATTTGACTGTGCTAGTTTCTGTTAGAATCTCAATACATGGGCATAATTAGAGCAGCTACCTCCTGTGGTTGGAGCTTACAGACATTTGGAGCTCCTAGGACAGTATCTGTCATGTGTCTGAGACTTGAGTCAAATAACTTGCCTAAGTCACAGATGTGACCATGTAGAGGGCAGGAATGGACACTGAGCAGGGTTTCTAGGATCCCATGCAAATCGGGTAAAGGAGGAGTTCTGGAGCCCTCAGGGGTTTTGCAGGTCTTTTATTGGGTTCACCAGGCATATGGCAGGCAGGGGAGCTGGGGGGCCGGGAGGCTGGCAGGCCTCCCAGCCCCCAGCAGGCCTTCACTCTGGGCTCTCCAGGCTTCTCTCAGCTTCTGCTTCTCTTACTTCTCTCTCGGCTTCTCTTTTGGCTTCTGCTGGAGTCCTCGTGACGCCACCCTTAAAAACCCAGTCTCAGCCCAGGTGAATCCCATCTACCTATGCCAACACCCTACTCCAGGTGCCTGCCATCAGGCATGCATTCAGGACTGCAAGGATCCATCATCTACCTGATGGCGGGAGGGCAGAAAAGCCTGACACTTTTCCTTACCCTACAGACAACCATCTGATTGTTGACTTTACCAGAATCATTTGTCTTACCCCATTTCATGCCTTCTAAGTGTTAAAAATTGTCAGAAATTCTGAAAACCAGGGCCTCCCTGGTGGCACAGGTGGTTAAGATGCAACCTGTGGAGCTGTCTGCAGCCTCTGCAGCATGAGTTCGATCCCCGGCTGGCCAGGGAGCAGCCCACATGGCGCAGCAGACCTCTCCTGGCTTGCCTGCTGCTCCTCTCAGCAATGTGCTTCGGTTGATCTGCCCGTTCTGTTCCCCACTCTGTCTCTGGTGAATCCTCTCTCCCCACCGCACCTGTGGCCTGTACCCCGGGTCTTGTATGCATAAATGAAGAAATCTTAAAAAAAAAATTTTGAAACTCAGATGCACTGAGTTACCAAGCATTTGGTGTGGTTGCAAATGGCCTAGCTGGGAGGGCCATTTCATGTTTCAAATTGACACTACTTCATGATGATAATAGTAGGCCCACATTTGTAGCTTCTATTGTTTAAAAATTCTCTATTCTCTATAAGTAAAGTGTCTCCTATTGTCCTCATCAGAGTGGACCACTCCTTACTCCGTGCCATTGGCATATCTCTGTACAGATGCTGTGCACTCCAGGTGGTGAGATGGAGCCACATAGGGCAGCTGTTGGAAAAAACAATCTGAGGGTGAAGCCACATAGAGCAGTACCTCTGTTGTACAATCATCTCAGGCCAGGTAGGCTCACCTTTAGCTGTTCTCTCTCTGGGCTCTCTCTAGTGTTCTCTCTTGCATCGTCTCGCATTGTCTCATGGTCTCCCCTCTCCTGTAGTCATACTGCTCGTCCTCCGCATACCTGTTCTCTGAATGATGCGCCCTAATATTCCTGACCTCTAAGTGCAGATGTGCATACTTGCACATGCCCCCACCCATACCCCAGGTGTCCATAATCAGGGACATGTGCCTCGCACCCACATTCCTAAGCACCTACTGCATCAACATGATCAAAGACACAGATGATAGCCACAGAGGAGAGTGGTGTAAAAAGCCTGATTAATTCATTTACCTTACAACCTAGAAGACCATGGAAACAAAATCGGAGCTCTGCTCAAACCACACTCCAACTCTTCCCCACCTCTAGACATTTTCAGTCATGCCAACCAAGTATTTTTCTTGTTGATACTTCTTTTTTTAAACTCAAAGCAGCCTTACAGATACAGCTGAATGGCATTTGGAATTAAAATCAGGTCTTTCTGGCTGTGGAGCCTGACAGTATTTCACCTGCTCGGTTTTCTCATCATTCTTTTATAGATCAATCCACACCTCATTTTCCTTCAAATAAGGTTTTTATTATTAACTTTATTGTATGAGTTTCAGAGTGGAGGCCATGCCTGGGCTGGGATCTCTCTTGGTTCTCTTACTAACTCTGGGCAAGTCAATCTCCCTCAAAGCCTCTGCTTTTCCATTAGAAGGGCATGAACTTAAAAAGGATGTGTCATTTCCATGCTAACATTTTTTAAGTATCCACATGTGCTGTGGAAACCAATCTCTGAGTCAGCACAGCCTGCTTGGTCAGAGACTAATGAAAGTTTTTGCCTATTAATGAAAGTGAAACAACCTTGCTCATTAGTATAGAAACATGGGCCACTTGTTCCACCTTACATTAATTTCCCCTAATTCAAGTTTCCTGAAATAGTTACACCACACATTTTGGCAGTTTTGTGCAGACACTCTTGGAATGCTTCTGAATCATCTCACAAGTAAGGTCTCATTCTCCTGCCAAAATGTTAGTCATTTTCAGGCAAGATCCACTCTAATGGTTTCAAGTACTGCTCCATCTGACCTCCCTCCAGGCCCTGTCACCTCCATGCCCCTTAGGCATCACCAAAGCATCTTGTCTACTGCTGGAACTATTTCCCCCTTCCAATTCTGTCCTTCCTTGTTTGTTCCTCATCTTGTTGAAAACAGCATTAGCTAATCAACCAAACCAGAAATTGGGGATTCTTCCTTCAGGCCTATTTATTATTGATCTGGTTTCCTTACTGTTTGTTTAAACCTTTTATTAGTTTTCTAGAGCTCCTGTGATGAAGTACTACAAACTAGAAGGCTCAAATAACAGAGCTATACTTTCTCATATTTTAGAAGTCCAGAAGTTCAAAAATCAAGGTGTCAGGAGTTTGATTACTTTTGAAAGATCTGAGGGAGAAATGTTTCCATGATTCTCTCCTAATTTCTCATGTTGCCTATAATTCTTGATGTTCTTTGACTTCTAGACACATCACTCCAATCTTTGTTTCCATCTTGACGTCACCTTCTTCTCTGTGTCTCTGTGATTTCTTTTCTGTCTTCCATGAGCACACTCTTATTGGATTTAGAATCCACTCTTACTGATTCTCCTCAACGTTATTACATCCAAAAGATCTTATTTCCAAATAAGGCCACATTCTGAGGTTCTGGATGGGAATGAATTGGGAAGAGGGTATATTCAGCCCACTTCAAATCTTTTCATAATATTATCATGGTTGTAAGGGCAGGACAGGACACAGTGCAGGTTTTCTGATCCCATGCAGACCGGGTAAAGGAGGAGTCAGAGTCCTTAGTGGGTTTTTGCAGGTCTTTTATTGGGGTTCACCAGGCATATGGCAGACAGGGGTGCTGGGGGGCCGGGAGGCTGGCAGGCCTCCCAGCCCCCAGCAAATCCTCACTCTATCTGGGCTCTCTGGAGTTCGTTCTGCTGCTTCTCAGCTTCTCTTTTGGCTTTGGCTTTGGCTTCTACTGCTGCTGCTGGCGTCCCCGTGACGCCGCCCTTAAAAGCACAGTCTTAGCTCAGCTGAATCCCATCTACCTATGTCCACACCCTATTCCAGGTGCCCGCCATTAGGCATGCATTCAGGACAAGGATCCATCATCTATCCTGATGGCGGAAGGGCAGAAAAGCCTGATATTTTCTTTATCCTACAATGGTCTACCATCTGGTGCTTCCTATAACACCCCCCTGATGGAAATCTTTCTTTCTCACTTTGCTTTCTCCTAGCCCCTTATCCACAACTCCTTAATCCAAAATTAAATAAAAATTTCAGGACTTTCTAAAATGCGTATCTTTTCTTCCTCTAAAACTGCTCCTTAAAATGGCTCCTCTATTTAAACTCTTTAATTCCTCCCAGCTGAACAACAGAGAACAGGTCTTTAAGCTATCATGGGAGTAGACCAGGCTCTGTGTGACCTGCCAGAATGCACATCAGTAGATGTATACTCAGCAGCCCTTTCTTTCTTTCTTCTTTCCCAAAGTCCCAATGGTTTGGAGGCAGCAAAGGACTCAAATCAATTTATCAGCCTGTCTAGCAGTTGTTGCTTTTGTTGGGAACATGTGGCGTAATTATGGTCAATTGAGAAATAAGCAGCAAGATGAAACATCTAGGAAATTTAAGCAGTTTCAGCTGGCCTATGATTTTTGATTTTGCCTTCCTTTTCTTTCCGCTTGGTGTACAGATGAGATGCAGAAGGTGGAGTAACCACATACTGTGACCACAGGGTCAAGTACACACTGAGACACTAAGGGTGATGAGTCAAATGATAGAAGGACTTTGAGTCTCTCCAGCTCTACACTGTCTGGGAGTTGTCAATATACTAGAAAAATAGAAAAATTGTAAATGTTATTAAAAGAGAACAAAGTTTCGTATATGAAGGATAAATAAGTTGTGGGGATCAATAGGGTGACAATACTTAACAATACTGTTTTATATATGTGAAATTTGCTAAGTTAGTAGACAGTTGTACTCAAAAGGCAATTATGTGAGATGATGGATATGCTAATTAACTTAATTATAATAAACATTTTACAATATATTCATATATCAAAACATCATATTGTATACCTTAAATATGAACTATTTCTATTTGCCAATTATACCTCAGTAAAAGCTGGAAAACATTCTAAAAAAATTAAATGAGAAAAAGAGAAACTATTATTTTTTAAGGTACTCTTTTGGGGGTTTGTTTCTCACAAACACAGTTCCTTACTGATTTTGAAGCAGTTATCTACCTAATCCACTTCCGACATCATCCCCTGCTTTCCAACTTTGTATCCTAAGTTCTGGCCTCACTGAATTACTTCCTGTATTGTAAAGGTACCGTGTTGTTTTTCCCACTGGGCCTTTGTAAATGATGACCCCTCAACCCTGCAATATTATCCCTTCTTTTCTGGGCAGAGTTCTATTTATTTTTCAGACTCAAGTGCAATTCCTCATGGAAGCTTTCTAACCCTTCTAGGCTAGACTTAGTACCATCATCATTCTGTAGGTGTCTCCATATTAGTTCTTTATTGTACGGTATTGCAGTAACCTGTTTGTCTATCTCTTTCCTATGTCCCCCAGGGAAGGAATGCGGCCTTTCTTTTTATTCTCAGTACCTTGTACAATGTCAGGCACATAGTAGATATTAACTAAATGTGTGAATAAAGGATCCAAGGATCATGTGCCCAAAATAACATCAAGCATAAGATATATTGAAGAAATCCCATTGAATTAGATGTACATGGGCCACATTCTATCCCATGTTATACATGTGATTATGAAAACCATATATAATCAAAGCTTGCTATGAGACTTACAATCTGTTTAGTCATTCTATTATACATTTTTTTGAGGGCTTATCTTATTTGCTTTCTTAATGCAATGTCCAGCAATTGAAAAGTACATGATAATTGTTTCCCCCTTATTAAATTGGACAAAGATACAATTTATTGTATTGAGTTTTCAGAGGAAGGTGAGAATTGAGAATTGAATTACAGAGGAAATAGCATTGGTGCTGGGTGAGAATAGATGGTGGGGGCTGGGATTCCAACAACACCTGCATGGATGGAGGTATGTAGATGAAAAGACAAAAGGAACAGTGTTTAGTTCTGTTTAAAGAACTGAAATAAAGCTAGAACTGTGAGAAGAGTCAGATTGTAGAAATCTTAGGTTGACAAATCCTCTGGTGTTCTATCCAGATGTTACCTGTAGCATAAGATTGCTACTTGCCTCCCCAATATCTCTTCTCCCTCCTTCCTTTTCATAAACAGAACCTTGATTTTTATTGGGGCATATTTTGCAGTCTCCTTTGCAGCCAGGCATGCCCCTGTGAATAAGTTCTGGGAAAGGAGATATAAACAGAAGAGTCATTTGGGATTCTAGCATGTCTACTTAAAAGGGTGGGCGCGCTCTTTGCACTTTTCTCCGTCCATTTGCTGGAAAGAGGATATTAAGTGCTGAGATCAAACAATCAAATGGCCCAGTAGGACTGGGAGGGTGGGGCTGCATTCTATGCATGTTCTCAAGGATGGGTAGGAGAAGCCCTGGTGGATGACATCATCTTAGAGCTGCCACATCTATCTTCAAATAATTTCCTCCTAACAGAGAATTTTCCTATAAGAGGGAGTGAAATAAGCTAGTTTCCCTTTAAGCCAGTGTTACTTGGGGATTTCTTATTTCATGTAGTTGAACCTAATCTTAATTGATGCATCCCCCAACTTCAGCATTATAAGTGTTGGGGAATCAATGTATATTTTTCATAAGCTAACTAATACTCCTGCACACACTCCCCATTCCTGACTGTCTTCTTGTCAAATCTATGATTATATATTCAACTCCTTGAGAGTCCCCTATTAAGACTGGCTCTGGAATTGAAAGATGAACAAGAATAAGCAAACTCTGAGCCAATGAATGACATCCTGAATGAACTCCATCCCTTGATGACTTTATAGGCTCCATCTACCATCTCCACTCCCAAGAGATCACAGGTTTCAAGAATTACAGTGCCCAGCATGCCATGAACCTGATTTCATGAAGGGGGACCTGCTGGGAATAAGGGGTGATGTTAAGTGGCCTTGCTTAGTCTATAAATGAGTGCATGCAAGTTCTCTCTCTCTCTTGCTTTTCCAGCTTTGACTTGTACCCTGGTACCAAGGAGACAGGTGAAGGAGAGACATGTAGAGACACTTGGAAGAGACATACTGGTGAAAGACATGTGGGCGGACTGCTCCCGGTGCTTTGCAGAGACAATGGCAGATGTCTTGACTTTATGGTGGATTGTAAAGTATATTTTAAAATCTGAGTGTCTCTTATGTTCCAGTTCTCTGGAACCTCTTAACCCTTTGCTTGTGTTTCCCCACCAGAAAGTTTTTTAGACTTGTGGCAAATTTTTGGGCTTTAGCAGCACTACTTTGGGCTGAACTTGCTTGGCTAGGCATTTGCACACAAGGGGATGGGTAATTTTTGGATTTTTGTCAGGAATCTATTATTTGAAATCCTTTCTTCCCTCTCTTTGACTCTATGCCCACCAACCTATTAAAAATCTTTTTTTTAAATAATAAATTTTATTTTTATATTCCCCATACAATTGCAACCCCCCAATTCTGACCCCAATCCCTCCCCTCCCGCCCCCCACCCCCAAAAAGTGTCTCTGATTCATAGTTTTTTGTTGATTTTGATTTTCACTTTCTTATAGTTACTCATTTTCCTAGTCCCTTATTTAAGTTTTCTAGATTCCTGCTATGAGTGAGACCATCCGGTATTTTTCTTTTTCTTTTTGGCTTATTTCGCTGAGCATGATCCCTTCCAGCGCCATCCATGTTGCTGCAAATTGCATGTGTTTATCAAGAGTATGCTTCTTTTGCCTTTGTGCATCTGGATGGCCAGACCCCTTTTAAAGCATACATCCCTTGATAGTTTGGGGTCCCTGGGTACCTCTTGGTCTTGTATGGACAGATTAGGACCAAGGGTTTCCACCCCACTCCTTTGCTGTCCCTGAAAAGAAAAACATTATCTCTTTCTTTTGTAAGGGTGTTTATAGATAATCATCATGGGGAAAACAGCTAGGAAATAAAGGACAGGGCATTAATGAATGGTCTTACATCATTTTTATACCTGCAATTCCTGTTTGTAGTCCTTGTTTCATTGGAAGTTATCAGGTAATGTACTAATTATTTATTGCTACATAACAAATTACACTAAAACCTAGTAGCATAAATCAACAAATACTTATTAGCTCACAGTTTCTGTGGGTCAGGAATGTGGGTACCAAATGAGCTGGATGCTTCTGGCTCAGGTCTCAGGAGGCTGCAGTCAACGTTTCACTGGGGCTGCAGTAACATCAAGGATCATATGTGGACCTGGAGAATGCAGTCTCAAGCATACTCATTTGGCCACTAGCAGGCCTCTGAAGATCTATGTGTAAGTTCCTTTTTGTGGTAGCCAGCTAATCTCTCCATAGGCTGCCTGAGTATCCACATGACATGACAGTGAAGATCTGAGAGAGATGGGCTGGGAAGCTAAAAAGAGAGAGAACGACAGAGAAAACCAGAAAGAGACTAATTCAGAAGATCCAGTTTTTTTTATACACCAATCTTATATATGACATCCATCACTTCTGCCACATTCTATGTATTAAAAGTAAAACAGGGGCCTCTCTGGTGGTGCAAGGGGTTAAGACACAACTTATGGGGTTGTCTGCAGCCACTGCAGCATGAGTTTGATTCCTTGGCTAAGGAGCTACCCACATGGCACAGCAGACCTCTCCTGACTCGCCTGCTGCTCCCCTCAGCAGTGTATTTCAGTCAATCTGCCTGTTCTGCTCCCCACTCTGTCTCTGGTGAATCCTCTCACCCCCCACACCTCTGGCCTGTTCCCCAGTTCTTGTATGCATAAATAATAAATCTTTTAAAAAAATGTAAAACAGTGAGTCTGGTCTACATATCAGGAGACTAACCATTGGGGTCTATTTTAGAGACTGCTTCCTATATAAATTGACTTATCTTCCCTCTCCATTCTTTTATGCCTGAGGTTACAGCTCATCAGATATTTTCACCTCCTAAGAAGCTTTCTTTTCTGAGTTGGTGAAATCAATGGTATATGCATTCATTTAACGCAAATATGTGAACTGAAATGGAATAGTCAAAAAACCCCACAAAAAACAAAAAACAAAACACAACAAAACTGGATGTGACCACTGCCCTGAAGACCAGGCAGAACAGTATATGGGAGCTCATTGTATAGTCCCCACTGGATATGAGCAACTTGAGATAATCACACTTTTGTCTCTGTATCTTCAAATTTAGTTATCGATCTCCCCCAACTTATCATTAAGAGTGCCCTGGGCTTAAGTGACTGATTAGGAACTTTTCCTCCAGCAAGAACATCTTACCCCAGAAATATAGTGAATACAAGTTTGTAGGAAGGGAACTTGTTGGAACATGCCTTGTATTCCAATCCCAGTTCCAACTCTTAATACTTGAATGCTGTTGTGTACTCCATTTCTCTAAACCTCTATTTATCAATGAAATATAGACCCAAAAAAGGGTCTATTCATAGGGTCATTGTGAGGGTTAAATTAGAGAATGTATGCAAAGTACTAGACAAAGAATCTGGCTCATGGCAGGCACTTGAGTCTGGCTCATGGCAGGCACTTGAAGGATGTTAGTGATTCTGAATCATTACCTTGCTATTAATAATTGTTACAGCTATAACTAATTTGGAAGTAGAATCAGCATGGAAGAGGAATATTTTCCTGGATAATCCAGTTCATCAAATTGTGTTTGAGCTACCTCAAATCCTTTTGTCACAAGCAGGACTGCATATAAATAAATTAACTAATAAAGAAAAAGGGTGATGTATTTTGACTTGGTAGAACTGTAATCCTTTTTGCAATTGTGAAAGAATCTTTTGGTAAACAGAAAAGGTGGAACATATTCAGTCTAATTGTGTTTAGTCAAAGTGGTCAAATATTAGCATGCCTGACAGCAGCAATAATCAACTTCCAGAGCTCTCAGAGTGTGCCTGCCCCTTGTGGCATTCATTTGGGCTTCTAAATGTATGCCCAGCCCTTCTGGTGCTTCCTCATCAAATGTGTCGTGAGTTTTCCACACATGCGCACATGTTGGGAATGATGAATAGCAGTTTTAAGAACACATAGTAGAAGTGCCAATTTCCAGATGGATTTGTTTTGCTACAGAGTTAGTTAACACTTGATTCATGAAATAGCGGATGGAGAGTAAATGTAGAGTGGGTACTTATACCCAAATAGGGTGAAGCCTGCCAAGGGATGGATGGCCAAGAAGAACCAGCAAAACTGAAGCAAGTACTCACATTATCTTCTAAAGATAATTGATCAAACTACAGAAAGAAAAGGCAAAAACCAAAAAACATGCGAGCTGGTCAGAAAATGTTAACCCTTTTTAATATTAAAGCTGTAAAATAAAGCTGTGAATTGGTTCTCTTTGAGAATGTGTGTTTTGTTCCTGAGTGGCAAAATGTGTGCAGTAAATCAAAAGCCTTAAATTGATTAGTTTCTTTTCCTTCCCCAATGCCTTCTCTTTCTTCTTTTTTGAAAAAGTAACATCTCTTGGAAAAGGCATGACTCAGGAACACACAGGGAATCCCTATCTAACAGACCCTATCTGTAATCGGGGACGTTCTAATTTAAACCCTGAGAATGTTTATGTAGTTGTTTTTTCCAGTTACTTATAAAAGGGTGGTTCTGGGGAGCCAGTCTGATCTGTGGGCTGTGTGCTAATGTCATCTCTGCTGGTGACTGAGCTTGTGAATAGAAAACTAGAAGACCTGGTAGTACTGGGTTTGCATTTTCCCCTTGGCAGCCAATAGCTGACGGTGACCAATGGCGATTCCTTCACAGGGGCAGGATTCCATCATTTTCCTACAGTTTCTAAGTTTCTAGCAGCACCCAGTGTATCTTGGGACTGAAGTTGAAGGTCAACTGCCATTTATTGTGGCATGTGCATTGCTCTTGCTCTTTTTCTTAAGACAGTTAAGGGGAAATGGAAACAAGCTTACCCTCCTGCATAGTGTGGAAAAGAGTTTGAGAACATGGCTTGACTCCTTTCCATAGGCATTTGAGTTTGTTGTTTAATCTAGACTAATATTTTTAATACTATATAAAATATTTTACAAGTGAAATTTTACATGGAACTCCATGTGGAAATGTTCTGGTAGAAGCGGGCAGGTCCGACTTCATGGGTATGTGAACTGTGAAGCACCCGTGCTTGGCTGAAAGATCTGCTGTCACTATCTTGAAATTCTTAATAATTTTCTTAATTATTCTTAATTCTTAATAATTTTATTTTTGAACTTCATGTTTTCTAGGTGAAGTCCAAGGAAACAACCATGAGCAGGCACATGAGCAGAGGAGAGAGGCGGGATATCCACTCCTCAATTTCTTGCCCTTTGTATATATTGGCAGCCGATGTGCCCATGACTACATCTAGTGGGCCCACAATATGGGGGAGTTCATTGAGATCCCAAAATGTGAGAAGGTAACACTTTATATCTGTGACTAGGCAGAGGCTGGGGCCACATTTTTCATTCAAATCAGAACTTGCTTTCTTTCAAATACAGAAAGACCCAGGGTCCCTATCATGTCCTTTTTTATTCCTTTGCTTCTCTGTATCAGTTAATCTTTTATGATGAAAATGATTAGGAAAAAAGAAAAAGATAAAGCAATCCATAGTTCCTTTTCTTTGCATTTCCTTTCTATTCATCCATAAGTCATGATAGAGAGTATTGGTAGAACATATGCATTATCAAGAAGTAAAATAAGAAAAAGCTGAGTTAATTTTGTGCACTATCCCATTGTTCTTTAATGCTTACACATATGTGATTATTATTACATAATGATACAAAATATAAATTGTGTAATTTCAGTGATTTCATATAAATGCTCTTATATTTGCATTTAAACTGGCATCTCACAATATAAATTAAATGGTACAATTCATGCTAACCTTTCAACTTGTTACTATTTCTTGACCTAGAACAACTAAAAAGCAAATAAACAACACGATGACAGATCAAAAGAGAAACCACAGAAGAAAGGAAAGACTTTCATATTATAATATTGTGGGGGAGGAAATTTTTTTCCTGATGGGGGTATACCAATATTACCTTAATTAAAAAATATATTAAAAAGTGAAAGGATTTTTATTCAGATAGGTACTCAAAGTTTGCAAAAAACTGTGACCCAAAAAGTGGCTAAAATTTGGGGTATATAACAAAGGGAGGAGGCTGTTTCCAAAGGAGAAATGGTGGGAAATGACTGAGAATTATGTAGGAGAAATTAATGGGAGGCAAGATTTGTTTTAAGTCTATTTATGTAATTTCTCAACTCAGTGCTAACTTCTCATGTCCAGGGACAAGAGTCACTCTTTTCCCCTGACATAGGGAGCCTCAGTTGAAGAGGCATTTGACAGTTGAATTTTTTAGAAATTCTTTCTTTAGTCGGAAAAAGGGCTGATTCTCAGACATCTTTAACTCCAAATCATTTTTAAGCTACAGTGGTATAGCCTTGCATTTCTCCCTGCATTTTGAGTCAAGAAACTCCCATTTTCATTTTGTACTGGCCCCTGTATACTAAGTGGCTGGCCATGAAATGGTGTTAGGGGAGATTAGACAGGTCTGTTTCGATTGACTGTCATGAATCCTGGCTATCTTCTGATCTGGTTCAATAAAATGGTTGGTTTTTCTGTTTTGCTTTGCTTTATTTATTTAGTTTTTTTAAAGATTTATTTATTTATTTATGCAAGCACTGGGCACAGTCAGAAGCGCAGAGGATGAGAGAATTCACTAGAGCTAGAGTGGGGAACAGAACAGGCAGAGTGACAAAATACACTGCTGAGGGGAGCAGAGGGCATGGCAGGAGAGGTGTGTCGCGTATTGTGGGACCCTCGCCAGCAGCCAGGGATCGAACTGGCGCTGCAGAGGCTGGGGCATCTTTGCAGCCCAGCATTCAACCGCTGTGCCACCAGGGGAGGCCCTGTTTTGCTTTGCTTTAGAGTAAGAATCATGTTTCATAAGGAAGAGAACTTTGTCTACAGGGCTATTGTCTCCCCAACTCTAGGACCATCATTTACATGAATCACAACATGAATGGTGCCCCTAGAGGTAGTGCATTCTTCTGTGGTTAGGCTACATAGAAGATCTGGTAAGAAATTTGGTAACAAAAATCAAATTGGATATTTTAGCTTAAGTGTTCTTCCTCCTCCATCTGTCATCTCCAGTGCCACTTACTTCAATTTCACTCCCTGATTTCCTTTTCAAGTGACTTTCTCGTCTTCTGTGTTTCTCTATGTTGTATTTCTGTCTTGTTTTTAAACCCTGATTTTAATCTTTTTCTTTACTGCTATCAAAATTAATGCATGTTTATTGTGGAAAATATACATGGTCAAAAAACCCCAACCATTCATAATTATACCATCAGAAGACAAGTATTGTTATATTTGGTAAATATTGTCGTTTTTGGAGTCTGTGGGTTTGGAGTACAGGGTACTTGGGTTCACTCTGGGAAAGATTTTACCAGAAGTTCCCATTTCAGTGACATGAGGAGAGTTTTCCAGGTGAGTTTCTCCATGAGACAGAGACAGCAGTTATAGTTAAAGGGCAGGTTTATAAGGGAAGGGATAAAACAGTTAAAGACACTTGCATAGATACAAGCGGGCAGGAAGAGCTGCCCCAGAAGGGACAGGTTTGCTAAGAGAGGCCTGCATGGTTGCAGGCGGGTGGCCTTGACAGGTCACGGGCAAACAGGAGGCTGCTGCCCTGCAGAGGTAGAGAGTTGGTGAAAAGAGGCACCTGCATGGTAACTGGTGGGCAGTGGGATTGCTGCCCTAAGTCTGTGCAGAGACTGCACTGATATAGTTTTCTTCTGTTTGGGAGGGGTCACTCCTTGTGAGCTGTCAGTTGATTGCTTATTTTGGATAACTATGTAGAATTTGAAAGGGAATGGAGATTCTACAATGGGCTCAATCTCCATATCTTTACCTTTGGATGGGCCCTGGGATACCTGCTTGGATGTTATGCTTTGTAATCTAGGCATTCCTGCTTAAAGATACTAGTCTGAGCCTAAGGATACTAGTTTCTGCAGCTGTGTCTTCTAAGCCTAAGGATCTTGATTTCCATAGCTTTGTCAATGGCTATGCTAATCTCTTCTACCCCCACCTCCTTGGGTGATCCAGGTTTCTGGTTTTGTGGTGCACCTCCTTTTCAGTTTTTTTTTCTATTGTTGTCCTCCAACATTAAATATTTTTTCTCCCTTGTACAAACCAATGTAAAAATATTTTTTCTTTTTTGCTTTCAAAAATAGACACTGTATATAACATTTGATTAGAAGGCTTATTACTTAATATTTCATCAACAGTTTTCCAAGTTCCTATTTTCTCCAACATCCTTTCCAATAATTGCAAATGATTCCAGCATGATAAACAGGGTGTTTTAAGAAAAAAAAGCATCTTTCTTAACTACTCCTACTTGGGACATTTTTTTTCCCACTGCATTCTCATGAAATTCCTGTAAGCACCTTTTTCACATACCTGTGATTATTTTCTGAATAGCTCCCCTGTTTAATCTTGTACGCACACAATCATTTCTCCTGTTAACCACACTGAGATCAGCATTCAGGTCAATCCATTTGTGTTGTCCTCAGAGTACTTTAAAATAAGGAGTTCTTCTGAAATCTTATTGGATGAACTAAGTTATTGGTGTGCATTCTCCTTAGACAATATACGAAGATTGCACGATAGGGCCTCCCCGGTAGCGCAGCGGTTGAGCGCTGGGTTGCGAAGCTGCCCGCAGCCTCTGCAGCACCGGTTTGATCCCCGGCTGCTCCCCGGCCACCGGAGGAGAGTCCCGCATGGCACGCAGACCTCTCCTGCCTCCCGCTGCTCCCCTCAGCAGTGTCCTTCGGTCCTTCTGCCTGCTCTGCTCCCCGCTCTGGCTCTGGTGAATTCTCTCACCTGCCTGCGCTTCTGACTGTATCCAGTGCTTGTGTAAATAAATAAATAAATAAATCTTAAAAAAAAAGATTGCATGGTAGAAGAGGTCAAGTAGCCAATTTATGACTGACTTTTTAAAACTTCCTATGCCTCAGTCTTCTGTGGATTCTCCCTGCCCCACTCCTAGCAGTGCCATTTTATCTTCAGAGTCAAAAACATCTGGTTGCATTTTAAATTGATTCACACAATTTATTTCACTAGCCTCTAGGCCCCAAACTGTTTCTAGATATGCATCAGTGTCTTCTGTGGCAGTCAAGGGGGGCTATGTCTCTGCACAGGAGACTGTTATCTGCCCTTGAGTCATTATGTAAAAATGATTCCCCAAGTTGAATTGTTTAGAGTGAAATAGAATTGTTTGCATTCCATTCACTCTATACTTTCTTAATTAGAGTGACCTCCAGCTCAAATCCACCAACTGTTGGATTTTATTATATCTTTCCAGGAATCTTTCCTGTAATAAGGTTAACTTTAAATACTACATTTCCTTAAGGATGACATAAAATTCACTCTCTTCTAGAGAAAATAAATCCAAGTCTCAATAAATGACTCCAGACAGAATTGGAGGAATATTGGAGTCATGTAATTTTGGTTTCTCTTCCTTTCATTGCTGCATATAAATACTGCTTATACCAGTCCTGCCCTCCTAGGAGGCCTGAGTCCTAGGATCTGTCTACAGAGGAAATCAGATCATTGTTTACTTGATGAGGGCTAAGCAGAACTTTCAAATTATTATCTCATGAATCCAGAAATTAATGTCTTTCTGTACTCTTCTTATGAATGAAAATCAAATTATAATAGCGTATCAGATGTTTTTGAATCATATGAGATGATAAATGCATTTGACATTTATATTTCTGACTCTGGATTCAATTTCATCTGGCTCTTCCTCAGTATTCAAGCCTACTATGTGATGAAATGGGAAGGCCCTAGGGTGAAGTGACCAAAACAATTATAGGGATTCTCCCACAACAGCTTCCAAGATCCCAGTCTCTGAAGGGTCAGATAGATTCTACCACTACCAACTATTAGTTTTTCCCCTGACACAGGGAGCTGCAAATTACCTCTTTGTTTGTGGTGCTGGTTTGTAACTTCGCAGGGGGTCTTTGTTCTTGAATTGACTGTAAAGTGCTTAATTGATCTTCTGACTTCAGATATTTCATGTCACTCTTAACTTGAAATCTCTATTTACTTGTCTGGAAGTACTGGTTTCCTCTCCCACTGCCATCACAAAAGATGATGATTCTCGGGCTTCCCTGGTAGTACAGCGGTTGAGTGCTGGCTTGCGAAGCTGCCCGCAGCCTCTGCAGCACCGGTTCGATCCCTGGCCCTCAGGCAAGGGTCCCACATGGTGCGCAGACCTCTCCTGCCGACCACTGCTCCCCTCAGCAGTGTACTTAGTCAGTCTGCCTGTTCTGCTCTCTGCTCTGGCTTTGGTGAATTCTCTCACCCTCCTGCACTTCTGACTATAGCCTGTGCTTGTATAAATAGCTAAAATAAATAAATAAAAGTTAAAAAAAAAAAAAGCATACATGCTTATTCTTTAAAAAAAAAAGATGATGATTCTCAAGGTGACCCTCACAAATTCTGAAATCTCAAAGGTAAAAGAAATTGTGACCTCATAGTGTTATAGGACAGGGAGAGGGGTAGCCCAAACCCCGCAAACCTGCCTATTCTAAATGGGTTCTGCCATCCACCGCATCAACACAAAACATATGAGACTTTAATGGGAAGGAACTTTAATAAAACTAGGAAACAATACAGGTAAGGCAGAGTCTAGTTTCTAAATGAAGCACCCAAAGTTAC
Organism: Talpa occidentalis; assembly: GCF_014898055.3. NCBI lineage: Eukaryota > Metazoa > Chordata > Mammalia > Eulipotyphla > Talpidae > Talpa > Talpa occidentalis. The sequence continues at coordinate 43,775,578 of NW_023600993.1, read as the reverse complement.
CCGTCCCCTCCTGGGTAAGTCCATCCAAATGGGATTGGCCCAGAGCAAGGCCCCAAAGCCTGCCACAAGTCTAAAGCATCTTCCAGTGGGGACCCACAGAAAAGGGCCAGAAACAACCAGACAAGCCCGGAAGGAAAAGAGCAAAATCAACATCAAGATAAAAGCTGCCATTGTCACCTCCCCATGGGTCTCACCCACATCTGTGTCATCCAGTCCACGACCAAAAGACAAGCGCAGTTTCTTCACGTGTCTCTAGGCTCCATGTGCCTCCTCCAGGTCTCCTGGCTCCATCCTGCTTCCTTCCTCAGTCTCTTCTGCAGCTTCTCCTCTTCCTGCTCAGCTCCACCCTCCCTTGGGTGGGGCAGGGAACCTGGAACTTCCCCCTTTCCTGGGGACCACCCTGTTACAATAGGATAAAATTGTCTCCAAGTCATGTTTGAACAGGTGAACTGAATCATGGACAAGTGAGCCCTGTCCTAACAACCTGTCCAAACAATTTGGCCCACCAGACTGACCAAAGGTGCCATACTAGACAAAAGCATTAGATCCTGATTAATGATTATCTCAAAATTTCCTGGGGTGGGGCGGGGGAAGGCCAAGAACCCCCTGCCTCCCACCATTCTCAGTTGAACTATAACTTGTCTGCACATGTCCAGGCATAACATAACTCTGAGCAATCTATGAAACTTCTCTCTGCTGCCCTGCCACAAGGACATGCCCTTGAAAAATCTCCCAGCTACCCTGTCAGAGCCATGCTAAATTCTCCTTCCCAACACTGGAGGCTCTGGTTTACCCACTCTCTCTGTTGGATTCTTTCTTTAGAGGACCTCCAAACCCACATATTTTGGAGGATTGGTAACATTAACACTCACATGGGTGGAGAGATTTCATTTGTTACTTGAGCAAATTACATGTAATTGCAATATGATTTATTGGGGGAAAAATCACATTATAATAATACAAGCATACAATTCAATTGGCAGTAATGGGGGGAGGTTACAGACCACTAAGGTGAAGTTCAGGAGACCAGCTCACTAGTGGACAGTGTTTAGGTCTGGATCTTCCCTTGCACTGTTGGCTCACAGGGAAGGGAGTGTTGCTCCTGGAGGCAAAGCCTTGGCAGTCATTGATAAAGTCTCGAGAAGCCTCCAGAGATCTTTGGGCATGGAGTCCAAAGAAACTCAGATTGGCTTATTTCAGGTCCTATAATTATACTGCTTCAGAGGTGCATGATCAGAGCCAGCTGTTAGTATTTTGGACTTGGATTTTTTTGCACAGGCTTTTATCTATCATTTCCTTGAATGTACAAGTATCTGTATATCAGTTTCTCATCAGCAAATGGTAGCTTTTGTTTTAAATTGCTAAGTCACTCTTCAATTATGGTGATTTCTTAATCAGTAAGATTCTTACAATGTCAATACATATAACAAGTTGATATTGCCATGTCTTATGTGATGTGACCTTGCCTACCTTTCCATAGTCTCTCCTTCTTGATATTTATACTTGAGCATTTTAATCTCTAAGAAGCAGAAACTATTACTGAACATAAAAATCAGTTTTGTGCATCTAACTTTCAGTTAAGGCCAAATCACTAAAGCATTGGTACTTGGAGCAGAGAAAGTTTATTGAGGTTGACAGACAAGGAGGCAGAAGAAAAGATTACTCAAACCTGACTCTGAAGGGGGAGGGTTTATATTGTTTTGGGGAGGAAGGTAGAGAAAAATGAATTTAAATTTTATTACTTGAGTAGTAGGTTAGGGGTAAAAAAATGCGAACTTTTTTTTTTAAGATTTATTTATTTATGCGTACAAGAGCTGGCACACAGGCCACAGATGTGGGGGATAAGAGAATTCACCAGAGACAGAGTGGGGAACAGAACAGGCAGAAGGACAAATACACTGCTGAGGGGAGAAATGGGCACGACAGGAGAGGTCTGCTTCACCATGTCGGTTGCTCCCTGGCCGGCTGAGGATTGAACTCGTGCTGCAGAGGCTGCGGATTGCTTCATAGTGCAGTGCTTAACTCCTTGCGCCACAACGGAGGCTCCCCAAAAATGTGGACTTTGTTGGGGGAACAGTATGTCCTAAATGAGCTCCACCCACTGATGTTTAATGGACTCCACTCCACCTCCATGCCAGAGATCCCAGGCACTGAGGACTACAACTCCCATCATGCTGCCAATCTATCATGTCTCCTGACTTCCGGAAGGGGGGTTTGCTGGGACCTTGGGTGGAGTTAAGCAGCCATCTTGGTATAAAAATGAAAATCTATGGGCCTGGAGAGGGCTTAGTTTTGCCTGTCTTCAGAGTACACAGCTCAGAAATCGTTACCAATAGGACGTATTGACTAATAGCTCTCTTATCCCTCTTTTCATTTCCCTTGTAAGTAAACCTTTTATTAACCTTTCTATGTGTACCTGCCCTTAGGCCTTGTTCCCAGTTTTTTAAGCGCACAGCTGAGGACTAACACCCAGGCCATCCCATTCCCCTCTGGGGTTGCCCTATAACACTCAACTGAAGTAAGGGTACACCGAGAAATATGAAGAGGCTTTTCTTGAGATAACTTTTATTTTTTCGTTGTTAAAGATTTATTTATTTTTTATACAAGAACTGGGGTACAGGCCAGAGATGTGGGGGCTGAGAGGATTCACCAGAGACAGAGCGGGGAACAGAACAGGCAGATGGACCGAACTACACTGCTGAGCGGAGCAGCTGGTGAGACAGGAGAGGTCTGTCCCGCCATGTGGGTTTCTCCCTGGCCAGCTGGGAATTGAACTCGTGCTGCAGTGCCTGTGGATTGCTTCATAGGTTGCATCTTAATCCCTGCGCCACCACGGAGGCCCGAGATAACTGTTTTAAATTTAAATTTAAAAATTTCTGTTGGTGGGTCCTGACCACTTGGTGGAAGCCCCTCCTATGTGTTTTCAGTTTCCTGCTCCAGCCAAACTTGGAATTCAGTTTCAGGTTAGTTGTTAAACCCTCAGGCACTGCTACATCTGTAAAAAAGCAAGCCTCAAAGAGTTTAGATTGGTTTATTTTTGCTTTAGGGTATTGTTTTACAACCATTCCAGGCCAAGTAGGCTCACTATTGTTTCTAGCAAATTGAAAGGGATTTTGGAGCCCTTGGCATCATTTTCACAGGTTTTATTAGCGAGAAGGGGAAACAAGCCAGCAGGGAGACAGCAACATGAGTCCCTTTCCCCAGGGTAACACTGCCTGTTTACCCCCTCTCTCCTAGGCCCAAGTGTACACACTTCCACATGTGCACACACCTGTGCTCAGACACAGGTGCCCCACACCCACTTGACTTCTATGTTAATAAGATCAAGGCCGAAGGTGATAGCCACAGAGGCCTATGGTGTCATAAGCCTCATTGACTTCTTTTACCCTACAGGTACAAATGGTTAAAAGTGATCATTTAACCTTGGTTTGAGGATCATTTGTGTGTGCTCGTCTCTCTGCCTGGAATATTCTTCCCTACTATTCCTCAAACTAAGGAGCCGAGGTAGGGTCTTCCTTGGTTCTTGTCTTCGGCAAGGAAAGAATTCAATGTTGAGACTAAAGTTACAGAAAAGAAGAGATTTTTTGGTAGATAAGAGGAAGGACAGGGAAGCTCTCTGAATGGAGAGGGGTCCCAAGTGGGCAACTGATTGCGGTGACCAGAAGCAGGTGTTTATATAAGTACAGTAAGGAAGGAGTGGGGTTTGGCTGTTGGGTGTCTCCAAGCTGTGTCTCTTGCTGATTGGGTCCTCGGGGGTTTCCTGCCAAGGTCCACTGAGTTTTCCTATGTTACCTAGCCTACTTTTCCAAAACCAACTTTGTTCCGTTGCTATTGTGTTATTGTGTTGGTGTTCTGAACATTCCATTTTCAGTTGAATTGGGGGTGGCACCCTACTGGTCTGTGATTGTATCTCCATCAGGCTGATAAATGGACTTGGGGCTTTGGGCACCCTGTTCCTAACTGACTACTTATACCCATTTCCTAACTTCCTCCTTCAAGCTCTCTGGAGAGGCCTGCCTAGACCATCAGGTGTGATGTTCTAAATATTTATTCATCCTTAGGCACAAGTACCAACTCATCAGAACAAACCAGATGAATGCTAGCTCTTACTGTCACACCAATTTATTTTATTCACAACTATAATTCCAATCTGTAAATATTTGTTTTGTGTTTACTTTGAACACATCTACCTGGTAGAATTGAGTTTTCATGAGAGAAAAACTTTTCCTGTTTTTCTCACTGTCAGGAAAGAAAAACTTTCTCACTACCCTCTTAAGTTCATTATTTGAGGACCTGTGAATTAAACTGACAAAAAGACTAGTAAGAAAAAAGACAGATTTTTATTAAGTTATAGACGTAAAAGTGTGACTCATCAAACAGTCAAAATGAGAGGTTTATATATCCACTAAATAATGGAAAATGGAAGGGAAAGAGAACACTTTTAGGGGAAGAACAAATGAATGTCTTTAGGAAAGACAGATGGGCTTTTAGGAGAGAAAAATGGGAGAGAATAGAGTTTGTGACGATGTTATTTATGCTGGTGTGTTACTTAGCCAATGGCTCCTTACCCGTTGTGCCTAGATCAGATTACTATGATAGCTGAGCTTTGAGAAAAGAAAGAAGCTTTATTGTGAATCAGTTGGCAAGAAGACAGGAGATAAACTCATATCTGCCACCTCAATTAAGAATGAAAATGAGGCTATATAGGTTTTGGGGGCTGGAGTTGAGAACAATGGAGTTAAATCTTACTGGCTAAGAAGTGGGCTAAAGGCAAAGAAATGTGATGTTGCCTGAAATTCACTGACGTTGGGGCCCCTTGCCTCTGGGTAGCTCTCTCTTCTGCATTTGTGTCTCCCAGATCCAACTGACCTTAGAGATTAGTCTCCAGGTTCTATCATATCTGCAAAAGCAAGTCTCACATAAAAGTTTATGTAAGTTTTTTTGTTTGTGCTCTAAAGTCATAAAGCGGGGCCTCCCCGGTGGCGCAGCAGTTGAGCGCTGGGTTGCGAGGCTGCCCGCTGCCTCTGCGGCGCCGGTTCGATTCCCGGCTGCTCCCCGGCCACCGGAGGAGGGTCCCACATGGCGTGCAGACCTCTCCTGCCGCCCGCTGCTCCCCTCAGCAGTGTACTTCGGTCCTTCTGCCTGCTCTGCTCCCCGCTCTGGCTCTGGTGAATTCTCTCACCCTCCCGCACTTCTGACTGTACCCAGTGCATGTACAAACAAAACAAACGAACAAACAAATAAATAAATAAATAAAACATGTCTCTATAAAAGAAAAAAAAATTAAAAAAAAAAACAACTTTAAAGTCATAAAGCAATTTAACCATTTAGCCTTGGTTACAGGTGAAAGTCCTTTCCCTTTTCTTTCTGGTCAGTAAAAATACTCTAAGTAGAGATTTATGGAAGTTCTACTGCAGATTTTTTTTCTGGGAGTGAAGCTGCCACAGAGGGAATTTATGGCAGCCTCATTCCCGGAAATTTCTGCATTTAGTCAAATAAAAGAAGTCCAGAAGTCTTCTTTCTGGATGTGTTGAATCTCAAATGTTTTAGTTTAAAATAGTCTTCATATCAACTCTGAGGAACTGAAAGAACTCCATATCATCTAACACCTAATACTGTAGCTTATACATAGTAGTATAACAGGGCTGAAGCCAAAGATTGTTACAGGTGGCGCCCTCTGGAGGGGGATGCTGGTGAGGATCGATAGCCCCAGGGTAAAATGTGAAAAAGTCCAGGTGGGGATGGGGGAGGGGGCGGAGAAAGGAGGGGTGGGGTCAAAATAAGGGGGTTGCAATTGTATGGGGAATATAAAAATAAAATTAAAAAAAAGAAATATAAAGGACTGCAGAAGCAGCCCTCAGGATTCATTGTTTGGGATTTCAGCATTTTCTGGATCTTAAACAATTCTGGGGTCAGCCATTTCTGCCCACACCATGCCAATCTTCCAGAAGGCTGTTGTGGGCCTCTAAAGGATGTGGAGAGACTCCCAGCAGCCATCCACAGAGAAGAAAAGTTCGGAGGCTTTGCAGTTAGCCGAGCAATTGAAACTGTTCCTGACTTTGCTGCTTTTGCAGCCTGGAAGGAAAAAGGTGAAGACCCGGAGATGGGTGCCTCACTTTGCTGGGTGAATGTGGACAATTTGTCTGGTTGTTTGGCTGTTGCAGCTGCTGTTTTGAGTGTCAGTTGTCTGGTGCTGAGCTGGCACATCTTGGCAGCTCCGGTGAGCATCTCCTGTTATGTCTTCTGCTAACTTTGTGAGCTGGATCCTGGCCTATAGTCTGGCTGCCACATGCTCAATGGCGTGGAAGATGCCATCTTGGGTTCCTTTGTGTATAGGACTTTAAAACACTGGGTACTGCTTCAGGTAAGGTAAATAGCCAATTGTGGCCACAGTGACTGTATTTCCTTGTTTGTTAAATCCCATTATTGTTCTCTGAACCTGAGTAGTTTTGCAGTTGTGTGGGTGGATAAAGAACTCAGACAGTGACTGGTGAACTATTTAGGCACTGTATTTGGCTAGTTTTAGTGCTCCTTGTTGCCCTGTATCAGTAGCCAATTAGTAAATACTCATTGAATACTCACTGAAACATGAATAAATGAGATAGCAAATAGAAAAATTGATTTGAAATGCTTACAGGTATCCTTGCTGATTTCAGCCTGGCTTCTCTTCACATCTTGGGTTGTTGGAAAGTTTAAATGAGTTAAAATTTATGTGCTTAGAACAGTGACTGAATTAGATCAAGTGCCCTATAAATGCTAATTATGATGGTTGGTAGATCATTCTTCTAAAGAGGAAATATTGGAAGAGGAGGAGTTTGGGGTAGGGAGGTAATGGGGGGGATGAAATTAGCTCCTTTTTGGGCAAATGTGCACTGTCTGAAAGATTTGTGATGTCAGAGAGCACTCTGAGAGGTTTGTGATGTCAGAGAGAACTCAACAAGTCTTTGATGATGATGATGTCTATGATGATCAGCATGATGAAGGCAACAACACAGAGGGCAACTCCAGTGATGACTGTGGACTGGTCATCCTAGATCTCAGTACTGTTTGCCTGCAAATGGACAGGCTGCCGGAGAGTTCTGAGAATGTGAGCAAAGATTGTTGCTCACTGATTTCATTTCAGGGAATGAGTGAATTCAGCAGTCAAGGAACTGGATTCTAAGGGGTTGTCTCCCAAATTCCAAAAGGTAGAAATCTGTTCTGTGGGAACACATTCCTCCTTCAGGCAATTCTTCAGGCAATTACTTCAACCTCTTTAAAAAAAGAGTCATCTAATTATTCAATCTCAGGGTAAAATACTGGTATTAGAAAGTTGTGGCAGTATGCAGTAGCATATGCAGTAGGGTATTGTGTGGGCCACAGTTGCTCTATCTGCTTGCAGCAATATTAGGAAGGGGAAGGTGGAAGAAGTTGATGGAAATGGTCATTTCAAGGATAATTTCAACTAATCTCTTTCTCTGTCTTAGCCTTTCCTGACTTCTATCCATCTTGATTGTGATTTCTCTAGGACTCTCCTATGGAGTCTCCTACATTCCCTGTAGCTACTTCCTTATTTCTTCTTCATCCCACCAAAGGACTTCCACCTTCCCCCCATCCATCAGAAATTTGTCAAGGTGCCTTAATCATTGATGCCATCCTTTCTGTGCTTGTCTTTGTTATCGTTCATTATTTTACTATCATTTATTGAATCTTGGCAGGAAGAGATGATAAAAGCTTATGGTCAACCCTCTTGATCCTAGTGGATGTGTTTCCACAGATGTCTAAAAATACCTTTTGCTTGAATATTTGTTTTTTAAGAAAAAAATCTGTTTTCTGGTGTCAGAAGTGAAGTGCAAGGCTGTACTCTGGTAAAGAATTATCTAAATCAAATATGAGCAGTGATAGTTGTTCAGGGCATGTTTTGTTATCATTAAATTCACTTTGCTGCACCATTTGTTTGTGGCTTCAGCAAACAATGGCTCTAATCCTGGCAGAGCTCAGGCTACTGAAGATAGATGTTTCTCTTTGCTCTCTGCCTACTGATGTCTGCCAACTTAACAACAATTTGACAATTTTTAAAAATCTCTTAAATACGTTGATGAAAAAGGCGTACGTTCCAAGTTTTGCTCACTACTTTTTTTTTTTTATAGAGGCATGTTTTATTTATTTATTTGTTTGTTTGTTTGTTTAGACATGCACTGGGTACAGTCAGAAGCACGGGAGGGTGAGAGAATTCACCAGAGCCAGAGCAGGGAGCAGAGCAGGCAGAAGGACCGAAGTACACTGCTGAGGGGAGCAGCGGGCGGCAGGAGAGGTCTGCGCGCCATGTGGGACCCTCCTCTGGTGGCCGGGGAGCAGCCGGGGATCGAACCGGCGGTATGGAGGCCGCGGGCAGCTTCGCAACCCAGCGCTCAACCGCTGCGCCACCGGGGAAGCCCCTTGCTCACTATTTTTAAAAATCAGCTTTAGAACTGAGTCAAAATTCAAATTATTCATGGCCAACATAGAAATACTCTATGGAAGTCACATAGCAGTCCTCTAGACTATGGTAACCACTGAAAATGTGTGATACCCATTGAAAGGGGAGGTTCCATGTTCTCTGTCCCACCCTATGGAAGGGGGGAGCTGAGCAGCTGATAGGAAGCTAGAAAAGACTGGGAGAAGGACTCTTTTCCAGAAGAGAAAAGCTAGCGAAGGCACATGGAGCAGAGACATATGAAGAAGGTAGACTTGCTTGTCAGTCTTGAACTTGTACCAGGGATCTGGGGAATATGGAAGGAGATGCTTGACAATGTCAGCTGGGTTGGCTGACAATGGCAGCATTTATCTTGACTTGTATTTTGATTTTACTCCTTTCCTATCAGACTTGCCTGGCCCCCCTCTCCCATTCCTATGGTTCCCCACCAGAAGTTACCTTAGACTTATGGCAAGTTTTTGCACCTCAGTGGTCCTGCTTTGGGCCAACCCTGTTTGGCTGGACATTTACCCAAGAGGGGATGGGTAACTTTGGGGGTTTCATGGGGAAACTATTTTAACTATATTCTTTCTCTTCTCTCTATTGCACATTAATTGTATTAAGTTCTTTTCTATTGAAGGTCATACACACTAAGAGTTTGTTTTGTCTTTATATGGCAGATGGCAGAACCCATTTAGAGCAGGCAGGTTTGGGAGTCCTAGGGATGTCCCTCAGCTTTCCCGCTAACACTACTACAAAAAACTAGAAAATTCTAGATCCCCAAACCAGAGACTTATTCCTTTATTTGGAAAGCAATATGAAAGGTGAACAGAAACTCTGTAGGAAGGCAATGTAGGTTGCAGCTCAGGGTTAATGGAAAATTGTTGTTTTTGTGGAATCATTGTCTCCTTTTCTTAGCTTTTGTTAAACATTTGGGAGTGTTTCTTCCTGGCTTTGGGTGTTATTTTTGCATTTGTATTAAAGAGCAGGAAAAAGGGTGGGGGAAGCCTAATGAGGAATAAATAATGGAATAGGGTAAAAAAAAAATCTTTGTTTATAAGTGTATCAGACCTTATAAATTTATATAATCCACGGATCATTTCCGTGGTAGACTTGTTATGGTTCCAAAAGAGCCATTGTGCTAATGTAGCAGCTGATGATCTTATGCAGAGACTCTGCATACTAAATGCCCTTATGAAATTGGAAATGAAATATGGGAATCGAACATGGCCAATAACCATTTTTAAAAATAATGAAGTACTTTACTGCCTCACTCTTCCACTTGCCCCCGCCAAAAGCATGAAGTGCTGAGTCAATGTAATGAACTAATTGCCTGAAAATGTAATTAAAGAAGAAGAGAATTGTGTATGTGTAGCAGGAAAAAAGCAAAGCCAAAATGGGGTTCACATTTTGAAACATAAAACATATTTTGCACTCGGAGAAAATGAATGAGCCTGTGCCACTTAATTTCAGCAGCTGATGTTAAAACCTTGGAAATTAAATCATAGACAGCCTGGGTTTTCGAGAAGGAATGGAGGTGGGAACCTGGTTTTGCCAAAGCACTTTGGGCCTAAGTAGCAACACCCTGCTTGGTCATGCTGGAGAATGGACTGCCAATTGTGCCAAATTATATGATGCTTTTGAGATGTGCACAAATAGCCCATTATACTTTTCACAGCGTTCCTTCATTAAGCTAGCAGAATTGTTTCTTTATGTTTTCCTCATAACAGCTTCCGAAAGGTCAAAAATTGCTTACTTGACTTTCTGGTGCCCTTCGGGGAATAATGCTGCTAACCATTTGTAGCTTTTGCTCCTCAAACTGACATTTGCTCTGAGGTTTACCATTGGTTTTCAAGACTGGGTATTTTTGGGGTCTTCCTTCTCCCCAGCATGCACGTGTGCACTTGCACACACACACACACACACACACACACTCACTCACACACACACACTCACTCACCCTGAGTTGAGTATAGGCAATAGAAGGAGGAACTGGAATCCCTGCCAATGGAGATGTTGATTCTTTAATAGAATAATGTTTAGCTCTGATAACTTTAGGAAATAGGTAGAGAGTAAAGGGTGGTAATTTTGAGAGATCAGACAATTTAGGTTCAAATCTAGATCTACTTCTGACCTAACATATCTATTTCAAGTCAACTCAGCTCTCAAGGCTCAGTTTGCAAATGCATAAAATGGGTATAATACTAGTATCAATTCAAAAGGTGCTTACCTGGCATAGAGTAAGCATTAAAACACTGACTCAAAATGGAAACATCTAACCTTGGAGTGTGCTAAGGTAAACCTTGACTAGCAGCATTGCATTTAGGCACCTTCCATTACCAATCTGATTTATCACTCCCAGTCCTCACTCAGATCTGGAAGCAGGCAGTAACATTTATCAAATAAAATGCTTTCTATGTGCCGAGGGCTTATATATGTTTCTCATTTAATTCTTTACACATTCCTCTAAAATATGTTTTCTTACCACCATATTGTGTATGAAGAAAACTGGGCTAATGATAATGGCTACATATTGAATATTTATAATGTATAAGCCACTATTATAAACTTATAATTGTCTTATCAGTGGTAATGCAATCATTTCCAGTTTTTTGCTCTTAAAAGGAGTAGCTACCATAGATCTGAAAGGCACATGTGTTCATGGGTATATGATGAGGACATTCTCTTGAGAATATACCTAAGAATAGTACTTCTGCGTTGAAGGTATACGACTGTTCAAGTTTACCAGGTAATATGAAATTACTTTCCAAAGTAGCTATAATAATTTATACTCTCACCAGAATATGTAAATCTGATAAGCTACATCCTTCCCTGCATTTGGTATACCCTACATTCTTATTTTTCTCAAATCAGTGGGTATAAAATGGTATTTTGGTCTTGATATGTATTTCTCTGATTACTAATGAAATTGATAATCTCTTTTTATATTAATTAGCCAAAATATCTCATTTTCTGTGAAATGTCTGTTAATATCTTTTGCTCATTTTTTCTTGTGCTCACTTTTCTATTGAACTGTTTGCTTTCTCATATTGATATAGAAGGTTTTTTTTATAGATTTTTTTTTCATGCTCATCTCTTGGTTTTGGTAGTTGGTAGTTGTAAATACTGAGGATAATCTGTGGTGGTTAATTGTATATGTCAACTTGACTGGGCTGCTGGATGTTCACGTAGCTGGCAAAACATTATTTCTGGGTGCGTCTGTGAGGGTGTTTCTGGAAGATAGTAGCCTTTGATTAAGCAGACTGAGACAAGAAGATCCAACTTTATAGGAGGTAGTCATCATCCAATCCTTTAAAAAATTGCCTAGAACAAAATGATGGAGGAAGAGTGAATTTACTTCCTAAGTTGGGTCATCCATTTTTTCCTACCCTCAGACATTTGCACTCCTGGTCTCAGGCTTTCAGAGATGAACTCAATTATATCACTAGCTTTCCTGAGTCTCCAGCTTATAGAGAGAAGACTATAGAATTTCTCAGTCTCCATAACCAAGTGAGCCAATTTCTGTATATAATCTCCTCCTCCTCCTACACACACACACACACACCCACACACTCCTTCCCATTGGAAAACCCTAATACAAGAGTTGTATCAATGTAAATATTGTGTTTCTGCTTATGACTTGCCCTTTACTTTCTGTAGAGTGTTATTAGCATAAGCTCTTAGTAATTGAATATCTTAATCTTTCTGTAATGATTAGTAAGTACTGTTTGTATCAGGTTTAAGAATTTCTCTCAGTTGTCTCTCTAAAAGTTTAAAGTTTTACTTTGGCATCTAAGTCCTTACTCTGCCTGTAATTGACTTTTAAGTATGAATTGAGTTAGTGATCCAAAATTATATATTTTTTATTATAAGCAACTGTTTTTTTTACCAGCTCAGTTTATTAAATTATTCCTCTACATGCCCTCCCCAGTACCCCATGCTGCTGTCACATTACCTTTCTCAAATATCGAAATTCTTTTATGTATTTCTGGGTTTTTTATTCTGTTCTATTGATCAATTTGTCTAGTCTTGAACCATAGTTTAGAGGAACCATAAACTAAGAGTTTATAATAAGTCTGTTATCTTGTGAAACAATTCCCAAGTTTTCCTTCTTATTATAAAATTAATAAATATCCATTATGGAATTGAAAAATTATAGAAAATTCAAGAAAAATTAAAGTTAATTTATAATTGCATCATTTAGGAACAACAGTTAACATTTGGTATAAATTTTCTACAATACATAAATATGCTCATGTGAAAATACACATATAAATGCACATATATTCATACTTTAGGAAATTTGAAATAATTATTGATTGCTTCCAATATTCAAGGCTCTATGTCTAAAACTTTATTTTTGCCAAAGCTTAGAGAGACTATTTAGTAAATATAATAATGTTTAAGATACTACTAATGATGTTACAAGGAAATTTTTTTTCAATTTGGCAGCTAATATGATTCCCCTTTGGGTACCTTTGCTGAGGAAAACATTTCTGTCAAATCCCTAAGCTTTATTACTTGCCTAAACTAAAAATAAATCTCTCTTCATCCCGGAAGTAACCCACTTATCTTCCAAGCAAATCACAATCACCTTGTTTATTTTTATTTATTTTAAAGATTTGTTTACTTATGCATACAAGAACTGGGGTATAGGCCAGAGGTGTGGGGGGTTAGACGATTCACCAGAGAGAGTGGGGAGTGCAACAGGCAGACTGACTGAAATGCACTGCTGAGGGGAGCAGTGGACGAGACAGGAGAGGTCTGCTGCGCCTTGTGGGTTGCTCCCTGGGCGACCAGGAATCGAACTCGTACTGCAGTGGCTGGCAGTAGCTTTATAGTGCTGTCTTTAACCCCTATGTCACCAGGGAGGCCCACAATCTCCTTGTTTATTAAAAAAACAAAACATGGTGTATAACATTTTAGAGTCATACCTCGCTCTTAAAATCAAATTTGTATTTGAGTCCTCAGTTTGCTCCTTAATGCTTTATTGAACTTGGACAAGTCAAAGAATTTCTTGGAGTCTCAGTTCCTTCATCTTTAACATGACGATAATATCTTTCAGAGTTTCCAGGAGTATTAATGTATTTTTAAAAAGCTTCATAAAATGCTTGCCAATATTCACTTTTGCATTTTTAATCAGCTTTTATTTTGTTGTAAAAGTAATATGAGCTTCTTGTAAAATTTTTGAACAGTACAGAAGGGTATAGTGAAAAAATAGAAATCCCTTTCCTCTAAATGTACTCTATCTCCTCCCCACCTCTCCCACCCCAATCAATCTCTCTCTTCTGAAGAAACAACATAAATCCTCAGCATACATTATTACTAAGAACATTCTAACGTTCTGTGCCAGGCAAAAATCCTTAGCCCTATATAAATATCACAAAACAGGTAAGCTAAAAATGTCTAGAACATTTTGATATAGATTTTATTTTAAAGTTTTTCTATTTCAAATCATTTAGTAAAAAATATAGAAATATTCAAATTAACAAGTTGATTAAAGGCTATTTGAAAATAGTAGCACACATTTGGTTATGACCATTTATTTATAAAATGGTATAATGGTATAATGGTATTGCTTTCTTATAGAAATATCAATTATTAGGATTACCAGGTAAAAAATGAAATTCCCTTTTCACATTCTTTCAACCTGACTCCCCAGAAATAACCACTGGGAACTGTTTTGATGTCTCCGATCCTCTTTATCTAATAGCTTAATTGTGTGACTTCATTTCTTTCATGACAGTATTCACTGTGCTTGTTTGCAACTGCATTGATTCATTCCTTTATTAAACATATACTAGTTTCTTGCTTTTGGTCAGATACCAAGCAAGATATTGAAGATTCTTGAAGCACCAGTGCCCTTACCTCTAACAGATGGTTATAATTTTATGCCATAAATGCTTCAACATAGTCAGTTTGTATAGGTTGCTATAGGACCTAGTGACTTGGGAAGGTTTCCTGCAGCAAATGATCTTAGTTGAAAATTGAAAGCTGAGTAGATGTTTGGTGCAATGGCCAGAGCTGTGTAACAATAGCACTTTGGGTGGGGATAAGCTAGAATGAAGAACACAGCAGTACTGGAGTGAGGGCTGTGGATGTTGGCAAGAGATGATGGGGCTGAAATTAGAAGAAAGGGGTTAAGTCATAAAGGGCTTTGCAGACCGTGGCCAGACATTTGCACACTAAGAAACTGGACACCATGGAAGGATTGCAAGGAGGGGGTGACATTGCCTTGTTTATATTTTAAAGATTTATTTATTTATTTATACAAGCAGTGGGTACAGTCAGAAGCGCGGGTGAGAGAATTCACCAGAGCCAGAGCGGGGAGCAGAACAGGCAGACTGACAAAGTACACTGCTGAGGGGAGCAGTGGGTGGCAGGAGAGGTCTGTGTGCCATGTGAGACCCTCGCCGGTGGCTGGGGATCGAACCAGCGCTGCAGAGGCTGCGGGCAGCTTTGCAACCCAGCACTCAACAGCTGCTCCACTGCGGAGGCCCCCTTGTTTATATTTTAGAAATCTCCATCTGACTGCAACAGGGAGGAGGAACTGGAGAAAGGCAAGCCAGGAGACAAGGGCAATAGGTGGTGTTTGTAAAAACCCGTGAGAAATGATGGTCTACATTAAAGAGGTGGTGACCTCAGAGGTGAGAGAAAATTATGTTATAATAAAAGTTATGAACTGATGGTTAAGATGAATGAAACAGGAGTATAGAGGATATCATTTTGTGTTATGATGAGTTTTACTTTTCTGTGCAACCTGTTGCCTAATGGGAGTTGGGTAATGAGTACTTGGATAATAAGAAGTCTCTTTAATTATCTGTCATCTACTCAACAGGATCAAGCAGCTACAAGGAAACATGGAACAAAATCCCCCTCAGGGAGAAGGAAAATGGATAAAGTCTTTATTTTTTAGGATTAAATCCTTTGTGTACATCAAAGACACAACAGAGGAAAACATGAAATGTCTTCTTCAAATTTCTCTTCCATGCTTGCTTAGCTAAAGATATTTTCTCAGCAGTTCTCACATCAAAGGCTGTAAGATTTGTTGGAAAGGTCTCTGTCAATCTCTGGAAGTCCATTTCTCATTAACAATAAGAGAATAATCTTACCCACTGATATTTCCTGAAGAAAAAAAAAATAACCTTTTCCACTTCTTTGATGGGAAGATAATGTTCTGTCAACCTGCTCCCCTGTCCCTCACTCCATTCCCAACATAAGGATCCAAGGACAGCCTATATTATGTTTTGGTCTTTGTTCTCATAAAGATTTAATTTACTGAGTTCTGAGTACAGATCTTGAATTTACACCATTGATAATCTCTTTTGATTGATTAAGCATTGGTTGATTATCTAATAATTTCTCCCTTTTCTTCCTTTTCTTCCATGTGTGTCTGTGTGTCTGTCCGTGTGTGTGTGTGTGTACCATAATACTACTGTGTGCCAGACAGAACTGATGCTCCAATGCAGACATCATCCAAATATAATGGGAAACATTGTGGAGGGGGTGGTCAACCAGATTCACTTTACATTGAATGGGAATATTTCCCTCACACTGAATCTTTTATCCAGCTGCAAAAGGGCTGGCATCTATATGTGGTTTTTTTTTAGATAGGCCTAAGGAATGCTAGTTTTAACTAGCCATTTTTCCCACATTAGCAGTTTGACTTCTCATTCATTTTCCTTTGTTGAGTGAGGGGGTCTTTGTGAACAACAGCAATTCCTGAGAGTAGGAGTTCAGATTGGAGTCACAGAAGTGACTCTGAATCATGGTCTTGTGCACATTTCCCCAAGAACTTAGGAGGCATACAAGGCCTAGTGTAAGCCTAGGAAAGCTCAAGGGATTATCTATCACACCACTCAGTATTCCTTTTTCCAAAGGTGATCCTCAATGCCCAGGTCTTTCCATTCTCTCCTCTGATCATCCTTTCCCCTCTTCATTCTTTTCCTATCTAAATGTGGGTGTGTCATCCCTGCCTCTCTATTCCTTCCCTTCCTCCCAGACTCATAGCTGTCTCACATCCCCACACCCAACAATGAACACAATCATCAAGAAGGTTAAAACAAACCGGGCCTCCCCGGTGGCGCAGCGGTTGAGCGCTGGGTTGCGAAGCTGCCCGCGGCCTCTGCGGCGCCGGTTCGATCCCCGGCTGCTCCCCGGCCACCGGCGGAGGATCCCACATGGCGCGCAGACCTCTCCTGCCGCCCGCTGCTCCCCTCAGCAGTGTACTTCGGTCCTTCTGCCTGCTCTGCTCCCCGCTCTGGCTCTGGTGAATTCTCTCACCCTCCCGCGCTTCTGACTGTACCCAGTGCATGTATAAACAAAACAAAACAAACAAACAAAATAAATAAATAAAACATGCCTCTATAAAAAAAAAATAAAAAGATTTAAAAAAAAATAAATAAAACAAACCAAAAACCACTGCGGTGATTTTATGGATCACCGAGAAAGATGCTCCAGTTTGCAACCTTAGCTTCTCTGCATTCACTTATTCGTTCATTCATTCATTCACTCACTGATACCATGTGGTGGTATTGGTTCCCCTAAAAGTAAAGACTGAAACAAGGGCTGGGGTACAGGGAGTTTATTTGGGAGGTGATCTTAAAAAGCAGGAGTGAGTAGGGAGAGTAAGACTGGGAAGGAAGAAAAGCCAGTAAAGAAAGGTATATTAATGAGCTGGTTATTGTTGTGTATACCTGCAGCTCAATTTCTAGGGGACTCCGAGGAACCTTCCAGAATGCCCTTCTCTGAAGCACGGGAAGGAAGGACATTTATCCACAAATTCCCATCATCCGCCGTTAAAATTATTTATTTATTTATTCATTCATTCATTCATTCATTCATTCATTCATTTAATTTGGGAGGCAGTCACACCACTCCCTGTTTCATTTATCCATTTATTTATTTATTTGTTTATTTATTTATTTATTTATTTAATTTGGGAGGCAGTCACACCACTCCCTGTTTCATTTATTCATTCATTCATTCATTCATTCATTTATTTATTTAATTTGGGAGGCAGTCACACCACTCCCTGTGGAATGCCCTGCATTATCTCTCACAGAGGAAATCCCGGTCAGAGGGGAACTGTCAGCAAGCATGAGCGCTGTCCACCATAGCCGTGGCTGAAATTAGACAAGGGCTGAGAGCATTCAGTCTAAGGCACCAACCAACAGCACGACCACAAATAGAGTTCATCATGGTTGTATAGAAACCATTCCTTCTTACGTGGTTTCTTCCATGAAGTAATTAATTTCACAAGGGCAAGGATAGTTTTTTCATCTTTGTTTCCCCAGTGGCTACCATTGTGACACACTCTGGATTTATTTGCTGAATGAATGACAGAACTAATGAAGGAATGTGGTTTGAATCTAGAAACCTGAGCTCTCATTCCTATGTGACCTTGAATGTATCAGATCCCCTCATACAGCCATATGGTTACTCATGAACCTACAAATTTACAGTGGAAAAGTCTAAATATCGAAGCATAATTGTGAAAGAAGATAATTCCCTATTAGTGACTGACGCTAGAATAAAATATTGTTTTCTGCCTTCATGGCTCTCTTGAACTCTAGGTTTAGTTTCCTCCAAGGATAAAGACTAATACCATTGAAACGTTAAGGGAGTGTTACAAAGTTGGTTACCTGAAAAATGTTTCATTTTCTGCATGCTCCAAGGCTCAGAAAATCTTCACTAACACTGCTATGTGAAGAGTGATAACATGCTAATTTCCCACAGATTCATTATCACCATGAAATGAAATTTTGGAATACATCAGAGGTAAATATAATGTGTAAATGTATAATTCAACCATTCAAGTTTTAGCTGCCTCATGTTTTTACACCTCTGTCAACAAGACCCTCATTAAAGACTTTTCCACATTATTCTACTTGAGAAGAAAACTGGAGAATGCTATAATATTCAGGATGGATAATAACCTTTTATGAAGGGAGCCCATCTTTGCATACCTTCTTAGTTAATTTTCATTTGATCACAACTATTTATTGTGCTCAGTACTATGTAGGTCTTGGGATACAATCTGGAAAATGCTCATATCCAATCCCTCATTTTGTGGAGCTTATAGTCCAGTGTGGCAGGACTATATTAATTTTTAAAAATGATAAAAAAGTACATTCTGAAAAGAACACCTCAGAAACAAAATGTGTGTGTGTGTGTTTTTTTTAAAGATTTATTTATACAAGCACTGGGTACAGTCAGAAGCGCGAGAGGGTGAGAGAATTCACCAGAGTCAGAGCAGAGAGCAGAGCAGGTAGACTGACGAAGAACAATGCTGAGGGGAGCAGCGGGAGGCAGGAGAGGTCTACGCACCATGTGGGACCCTCACCTGGCGGCCGGGGATCGAACTGGCGCTGCAGAGGCTGCGGACAGCTTCGCAACCCAGCGCTCAACCACTGCGTCACTGGGGAGGCCCAAACAAAACGTGATTTTCTTTTTTTTTTTTAACGTTTTTTGTAAAGATTTATTTAATTTATTTATTTATACAAGCACTGGGTATAGTCAAAAGCGCGGGAGGGTGAGAGAATTCACCAGAGCCAGAGCGGGGAGCAGAGCAGGCAGAAGGACCAAAGACACTGCTGAGGGGAGCAGCGGGCGGCAGGAGAGGTCTGCGCGCCATGTGGGACCCTCCTCTGGTGGCCAGGGAGCAGCTGGGGATCAAACCGGTGCTGCAG
This sequence comes from Talpa occidentalis, assembly GCF_014898055.3. Lineage (NCBI taxonomy): Eukaryota > Metazoa > Chordata > Mammalia > Eulipotyphla > Talpidae > Talpa > Talpa occidentalis. The sequence goes on along the minus strand of NW_023600993.1, from coordinate 43,756,453 downwards.
AGTCTGCGGGCAGCTTCGCAACCCAGCGCTCAACTGCTGTGCCACCGGGGAGGCCCAAAACGTGATTTTCTTAGAACAAAATACAATGGAAATTATATGGACTGGAAGGTTAAAAGAAGTTTCCCTCCCAAAGTGAGATTTGAATAGAAAGCTGAATGACGAATAAGGGAAAGGGAAGTCAGCAATGTGCAAAGGCCCAGTGGCAATAGTGACAGCTTGCCCTGGAAGAACTGAAAGATGACCAGGGGACCTGATTTGCCCAGAATGATCCAGAAAGAAGTGGTCGACACTGGGCAGATGAGGCAGGCCTCCAGGATGGGCTAAGCATTCTGGGCTAAGAGCAACGGGAAATCACTGAACAGCTTCACCAGGACCTGGTAAAGTGATCAGGTCTGCATATTTATAAAAAGGGCTTTGTTTTCACATCCTTTTGAAAAAGATGGAGTAACATCTGTTTTATAACATTATATAGGTTTCAGATATATAGCATTATAAATCCACATTCAAATAGACTGTGTTATGTCACTAAAAGTCTAGTCTCCATTCATCACCATACAATTGACCCCTTTTACAGAATTTTGCTCAGACATCCTTCTCCCTTGATTTCTGGCAATGCCTATTTTGTTCTTCGTAGTTTGAAAGTTTATTTTTGTTTTAGTCATTCATTTTTTGTTTGTTTCTTCATCAACTACATGTGAGTGAAGTCTGTCTGACTTACTTCACTTAGCACATGGCTCTCTAGATCCACCCATGTCGTTGCAAAATCTCCCCTAGCTCTATCCATGTTGTCATGAAAGAAAAAACTTAATCTTTTTTTATAACTCAATACTATTTTTTTAAAAACTAAATAGCATTATATGTATTTATATATCACATTTTTATCCAACCATCTGTCAATGGGCACTTAGGTTGTTCCCAACTCTTGGCTATGATGAACATGGGGGTGCATATAGCTCTTCAGATTAGTTTCTCATATTCTTTGAATAATTATCCAGTGAAGGAATAGCTGGATCATATGGTATTTCTGTTCTTAGGTTTTTGAGGAATTTCTGTAGTTTTCTATGTTGGCTGTAGCAATTTACATTCCTACCATCAGCATACAAGAGTTCCTTTTTCTCAACATCCTCATCAACCGTTATGGTTTCTTTTTCTTTTTCTTTTTCTTTTTTTTTAAAGATTGATTTACTTATGCATACAAGAATTGGGGTACAGACCAGAGGTGTAGGGGGTGAGAGAATTCACCAGAGACAGAGCAGGGAACAGAACAGGCAGACTGACTGAAATACACTGCTGAGGGGAGCAGCAGGCGAGACAGGAGAGGTCTGCTGTGCCACGTGGGTAGCTCCCTGGCTGGGGATCGAACTTGTGCCGCAGAGGCTGCTGACAGCTTCACAGTGCTGTGCTTAACCCCTTGCACCACCAGAGAGGCCCAACACTTACGGTTTCTTATATTTTGGATGGTAGCCATCTCACAGGTGTATGTTGATATCTTGTTTGATTTGCATTTCCCTAGTGATAAGAGATGTTGAGCATCTTTTCATGTGCCTGTTGGTCACTTGCATGTCTTCTTCAGAACCTCTGTCCATTTTTAAAGCTGGTTGTTTTTCTTTATTGTTCAGTTTTATGAAATCTTTATAAATTTTGGATATTATGTTTTCCATAATTATATAAGCAATTCAAGCAAAAGTATTAATTTTTGCCTGAATTATGCTACTAATTGCACATACACACTGTTTTCCCAAAAGATGTCAGTCTAGTATGCTCCAATATTATCAGTATCTCTCATTTGAGTAACATTTAGTTTGTACTTTGGGTACGGCCTTCATTTATGCACTAACTGACTCTAGGCTGGGGTGTTATGGGGGATAAGTAGATAGTCCTATCACTACTTATTAAGTATTCCAGTGAAATGGTCCTCTATTGGAAATGGTGAAAACAACAGCCACTGTACCAACATGGGTCTAAAATGAATTATCTAGTGGTATCTACAGAGCCTCCCTAAACTATATCTATTACATCCATTACCTTCCTGCAATCTCTTAGCGTAGCCAAAAATGGATTAAGTTGATTTGACAGGCTCTATTTTTTACGAACCTCTTTGGCTATTACTTACTATGTTATTTTCCTCAAGGTGCTCATGGACTGATTTATGATTTCATTTAAGTTTGACTGGTAGTTTGGATACGCTAACTAGCCCACCTTTTCCCGGATCTGCTTTCGGCTGCTTTACCTCTAACACTAAATCAGCCTGCTTAAATTTCCTCAGTACATAAGTCTCCACGACAAACACTAGTATTGGAGGTACATCTTGCTTTAGCTGATTTGTTAATATGTTCAAGTGAATCTTCCTCAGTTTGTTGATTTATAAATATTTAAATTGTATAAGTATTCTTTTCCCTGTCTTTTATTAAATCTGTTTTTTGATAATACTACTTATTAATATTTATCTTACCCAGCTCCTGCTTTCTTTATTCTTTGTGTTAATGGCAGAGACAAAATAGTAGTTTCATATTCACTATTTTTTGCATCTTTCATCTTTCATTATATACTTTTACCCTCAGGCTTAGCAAAAGTAGCCATTGTTTATTTTACCACAGCATCCTATTGTATCTTTAGGAAACTTTGCCATAATTTCTTGCTTCTTTTGCCTCTGTAATTCTGCCTTTTCAGTCATTTCCTGGAGTTGGCTGAAATATTTTCTTTATATTGCATATTCTTTTTCCCAAAACTCTACACAATTGATTTTTTTCTCTTTTTCTCCCAAAAGGAAGCATTTATGCTTAAAGCCTCCTATATCAGAATGTGCTTGTTGGTTATATAATAGCACCCATCAGCCATTTGTGTGTTCTTTTACTAGAGGATGTGCTTGAATGCCCACACCCATATTTTTCCTTTCAATAGAATAACACAAGTAGCAATCATTTAGTTCCTGAAAGATGGTTGGATGCAGTCCATTAATTTCAGGGCATGTCCAGAAAATTGATCTGAAACAAATAGCAAGTGAATATAAAAATAAGACAAGGAATTTTCAATTACAAATAAAAAATAATAAAGGAGAGTCCAGAAATATATTTCATCAGAAGCACACTGGAAATTTTAATATGTTTGTGAGTAGCACACTTGCCTGCTTTTGTTATACTTCAAGGAAAAAGTAAAACAGAACAAAACAATTAATATGTTTACAAAACCAGTTACTGAAAACTGTGATAGATACTTGTAATAGCTATGGACTATGTCTGAGGCTGAAAGATGATTATTTTAAAATTTGTTCTATACCTGACTATATTTTTATTGGAGAAACTTTCCTGTTCAGTAGACTGGCAAAAAGAAAATGACAATGGCTACTATTTCCTGAGTGCCAGCAGCGTGTCAACATTGTGCCCACTGTTTTCATCTCCATGGAGGGAAGATGTTAGCATTTCTATTTTCCAGATGAGGTCATGGAGCTAGAAAGATTTTAAGAAGTTGCCAAAGAGCACATAGAAAGAACAGATTCAAGATTTAAATTTATGTTTCTAAAACTCTAAAACCTCTATACTTTCTTCCAGTCTATGTGGCATCCTCAATGATTATGAGTTAATATTTTTATTAGTCTATTTACTATAGACAAGATACTCTACTATGTGTAGCTTTTAAATATTCTTATCTTTTGTTTTAGGAAATAAGTGAATGTAGATGTACTGAAATGAGTTACAAATCGTGTTAAATAAATAACATTAGTTGATGTTTATTTGGTGCCTACTCTTATCCCAAGTCATCACCTACTTTAATAAGCACAGGAAGTCTGTGAGATTCAAAGTATTTCCTTTCTCCAGTTCATGGATAAGGATGCTAATACTCAGATTAAAAGTTTGAATAGATAGTGAATTTCAAACTCAGGTAGTCTGACTTCAGAGTGTACTACGTTTACCAGTCCATTAGACTGCGTATTAATGATTTTTTTAAGAACATAACTGAAAGAAGACATAGACTGATCAATTTTTCAAAAATTGAAAACAATTTACAAGAACAACACACATGAGTAGAAGGAATATTGGTCAGATCTGCATCCATTATTAAGATGAATTTGGAAAACAATATAGGTTTATTGGATCTTTTTGCTTTTTAGAGAGCTTACGAATTTATGAGTTTGGAGACTGCATGATATTAGACAAATTTGCAAGAGGTCAAGTAACTGGCGCCAGTGCTTACCCCTAGTGGTTGAAAGTTGACGTTCCCAGTTCTGCCAGTCACCACTCAATGGACTGGTCATTTAGAAGATATCTATTCCTCTCTCTTGATTTACTTTAATGACTATTTCTGGCACTTCTAGAGCTTCTAGGATCATTTCACTCTAGTTCCATTTTTCTAAAGTTATTTTCTTATGTGAAATAAAATCTATTTATATGTTTAGGGTCAAATATTATCTCTATGGAGATTGTCTCATTGGATGCTTTTATTCCCAAAAGAATTTTTGTATGATTTCATACACTATCAACTCATCATATTCTCCTGTTAGCCAATTACCACATCTTCATTTTTTGCCATTTTTCTCCCTACAGATTTGAAGCTTTTTATCATAAAGGACTTCTCACCCTGCTTTTTATTTCTAACAAAACAGTTGCAAGAGTAACACCAGTATCAACTTTAAAGTCTTCACCTACATTCATCAATTGTTAACTTTTTGCCACATTTGCTTTCTTCATCTCTCTCTCTCTATAAATTATATAAATATGTGTGCGTGTGTATATAATTTTTCTGAGCTATTTGAGAATTAGTTGTGGACTTTGTAACAAATATTTCAGTAGACATCTCCTGAGAGAGAGGAAAGTCTCTTACATAATAATATTATGATTTCATTTAGGACATTTAGCCTTAATTTAAGATCATTATCTAATGTACTGTCCATGTTCAAATCTTTCCAATTATTCCAATACTGTTCTTTGGGTTTCTTTTTTTTTTTATTTGAAAGAGCAGGTTTATTAGAAAAGGGACAGAAAAGTAAAGTACACTTGCATAGACACAAGCGGGCAGAAAGAGCTGCCCCAAAGGGGGCAGGTGTGTGAGAGGCCTGTGTGGTTGCAGGCGGGTGGCCTTGAGGAGAGCGGCCTCCACTGAGGAAGGTCAGTGAAGAGAAGTCCAGGCATGGTACAGGTCACGGGCAGGCAGGAAGGCTGCTGCCCTGCAGAGGGAGAGTTGGTGAAAGGAAGCACCTGCATAGTCACAGATAGGCAGAAAGACTGCTACCTCTTTTGGGTTTCTTTAATGCAGAACAGTTCCTCAGATTTTTTTTAGGGTTTCATAAATAAGGGTCCTTCCCACCCCTCACAAACAAACATCTTCATTTAGCCTTTAGAGTTCCAGCCATGGTTCCAATTACAATCACTCATCACATACCTGATTGGTCGCATCAATTATTCCATTTGAGCCCTGCAAAAGTAAAATATTAATATAATTCTTATGCACTCTGGAAAAGATGGAAATAATTTTTAAATACTCCTCAGAACTTCAATGATCAGTAAACATGTTGATTGAACTGAAGGACAGAGAAGAGAGAGCTTCCATCTCATCTTGGACATGCTCAGTTTCTAATCACAGATGGGCATAAAATCCCTTTTCAGCCTAGATTTGTGAGAGAAAAAAAAATTCCAACCAGTGCCTGTATTGCAAAAGTCTTCTGAACTCTTGGAAACTAGGGGTACCATAAATGGCATGCTGAGAAGATGAACAAGATGAAATGAAAAATGTGACTACTAGTAAAATATCCTTCTGTAAGGTTTTTTTTTTTTGCAAATATTTCTAACACCATCATGTACATTCGATACCAGCCTTTGTCTTCTAAGAGAGCAACTTAGGGTTTTCTTGCAAAGCAAGGAAATTAGCAATTGTCCGATGACTAAAAAAGTATTGTTGTGGGAGTAGCTGCCATAATGATATGACAAAGTTGTCCCTATGTTTGAATTTCTGTCACAGGCATTGAGTTCAATGGTGTATTTAAATTTTGAATCCCTATTTTAGGTTTTTGAAGAAAAGAGGTTTATTGGAAAAGGGACAGAAAAGTAAAGTACACTTGCATAGACACAAGCGGGCAGAAAGAGCTGCCCCAAAGGGGGCAGGTGTGTGAGAGGCCTGTGTGGTTGCAGGTGGGCGGCCTTGAGGAGAGCTGCCTCCGCTCAGGGAGGTCAGTGAAGAGAAATCCAGGCATGGTACAGGTCACAGGCAGGCAGGAAGGCTGCTGTCCTGCAGCAGCCTTGTATATGAATTGAATGGACTGAGTTCTCTTTAAATGCAAGGTAGTTGATAGGAGAGTTTCTAATCTACTCTCCTCATTTCACCATCAAACAGAAGTATTTTTCTATGAAGCAGAACTTAAATGCTGTTTCTGGAAATCTACTTTCACTGCACAGAGAATTTGATAAACTATCAAGGTACGCACTGCCATTAAGCAAATCAATATGGGTCAATTATCCATTAACAAATTAGAAGGAAATCCGAGTGCATGTTCTCCAAATTTTGACAGCAATGTGAGTCATGAGCATTTTCGAACATGTATCATATTATTGGCTAAAACAGAAAACTATCTTAATGAGAAGATTTTTTATTGTTATTGGTTTGAGGAAAATAATATAATAGTTAATGTTTATTCAGTGCTCTGGTTTACTCTGTGTGGGTGACATCTTTCATGTACATTCTTTCATTCAATCCCTACAGCAAACCTTTGAAGTAGGATTTTATATTATTTTCTTGGTTTACACATGAGCAACCTGAGTATCAGGAAGGCTAAATAACACATTTGGTAAGTGCTGATGTGGGAATCCAACCCCATAGCCCTCTATACTGGACTCCAATGCAGATTCTTAGTCAGAAGTTATTGGGCAGAACCTGAGGTTCTCCATTTATAACAATCTTCCTAGACCTGACAATGCTGCCAATCCAGAGGCCACACTCTGAATAATAAGAGTCTAGTCCATGAACAATTGCCATGCTTGAGTATTTTATGGACTCTGTACAAGGAGAAGGTGGTAACCCAGCAAAAATATCTGAGGGCCTTATTTGCAGAAACACCAGTGATAAACTGGGGCCTAATTCTATTAAACTGTCTTTCAATTAGGATATATCACTGTAAAAGTTGTTTTATTTTATAACTGGTAAGAACCTTTTAGATTATAATTTAGGTGGAGATATAAAATACTCATGTAAAGTCTGAACTGCTACCTAAAGTCCATGAAGTCCAAATTGAGTGTGAATACATGTCATGTTGTGGTTTGTAAATCACTTGTACTGAATAATCCACATTTATGAGGTAGCTATTCTCCCAGTTTCCCTGGTTGTTGTTAAATTAGTGAAAGAAAAGCTATTATTTAGAAAATCTTCCATAGATCAGGATTCATTCTAAGCAGTTATAGTGGAGTATTTGTGAAACAAATTTATATAATCTTCATTTTACATGCTTCCTTTCATCAGCATATAAATAGATACTACTACAAATAAGACTGGAAGGCATTTTTGATATTCCATTTAGAAAATGTTATTCACAGAAAATTCTAAGAAAAACATTTTATACCTTAACTGATTTGTTAGATTGGAGACCATGGTCTTCTCTAAATGAGAGATGCAGCTTTATCACTGACGGGCAGGTAGTTACACTAACTTATCTAATTGATATCTTAACCTAAGTGCCTGGTTCATTCAACAGGAGTGTTTACTTGAGGAAAAGAACCCAGAGAAGGAGAGAAAGAACCTCTGAGTTGCTATAGGAATGAATGTCCAATCTTTTTTATTCATGTCTCTTGAAGTCATATTGTACTTTGTTTCTTAGATTGGTTCTGGAAACACACGGGCCTAGAATTGAATCTTTATTCTGGCACTGAGCAGCTGTGTGGCCTTGGACAGGTCACACTGGTCTCACAAAACTCTTTGGAGAAGAAAAGGATAATAGGCCTCTAGCAGACACATCAGTGCCCCCAAGACCCCTTGGCTCTCTTACTGTCATGAACACCGTCTGTCAGTGGGGTTTCTCTCCCACCATGTAGCACCTGCATCTCTGAATCTACATTTCCCTACCCTAACCACCCAGACCTGAGCCAATGATTGAAACGTATGGATCTGAATACTCTGGTTCTTTGTCAGATCAGAAGAATTCTGAGATGTGAATATCAGCTCCAGGAGGACTTGTTGAAAATAGGATATGCTGAGTCCCACCCCAGAGTTTCTCATTAGCAGATTGGGGTATGTGGGCCAGTGGTTGAAAATTTGTGCTTCTAACCAATTTCCAGATAACACTGGTGCTGCTGATTTGAGGACTGTATTTTGAGGGATTGAGCCAATTTCCCTAAATAATAAGACTTGGCTTACACGGCACCCTTGTTTAACTTCCTCTCCTTCCTGCCCATAGTCTTCCTTCCCTCTCCATCCTTGCCTGTTATGTGGATCATTCCTAACACTTATATACAAATTCTTAGTTTTGGACCCCAAGTTAATGAAAGGGCTCTCCTCATAGAGGTGTTCTGAGGGTCAAATAAGTTAGCTGTTGTTATCAAAACTTATTCTCCTCATCTTTGAAAATCACCAACCTTGTATACCTTTCCATCACTCAAGATGATTTCAAACAATATGTAACTGATATTTTCCTCCCAAATATTACATATATATTTCAAACATCTCTATAGTAAAATATTATATATTTATGTAGAAAAATAAATACACATTTATATGCAGTCATGCTCTGCTTATAGGATACATTGTGAGAAATCTGTCAATAGATTTTGTTATTGCATGAATGTCATAGAGTGTAGTTACACAACCTGGATGGCATAACCTCCTGCACACCAGGCTGGCATGTGTAGCCTGTGGGACACTATAATAATATATGTGGTTCAGTAAGTGACCCGTGACTGTTATATCAAACTACCTTTTCCAACAGGTGTAATATTTCTTTCATGAGGCTCTGCTTCAACTTTAGCCCCTAGTTCCTCTTGGGAATCATTAAAGCAGAATGACCTGGGTCATAGGAGGAAGAGGGTCACCTGGGTTAATATTCATTGGTGCATGCCTAGACAGGAACTAGTGTTTGGCTGGGAAGAAATGTACTTGGAAGCAAAGATATAAGGTGAGGCATGGTTGTCACCTCTCTAGCATTTCATGGGCAACTGAGACATCAGGGGACATGGCAAGATTTGGCCTATCTGGATCTTTGTGGTTTGGAGAGTCTGTTACACTCAACCTAGGATCAACTTTGAACATTTAGCATGTACTTATTTATCACTAGCTGCAGATTAAGGCAATCTTCTGTAATGGCTAAAATCACAGGCTTTGGAATTAGTTCATTGGGATCACAATCCTGCCTTGACCATCATCTTGTTTGGGGAACTTGGGCAAGTTTAAAACCATTCATAGTCTCCATTTTCTCATCTGCAAAATGGAGATAATATTAATCTTGTCATCAGCAAATGGTACATAAGAGGTTTTTCTGTTGTTCATCTGTCACCTCAAGGTATCTATTGTAAAGAGGTGAGTACATTCCCTGGTAGGGAGGAAGAACTCAGTGGGGTTATCACTACCGTTGCTTTCGACATTGGTTATCACTGGTTATTAAGAGTAATTCAGTGTCAATCATTAGGCTGTGGGATGGCTGCAAGCTCAACCATAAATCCCAAGCACTGAAATGAATGTTTGAATTCTGGGGAAGTGACATGTAATTTTAGTAGTCGGGCAAGAAGGGGCTGAGAAAACTGCTGGATGTGGCCACCTGTGAAGTATCCTGGCCTGAGGCTCCAAACTGGATCTTGTGTGCCAGAAGTCAGACCGCTTCATCAGCCCTGTCCCACAGCAGGGCTGATGTTGGCACCCCCACGCCCTGGCACAGCTGTGCATGAACATGCTTCCTGCTGAGTGATGTCTACTCACTCACCTGGTTTCCCTGGATGATAGATGCATCACCAATTGAGTACTTTACACTTATTTGTGATGTTTTTAAACCAAGTTGCAGTTGCAGACATGATATTCCATCTACAGTCTCACAGGTGGCAGAATAGCTGTATTTCTAAATTTTCTTATATCTTTACTTATGTTTTCTCATCTTGCTAGAGTGGGCCCATTTTTAACTTTGGTCAATTCCCACATCCCTCCCCTGGCCCTTCACCAAGAAGACTGGGCCAAGGTCTCCTGAGTCTTACATGTCCCAGAGAAAGCTTCTATCTTACTATATGACCTTCTTGGGCTTAGGGCACTGGAATCTGGGCAAAGGTGGAACCTGGGTGCCTAGCTTCCAGCCTGCTTAAGTACCTCAGAGGAGTCCCCTCTGAGTTCTTGGCACTGTAGGGTGCTGCCATGATTGGACCTTAGGTTGTCTCTACTTAGAGGATCCCCAACATTTGTCTTTTTTCCCATTTTTGCTAAGAAATATCTCCCCCTCTCTCTTTCTACACCTTTAAAGTATTCCTCTCCTCACCAGCTCCAGAAAACCCACACAAGTCATTTCAGTGACTTTGGGTTTTCACATAAAAAAGGAATTGCTACTGACTTCACACCTCCCCTAAGACAAGAAATCCCACAGTCTGGCTCCCTGTTGAAAATGAGAATCTTAAAAATATGGGAAGAACCTACAGAAGTGAATACTATTCTCAAATTATCCTGTAATTTTTTTGTTCAGATTGGGGAGCTGCATTCATTTACTTGATTGAGTGCCCGCTGTCTGCCAGGCAGTGATGTTGAGCACTGGGTGGCAGAGAAGCAAACAAGACACAGTTCCTGCCACTGTGAACCATCTAGGAACAACGGCAGGATACCCTGGGTTGTGTCCAAATCCCACAGGTGCTAGAGACCCAAGCCAGCTGGCACTGCCAACTTGGCCATATTATTACCTGAGGTTGATGAAACGCGTGGTTGCTTTTATTTCCTTGAGTGCCACTTGTGGAGGCAGAGCTTGCGAAGACAGCCATTTGGAAAGTCACAACAAGTTGTTACTAGGGTTTTATTGAGCTGGAAGTTCCCAGCTGAGGGTGCTACTTTCAAAAGGTGGCAATGACTGATTTTTCACTGCCCTTGGCAGCTGTCCACTTTTTATTGGAGTTTTCTTGGAGGAGCTAGAAGATTGAGGCCAATTATTAACCAACATTTTCTTTCTTACCCAGATGTCCCTGCAACACTTATTACTAGTGCTTAATTATGTTTGAATAATTTTTTTACCCTTGCTATTTTATACAGGAGAGTTTTGTTTGCATCTATTTGAAAGGTAGACTGTGGGTGATTTCAATTTTTATAAACTTCCATGTATAATATACCATGTCAAACATGTTTTATTTATCCCCTTGATCAATATTGTCTGTTTTGGCCGCTTATAGTTGCAATGCCTTTCTGTGCCTGAATGATGATTTCACTTTATTTTTCAGTAACCATTCAAGGAAATATGTAAGCCAGTGACTTGACATAATTGGCATTCAATAGATCGCTTGACTGGCTTCTTAAGTGGGAGAGGACGAGAGAGAGAGGTAGGGAAAAGACTAGCAACAATCCTCAGCTTGTCATTTACTATTTATGTGTAGCTCAGAAAGCAGTTTATTTAAAGCCCACTATTTATGTGTGCTTGAGAATTAATGAAGGAAAGAAAACAGAGCTGCAGTCCAATTACAGTATAAGAAGAGGGGCTTTCGATTTCTTTGGACCTGACTGTGAGTCATATTTTACCGCTTCCTTTTTAGTTGATTTCAGGCTGATCTCTTTATCTCCCTGTTCTTTGGTTTCCTCATCTGAATGATTATATGTTAGTATCTGTTTCAGAGGATTGGTAGGAGGATAAAATAAATAAGGTAATGTATGGCAAGTATCTACTCAATCATTATTAGTTATTACTATCCACTAGGATCTCTTTCTGCCATTTCTTAGACATTTCACAAGGTTCCCAGAACAAAACTAAGGAAAGTTAGAACAATCAACCTGGACCTGATGCCTTGAGGCACATAAGAAGCTATTTTTACCAGCTGATTAAAAGGAAAAAGACTTTGGCTAATAAACATAATATAAATCTTTCTGTCCTTCCTCTCTCTTGCCTTACCATATTAATGTAAAGCAGACAAGCTTCTCCGCTAAAACTCATTTATGTATTTTTCATTATTCTGTTGAATATTTTTTGATTTTTCAAGAATGCTCCATTGTACCTGTGATGGTTAATTGTATATGTTAACTTGGCTAGGCCCAAACAATTGGTCAAGTGCTATTCTAGATGTTGCCATGGAGGTATTTTTTAGATGAGAATAAGTTTAAATCAGCAGATACTGAATGAAACAGATTACCTTCCATAATGTGAGTGGACCTTGCTGAAGCTGTTGAGAGTCTAAAGAGAAAAAAAGGCTGTCTTTCTCCAAAGGAATTTTACCTTCTAATTGCCATTGGACTCAAGTAGCAACTTCAACTCGTCGCTAGGTCTCTAATCTACCTGCCTACCCTTTAGATTTCAGACTTGCCAGGTCCCCAAATCATGTGAGCCTTGTTCTTAGAATAAATTTATCCATGTCCTATTGGCTCTGATTATCTGAAAAACAAGAGTAATTCACCCCCACCTCCACCCCTACCTTTATTTTTAGCCTGATCCCAAATAGGCTAGCAAGCTTTTTTCTCTTTCTATAGGGTAAGGGAGAAAATGGGGCATGAGTATGGCTTGTGTTTTTCCCAGTCTCCCAAGTAGGGCCTTATATCTACACCCTTGCAACTCAATTTTGGTTTCATTTTCACAATTGTGTGTGATGCTGCATCATCTTACATGACAGAGTCTCAAGAGAAGAAGAAGCTCAGTACATTTTTCCGAAAAAAAAAAAAAAAAAAAAAAAAGCATTCTAGGGCCTATCCTGGTGGCACAGGTCGTTGAGCACGGTGCTGTGAAGCTGTCCGCAGCCTTTGCAGCACAGGTTCTATCCCGGCCAGCCTGCGAGAATCCCACCTGGCACGGCAGATCTCTCCTGTCTTGCCTGTTGCTCCCCTCAGCAGTGTATTTCAGTCAGTCTGCCTGTTCTGATCCCTGCTCTGTCTCTGGTGAACCTTCTCACCCTCCGCATCTGGCCTGTACCCTGGTTCTTGTATGCATGAATAAATAAATCTTTAAAAATAAATAAATAAATAAATAAGCATTCTAGCAAGAATGTCAACAACTGTGATTGAAACAAAAAGATTTCCCAGTTAATTTGACTAACCAGAATGTGCCATTCCTGAAAGAATCTCATTTAGCCATATATTAATTATATAAATATATGTTTTTGAAAAATATTAGTGAGTGACTTTGAGAATGTTTAGAGGAAATTCTAATTTTGAAAGCACAAAACTAAGCGATACATACAAGTTTTCCAATATGACCATGTTTATTCAATCTTCTAAAATTCTGATCAATTTCTTCTATTTCAGAGAGTGCTACTAATCCTGATCTGTCGTTTGCTTTTATTTATTTATTTATTTATTTTTGTCATTCGCTTTTAAGACTAATTTTCCAACTGTTTTTCTCTACTAATGATTTACACTACATTGGTATGGCTTGGATTTCAAGGTAGGCTATCATTTAATATATTCTTCAGAGGCATTATTTGTGCTTGGGTAAACTTGTTGAAATTTTACACTTTTTAACAAACCAATGCCCATTTACTTGGTGTTCATATGGTATGGTTAGCACTTTGACTAACATTATTTCCTTGATCCTTAAAAGAATTATATTTTTTATGTCTAACCTAGATGAAAATAGGATTCATTTTACATTAAGTTAATGTAGCTTAAAAGGATATGATATTTGCTGTGGGAAAAAGAGAACTCTCATTCATCTTTTAATTTCTTATTGAGCTGAGTATAGAGTTTCAATAAAATACTTGGAAATTTGTTTTGAGAAAAACACTCCCTTATAGTCTGTATTCATTTTCAGGAAGGTTACAAAAGTATTGCTGAATATAGTGGGCCATCACAACTACTCTTACTTATTATTGACTGCCATCAGTATTTGCTGCATGGGTTCTTCTAGGAATCGTTCTTCAGATTTTAGATGCAAATTGGATGAAGCTAATATCTGCTTGGCTGCTGACTATGTGTAGCGTTCAAAGAAATGCTGGTGGGTGTATGTTATAATCACAGAGGCAGACAGTGGTGAAAAGCAAGTGAATAGGGAGGAAGATTATGTCCCAGGTTGAATGGAAACAGCTCAATGAGGTGCTACTCAAGTGACTACAGATTCTCCTAGGAAATAGCATTAAGATCAGGAAGCAACAGAAGCCACACTTCTGACAGAGAAAAAATATATATATTTTACATCCTCAGCTCTCCAGAACAATTTATTTTAGAATAACATGCTTTTTATGGAAGCCTTGGAGCTAAATGAAAAACAAACTACAGTTCCCATGCATCTCTGTTCCAGACAGTGTCTCGAATTCCCCTTGGCTGCAAGCACTGATTTTCCTAAGCACTTGGCTTGATGAAAGAGTGAGGTAAAACTGGCAAGGACAAGAGAGATATTAAAATCTTGTGCCACTGTGAAGGATTGCAGAGAGAAAAATCTTCTGTTTAGGTTTTCAAAATTGTAAGTGCTGAGTATAAACAGGAGGAGTTAGCTCTTCCAATAGACACTGAAGTAGGCATACTGTGCTCTTGACAGACTACTTAACTTCCTACTAAAAACTTGGTTGCTTTGGAGAAACAAATTAAATGAATTCATTAAAATACACAAAGATACCTTTCATTTGAATTTGTTTTCTTGTCTTAACAAGGAACTAAAAATATGACTTTTGGCTAAAAAGAAAAACTGACTGGTTTTACCAAATCTTCTGCTTTGCAAAAACATTGTAGTCATAATATTCATACGTAATGAGTAGTGTGTGGCTAGGGAAAAGTGTTATGATGTTAGGAATGGAAAATGAAAAGAGTTCCTGGCTAGTTGAAACTTTGTGTTCATGTAACATTAGATAGGACTTTCTACCTTATTATTTCTCCCCACGGCTTTCTTCTGTTAAATTCTGAAACTAGGGCCTCCCCGGTGGCGCAGCGGTTGAGCGCTGGGTTGCGAAGCTGCCCGCAGCCTCTACAGCGCTGGTTCGATCCCCGGCTGCTCCCCGACCACTGGAGAAGGGTCCCGCATGGCACACAGACCTCTCCTACCACCCGCTGCTCCCCTCAGCAATGTACTTTGGTCCTTCTGCCTGCTCTGCTCCCCGCTCTGGCTCTGGTGAATTCTCTCACCCTCCCGCGCTTCTGACTGTACCCAGTGCATGTATAAATAAATAAAAATAATAAATCTTAAAAAAATAAATAAAAATAAAAGAACTATTGGGAACCATATGGAAGTAAAGAGCAAATTAATGTATAAAAAAAAATTCTGAAACTAAAATTCTAGCTCTGCTTTCAGTATTGAGATGACAATGTGGAGCTTAAGGCCTGCAACTTTCTAAAATCAAACAATCTTAGTTTTTATCCTTAAGCTTACAATCCATTAAAATCCATTATTTTTACAATCCATTATTTAAAAAAAATATATTGCATTAAAACTTTCCTGTTGAAGGCCTCCCCTGGTGGTGCAGCAGTTGAGCGCTGGGTTGTGAAGCCGCCCATAGCCTCTGCAGCGCTGGTTCGATCCCCCTGCTGCCGGGCGAGGGTCCCACATGGCAGGCAGACCTCTCCTGCTGCCCGCTGCTCCCCTCAGCAGTGTACTTTCGTTAGGGGGAAATGATACAACACTTTGTCAGTCTGCCTGCTCTGCTCCCCACTCTGGCTCTGGTGAATTCTCTCACCCTCCTGCGCTTCTGGCTGTACACAGTGCTTGTATAAATAAATAAATCTTTTTTTTTTAAAAAAAACAAACTTTCCTCTTTAGACTGAGTTTTTTGACACGCCTTTAAATTTTGCTCCTGAGACCAGTGCTTTACCTGCCCCACCCAAGACCTGCTTTGTCTCTGCTTGTCAGCTGCCTTTCAGAAGAAAGAGCCTTACCTTGAATGGGAGTGTTTATTCACCAACTAATATCCTCATTGGCTGAGGGTTGCAACAGGAAGCATTAAATTCCTGGCATTTTCTGAATACCTTGCTCCTGGGTTCTGTAAACTTCCTTGGTGTCAGAGAAGGGAGGGTATGCACTGGCAGTGGGAAACTGTCAGCCTATAAAAGGACTGTGCACTGCTGCTAAGTTTGACCAGAAGATGCAGAGTGAGAGGGGACAGTGCGGGGACTCAGGGCAGCCAATAGCTAATATCTATAAGCATCATCTCATTTAGTCTTCTCCGTAATGCCTTGAGGTAAGTACTTGTGTAAAGTGGGACAAGAGTAAAACTAGTGAGTGCTAAAAAACACTGTTGCCAAGATAAATAATGTTTATTTATCTACTTATTTGCTTTATTCATTTACTTTATTTTTTCCCTTTACATTTTTTTAATTGTGGTAACCATTGGTTTATGACATTATATGATTCAGAGTTACAGGTTCACACCTTTTCAGATGTATGTTGTTACCATATCACAACCACCACCAAGGTTCCCATCATCTTCCACCGTAGCACATTGGGCATCCTTCCCTTTTTCCCCTCACCCCAATGATCCTCCTGCTCTGGTAGCCTAATTCTACAAAAACTCAAAAAGCAATATCCAAAACCCCACACTAAAAGTATCAGCATTTTAAAAGCTGACAAAATCCTACCCCGTTCTTGCACGACTCTGCTTTACTCACCTTACTCTAATGCTGGCCCTGGTTCCAATAAAACTTTATTAAAAATAAATAGGTGACTGTAGACTGCTAATTTGATTTCTTAAAATATTCCATTAAAATAAGATTTATCTTGACTACTGAGCATTTGGTATTGGGGTTAATGCTTCACTTGCTGCATACTTCTCCCAACCTTGGTACTATTATTATATCTATCTTGCAGATGAAAAAGCTGAGGATCAGACACATTGAGCAGATTGCTCAAGGCACATAGGTGAGCCAAGAGGATCCAGAATGAATGCCGTCAACTACCATTGCAGATTTCTCTTCCAATTACTGCCTGTGTCAAGAAAGTATAGAAGTGGTCCACAGTTCCCCACTTCTGGCTACCCTCTGAAACTTCTCCCTACTTTGGGGGAAATCTCTGGTTAGTAGGTGCATAGCTTTAACTGGAAAAATTACACGAGAGTAAAAATGATTAAGATGTTCTAACTGGATGCTTATCCCATTGCACATAGATGCAGCAAACAGAAAACTTGCCAATTTTACAAGGTTTATGGACACGTTGCAGCTGCATGTGTTTATTTCACTACTGAGAGTAAAAGCTGGGAGTGTGTGTGTACCATAAAAAGAAAGGTTGGACATTTTATAATTTTTCAATATCTAATAATTGCACATGAATGTACCTGATTTTCCATTAGCTAAATGAGGTTGTCAAAAAGAACTAATGAATATTGCATGGTTGAGTTCTGTCACTTTTTAAAGGAGGGACTGGACACAAAATCATTTCTTTTAATACAGAGACAAAGACTAGTGACTTTGGAATTTAATTAAAGGTGCCAGATTGGAAAGCTTGCTTCTGCAGCCTCCCCACTTCTCCACATGGACTTGCAGAAGGCTCTCAATATGGGTTTATGGATTGACTGATAGCTTGACTGATGACCTGTTGAGCACAGCACTTTAGGATACAAAGCAGGTAAATTGTACAAGTTGGTTCATAGCACATTTTAACACACTCAGATCTTTTGTCTTGGGATTCTTACAAATAATACAGCTTTAGGCCAGGTCTTCCTTTTTTTCTGTTGAAAGCATCAGAAATATTTTCATGATATTCCAGCAGATTTGGAGAGAATGCTTGTGATTTTGGATTTGGCTGTTTTCAGAACAAAACTTATTATTCGTGGTCACCAACTCTCTATTTCACTACAGGTCATGCCATGCCTTTGTTCTCTTGATGACAGGTGTGAAAACATTTCCCTTTTAATATTCAAGCAGTCATTTTGTTGTTGTTGTTGCCCATTTGGAGAGCCATTTAATTGTCTCTTTACTTAATTCCATGGGATTGTAGATAACTGCTTTTGTTATGTCTCTACAGGAGATACCAAAGTGAACAAATATCTACTGGGTGACCAAGGTGGTGTTTAAGATTCAACTTCTTAGAAGTGGAATAGCTTATGGTCATTATCCTTTGGGTTTCCAAAATTAATTTGAAATGTTGGCCATTAAAAGGACAGAGAATAAATGAATTCTAATGCATTTTAGGAGCATAAAATTAGAATAGTGTAGCTTGATTGACAACAGTCTAATGTTATTAGCAATTCTTATCTAGTTAAAACAGGGAGGGAGGCATGTTTCTTTGAAGTCACAATCTTCATTTTTGTACTTTGTAAATTATTAACCATTCTATAAGAAAAATAATGAGGAGTTGTAGATTATGTGGCAAAGGCATACTTAGTTTAAAAAAAAGTCTTTTGATAATTTTGACCTTGGAAATGTTATGGGTATGGATTAGAAATAGACTGGTTTGTTCCTCATCTTAGTTCTTTTTACTGCAACATAATGTAGGCTTGATGCTAAAATCAATACATGAACAGTAAGCCTATTCCATAGTCTAGAATTAAGGACATTATAAATGTATAGAAAGTGTCAGAATCAATTTAATTTTCTGCTGAATGGCTACTGTGGGGAGAATATTGTGCTATGATCTTGAGAAACAAAGGAAATGGAAGAGCTGGTCATTACCAATGGGGAGAGTTTGGTTTTCGAAAGAAACAGAAATATGTAGAAGATGTGCAATTTTGTATAACTGCAATATTTATGGTAAAATAAAGTGCTAATTTGTATATTGTAGATAAATTGATAATACTGGTATTTTTAAAATGTGCTAATTGTGATAATCATTAATGGAGTTTAAATGGAAAGACTAATTGTAGCTAATCAAAAAATTTAAATATGATACGCTTGCAATGTGTAGGTAATGTGCTATTACCTTCTGGTAATTCCTCCTCTAACCCCTTTCAGCTATCTTTTATTTCTGACCGTAAACTGTTGGGATTCCTCAAGACTCAGACTTGAGTCATTTCCTTCTTCCATACTTCCATTCTTTTACTTTGTCTCAAAAAATCTCTTCGTTGTTATTCGCTTCAAAGATCTCTGATAGACATTTCACAAATTTGCATTTTCAATCCAAATCACACCTCTAGTTCAGAATCCATAAGTCCCACTACTTCATAGAAATGTTTTCCAGTTTTTTCCTGTCCCTTTTATGGAATTGTGTTTCTTTCTTTCATAACACCTACTCAGTAGTTGGTAGGTAGTTGCATCAAGGACAACTAGTTTCATAGTCATCATTCATTCTCACCTTTTTTTTTTTAGTAACAAAATGTGGATTTTGTTCAGATATTTGCCTCTTATGTGACTCAGGAGAGAATGAGCTTATTTCTAACTGTGGTAAATTTCCTTGCCAATGATTGGTTAAGGGGAGCCATATATCTATTTAGACCAATAAAACCTAAAGGGACATGTACTAAGTGACTGTGAGAATAGTATTTCTTGCTGTTAAGAAGAGGATTCAGAAGGAAACAGTCCATTTTCTGCCTGTGTTGATCAGGATGAGCTGTGTGGAATAGCTGCAGTTACTCTACTGCTAGCTTGAGGATGGAAAGCTTTTGATAGCACTGCTAGTAAGTAGAGTCACCACATGGTTTGACTTCATGAGAGGTGGCATTTTTTTTTTTTTGTCAACTTGAAGTGAATATTTTTTATTACTTGAAGCTGAAATTATATGAATGGACACAATAATTTCATTCTCAAATATATGATCATTTGACTAATAAAAAATCAGTCCACCCCACAAATAGGCTATTTATGTACAATTTACTTGTTATTCAATTCTTTGTATAGAAGATCATGTCTGTACATTGTAGAAATTCAGGGAATATTAGATGGATGAAAGTATGACCTAGTCATTCAGGTGGTAGGTGAACTTATAAAGAAAGGTAATAATGCAGGGTGATGTTGGATGAATGCCAATGACTGTTAGGAGGAGCTTGAAAGAGCAGTAAACCAGGATGGTCTTGTGGCTGCAATGATCTTCATAGAGGAGCTAAGCTCTGAGGTCATCATTAGCTATGGCTGGATTTAGACAGAGACAGACATGGTGGTAGTGGGAATGAGGTACATAAGGAAAGGATTCAAGGGCAAGAGTGGAGTAGGATGAGCACATTTTGGTGAGTATGTCAGTTCAAACTTTGAAAGATGCTGTGAATTGATGATAGATGCTTCTGAAATCTGCATATGAAGGGTATGGGCTTGCTCTGGGATGAGTTGAAAATCCTTAAAGATTTTGGTGTATGACTGTGGCCTGTTATTTTGTGTCTTGCTTGTTCTTAACTCCTGAGAGAGAGTGACCTTCACTTTACAATCTCCAGTTACTAGAGAAATGGAAAGGTCCTATGTCCATGATTGTGCAATTAAACATACAACGGGTAATGTAATTAAAAAAAAAACCTTTCATTTTAAGCTTTTAAAAGCATGTCTCTCTAGTTGAAATTGAAAGAATAATTGCGTACATGGTGTCTTACCTGTAGGCAGATTTCATAGTCATTCATTTTCAAATATCTGATGCCAGTAATTTAAGTTAAGGCCTCCAGAACATTATCCCTTTGTACTGCATCTGCCACTCAATAATTTCAAATTGATTCATTGCTATACCTAATGGAAAAATTCATTTTAAGTACTCTACCCATTTTTCCTAAGGGAAAATGCTTAGGGAACCCATAGTTCAATAGTTCTTTTGATGTTATGACTTGATTTTATGTGCCTCATCAATATGTTTTTAAGGGATTTGAAGTAGAACTTTAAAATATCTTTGAATGCTAGTTAAGAAAACCCAATATCTTTGAAAGTTCAATTCTTTATGTGTTAAAAACAGGAATTCATACAAAAAATTGGAATTCTTCATTTGAAATAATCCTAAATGCTTGCTATATTTTTGCCAATTTTTAGCACTTTTACAATATTTGCAATCTCCATTCATTTTTTTTTAAGATTTGTTTATTTATTTATACAAGAACCGGGGTACAGGCCAGATGCGCGGGAGGGGGAGAGGATTCACCAGAGACAGAGCAGGAAACAGGACAGGCAGATGACTGAAAATACACTGCTGAGGGGAGCAGCAGGTGAGACAGGAGAGGTCTGCCATGCCATGTGGAACCCTCGCCAGCTGGCCAGAATCGATCTGCAGAGACAGAGGCTGTGGACAGCTCACAGCGCTGCGCTCAACTGCCTGCGCCACTAGGGGAGGCCCTCAATCTCCATACATTTTTAATGGAAAAATAATTTGATGCACAGAAGCTATACCTTGCTTATTTTAACTCCTAATTACTTCTCAGACCTTTGGCTTCTTTATTTGTAAGTCATATGAAAGGAATTTGGCTAATTTAGTCATTAAAAAAGAGAGAAGGGTCTCAGAATCCAGGGGAAAAGCTCAGACCTTAGGAGGAGCAAGCAGAGGTGAGTATGGCAAGAAGGGGTTCACAAGATTAAGGGACAGAAAATAGTGTAATTACCTGAGGATGCTACTGTAGGGGTAAAGAGATTCTGTTCTTCCTGGTCCATTTGGGTCATGGTTCGATTTGCCATGGAGAGAGAAAGGGTAAGTGTGATTAGCCTAGCTTGGAACTCTTTTTTTTTTTTTAAAGATTTATTTATTTATTTATACAAGCACTGGGTACAGTCAGAAGCGCCGGAGGGTGAGAGAATTCACCAGAGCCAAAGGGGAGAGCAGAGCAGGCAGATGGACCGAAGTACACTGCTGAAGGGAGCAGTGGGCGGCAGGAGAGGTCTGCACACCATGTGGGACCCTCCTCCGGTGGCCGGGGAGCAGCCGGGGATCGAACCGGCACTGCAGAGGCTGCGGGCAGCTTCGCAACCCAGCGCTCAACCGCTGCACCACCAGGGAGGCCCTAGCTTGGAACTCTTGCCCACGCTTTCTCACCAAACCTGAAACCAGTGGGAAAGGGTCTTCCTCAAGAGAAATCCATGTGCTCTTTCCAAAGGGAGGGGTTCACTCAGGCACTCAGTACAAAGAAAAAATATACCAGATGTTACTTAGAGCATCCAACTCCACCGTCATTTATCTCCAAACTTGTCTCTTTCAAATTCAGCCTGTACACTGGCTGCTAAAATGAGCCCTGTAAAACCCCAAAGTGACTCTTATCCTTCCTGGCTTAACTCTCTTCAATGACTCCTTAAGGACCTGGTGATTCTTCAGTGTCATTTCTCATCTCTCCCAAACTCACAAACTGCTTACACCACCTCCCATCTTAGCTCAGCACTGCTCTCCCTACCATGTGGAACTGGAGCTCTTATCTTCTCGGCTCCTGTCAGTCAGTCTACCTATCATTGGCTACCACATAGGATAATGATCAATTTAAAGGCCTATTTCTTCCAGGATAATTATATCTCCCCGCCCCCATCTCTAGACATGTATTCCTCAATAAATTTTGCTGAATAAGTAAATGAACAAATGCAATATAATTTTTCTTGGTATTTATTTACAGATAACAAGGGTGAAACCCAATGTCTGTAGTAAATATCATCTTTTAAAAAGCTAGTTAGCTTCTAATAGTCTTGCATTATTGTTCAATCAAATTCCTTCAACTAAAAAGGCAAATTTTCTTTGGGAGCCCTTTTCTACTGTGAAAAGAAATCTGTTTATTTCTGTTTGGTAAGTCTTATGTATTTTGTTTCCCTGAGATGAAGCTGTACATTTTCATAGTGAAGGATATCTAAAGCAGAAATTGGAAAGTCATGGATTGACTTGGAATTATTTATATTACTGCATGTATTGTTCTGCTCTCTCAATATGTTATTTCGTATTGCTCCTCTTCTAGAACATTTACCTCCCCTGCCTTCCCCCACCCACCCTGCTAGCAGCACATTGAAAGCTCTTGTGAATTTGTTATAGACTATCACCCCCAAATCCTCTTAAGCCTTTTTTGCTCTTTAGAAGAATTCTCAGTTTATGCCTGTGCTTCATAGTATTTTTCCCAAAGTGTATTGTTTTATGTTCTTGTAAATTGAACTCATCACACTTAAACTTGTGTGCCTCTCCAAGGTCTCTAGATTATTCTGTGCTGTTGATCTATTTTTCACTGTTTATGATTTTCTGCAAATAAGAATAATGTACAATTTACTTTGTGCTTCAGGTCATTAATAAAGATATTAAATAGCATGTGCTTCAGTTTTTGCCTTCTGGCACCTTGCTTTTCCCAATTTGACTCTGGCCTGTTAACAGTGATTTTTTATTCTGTCAGTTTTTTTCCTTCTTAAAATATTGTTATAATATATATTTTAAAACAGAAATTAGGTTGTAACTTTTCTTAATTTTAGTACTTAGGAGCAGCTAACTAAGAAATTCTGTTAAAATATTAATACTTCCTTTTCTTTTTCCTTGGAGGTGTGTCAATTGATTATTATAGATTTATTGAAAGTATACCCTATTAGTAAAAGTAAGTAACACAAAGTTCTTGTTATGCTACAGAGCAATCCTAGTACAATTAATTAAATTAATAAATTAATATAGTTAATTAAATCATATCAAAAGAACAGCACATTTAATACAACAGCACATTTAATACAATGCAAGTAGGTATAGGAATTTCCTCCATATTATACATGAGACAACTGAGGCACAAGAGGCCTGGTAAAATGCTAAAATCATGCAACTAGTAAGTGGCAGAGTTGGGACGCAAACCCAGGCTGTTTGGCTTTCAAATCCGGGCTCTTAACCACCATACTGTATCAGATTTCAAAAAGATCTCTTAAATGAGACTTAGGTAAATAAACCAGACATAGGTGGTATTCCAAGATGTCTGCAATATAATGAGGGGTTTGCAAATAGACAGTCAGTGTCTCTTCCCCCCCCCCCTTACTATTCTCTGTTAGTCAGCAATTAGTATTTGCCCTCTAACATTTCTATTCCATTTACCACAACCTTGATTCAGGACATAATTTTCACATACCGGGATTTCTATTCCAATCTCTCCAGCTTTATCCCTGATTCCATCTGTGGTCCCTAAAACTCATTCTCCACAATGCCAACTGAGATACTGTACAAAAACACAGAAGGCTCCCAGGAAAAATTATAAGGATATATAAAAATTGTAAGGATGAACCATGGACCATTAACTAAGTTTTATTATAAACCTTGCCATCTTTAGATGTGCCCTGTGTTATTTGCCCCGCCCTGCAGCAGGTATCTGAAACCCATTTCCCTTACCTTTTCCCTCTTTCTCTCCTGAATTCCCTATAATGTAGAATTCAACCTAAGCTCTATGCCTTGTTAGAAACTGTTAATTTAATACCCACCACTTGTGGTTCTCTCCTCTTCCTAGAATGTTCTGATTGACAGGACAGGGATCATGTACTCACACTTGGAATTGGGGGTTGAAGTGGGCCCTATGTTACACAAAATGCAGGTCCTATGAATGAATGGTAATTTTTTCCCAATCAAAATAAGGGTTCTATTGTCAGAATAAGTGCAAGTGGATGCTACTCAGGAACACACAGTAGATGCTCATTTTTTTTTTTAGATTTATTTTTGCATTCAAGAGCTGGGATACAGGCCAGAGATGCGGGAGGTGAGAGTACTCACCAGAGACACAGCGGGGAGCAGAACAGGCAGACTGACTGAAGTACACTGCTGAGGGGAGCAGCGGGCAAGTTAGGAGAGGTGTGCTTTGCCATATGGGTTGCTCCCTGGCCGGCCAGGGATCTAAGTTGTGCTGCAAAGGCTGCGGATTGCTTCAGAGTGTGGTGCTTAACCCCTTGCGCCACCTGGGAGGCCCCGATGTTCATTTTTTATCACTCATCCTGGGCATATAATAGCCACTGAATATATGACTTATTTTATTTAGGGTAATGAGCATGTAATAGATATCATATAGCTCTCTTTATTTTAAAGTCTCAAACTACCAAAACTGATTTATAATTCTGATCTCCTTTTTTGAATAATTTTAATAGCCTCTTTAAGCACTAACTTGAATTTCACTTAATATATAGAGAAAGTGATCTAAGAAGAGATTAGGTGATTGAAAATCATTAAAATATGTGTAAGAAAGAAATTTGGATTTTCTTTGCAATGGAACATCTTTGAAGTAGTGCATTATTCATATAGGATATTATAACTCAGGAAAGATTAGCTGAGGTACAGGTATGCCTCCCCTGCTTATCTGCTTGAGAATTTATCATTATGATGAGACAAGTGTCATGAGAGAACTGGACCCAGAACTGTAAAATTCAGTCAGTCTGTTTTGCCCAAGTCATCTTAATGCCATGTGGAGGTTATCTAAATGGATGCGGTCAAGGTGCTTTGTCATTTATCACTTGAAAATGCTCACCCATCTCAGGAAATTCTTAGCTTCATTGGCAAATCAAGTGAGAACTGAAGCTCACTGAATCTATCTAACCATCCCACATTTATGCAGGATAAATTTAGGTGTATGGCTCTAAAAGTCCTGCAGCAATCAGTTATAAGGATGAACCACGGACCATTAACTAAGTCTTATCATAAACCTTGCCATCTTTAGATGTGCCCTGTGTTATTTGCCTTAGAAATGGTAGTGTTTTGAGGCCAATAAAAAAAATTCAAAAGTTTATTCTGACCTTGAGTAATATAGATAAAAAATGAAAAATGTTTAGGGATCAGAAAAGTCATGATTATACTGCTCAAGTGAAGTATTTCTATGGAGTTGATATTCTCAAACCCTTGAGCATGTCCTGAATGATGGTTTCCTCTGTGGCGATTTGCCCCGAAAGTAGCATTTGTTCAGCATTCTTGAATAATCAATTGTATTGGCTGGTAAATGAGACCAACAATTGTTTTTAAAGTTATTGGCAGCTCAGTCCAATGTAGCCCAGTCTAAACTGTTGCTTTGAGTATCAATGGAGCATTGACAACCAAAGGTATCAGAGCAATTTGGAGAAAATACCAAGTGCTTCTTCATTTTTTTCTTTTTAAAACACCAAATGATTCTTAAGGTATAGAGGTTGGTTGCTAAGCCTAGATTTTATAAACACTAGCAGCTGAAGCATATCTGTCAGTTTTTTTCATAATTTATGAAAAGGCATGCTCTATTATTTCCTTGTAACAAATTGTCCCCAAACTGAGTAGATTAAAATAGCCATTTTATTCTGCTCAGTATGGAATGGGTCAAGAAAAAGAGAAGAGTTGGCAGTTCTCTTTTGGGTTCTATCATGTGGTTACAGTTAAGTGTTGCTCAATTTAGAAGCTTGATTGAGTAGGGCATCTAAGATAGTTTGCCCACACAACTGCAGTTGAAGCTGACTCCAAGCTAGAAGTTCAGCCAGATTGTATACCTGACCCATTGCAACTCCAGTGAGGTGGTCTTCTTATAGTCAGTTTTCTTATATGATACTTGACTTTCTCCTGAGTGAGACTCCCAAGAGAACAAAGCATAAGCTATACAGTCTGTTCAGACCTAGCCTCAGAGATTACATGTAATGTTCCCACATTATTCTAATGGTTACAAAGTCATTAAGAACAGACCAGATTCAGAGGAAGTGGACAAAGCACCCTCTCTCAAGGGAGGAGTGCCAAAAAAAGGACAGAAATATGTTTTAAAGTATCACAAGGGGTCTTCAGTGTGTACTTGGGAATAGCTTCCTCCTGCTGTCCAGGGTAATTCCTGTAGTATCCATGGTCCTAGTGTTTTGAAGTTCTTTGTAACACAGGGAGTTATGGAGACCCCATTTTTGTCTCGGTGTTCTTCATTGAGGTCCGGTATAAATACCAACATATTATTTCTCTTTTGAAGAAGTGCCACGAATTTTATCCCATCTGCTATAGAGGGAGAAGAATAAGAACTGAGAAGCTTTTAGATCTGATTCAAGGAACTGAGATGTTAAATCCACCTGTAATACAAAACCAATCTTACACAGTGCTATACAAATTCTGTACTGAGTTTGACAAGATTTTATTTTTAACCCAGCAAGTGAAAAACCCATTTGTACTACCTTGTTCATGAACAGTCACATATTAAAGACAAATAAGTGACCATCAGTAATATGTTGTCTGCTTTATAAAATCAAGAGAATATAAATTGTGCAGCTTTTTTTTTAAATAAGCCATTTTCTTCTACAGATCTTTAATACTAGCAAATCTGTAAAAGTCTATTGGTGACCTAGACTACCCAATGGAAAAATGAAATCTTTAGAACTAAACACTAAAATTCACATTTATCAGGGTTTTCTTTTCATGGTTTATCTTAGAGCATGCCTATGGAAGCTGTTTTGCTCAATATTCAATAGTATCACTGCTGTCTTTGCTCTGCTGGCCCCGTGGTGTTATCTATTATACAGAAGTGTTTGCTAGTTCTCTAATGAACTGATAAGGGCTCAAACACTTGCCCTCAATTTCATTTCTCTCGTGTGAGAGACAGTTTTTCAAATATATTGCAGTTTGTTAATACTGTTTTACATATGACAGTGAAGCACCTGCTTCCTCACAATTATAATAGTGGAGTATTACTAGCTCCAAGAAGACTAAATCTCAGAATATACACATGTAGGCTTTGTTTAATAGCATTCTGAAGAAACATGAGTTTCAAATTTCAAATGAGAGAGTTAAAAATGTTGTTACTTTTCTATCAGTTGAAAGAAAATAATTCTCCTTGACTTAATACAAGTGGAAATATTTCATATAATTTTAGAGTTTCATTTAAGATGTAAAGAAGATCCAAACATTTGAAAGATCAGTCATGCTTACACACTGATTAGAAAATAATGCATTTATATAAATAATTCCATAGCAAGAGGTAAGATGGTAAGAGTCCTTCAAAGACAAATTGTAAGTAAAGGGTAGCGGGTTTGCTATGTGTAAATGGGGTTTTCTTGGTTTGATTTGCTAATTATTTAGTTCTTTTATAATGAAATGTGTAGAAGAAATTGCCTAGCAGCTAAATTGGGAACTTAAAAAAAATTCATAGATGTACTTTTTATTATGCATATTTTAAGAGGAGACTATAGGAGCTGCACAGTTTTAGAAAAACAGATTAATGTGTTTCTTAAGCCTTCTGTCTTTCAAAAAACTGAGACAGTCTGGAGTGTCAAATTAAAAATGTTAAAGCAAAAAAATCTGCTACTATGAAGAATCTTTTTTAAAAAATTTAAGACAATGAGATCCATTGGTGAGAAAAAT
This sequence comes from Talpa occidentalis, assembly GCF_014898055.3. NCBI lineage: Eukaryota > Metazoa > Chordata > Mammalia > Eulipotyphla > Talpidae > Talpa > Talpa occidentalis. The sequence continues at coordinate 43,728,318 of NW_023600993.1, read as the reverse complement.
GGTAGTCCCTTTAACCTTTGAATTAAGACATGTAAAATTGGAAAACAAACAAAACAATATAGCTCCCTTGAAATAATTCATTTTGGGTTACTTCTTTTAAAACAAATAGAAAATTATCCAACAATGAATGTAGGAAACCTTTGCTGATTGTTGTTTTTGATTTAAAAACAGCATTTTGAGGGAAAAAATTAAGAATTACTACAATCTTTATTGTGCTATTTGACCCAAATTATCTGAAGCCATATTGTGATGGTGAAAAAAAATTTCTTGAAACTAAGATTGAGTGCATTTCTACATAGCTTACTTCAGAAATTGAGACAGATTTTTATAGAAACATTATTTTCCCTTTAATGATATAGATGTTTGAATTAATTTTTCCCAACTCCTTGCTAAGCTTTTTATAGTCTTTATGAGAGTAATAGAGAATGAAATTGGTAAGCAATGGAACCAGTAAACTCATTATAATGTAAAAGAATTTCACTGCAGGAGGAAAATTTGGGACACAGTGGAGATGAACAGTTTCCACATCAGTTTGATATGTTCTAATGTGTTTAAAAAGATGCAAAAATAACCTAAATGGAGGAAAACAAAAATAATTTAAACTCTTGATTACTATGTTATTGGGGGATTGTGAGATAACTTGTCTGGTAAGATGTATGTTTAAGTCCATAAATGCTTTCTGTATTACTCCTTTTTAAAAAATCAATATTTTGTGGTGACACGGAAAGAACACAAAATTTAGCCTTCCAATATATGGTTTGAGTTATAACTTTGTCATTTATTAATGAGTTACTCAACTTCTCTGAGACCTATTTTCTCCTCTACAAAATGAGGATAATAATGTTAACTGCAAAATCTGTGATGAGAGTGAAATGAAAAAAAATTGTATAAAATAATAGAATGAGTAATAATAATAAATAACAAAAATAATTGTATATTACATAATATATAAGTATAATATATTCTAAAATGTATAATCATATGTTATTTGTGAATATAATTATCTTACATGCATGAGTGGTCAATAAATAATATTTAATATTATTTTAAGTATTTTTATTAGAGATGATATTTTTGAAGGTATTTTCCTTATCTGAAAAATACTTACATTGCCATATACTTTTGAGTCAATTAAACATGGTGCATATAAGGGGCTACAGTGATGGTTCATAGGTAATATGATGGTGGGAGAACTACCCCCATATGGGATATGGGAACTACATATAAAAGAGATACCAATTACTGTACAAAAATGAACAATGATGTAAGGATATTGAATAAAAAAGAAAAAAAGTGTGCATATCTTCTGTGCAGTAATAACTATCATGATTAGAGGGACTTAGAGAAATGTAAGTATAACAGTTACTAATGTAAGATTAAGTAGGAAAGAGGGACAGACACCTGTCAAATACACAGTGTATTAAGTTATCAATTGCTACATAACAAATTATCTCCCAAATTATCAGATTTAAACAACCAACATTATCTCACAGCTTTCTGTGAGCCAGAGGTTAAGGAGCAACTTAACTGGGTAAGAAGACTCAGGGTCTCTCATCATCTGGTGATCAAGACATTGACCAGGACTACAGTCATTTGTAAGCTTAACTTTGTTCCTTTTTTCATGATCATTGGCAGGGGGCCTCAGGTCTTTGTCCTGAGGATCACTCTAAAGCTCTACTTAAGCGGCTTTACGACATGACATCTGGGTTCCCCAAGAAGAAATGATCCAAGAGAGAGCAAGATAGAAGTTGCAATGACTTTTATGACCTGTTCTTGAAAGTTACCCACTGACACTCCCGAAAATTTTATTAGTTGGAAGAGAGGTTGAGTTACTAAATTCGGCACAATCAGGGGGAATATTAAAACAATGTGGACATATTTTAAAATCATAAAAGTATGTGCAAAGTATAATTTGATAATTTGTGTTTTCTCTTTCAGTTACTATTGATTTGACATGCAATTAATAAGTAAAGTGAGAGAGTTTAAAGTAAAGCGAGAGAGTTTAAAGAACAATGAGAGTTTAGTAGAGTTGATAAGAGATACTTTTTAGTTGACACACTAGTAAACTGAGGGTGAGGATTAGAGTCGCTATCTGTTGAAAGGACTAAGCTTTCAGTCTCCAATATTAGAGAACCATCACCGTAATTCAAACCAAAAATAGATAAGTGTGGGCTAACGAAGCTCTAGGAAAAAAAAAGAGCAACAAGAAGATTTAACCCATCACAACCAGTACAGAGATGAGATTACCTGTCATGCTTAGTTAGGGTGGTTTTCATAAAGTTGCATTTGAGAGATTTCTAAGGCAGGGAAGAAAATCTATACATTAAATGTCTCAAAAAATATAAATCAAATATTGATTAGCCATACTAAATAAGGGTGTTTGGATTATCTCTAACATTTTTCCATATGGTCCTGGATACTATGATTTAGAGAAGTCACAGTTCTTTTCTAATTTGAGCTGTGTTCTGGAATTATTGTCAGAAGATTGCTTTCCCTGCTAATGTATAAATTACGAGAGTTGGTGTGGAGGAGTGTGGGTGCAACATAATACAAAGAGTGGCCAGCCTCTGCCTACTATTCACTTTGGACTTGCACTTATCATTAGTTGCAGTTAGTGGAAAAGGGTAGTAGTCATTTGCAGGGACTAAGAAGAAAAATCTGACATCAAGAAACAATGTTCCATAACCACAATGAAGAAATAAACACTAGGGAAAAATATAAAAAGAAAAAAATATATATATACTCTCAAAAGAAAAGTTTCAATTGTGTGACTAAAAGAAGATACAGTTTCAAACTTTTTGTTGTAAAACTTTTTGCATGTGAAACAGAGAAAAGAATAGAGCGAGAGCAAGAGAGAGAGAGAGAGAGAGGACGAAAGAAAGGAGAAAGGAAAAATAAGAAGGCTGCCATTTCTAGATAAATTGAGATTTGGTTTTTGAAATGAAAAAATTATATTTTATATATAACATATTATACATTAGGAGGTTAAAATAAAACAGTGGGGAAGAAGCAGGTGGACTAAGATTGTTAAAAAGGAAAATGTAGACTCCTTCCTGCACTGGTAGTGCTGACTTCAGTCTATTAACTGTTCCCTGCCTGGAATTTGGGGTCTGTTAGCCACAAATTTAGTGCATAAAGGCATCCAGTGGGAGGTGAGATCTAATTTTTTTGTGGAGGTAAAACATTTGTGTTGATCTTCCTAATTGTGTTTTCAGTAAAATTGAAGACTGTTACAAGAGTGGGAAATCAGCTGAACAATCATAAATAATTGGTCAAATGAGTGGCATTGCTGCTTAGTCAACAACATCATTTTAGGAGGCAATGGTGTTTAGGGAGTCCCCAACGGGTGCCTGGTATAAATGAAGCCAAGGCCACGATTCTGAGAGAATTACTAGGCCTGATTTCCTCAGGGCTCCATTGTGCTTAGCTCTGGGAGTGCATGACTCCTTTGTGCCACTGCTGCTGCAAAAACAGTCTTTCCTGCTCCTGGTTCACTCCCCTTGCTTCCTTTTTCCTTCTTTGAGAAGTTTAATTGCCCCTTGTCAGGCAACCTTCAGTGTGTGGAGCTAGTTTTGACCTTCCTTTGTAGGAATAGGAGGAATTCAAGGTCACCGCTGAGGTGTCTCAATATGCTTTGACCTTGAACCTTTGTCAGGGCATTTGAAACATGATACCATATCTAGCTTTTGGGCACTGGAGAGTCTTTCAATGCCAACTAGAGCCTCAGGACTAATCGTGATCCTCTAGCCCCCACATCCAATTTATCTGCAGGGCCTGTTGCTCCCACCTTCCAAACAGATTACAAATATAGCTACTTCTCCCCATATCCAGGATTACTCTCTTAACTTTTGCCTAGACTACTGGAATAATCTCTACTTTCACTCCTACCCTCTTAGACTGACAAGATGAACTTTAAATACATACACTCTCACTGCTTTAAAAATACCTTGAATAAAATTCAGACTTATTATCTCATTCCAACCTAAAGTTTCTGATTCCCTCTTACAGCATTTTTATACTGCAGCTACATGTCTATTAATGTTTACTTGGGCAATCCCTTTGCACAGAATGCTCTTTTCTCAGTTCTTTTTTTTTTTTTTTTTTTTTTTTAAATTTTCTAGAGGCATGTCTTATTTATTTATTTATTATTTGTTTGTTTGTTTGGTTTATACATGCACTGGGTACAGTCAGAAGCGTGGGAGGGTGAGAGAATTCACCAGAGCCAGAGCGGGGAGCAGAGCAGGCAGAAGGACCGAAGGACACTGCTGAGGGGAGCAGCGGGCGGCAGGAGAGGTCTGCGCACCATGTGGGACCCTCCTCTGGTGGCCGGGGAGCAGCCGGGGATTGAACTGGCTGCAGAGGCTGCAGGCAGCTTCGCAACCCAGCGCTCAACCGCTGCGCCACCGGGGAGTCCCTTTTCTCAGTTCTTAAACAATTGTTCCATCTGACCACTGAAGTCTGTGAACATGCCATCTCCTTAAAAAGGCCCTTTCTTAAAACCATAATGACTAAATAACAATTATATGCTGTTCTTTACCATACCCTTACTCTGCTTTAATTTCTTGATAAAATTTGTTATCACCCAATGGTGTTTATAGATTTATCATCTGTCTTCTCCACTAGAATACAATTACCATGAGGGCAGGGAGTCAGTTTTGTTCACTGCTGTATTCCCAGAACCTAGAATGATATATTGCATATCCAGTACATAAAAAAAAAAAATGTTGAAAGTATGAGTGAACAAATAATTACTACCATAAAGCTGCTGTATCAGTCAGACTGATTATCTCAGATTGAGTTCTCCAAAAATGATCACTACAATCTTCCATCTCATATCCTCTTTTTATGCTGTGAAATTGACACCGTTCCTCTGAGAGGTAAGAGTTATGTTCCTCCCTCTTGAATTTGGGTCAGTTTGTGACTGTAGTGGAAGTGATGCTATTTGGTGTCTGCTTCGAGGTCACAAAAAGGTGTAGCCTCCTGGTTCTGTTTGAGTCCTGGTTCTGTTTGAGTCCTGGTTCCATTGCTCTGAGAATTCAGTCAAGACACAGGTAGTAGCCCAAGCAGCCACAGCCACATGTAGGTGTTCTGCCTAGTAAATTCAGCTGAGGGCTCAGCTGGTAATTAGCATCAATAGTCAAACATGTGAATTAGGAAGATTGAGACATGGTTATAGCACTCAGCCATTGAGTAACCCTCACCCTCCAAATCTTCCCAGATGAAGTCCCTGACATTGTGGAACAAAGGCAGATGATACTGTCTGTGGCCTTTCTGAGTTCTTATCGTATAGAAACTATGTGAAAGATTATAACTTGCTTTTTGGCACAATGTTTTTTGGTTGATTAAACAAAAATATATAGCCAGAAAAATAAATGAACACATAACTGCCCAACCTCTTTCTGACTTCCTTTGGCTGTGGATAAGAAGCAGAACCAGAGCAGCCACTTGGGCTCAGAGATGGAGGCCAGTGCTAGTTTGTAACAAAATAAGAAGGCAAAAGGAGCCTAGGTCTCTGATATCATAGAGTTGCCATGTGAGTTCTGAGTGAATAGAAAAATATTTTATCCTGTCTCAGTTTTTGTTGTATTTGGGTCTTTGTTATTTTTGGGAGCAGCCGAGGCCTATGTCTTGTCTCATGCAAGAACCACCACCAATCATTTAAATACTTAGAGTGTACTAGGCACTGTGCCTTACATATGTTACATCATTTAATCTTCATTAAAGCTATATTGAATTAGGTTCTCTTATTATTCCCATTTTGCTGAAGGATAACTTGATCTTAGAGAATAAGAAAATGAGCTGTGATTTCACATTTAGGATGTAGCAGGTTTTGGATTTGAAAACAGATCAAAGGGACTTCAGATTCTGAGCTCTCTTACATCACCCTTTTGCCTCATATAAATTCAGCTCAGGCTTCCTTTCAGGAAAATTGGAAATAAACTTGTAAAGAGAAGAGGCAGAGGAGGAAACTTGTCAGCAAAAGCTTCACTTTGTCAGTGCAAAGGACAGCTTGTAGATGCTAAGATACACCATTTTTTTTTTTTTTTGCTGTGGTTGTGTATATGAATAATCAGAATAGCAAAATAAACAAATAGACAAGTGATCTGCCTCAATACAAAACATTTTTGGCTTTCTGTCCTACATGGTATTATTGGTACTTTGCATAACTGTAAAGTATGTATATGTTTTCACACATATGTGCATACACATACATCACTGCATACCTCCTCTCATGGTGTTGACGATTACATCTTGAGTTGCTGCAACTCAGTAGCTGGTTACAATTCAAAGTCTGAAGACAATTCAACAAAACCCTTTTATAATGCCTGTTACAGGTGATGAGTTACAAATGAAAGCAATATGGACTCTTGTTGAAAAAGGAAGTCCAAAGAATTCATTCATGCCTAGGAGATATTACAAATAATACTACCCATGTTGTTGGGAGAGAGTCACATAATCTCTGTTACCCTCACAATAGTAGAAACTATTACAGATTACGAAACGAAGGCATAGAAAGGTTAAATGTTTTTCTAAAGGTCACACAGCTAGGAGCCCTGTTTTATTGCCACGGAACGATGAGGAATACTTTGTTATTTGCTTTTCAGTATGAATGAATTTGTTGTATCAATTCATATTTTATTTATTGATTTTTAGAGGAAAACATTGGAGATGATATCTTAATTACAGGTAAAACATAAGGTCAATGATGTTCTTGCCATTTCTTTTTAAGGGAGGTAAAAGCTGCTTGACTATAATTCAGTTAAATGAAATCTATGTGATAATGCTAACTATCTCACAATGTTTGAAAATTGCAAATTAGATGGAAGTAATACATGGAATATCAAAGTGAATTATGAAATGATATAAAATAAAGAAAAACTACTTATGCTCTGGAAGGGAAATTCTTATTTGTTGTACCTTGTAGGATAGTCTCTGAAGCAAGAGTTATGAGAGTTGGGTGGTAGAAGGATGTCAAATGGAAGTAGAGTCTATAGCAAACAAGAACCTGAAGCTGTATGATCCTGTACTCTGAATTATATGGAGTGTTGTAAACCAAAGTTACCTCAATAAAAATAAATAAAAAAAATAAATTCATAGGGGGAAGGGGAAGAGTTATAAGAGCTAATTTTTTCCCACATGAGCAATGGATTAAATCCTTGGCCTTCCTTTCTCATCTTTCTTAGCTTTTGGGGTTTGGTACAAAGACTTAAATGATTCTCATGATTTTTTTTGAAGTGGGGTACAGGCCAGAGTCGCAGGGGGTGAGAAGATTTACTAGAGAGAGCAGGGAGCAGAACAGGCAGATGTACTGAAATACACTGCTGAGGGGAGCAAGGGTGAGACAGGAGAGGTCTGCCGCACCATGTGGGTCACTCCTTGTCTGGCCGGGGATTGAACTCATACTGCAAAGGCCATGGACAGCTTAACAGCGCTGGGCTTAACCCCCTGCGCCATCAGGGGGCCCCCCTCTCATGATTTTTTTTTTAAAATACCTTTTTTTGTGAGGCCAGAGGTGTGGGCAGTGAGAGGATTCACCAGAAAGAGTGGGGAGTAGAACACGCAGATTTGTTGAAATACACTGTTGAGGGGAGCATCAGGTAAGACAGGAGAAATCTGCTGTGCCATTTGTGGGTTGGGATTGAATTCAGGCCATAGAGGTGATAGTGCTGAGACTTAACCCTTTGGCCGAGACAGACAGAGAGAGAGAGAGAGAGAGAGAGAGAGAGAGAGAGAGAGAGAGAGAGAGAGAGAGAGTTATTTTCCTCTTCCTATAAGAGGGCCCAAACTGCATTACCTTATCTATACTTAATTACTTCTCAAAGGCCTAGTCTCCAAATATCATCACATGTGGGTTGGGGTTTCAACATGTGCATTTTGCAGGAAACATTTCAAGTCCATAGCAGTCATTTCAAACCAATATTTGTTTGCAGGAATATTACATATTCATGACAGTAGATCAAAAATACCAAATGAAAGATGAAAATAAAAATCACCAGCAGTTCTATCACCTGATTTAAGCAACAACTACATTTTTATGTATTTCCTGGTTTTTAAATGCATATCCCTTTCTGAAGTCTGGGTTTATACCATATGTTTAATTTTGTGTTTTGATATTTCCTTTCATATTATTTCTTTGGCAGTTTTCCATGTCATTCATTGAACACTTCAGGAAACAATTAAAACAATCATTTATTTAGCCATTATTTTTTGCTGAATATTAATTTTTCAGAAATAGGGTATGGAAGGTATATGACTAAGCATACACTTTGGCCTATATCTCTATTCTTTTACTGTAGATTTCTAGAAATAGGATGATTGAGATAACGATCATAAACTTTTACAAACTTTTAAAAGCTCTTACTTGATTTACACATTTCAATAGTTTTGGAGAATTTACCTATTCATTATACCACTGGCATGAGTATTATTATTAACATTACTACTACTATTGTTATTATTTTATTTAATAAATGAAAGTCACCAAATTATTAATTTGGAATTAGAAGTAAAAACACACTTGATATTGGTGAATGTATGTTAATTTTGATACTTTTTGTCAGTTGTAAAACAAACATAGAGCAGATTATCAGATAAATTTTATATCATTTCTTCAGGACAGGGTTTTTTTGATGACTTCTAATTTGTGTTGTTCAAATGTCAATTTCCGAGAAGTATTCATATTTGCTTTGCTGTACATTTGCTTAAGCTTAAAAAGCTCTCTATCCATCTCTTGCTGATACTCCAGGCCAGAATCAACAGGTCTTTCCTATGTCTGTTGCTTCGTTTTGAATTCTCTACTCTTGTCCACACAGATTTTCTGCACAGGATCAAGTTCCTTATTAAATGTCACTGCTGTCACACCAATGTTCCTCCTGAAATGGACTGAGACTAAATGACAGAGGAGAACCTGAAGAGTCTCTGAAGAACCACTGTGATTCTGTTATTTGTACTCAGTCCTGAGCTGCCACAACTATCACTATTACAGTTCCACTTCTGGTCCTTAATTTAGTAATTTGACAGGCCTTAATTTTTTTTTTTTTTTTTTTTAGTTGTTAACAGTGACCACCTCACTGATTTTCTTGGAGTCATATCCCACTTCAATCAAGCTGCTACAGAGTTACTAGAAATACTTTTCTCCAAAATATTAAACCTGACTATATCATTTGCCTGCTAAAACCACACTCCCTCTTGCTTACCAGATGAAATTTTAGCTCTGGAGTATGTCTTATCAGGCCTTTCATGGTTTTTGCCTAGGTCTTCAATCTCATTTTTAACCTCTCTCCCATATTCTTCTCTCCATTAACATAAGCCACTTAAGGGCCTCCCCATGGCTCAACAGTGGGTTAAACGCAGCACTGTGAAACTGTCCACAGACTCTGCAGCGCAGGTTCATTTCTCGGGCGGCCACAGAGAGACCCACATGGCGTGGCAGACCTCTCCTGTCTCGCCTGCTGCTCCCCTCAGCAGTGCTTTCGGTCTGTCTGCCTGTTCTGCTCCCAGCTCTGTCTCTGGTGAATCTTCTCACCCTCCCAGGCCTCTGGCCTGTACCCTAGCTCTTGTATAAATAAATAAATCTTAAAAAAAAACCACAACATTAAGCCACTTAAAATGCCTTGTTTTTAGACTTTTTTCCCTTTTCATAAGTGATTTCTTCTATCTTGAATGCTTTTCTCTTTTAGTTTGCAGCACTCGTGAAACCTGTTATTGAGAAGGCAAGAAGTAGATGGGATGATTAGCACTATAATGTCGTGTCCCCATGGAGACATGTCCCAGTCCTTCACGTGACAGTTGCACTTCTCTCTTTAAAACTCCTTCTATGATTGTGTCTCTGACAATAATTTCATTTAAGTAGCTTTCATACAATGTTTTTTGATCCTCTCTGGTTGCAGTGGTGTTTATACTTTTCTTCATAATGTTGAAGAATATCTTTCAGTCCACATTTGATTATTCTGTCTTCTCAAATATTTCTTGACATGACCCCAAATTTTTATAAAACTTGCATTTTAGTGTCTATATGGTGCTGTGACTTTGTTATGTATTGCTAAGCATTGCATGTCAAGAATGTTTTTGAGGATTCAAATTGCTGAATCAAGATAAGAGCAGAAAGAAAAGCAAAAACATGTCATATACAACACTCATCACTCAGAGTTGAATGGTAGAGTGCTGTAATGGGGACTTGTAGTCACCAACTGGGAATGTCTAATATACATTTTGGTTTTAATATTCATTATCTTTATGACTAAAATCCAATTAAAACATGAAAATTTAAAAGAATTAAATTACAGTACTCATATAATATGTATTACATATCATATCTAGATACTATTCTATTATATATGGATTTATATATTAAAAATTATAGGGACACATAGTTTCTTAAAGAATCAGAATTAAACACAGCATTGATATGTGTGTCATTAACCAAATTCTATTTGTATTTAAATGCATGCAAGTATCATCTCCTCTAAGAAATCTTTCTGATACTTCCCTTCCTCTGTGTCCCCTTTTATATAATTGATTTGTGATTAGTTGACAGGTTGAGGTGATTTATGATAAATTACAAGTATTATCATGATGACCAAACTTTGAGTAAATCAAGGTCTCAGAGTTGGATGGGGCTTATACATTGCTTTGTCTAACTACTCACTCAGTAGAGGAAGTGGCATGACTGGTAGAGGGTCACTTTATGTCTGCTATGACACCTTTCATTATTAGAAAATCTATTCTTCCTGTTGTATAAAAATATGTCTCAATTACAAGCATATGCGGTTCCGAGTTTTAACTCTACAGAATGAATACAATACTTTTTACAAAATGTACCTTCACATATTTGAGCCCAGAAAGAACATTTGGCATCTCTTTTGTAGCTAAACACCCCTTCCTCAGATGACTGGACTGGCCTCGTGCATGGTGCTGGTAGAGCAGAGTCTGCTGTGGTTCCAGGTCTTGAGAATTCCCAAGTTACAACTGAATAGGAGAGTATTACCCCTTTCCTTTCACTTTCTTATCTTGGATAGTTTGTTTGTCTGTCAGCTGAACTTCATGAATAAGTCATGAATCCTTTGACTGCAAGTATCAAAAACCTAATTCAAACCAACTTAAATAAGAAGAGGCTCATTTAAAGGGCAAATCTAAGGGGTGGCTTCAGACAAAATTGAATTACAGATGCAATACCAACTGGGTCCGATTCCTTTCTTCATCTCTCATTTCTATGCCCCTTGACTTAATTCCAAAGTAGGCAGAAAGTCAGTGGCCTTGCACTGGTATCATCATGATAGCTTGTGGTCAAAAATAAAACAGGGATCATCTCTTTGTTTCTGATAAAATACCTGAGGAGTTGGTTCTTCAGCAGGGGCTATGCCTATTCATACCCCACACCCCTCACTACCCCACAGCATGTTGTTTTTGGCAGGAACAAATGTGGTCAGCTCTTTCAGACCAGTTGGGTTGAGAAGATTTACAGTGGAATAGGGTCAGGGTTGGTTATCAAAAGGAGGTGCTCTTGGGCCTCCCTGGTGGCGCAAGGGGTGAAGCACTACACTATGAAGCAATCCGCAGCCTCTGCAGTTCGAGTTCGATCCTCGTCCAGCCAGGAAGCAACCTATATGATGAAGCAGACCTCTCCTGTCTCATCCGCTTCTCCCCTTTTCCGTGTACTTCAGTCAGTCTGCCTGTTCTGTTCTCCATTCTATCTCTGATGAATCCTCTCACTCACTCCACTCCCCCTGCATCTCTGGCCTGTACTCCAACTCTTGTATGCATAAATAAACAAATCTTTAATAAAAAAGGAGGTGCTCTTGGGATGCCAAACAGACATCTACCACATTACTAATAGACTATCTAGAAAGGATATGGCTCAAACATTCAAAGTCCAAAAAGTATAATGATATATGAGTGCGAAAAAACAAACAGTGGTCAGATGGAACACGATTTTATAATATGCAGGCTATTTTCAACTCAGTGTCCTGAAGTGAACCTAACACAGCATGAGGACTCAAAACATATTTTATTTGTAATATTGAGGAGCTGCCTACAATGTACTTAGGTTTTTAAAAAACCACTTTTCCTTGGGAGCAGTGTACGTTGGTTTATAGTCATAATGCTCACTTCTTATGTGTCCAAGTTACACTTCATTGTTTCAAGCAAGGTCATACTTTCTGTTCCATTTCTAAATCTATTCTGATTTGAAAGATTCCCTGTTGTGAGATACTTCTTTATGATATTTAAAAGCTCCATGGTGAGATGGAAGCTGAGCTAGATTAAAGTTGTACAAATCTGATTAACATCATCTGCTCTGTTTCAAAGGTCAGGTGCATGCAACGAATTTACTTTGAAATTATTTTGTTTATTTTGTGGGCATATACATCATGAGCTTTCTAAAGGTCAAAAGTAGAGTTTGTTCTTGGATTCTAAGGCAATCTGATTTCCATTTACAGTATGCTTTGGTGACCCTAAATGCAGAAGCAGGCCCAGTTAAGTCATACTTCAGTTTGTGTTTGGTTTAATTTTTTCATGAAGAAAATCCCTTATAGATTAAGGCAGTGCTGAAATATCATTTCCCCTAAATTACTTTTACTTGCAACTAGGTTTATAAAAGAATGCTACTCATATGACTCCTGAACTCTGTACATTAGTTTCATGCCTATTTTGTTTCTGGAGATGTAGGAGTATTTTTAGTCATCTAGTTTCTTCTCTTGAAACTAGAGAAAAAGATAGAAAAGTTAGTATTTTTGGGTTTATTAGCATTTACCTGGTAGGGGTCCTGACGTATTATTAATTAATATTTATAAAGTAACCACGTGCTTTATAAGAAAGAGGCTCTAATAAATCATATAGTTTATATTCATAAATATCAAGGATCTAGTTATATACACAAGGCACTTTTTAAAATATTTTAAATTATTTTTTCCTCTTACTATATGTACTTTACAAAGATTAAAAGAAAACCTCAGAGTATTTTGTATTCATGTTCATTAACATTCTGGTGGAATAATAAACCTCAAAACGATTCATGTATGAATCAGTGAGGCATGGCTAATTACAGTTTTCAACCACACAGCCAATAATATTCACCATGAAGCACGGTGTCTGTTAAATACATTTCTCTGAAATTTTGTTGGGGGAGAATGGTTGGAAATAGGAAGGTTGCAAATTGCAATTTTAAAATGTCTAAATATTTTAGGGGCTCGTACATTAAAAATCTCTTTCAGGCAAGTATTTATCACAAGCATGACATCCTGTTATCACAACAGAAAAAAAAAAAACCCACAGATTTGCTTTAAAAACAAAACAAAACAGAAACAACCCAAAGTCATGGGAATGACTATTTTCTATAAGGAAACCAAGAAACTTCTTAGAACATTAAGAAATAAAATTTACCATAAATTTTAAAAGTACGTTTTACATTGATTAGAAATGAATTGTCCAACTTCTTACAAAACCATCTTGATACTGACATTTCGTAGTCCATAAACATATTTAAAAGATGAAAATTTGAAAACATACAGAGGATACAGTAAAAGTTGAATATCACAACTAAAAGAGTCAAAGTTAGAAACACTTTTGTAATACATATTTAAAATCTTTCCTATTACCTCTTTTTGTTTATAACATTTCCCCTTAATACCATCCCTATTGGGGTATGTTTAATACTCAAAGACTATATGAATGAAAACACTATCATCCATGCTTTATATTTTCTCTCTGAAACTAGTGTTGTATCAGTTACCTGATTAATATATGGTTAAAAAAATAGTTTAGCATGGTCTAACATAGATTTAAAGCTGCTTTCATCATCAATTCCATATTCTTCCACCAGTCAGGTTCACAATCATTTGGGATGCTCCTAGTTTTCCACATAAATGCAAGTACAGCTGTACAATGTCTTTTTTTATAATTCTGAAATCCTAAAAGCTCTGAAAATCAAAGGCTGACATGATATAGGGCTATTTATAGTGTTTATTTATGTTTTATTAGGAAATATTAATATGTTTGATGACAAGGTGCTATCCCCAAGGTGCTCTGGAGAGTTATTACTGGATGGTATAGGCATATATTACCTTTGTAAAACCCCTCCCTCCCCAACGTACATTAAAAGTACATTTTACATTACATTTTTCTGAAGCACACCTATCTCAAAAGGTTTGGATGAATGATTATGGACCTCAAAAATTATATGTATAAGAAACAGTCCTTTTATGTTTACATAAAAAGATCATACTGTTTGGCAAGTACATTTATGGAATAGTTTGACATTTTCCCTCTGGTTGCTGTTGACCTTGTATCCATGACTTTTCCTCTCATTCCCTCTTCTCCAGCCAAATGTGCCTCATTGTTATTCTACCATGTGACAGTTGTTGCTGTCTTTAGGCCTTTACATTTATTGTTCCTTCTGTCTGGAGCATTCTTCCATAGATTTCCTCATGGCTGGCCCATCACTTCACTGAGATCTTTGTTCAAATGACACCTTAAAGAGTTATTCCCCACCACCTTATCCAAAAGAAGACTCATTTTCTCCTTCACTCTGCTTCCCACCCCCCACCCCCAGAGCATTTATCAATGCCTACGATATACTATATGCTTGTTTATAAGTGTATGGCCTGACTTTTCTACTATAAGTACCATGAAGATAGGATTTTTTTGTTTTTTACTTATTTATTGCTATATCACTAGTATCTAGAGTAATTCTTGACATACTGTGGATGCAAATAAATATTAGTTGAATGAATTTTTCCTTTTGCCTCATAGTTAAGGAATTCACCACAAACTTGCAAGTTTCTCAACTACTTTATAGCAAGCCAGGAAGTTAGCCTATAAAACTCTTATGAGCTGCTCCTTGGAACATTCCCTGCCTCTTTTACCACTGCCGCTCTAGGTTGTGGCCTCATGAATACACTCTGTCTGAACTCTGGCATTTGCCAAGTGCATGGGCCTAAAACTCCTTCCTCTTTCACTGTACCAGATTGACTTTCTGACATAAACTTTTATGGTATCACTTTGATTTGTTCACCTGTTTACCTTTATGATCTCCATTATAGTATAATACCAGGGACTACATCCTATTTATTGATGAATCCCAGCCCCTAGTTCAAAACATGAACTGAGTTGAAGTTGCATCCTATCCTGTAGTAAGTCCTACTAAGAAATATACTTTTTAATTTTTGGCTAATGCATGTGATGGAGTTTATTCTCCAGAGTGATGAAATACCTTTAAAACTGAAGTGAAAGCAGGGCAATGTGTTTAGAGGCATAAGTTCTTGAAAGAGAGTGATGAAAAAAACATAGCTTATCTTTAGCCACCCTAGTGAGAGCACAGCTTGGACACTGAGCTTAGTTTTATGCACCTTATGTTATAGGTAACAGGAAGATGATTGCAAAAAATGGCAGTAAGAAGGATTAACTGTGATTGTTTATGAGGCATAGTTAAAAGAAGACGGCATGCATATATTCACTAACTATAGGGAACAGACCAATTTCTAAATATATGATGAACAGACCCACCCAAGGAATACATTTAACATAGAACAATAAAGGGATAAGATGTGCAAATAAAAAAAGATAGGGAAAACTGCAAAGAATATCCAGCATATTGTGTGATGGCTTTTACTAGCAACCAGAATTCTCCAATAGCACCCAAATAGCTGAATGATTATAGCCTGAGAAATTTCTGAAGGAGCTAGGAATATTTGGGCACAATTGAGTTTCTCAACATTTTCCAACTTTGTTTTACAAAAGGAATAAATTACTTTTCTTCATTCTAGTACAATGTTTTCATATTAGATATCTTTTTTTTTCCAATTAAATATCCCCCAAGAGTCTTTTCTGAAAGTCTAATCCAAACACCTATAGTAGCTGAAGTGAATTATGCACAAGTTAGACTCTTCAACCTCAAAGACTAATCTGTTAGCTTATCAAAATTTCCAAGTCCTTTATTTATGTTTCTTCATTATTGTTGAATGAATAACACACACTGTCTTTAGCAATACTTTTCAAAATTTCCTTTTCCTCTTTCTTGATCTCATTCCTCCTCTCTCTAACAAACTCAAGTTCCCCTGAAGTCTTTCCTTCAGTCCCCATATTTTAGGTTTTTGTTGTTGTAGTTTTTATTTCATTTGTGTGTTCCAGTGAGGATTTAGAGTGCATTATTTTAATTGTTCAACTGATGAGGTATAAAAGGTAGGAGGCTGCTTATTTTCTTTCTATGTATTTACTAAATTTTCAAATTATCCTTATTCTGCTAGTCCCAATGATATGAGCTTGTGCTAAGGAAAAGCCACAGGTAGCACATAGCATTGGTGTCCTGATGGTATCCCCTTACTATTTCAGTGATCAGAAGTGCCAGATATTTAGCAATGCCTGAAAGGAACTGCCAATTATTGGTGTTTGGGAGATAGTGTTTAAATAATCCTGTTTATTGTCCCTTTGGTAGGATCAGCTCAGTCTAAGGCAAGTGTTGCACACTGTTCCTAGAGGAGATTTAAGCTCCAATCACTCCTTTTAATAACATGCTTGACAGTGCATCTTTTTTTGCCTGTCTTCAATTCCTTATTTTACTTTCTTATTCTTTTACTGGTATTTCCTGCAATTACCTCCAAAACAAACTACTTGGCTGCCTGTCTCTGGCTATGTTTCTGGGAGAACTCAAACTAAGATAGCATCTCCAGATGATCATTAATCAGTTGAGCTGTAGATTGTATAGGTATCTTCCCAGTGATTGTCTTGGTACTTGTATGTCTTGCATCCAAGACAAGTGCCATGTCCTAATGCTCTTTGTAAATGTATGCATTGCTAAAGGTCATGGTTGACCTTCAGCTCAGTAGACAACATCATTCACATGTGTACTGACACCTATGTGCTCTAATTGGGCTGCCCAACAATGGTTTAATAATATTAGAGACCAATGTGTAGATTCTGAGTATGTCCATGACATTTGCCTTTTGATTACTAAATAGAAGATGTAACGGCTGTAGATTCATTCTTTTCAGGAGAACAGTCTAATTTTCAAGATTTTCTGTTTCATAAGGTTCAGTGATTTCTTCCATGTTCAGTCTGGCTGCTGACACGTGTTGAAATCTCTCACACCAATCAGCTTAAGGAAAGCTGAGACTGCTGAGCTGAGTATGTACTCATGAAAGCTAGGCAGAAATGTTGTATTATAGGGAACAACCCCAGATTGACAGAAGATTAGGCTAGGAAGCCTTAACAGAGGTTTTAATCCCTATGCACACAATCAGTCTATACACATATCGATCATGTTCTTACTGTTTTATATGTAATTGTTTTCAATTCCAGGTAGTTATTTATAATTCTCTAATATTTTATGTGGTCATGGTGTCTGTGTGATGACCTGTAAACTGTCCATAATCTACTTCGACTTTCCCTGACAATCAAGCTTCCAAGGACATTAATGTTTCACACCAGGGCATTTTGTAGAACAACTTCCTATTCTCCATGGGGTTCGAACATCAGAAAGGATGAGAGATCTAAGACTTGGAATAATCACCAGCATATAATGAAACAGCTCAAAGAAAAAGTGGGAAAAAAAGGGAAAGGTGCCAGAGAAAGGAGAAGGTGTAGCTTAGTGTTTGTCCAAGTGTAATTGCAGCTTGGTTTTCTCCCCCAAATGATTAGCAACTATATCTTTTTCCTTGACCCTACGATTATGAGGGAAGGGAAGAATAGGAAACAAAGTGAAGAAGAGAGCTCTTCATAATACATAGCATGTTGGAGTGTTAGGAATCTAAAGAGTAGGATTCTCTTTATTTATGAGCTATATGACCTTGTGAAAATTATTTAGCAATTTTGCAATTTATTTTTTTTTAAAGATTTATTTATTTATTTGTACAAGTGCTGGGTACAGTCAGAAGTGCGGGAGGGTGAGAGAATTCACCAGAGCCAGAGCTGGGAACAGAACAGGCAGACTGACGAAGTACACTGCTGAGGGGAGCAGCGAGCCGGGCAGGAGAGGTCTGTTGTGCCATGTGGGACCATCGCTGGTGGCCGGGGGATCGAACCGGTGCTGCAGAGGCCGCATACAGCCTTGTAGCCCAGCGCTCAACCGCTGTGCCACCAGGGGAGGCTCCAATTTTGCAACTTATAACAGCATTTATAGCAAAATTAAGTTTACCTCCAATATACCAGCAGACCAGGAGTATCTTGAAGTTAGGGAATGGGTCTGATCCGACAAATTCTCCAGCACCTACATGGGAGAATTCCTCTAAATTTAAAAAGGGTCCCACGCGATGGTCAGAAATGGATTTAGTTCATCTGCACAAAGGAGAGAAAATGTAAAAGCTGCTTTAGATTTCATTCAGTTATCTTATATATATATATATATATATAAAACATGCCGTCTATATATACTGTATAGAATATTGACATATGTAATAGCCAATGTATATTATATACATATTATATTTATTTCTAGGTACTAGAAATACTGCAACTGTAACAGGGTGGTCCCCAGGAAAGGGGGAGTTTCCCTGCCCCACCCAAGGAAGGGTGGAGCTGAGCAGAAAGAGGAGAAGCTGCAGAAGAGACTGAGGAAGGAAGCAGGATGGAACCAGGAGACCTGGAGGAGGCGCATGGAGCCTAGAGACACGTGAAGAAACTGCGCTTGTCTTTTGGTTGTGGACTGGGGTGAGACCCATGGGGAGGTGACAATGGCAGCTTTTATCCTGATGTTGATTTTGCTGTTTTCCTTCCGGGCTTGTCCGGTTGTTTCTGACCCTTTTCTGTGGGTCCCCACTGGAAGATGCTTTAGACTTGTGGCAGGCTTTGGGGCCTTGCTCTGGGCCAATCCCATTTGGATGGACTTTTACCCACGAGGGGACGGGTAACTTTGGGTGCTTCATTTAGAAACTAGACTCTGCCTTACCTGTATTGTTTCCCAATTAAAGTTCCTTCCCATTAAAGTCTCCTATGTTTTGTGTTGATGCGGCAGATGGCAGAACCCATTTAGAATAGGCAGGTTTGTGGGGCTTGGGCTGCCCCTCTCCCTGTCCTATAACACAATGACCAGAACAAAAAACTCCATCTGCTTGGTTCTTTCATTTTAGCTGACAAGCTAAAAAAGATAAATGTGCTTGGTAAGGACAAATGCTAAGGAGAAAAATAGCACCAATGAAGAAAAAAAAGCAGGGGGTGGGGTGGAGAAAGGAAGATGTAGGGGAGTTGTGGTGCAATTTTAGTTAGGATGCCAGGGAAGGTCGTGTAGTCATAAACTGGATCAGTTCAAGACCTGCAGACCTCATGTTTTGAGAGAAACAAAGGAAGGCTTAAGAGTCAAGAAAGATCCAATGACTGAAGTGAAAAGAAATCCAGTCAGCTAGGATTAGTGAAGAGGTAAATTAAACGTGTTTGAGAAGAAAGAAAGGAACAAAAATGCAACATAGCCTAAAAAAAATCGTGCTTCTTTTCCCTGTGGGAAAAAACACAGTCCGTGACATTTATGACAAAACTCCTTTCTAAGGGCAATCCTTGCCTTAGTTTGTCTCCTGTGAGGGACAGGGTTTCCCGCCTCTAAAAGGGGTTAATATCACAACAGGTCCTGATTGGCCCAGCGTAGGCGCATGCTTTGCGCCTATTGGTTCCCACACTGGTCCATTTTTTTAGTCCTGCCTCTTCCCCCCGCGGGGCCTTATGGGAACTGTAGTTTCCGCGTCGCTCGGTCCAGTCTCGGGACTTTTGCCCTCCGTTCCCGATTCCCTCAGGCAGCCACCCACTGGGCGCGAGCCTAGGCGCCGCTCCTGCCCCGCGCTCCCTCCCTCTGCCTTTCACTTCCCAGCTGCCAAGATCTTGGAAGGTAGGGGCGGGGGGTCAAAGCCCAAGTCGAACAGTATTTCTGGGACGCGGGTCACTGTTTCCACAAGTGTCTGGTCAGCACCCTGGCTGCCCATTGGGGCGGGGACTGGGCCAGCGCTGCTGCTTGGGAGGTGGGGATTTGCCGGAGGACCCTCCCACTCCCGAGCCATTTCTTACGTGAGCATCTGCCCTAACCCTAACCCGCCCCCTCCACTTCTTTTTATAAGTGGGTAGACTGAGGCACGAGGACAGGTGAGTGTTTCAGGGACTCCCTAGCTCCCGGCCCTGGAGAGAGGTAGTAAACTGCCCCTGGCTGCTTTAGAATGGTTTGTCATTTTCATAAGGAAGTAGCAGAAATCTCTGCCCGAACAGGTTTGTATTAAACATCCAGCTCTGGGTTTCCCCAAAAGGGGGTTGAACACGTGCGTTGACTAGAAGCAAAGTAAGACACCTGAAAGGCAGTATTTTGGGAAGAATTTTACGTTTGGCATTTTAAAAACACACAAAAAGTACATTGAATTCGTTATGATGGGAGAATTGATCAGTATTCTGGGAATTTTTTACACCAGTTTTATGGCTTAATATTGCTTCATAGAAAGATGAGAGGTTTTAAAAGGGTATATTCCCACGTGTGGGAACAAAAGAGGCACGTTAATGGAACGACAGCAGGATTTGGTGCTTCCTCTGTAAGATCAAATTCTGTGACTGCCTTGTGATCGTGGAGTCACAGTGCTTATCTGGGAAAAACCGAGCTTAAGTTGACTGAAATGAGAGCTTGCTTGTGAAAGTCTGACACTTGCAAACTCTTTGCTATTATTAGTACTATTACTACCGTTATTGTTATTCTCTAAGAAATGTACTGGAGACCAGCAGAAAATACGCCCGATGCTGGTTTTAGAAAGGCTCTGACATGTACTGGGTCCGGGAATATGAGGAGCAAGCGGCCCCTCCACCCCAGTTACACCGGGTTTACCCAAATTGTGTTTCTCGCTGCACCTTACGGCCTGCGGCCTGAGCAGCAGAGGGTTCTGGGAGTTGCAGTCCGGCCTCTATTTTCCTAAAACTCCGCCTTTAGCCGGCCAGGCACGCGGCGAGGTGTCTGCTGGGAAATGAAGTCTCTCTTTCCACCGCGGCTAAGGAGACACCGCTAGGCTCGGAACTACAATTTCCATGTGGCTTTGCGTTCTTCGCTGCCAGCTTCTGTTTGCACAAGAGAGTTGAGATGACAGAGATGTTTAGTAAAGATGCCTTTGCTGTTGTCGTCGGTGATTGTGTATGTTGTGCTTAGTGTTAGATAGGGGGTTATTGTGTATGCTGATAAAATATTAGATAGGAAATGTGCATGGCTAACACCGGACAGGTTGCAGAGCGTGTTCATATTATCTGCTTTAATCTTATCTCCCATGTGGATGAGGAAAAAACTTGAGAAGGTGATTTGTCCACAGTCACACACCTGGTAATAAAATTTTATATATATATATATATATATATATATATATATATATAATAGGGAAATATATATCGCATTTAGTTGTTATCTTTTAACACAAGGTTGACGAAAGCTATATGACAAAGAACCATTTTCATATGCATTTCATGTGTAGAACTACGGCAAGGAAAGTAAAGTAACATGTCAAATTAACTTAGCTAGTGATTAGAAGTACTGGAATTGTAATCCAGTCCTCTTGACAGTACCTATTTAGAAAATTACTACCCTATAGAGCTAGAGGAGCCAACAACCTTTTTGAATACAGAATTTTGAATCTCTTATATCAGATTGTTTCTGTAACATTATATTGCTTCTTAACATTAGAGTTGCAAAAGCCTTTGAGATTATTCAAATCTAACGAAAACGTCTTGGAACAATTCCTGGCATATAGCAAAATTCCCAGAGATGTTAGCTGTAGATAGATTTATAACACCTTTATTTTAGAGATGAGGTAACTGGCCCAGGTGGTAAAGCTATTTGCCCAAGATCATGCAGTTGGTTTGTATCAGAGATGAGACTAGATCCAAGGTCTTATTTCCAAGTCCAAGGTATTTTTCATTGCTCAGTAGTCAGCAAACAGGAGTGCCACAAGTGAAGCTGTTTAGAAATGATTTCTTCTCTGATTTGTTTTTCCAAGGCCACAAACCAGGATGAATGCTTGTAAGGTCTGTTGTTAAGGTTGTAGTGTTTTCTTAACTCAATAAAGATTTTTGGAGCATCTTTGTATGTTAATCTCTGTTCAGATGCAGGGACCACATAGATGAAAAGTAACTAGTAGTTTAGGACTGGAAGGAACTGCTGAATCATCTAATCTAATGCTTTTATTTAATAAATGAGGCTTCATGAAGTGACCTTTTAGGTTCATGAGATTTTTTTTTGTGTGTGTGTGTGTGTGTGTGTGTGTGTCCTCCTATCCTTATTCCTGTGAATGTTTGGTGGGGAGTTTTAGGACATGTTTCTGTGTTCCCATCCTTATTCATATGTACATGTGCTTTCAATATGTTTTATTTCTATTTTAGGAATTAGTGTTGTTTTAGTCCCGCATATTGTCTTCTCTTTTCCTCTTTCAGACCCTGTGTTTACCTCCACATACATTAAAATATGACCTTCTAGTATGGGGAATCAGAAATGGTCATGAGTTGTTTGAATTATATAAAATTTTTGCTTTAGAAGACTTATTGGCCCTTTCAATTATGTGTTCACAGATAATAAATCAGGTAATTCATCACTTATATGGGAAAAATTATTTCTACATAATTAGATGATAAAGTAATGGTTTTGTAAATTATTGTTTAAACATTCCCAAGAGAGTTATTATGGGAGATATTCTCCTCATCACTCCAGGTCCCCACCAGTACTCTCCTAATTGATGGTCTGTCTGATCATTCAGTTTCCAGTTCAGGGCCTGACCACTATAAACACTGAAAAAATAATTTTGAAATTGCATTTATAAGCACTCCTGAGCTCTGTTCCTGCATCTTTTTTTGAATCTCAGTTTTTCTTGAATCTCAGTTTTCTCCTTTAATGTAGAAATGTAGCTTTGAAATATAAGATGTAGCAGGTTACTTTCCTTTTGATCTACAGAGCAGCAAAAAAACCTCAGCCTTTGAGGTGATCCTCCATGGGGTGTTTTCTTTGGGAATGTCCATGTGTATGATTTCTCAGATGAGAAAGTGATCCAAATAACAAAATAGCAGAAAAGCAAGGAAAGTAGTAATCTATGATTTAAATCCCAGACCTGCCTCTTGGGCAGGTTACTAAGTCCGTGGTTCCATTTTTTTAATAGGATAATAAACATTTCTCCCTCATAAAGTGGTGATAAAGATTAACTAAGGTAGTGTATTCATAGCTTTGAACATTCTACCAGGCACTCAGTAGCCTGTATTCAGTAGATGAATGATAGTTCTTATTTTTGTTGCAGTTGTCAACTTGATATAGGTATCCTCCTCTTTTATGTTTCTCCACTTTGCTTGTATGAAAGACCTACATAACTACCTGTTTGCACTAACTGCAACAACTATGAAGAGGCATTTCACTTTAATCTTAAAGACAAAAAATGAAAATGGCATTTAGCATTTATTTTGCAGTAGCTGTTGTAGAGGGAGCTTGAACTCTGAGCTGTGAGAGTGGTCCTCCTAAGCTACTCCCCTGGGAGCTACTTTACTGCTCATTACTGCTTTTACTGTATGTTAGTGTTGTTTTAGGTTTTATGTGTTATTTGGTATGACTCGGTAGATTTGGGGTGGGGTGCCTGGAATACTAAAAAAAAAAATCATAAGTGGAAAGTAATTGCTTTTTCAGTTTAGGGTTTAGGCAATTTGGTTTACCAAATGTTTCATAGGAATGCTCTACTTTTGGATTGTGGAGGAAACCTGAATATGAAAATATATCAGATTTACTCAGCATTTAAACTTGAAGCAGATACCTGTTTTATAAAGGGATTTGCCATTTCTTTTTCTTTGAGCAGCAAGCTTTGCCTTCACATTTAAAATATGACGTTACCCACAACTTGTGATAACCCATCTTGTCAGCAGTGACATTCTTTTGTGTGGGCAGAGAGATAGTGAAGCTTTTGGCTTTGCACCGTCTGCTGAGAAGTCCTTGATCTATGTTTCTACTGATATATTAATTCTTGGGTTGAAAAGTAGCCTGTTCTGTCAGTGGGGCCTTCTGTCCACTTCTAGAAAGAATGAGGTCTATCTTAGGTGTCTCAGGGTTAAAGTGAAGCAGTTGTCATCCAGCTAGTGAATAATTCCGGAACAATGGTCATGTGGTTTTGGCAGTGCATCTTTTTAAAGATGACAACTTCAATGGTCATGAGGTTACTGATAATGAGATGAATTATAGAAAGGGGTGATGCAGGGAACAGGGAAGAAGGACACAGAAAGGAGCATCACAGAAAGAACAAAGAGCAATGGGTAAAGGAGACAGTTGATGTCCTCACTACTCCGAAGGTCAACACATTTATGCTGATCCTAGATCTGTGCCAGGCTCTTCCTGCATTATTATGTGCTAGCAATACGACTGCGAATGTGACTGATCTAGAGATGGTCTTTGTAGTAGGTATGGTAAATAAGTTGGGGAAGAACTTAAAGGAAGAAAGGGAGCAAGCGAGAAAGGTGGGAAGTTTTGGGGGTTGATGAGCAGAAAGAAGATCTCTGTGCCTGGGGTTTAAAAATTAATGAACTGGGGAGTTGGGGAGAAGGTATTAGAACTTTGGACTTTGTTCCAAAGGCATTTAGGAAAAGTGTTTAACAGTTTTCAGTGGGGGAAATGAAATTATTGAATTTTCTTTTTAAAAAGTATATCTGCAACATGAATGATGAAATAAATAGAGGCAGTAGTTGATATGGGAAAATCAGGTAGCTTTACATTTCTCTAAATTTAGTTTGCTTATGATTCTCCTACAGACCTTAAGTGTGAGTTCTGATTCAGTAGACCTAAAGTGACCTAGAGATTTAGTTGTAACAATCTGATGCTGCTGAACTATACTTTCAATCGCAAGTACTTAGGAGACTCTTGTGTGTTGTTGGTAGGAGCTGATGGTGGTTAGGAGAGTGCACTCTAGAGAGTAAATGACCTGGATTCCAGTCTTGATTTTACCACTTACTTGCTGTGTATTTCTGGGGAAAGTGTCTCAATCTCTCTGAGTCTCAATTTCTTTATTATCTGTGAAATAGGTTTTAATTTTTATTATGTTTTAAGATACACAACTTTATGTACCTATCTTTTTATGTGTTTATCTTATTTTGAATATTAGTGGGAATAGCTTATCGTTAATTCTGGGATTTCATCAATCATTTGTAAAAAATTGAGTATTATGGGCAAATAAATGCATTTCTCCCATGTAAATAAGTCTCTTTAAATGTAATGGAAAAAAATCAGGACTCCTTATATCATCTTATATTTGATTAATCTGGGAATTTGAAGCATTTGTCTCCTGTTGTAAACTTGTTGAATCCAATTATTTTGCCTTCTTCTTTATGTATATTTAACATGCTTGGATTGCCTTCCAGTGATTCACAACTCTCACTGCAAGTTAGGGTCCCATTCAGATAAATCAGGCAGGGAGGCAGTCCTTGTTATTTTCATTATTATGTTTCCCAGGGTAATTCTGAATTGTATTTAGGATTGAGAACCATTGATTCTAACATGAAATGAATCAGATACAATCTAATAGGTGAAAGGCTTGGATGAGGAATGAAATTCTAGGAGGTAGGATTTTTCAAGGCTTTTTGAGTAAGGAGATGGATAAGCCTTAACACAAAGGTCTCCTGGAATTTGACAAACTGTAGATTGTGCTGTGGGCTCTCTTTGAGGTTAGTTAACAGGAAATGCCTTTCTTTTTCTAGCTGTGCTCACCTGAGTCAGCATTGTCCTTAATGTGGAGTTGTAGGCTATATTTTTTTTCTGGGTATTTATTTGTTTGATTCTTCATAGTTCAAAAAACAGAACAAAACAAAAGAAATTATCAACCTATTAAAACTGTTGAAGAGAAGCCATGTTACTCGCTTTTGTCAATTGTGGCAGTGTTAAAGAAAATCAGACTGTGGTGATCTGTCATCCTTCAAGCATTTTCCTGCTTCAGCTTTCCCCCACCCCTCTTTATTATCTTGCAGGACTTAACTATAAAATTGGGTAACTAGAATGAAACAATGGAACAAAAATACTCAAACCCAACTTAAAGGCGGAAAAAAACAAGATTTTTCATGAGTTGACAGGTTGTGGTTCAGAGCACAGGCCCACAATGCTCAACAGGCTGGAATGAAAATTGCTGTAGAAAAGGAACCAGCATGTTTGATTCATGGTTAAATGAACAACATTTAGAAGTGGGGGTGGTGGTGGTGGTCAATTTTGTGGCAGTTCTGGACCCAAATTTGACTTATGCCATGATTGAACAGAAAGCAACCAGACTATCAATTTGCATTTTTCCATCATTTCTTTGTTCCCCCAACCCCTTAAATATTGGCCAAATCCCTATTGGGGAGACTGATTTGAGCCTTGTTTCCAGTGGCTGTGCCAGGTAACCTTGTAATAAACAATTTTTTTTTCTCAAAAACTGTGCCATTGGGGCCCACATTAGGTAACAAAAAGTTTTAAACTATCATTTAAGAAAAAAAAAAAGATTTTTACTAGTAATGTTTTTACATACTAATTCAATAGCTTGGAAAAAACCATTGCCACAGAGGCTAGTAACAATAAAGTATTGTTTCTTTTTTGATTAAAAAAATTGCATATACCCTCCATTTCAGGAAAGAATAATTTGATTTAAAAAACCCTTTAATTTTCTGGATTATCCAAAATATGTGGGGACCCTTTTGTGTATACTTTTGTTTGTATCTCAATATTTGCATTTAAAAATCTGTGTCCAGTGTCTCTGAGCACTCTTGGTCTGAATTTATATTACCCTCCTCGATGATTTTATTTTTCACCATTTTCTGAACTTCTCTACTCCCAGGAGGTTCATTTCACAATATAGCAGCTTTATTTTTCTACTGCATTGACTCAATGGAGATGAAAAGAGTGGGAAAAAGTGTTTTTGCTTGAAGTTTTAATAGAGTTAAAATGACATATTTTAGGGGTATTTTGTATATGTGCCAAGGTTTTCTTTTAATGATAAATAAGGAGGAATAGGAGAGAAAATTGAGAAACCAGTTAAGAAGTTTGCAAAAGACATACATTGATGGTAGTCTGGAACTTAAAAACTCAGAGACTTTTTGTGTTTATTAATGTTCCTTATTATGGATTTACCTGTTTTTATTAACAATCAGATTTCCATTAAAATTCAGTATATTTTACAGTTTTTCAGATGCACAGCTATTGGAATAAAAACCCATCATAGATAATGTGGAATTATATCTGTACCTGGTGAGGTTTAATGCATGCATATTTTAGTAGGGTACAGGCTGGAGGGCAATATGGTCTGCAGTCATCTAATTACTGAAGTTTGTGGTATGTGGTAAAAACCGGAATTTGTATTTTTTGTGTAAGATGAAGTCTGCTCATATTTTCTCATTTGAAAAAAAATTTGCTGCCAAGTTAAGACTTCACACCAACTGCAGTATCATACCTATTGTTGATAGGTTGTAGCAGGAGGTGTTTAAGTGATGCCTAGATATGGGAGTTTATGTATGTGCTTGGAACTCACAGGCAGGGGGAGGAACTGGAGCCTGTTAGAATAAGGTGATTGCAACCCTGGAGCCATGGCAATTTCTGCACAATCTTTCCTAGGAAATTGACTGGTTAAAGAAGAGGAAGTGATCTGAAGGACAGCAGGGAAAAGCAAAGAGGGGAAACAAATGCAGGGTATGGAAGGGGTAGAACATCAAAATGATGGTTAGATGGAGGGGAAGGGAAGGTTTTTTTGTTTTTACAAATATGTATGTGAATGGTGCCCTCCAGGGTTGGACTGAGCACAGCTTGCATGACATGGCCATACACAGAGAGGCCATGATTAATTACTACTTCTGAAGGGGGAATGCCACTGGGGATACAAAAACAACTGGTGACCGCTGCAGTTTGAACTCCCAGTTGTTGGGCTGCTGGCTGATGGGGGTGAAAGCAATACCAGAAGCTTCAAAAGTCACATAAATCTGCAACTAAGTCCCTCTTTTGGCTCTTCTGAGCAGGACAGAAAGCTTCCTCTAAGCTAAGGCTTCCTCTAGGTCTCTTGAGCTTCTAAGAGGCAACAGGCCAAGAGGAATTAACTGTGTTTAACTTCCTAGTGCAGATGGAACAGCTGGGTCCAACTCCTAAATGTGGGGGCTGGCTGGAACTATATGCACGAGTCCTGGTGAGGCCAGAAGCGTCTGCATTTCTAACAAGCTCCCAGGTGATGTAGATGCTACTGATCCTGGAGGCCAGATTCAAGATCTTAATGGTTTCTACTATGTTGCCATTGCCTTAATGTAATGAATGAGTAGTGCTGTTTAGAATTCCTAAATACATATATCACTATTACAGACTGAGGGTGATCTTGAGCAAGTTGTTTAGCTTAGCAGCATTTTATTTTTCTCTGTGAGATGGACATAGTAGTCCCTACCTCATATGAATTAAATAATAAATATAAATATTATTAAAATAATAAAATATTAGTATAGACCACTCATATAGTAATTTCTCAGGGTTTAATATTATCATTATTCTATTTCATAATGCAATACATTTGTATTATGTTTGAGATCAGAGATCCGGAACCATATACCTAAAGTATGTGGCTTTCCTAGTATTGTGTATATGAACATGGACAAGTTTCTTAGGTAAGTGTCAGTTTCATCATCTTTAAAATGGGGATTATAATGGTAACTACCTATGGGTATTATGAGGAATGAATAAGATTGTATGTATAAACCCTATGGCATTATTTGCTACTCTCCTGATTATGAATTCTAATCACTGAATTTGAGAGGTCTGCATATGCATCTTTTGTTACTTGGGTTTATCCTGGTTTGTGAGCTCTTGACAGTAGACTCTATTTGTGTAGCAGGAGTAGCTCATAACTCCACTAAGTCCAGGGCAGGTAAGTAGAGAGTGGGGCAGGGATCTGAACAGGCAATTTCTTGCAGTTAAAGTAAGCAGATCAATAGAGAGGGGAATGACAGACAACCTGGAAACAGGTCCAGGAGCAAATCTGACTCAATGCTGAAACTTGCTTATCCTTTAGCTCTTGGGTCCCACTGGGCTCCTGCCTTGAAAACCTCTGATCTGTCTGGTACCCATTCCCAAACTCCAATTATGTTCTTGCCAGTTCTTTTTCGATATGAGCCATTCCCTTGTTCACCATTTAGTCACTCAATCAGCATTCACTGAGACTTATTATAAGTCAGGCAGTATGCTAGGTGTGGATATATATTGGAACAAGGCAGGCATAGTCCTTGCTCTCATCATGACCAGTGGAAGAGATGGACATTATACAGGTAAACAAGTGTAATTATAGAATCCCAGTTACTGGGAAGGAAGAGTATAAAGTACTGTGACAATGAAAGGGGCTGGGTACCCTATTTATTAAGATAGGGCAACCAGAGATGGGGAGCTGAAATTTGAATTGAGATTCAAGTAAAGAATGGAGGGAGGCAGCCGGATGCAGAGCTGCCAGGCAGAAGGAACAGCTTGTACCAAGATGTTGAGGTGGGAAAGAGCTGACACTTTTAAAAGGTTAAAAGAAGTCGTCTGTGGCTTGATCATAGAGATTGGAGGGGAGGGACTGGAAGCTGATAAATTTGGCCATTAATGGTAAAGACAGGTCACATAGAACCTTGAGGTCAAAGTATAGAGTTTGGATTTTATCCTCTGGGTTACAGCCCTGTTCCTGAATCTTCATACATTGGTTGGAGCTTTGTTTCTTCTAGTCTTCCCTTCTGCTGACCAGCTTCTCCACTGAGAGCCTGCTTCTAGACTTCGTTTTCCTTCTCTCTTATGATACATTAGTTGCAGTCTCCTTCCGCCACTCTGTTACCTGTTAGTGTGCTCTCTGGATACTTGATTCTATGGTAGCAAAGGAAACAATTCCTTTCACTTGTTTCATCTGGGCTCTACTTAGAGTGTTTGCTAAACCCACTTCAGCCACCTTGGTCATCAGGCCCATATCCCTCCCTAGTTGACCCTTTGTCACGTGGCAGTATCAAGAACAAAGCCCAAGTTGTAGAAATGTGGAGGAACGGAATAAAAGGGATCCAGGAAGGAAGAACAGTTTGGATCTATTGATTGGTAGAGGAAGAAATAACGTACAATTTTTATACGCTGGAATCATCGACTGAAAGGATTTTTAAGAGCTTGAAGGAAGCTTATTGGATCCATCTAGTTCCCTGTAGGTTAGGTCATGTAGCTTTTGCTTCCTCGACTTCTTATACTTTTTAAAAATAGTTTTTATTTCACCTCTGACTTTTGATCAGTGTCTCTCTTCCCTCCAGACTGTAACTGTAAGCTGTGATGGCAGGAACAATGGCTATTTTTCTCACTGCTGTATCCCTAGCACCACCTAGGGTAAGTGGTTCATGTCATGTCCCTAAATTAGAATTCGGATTGCATTTCTCACTGGGCCATAATACTTCTGCACACTAATCCTGCATTACTTCTATGATTAGCCAAGTCTTGATTGTATAGGGAGTGTAAGTGAAATCTATAGGAATCAAAGACCTTAACATCTCTTCCATTCCTCTGAACTTGTATAGCCTCACATTTTCTTCCCTTATCAGAGACAATGCCTTGTTTATTGTATTAGTGTTATCCATTTCCTTTTTCAGAAAATTTACTCCTGAGGTCAGGGAACTTTTTGGTTCTATTTGCATGCATAGAACAATGTATGAGCTATGTAGACAGAATAAACTATGTCTCATCATTGCTATCAAGATTTGAAAGTCTAGGTTGACCTGAAGGCTACTGCTCCATGCCAATGGGTCATTTCTACTGTACTGATACCAGGAATTTCCAAATGTTGTTGTGTTAAGAAGGGACTAGTATAGAAAAGAGCCTGCCATTTGGCTCTGAGTACTGAATTCTGGCTTTGTGAAGATTAGCTGTGGGATCTTGAGTGTAATGCTCAACCTCTGTGCATTTCACTTTTTTTTTTAAAGATTTATTTTATTTATACAGGAGCTGGAGTACAGGCCAGATGCTCAGGAGGGTGAGAGGATTCACCAGAGACAGAGTGGGGAACAGAACAGGCAGACTGACGAAATATACTGCTGAGGCGAGCTGTGGGCGAGACAGGAAAGGTCTGCTGCGCCATGTGGGATTCTCGCTGGCTGGCTGGGATTGAACCTGCACTGCAGAAGCTGTCTGCAGCTTCTGCAGTGCAGTGCTCAACCTCCTGTGCCACCAGGGAGGCCCTCACTTTTTTTTGTAAAATGAAGATGAAATTACTATTCAGCTCTTAGAGATGTTATGAGGATTAGTTGGATTAGTTTTGATAGCAGATGCGAAGCATGCCCCATGCAGCACCTGATATGTAGTCAGCACTTAAAATGTTACCTGTGACCTGTGTTATTAAACCTGGAGTGTTGCTCTGTCTGCTATTACTGCCTAGTAGTTATGCGAGTATGTTAGTTTTCACTTTGAAAGTTAGAGTTATATCTTTCCCATAGTCCAACGGGTTGGTGGGTTGTCATTTCCTTTTGGTTATCAAATAACTGTAGAGATCATCAGTTTTGGCCATATACAGTTTACAGTTTACTGAAAATGTTGAAAAATAACCCAGCATTCAGCACAAAAAAATAAGTGTTGGTTTATGTAAAAGAGAGAGGAATATAAATCAGAAAATAAACACATCCACTGTACTGTAATATTTAAATGCTGTCTCATAAACACTTAAGATTCTCATTAGTCCAACATTAGAAAAATGATAAATATTAATATTTGTCATCAAAGGAAAGCTTCGAAATCAAAGCAGAGTAAACAACTGATATAATTCAGGATTACATAATACTGAATGAATTTTAATTCAATACCTTCAAAACTCTATTTTTATAAAATTTCTCTGAGATAAATTAATTATTTTTATCCTGTGCATAAACTAGGAATGATATGCATTTAGTGAGAAAAGATTCAGGGAACTTTTGACTTAGATCATATTCTCAAAGACTTGGGCCTTGTGTTTTATGTTAATGAAAGAGACCCACATGTGCCTGAGCCAGTCCTGCTTCTTCACTTAACTCCAATTCTGTTTCAGTAGAATCACTAGAAATTGACACTAGGTATATCCTGAAGGGGCAGTGCATGCCTCCTGTCTTTACTCTGGGTTCTCCCCAAGTTTCTGCATCTTTCCCAGTTCTCAGTATTTTAGGGATTGTGGATAGCAGTCTCTGGGATCAGGAGGAGCAGGGGGATAGTCTACAGGCTGGCATCATCACTCTGCATCTGTCTGGTGTTCCTTTCCTGCTTTTAAAGTGCCTGAGGGGGCCTCCTCTGGTGGCGCAGTGGTTGAGCGCTGGGCTGCGAGGCTGCCCGTGGCCTCTGCAATGCCGGTTCGATCCCTGGCCACCAGGCAAGGGTCCCACATGCGCACAGACCTCTCCTGCTGCATCCACTGCTCCCCTCAGCAGTGTGTTTCCTCAGTCTGCCTGTTCTGTTCCCTGCTCTGGCTCTGGTGAATTCTCTCACTCTCCCACGCTTCTGACTGTACCCAGTGCTTGTACAAATAAATCTTTAAAAAAAAAAATAAATAAAGTGCTGGAGAGACTCCCCTGGTGGCTCAGGCAAGGGGTGGTTGGGTGGGGGGGCTTCTTTCTGGCCTGGGGAGATACCTTTATGGTATCTCTCACCCTCCCACGCATCTGGCCTGTACCCTGGTTCTTGTATGCATGAATGAATAAATCTTAAAAAAAAAAATAAAGAGGCTGAGCTGGCTGGCTCACTGTGAATGGGTCTCATCATGGAACTTGATAACATAGTGTTGGGAGTCAGGAGACTTGGGTTTAGATATGGCTCTCTCACTGCCTTATGCAAGTCTTATCTTCTAGGTCTGTCTTCCACATCTGAATAGTGAGAGACTTGGATCTGATAATTCTCAAGTCCTGTTTCTCCAATATCCTGTAAACCTGGGTACAGAGCTCTGGGATCCAGTGGGTCCTTCCCTCTACCCCTCTGTAAAAGGGTGATTGTGTGGTATGATTGACTTTAGGTCATATAAATCTTGTCTCACATTAGTTTATTTACTTAAGTGCTGAGTTTTCTCCTGCATTAAGTGGATTACAAGGTTGTCATAGACATAAGATGATAATTTGGAAAGCATCTAGTGTGATATTTTTGGCATACTACAGGGATTTAATGATGGTGCTTTATTATTGTTATTGTTGTGGGTTTATATCATGACTCAGTACTTTTCTGTCTCTTTGTGCCTCAGTTTCCTCAACTGACAAATGGGGAGAATAAGGACCCACTTCACTGGTTAATTGTGAGGAAATTAAATGAAGTAATTGTGAGGATTAAGTGAGATGAAATTTGTCATTATATAGTTAGCACCAAATACATGTTAGTGATTATTTTAACTTCACTTTTATTATTAGTCATAGCATCTTGAATAAAGGGGCTCTTTTTGTAAAGAACTAGATAGGACAAGGTTAATGAAGGTAGTTACTTGCACTTATAGTTACTGAAGGACATTTTTCCATAGTTAAAAGACCCAGTGTTTTCCTTAAGCAGCTCACTTATAAAAGGGAATATTAAATGATGTCAAATATATGTTTAAAAGTTAACTAAGTTAAGTATTTGTGACCAATATGATTTTTAAATTTTTTTAATTGTTTATTTTTTTAAAAGATTTATTTATTTTTATTTATACAAGCACTGGGTACAGTCAGAAGTGTGGAAGGGTGAGAGAATTCACCAGAGCCAGGGTGGGGAACAGAACAGGCTGACTGACGGAATATACTGCTGAGGGGAGCAGTAGGTGCAACAGGAGAGGTCTGCGCGCCATGTGGAACCCTCCCCTGGTGGCCGGGGATCGAACCGGCCCTGCAGAGGCTGCGGGCAGCTTCGCAGCCCAGCGCTCAACTGCTGCGCCACCAGGGGAGGCCCCCTGATATGATTTTTTTAAATTGAGATATAATGAACTTAAAAATTTCATTAGTTTCAGGTGTATAACATAGTGGTTTGTTATATAATTTGTGATATGATTAGCATAATAAATCTGGTTAACCGCCATCACTACGCATAGTTACAATTTTTTTCTTGTGATGAGAACTTTTAGGATCTACTCTTTAAGCAACTTCCAAATATACAATACATCATTTTTAATCATAGTTACCATGTTGTACATTATATCCTATGACTTGTTTATTTTTTTAGATGGGTTCTTAAACCAGGATGCTGGGGCCTTTTTAGAATGTGATGTTCCAGGTCCATGATATATCTCCACATATGAATTGAAACCATGTTAGAAGAGACCTTACTTTTTATTAGATTATGATGGATTAGGCATTAAGCTAAGACCTTTGTGTGAATTCTCTCATTTCATCCTCATAGCAACTCTATGGTAGGTGCTCTTATTATACCTGTTTTCAGATAAGAAAACTAAAACTCAGTGAAATTAAGTAAGTATTCAAGGTCATCCAGCTGGAAAATGGTGGAACTGGAGTATGAACCCTGATTGTCAGACTTAAGAGCTTGAGTTCTATTAGGTGATATAAGGGTCAAATCTGCTTGATAGCCACTCTTTCTGTATAATGACGTCTAGTGGATCAAGACAAGTACATAAATGAACTTGCTTTTTATCAATGACAGAAAATTAACATTCATTTTCATTGTTGCAAATATCATGCCACTTCATATAAGGGAGACATTTCAATATTCAATAGATTTTTAAAGGAAGCATCAATATTTTTCTCAATTTGGTAGCATCAAAACTATTTATGAAATTAAAGAAAGCACACTGCATTTATAAAATGCAAATTTACTTGGAAACATAAAATTTCTTTATCTTTTTCTGTAGCATAGCTCACAGCTGTTGGCATCAGACTATTTTTAAAACACAAAAATAAATTGTTTCTTGTTAATTCCATTGGATCTGTAGGCAGATATTAGACACAGTTGGTGTCTATGAGGCCAACATTTTGGTCAGAGGGCATAGACTATTTTGCAAGAATGTGTGATTTTAAAAAAAAACCTATAATTTTCTTACCAATTGCCTAAGAAGACAAGTTCATTTTAGAAGATTTTAAGAAATTACAGAAATGCTTAAAAATAAAATAATATTGCTACTCACACCCCTCATGATAGCACGATTTCAGTGTATATCCTTTCCATCCTTTTAATTGCATGTGTACATTTGTTTCTTCTGTCACTTTTGTAAATTGGGATTACACTTTGCCTGTAGTTTTGTTACCTATTTTTCACTTATCAGTGTATTGTGTGTATTTTTGCATGTAATTTTTTTTCACTTTAACATTTATCATTTTTGAAATTTTTTTAGACAATATTATATTTTTTCCATGTTATTAATGCTGCAAATTTCTCCACTATTAGAACATACAATTATTTTTTAAATTATCCCAATTGTTGAGCATTTGGTTTCTCCCATTTCTTTTTGTGATGTGTATTAATGAAGAATATGCATATATGCACGATCCCATCCATGATTCTTTTTAAAGAATTTTAAAAACTCCTGAAATGAAAATGCTGGGACATGTCGTAGGCTGTAGGAGTAGCTAGCTCACTTTTCTTTACTCAGGCAGTGCTCCCCTGTACACCTAACAGCTTCTCCTTGGCTTTGTGAAGAGACTATGGAGCCAGAGATGGTGGGGGATTAACAGATCTTTGAATTTTACTTGATGAAAATGTTTCATCAGGGAAATATGTTGGGTTGCCTGTGCCAACCTTAATATATCCTGTATTATTTAGTAGATTACTGTGTAAGCTTAGAATACTTTTAGTTGCAAGTGACAAAAAACTGGAATTATGGTGGCTTAAAAAGAGAGAATTATTTCTCCAACATAACAAGAAATCTAGAAATATGTGGGTGACAGTGGCTTCAGTTCAGCAGCTCAGAGGTATCAAAAAGTGTGTATCTACAGTGTCCTTGGCCTTTCCCTAATGGTCACAGTGTGCTTGTGACTGAAGTATCACATTCGTGTTTCAGAAGTCAGGGAGAGGTGAGGAATCAGAAATAGACTAGATACATTTTTGATTCTGGGAATTGTTAGCCTAATTTAAAAAAAATAATGCTTTTTTTTCTTATTGCAGAAATAATATATATTCATTACAGAAAGTATACTCCATTATAATCTCACCATCCAGAAGTACTCACTGCTTTCATTTTAGTGTTTATCTTTCTACTTTAGTTATAAATGCACAAAAACATGAAATCATCCATGTGTGTACTGCTTTGTAACTGGTCTCTTAAAGCAGCATCCATCTCAGGCCCAGCACCTGGTAGATGCTTAAAAAATTTACTAAAATCTTATTGAATAATTTAAAAAACACACTGAATATTTTTGAACATCTCTGAGTATTATTTATAGCGTATGTTTTATGTATAATTTTCAATAGCTGCATATCATTCAACTATTTGAATGTTTTACACGTTTTTCGGCTGATTCTCTTTTTATTACGTGTACATTTCTTCAAAATTTTAGCTATGACAATTCTGCGCTGAACACCTGTGTGCGTACAATTTTTTGTTGTTCTCTTAGATAAATTTCTTTCAGAAGTTGAATCAGTGGGTCTGAGAAAATACCAGTTTTAAGGTTCTTGATGTATCACCAAATTGCCTTCTTCAAATGTACCATTTTATGCTTACACCAGAAATGACACCATCCCCCTATCTCATTCATGGGATGGTGGATATTATAATCTCATTTAAAAATTTTAATAGACGCTTTTTTTTGGAGTAGGTAATAAATTCATCTGGTTCAAAAAATCAAAACAATATAAAAAGGTATAAAGTGGGATTTTGCTTAAGCCCTCACACTCCCCCCCAAATCTCATTTCTGTCCCTACTTCCCTCAGAGTAGGCACTTATGTATTTTCTAAGAGAGCTAAATGATGATCCAAAACAAATTTTTGCAAGAGCAAATCAGCATTTTCATGACCAACTATTAGAGATGAGAACATTTTTTTTTTCTTAATTTCCACCATTGTGGCACGTAGTTGGTAGTCTTTTTTTGCAAGTCACATTTACCAACTGCTTGTGTTAATTTTCATCTACTTATACCCTGAACAAATTTATGCAAGTTTTACTGCTGTCAAAATATGTTTTTAAAAATAACCCAAGGGTTTTAACCAGTACAGTTGAGATAAATTAGATTTTTTTTTAAAAGTAAAATCTACCTTAATATTTAGATCAGCAAGAAGATGTGAGTATGATTAACTTTTGCCCTTATGTGGCAAGTTAGGACTGAGACATACTAATCCTTTTACAAAAATTTTTTAAAATTAATTTTTAAACTATGGATTAAAATAAGGAAAAGACAGGCCTCCCCTGGTGGCGCAGCAGTTGAGCGCTGGGCTGCGAAGCTGCCCGCAGTCTCTGTAGCTCCGGATCGATCCCCGGCCGCCAGGGAGGGTCCACATGGCGCGCAGACCTCTCCTGCCTCCTGCTGCTCCCCTCAGCAATGTATTTCGTCAGTCTGTCTGTTCTGTTCCCCGCTCTGGCTCCGGTGAATTCTTTCACCCTCCCGTGCTTCTGACTGTACCCAGTGCTTGTATAAATGAATAAATAAATCTTTAAAAAAAAAAAAGGAAAAGACAATAACTCTCAGTGGTAGAATACATGGCTTTATTTTCTCTACCATGCATTCCATTGCATCTTGAGGACTTAGTTTCTTCAAAAAGAAACATTGAAGAGAAAGTCCCTGTGCTTAGTACTTTTCCTTCTCACCTCTTTCCTGACTGCTAATTCAACTTGAAGTCTAATCCTAATTGTCTTTTGCACAGGGAAACTTATTCTTACACATTAGATTTGATTAGTCCTCATCTTAACCCTACCCGCCCCCTTAGTACTTTTACTTCACTTGCTGCTTTATTACATAATTTCAATTGCTGTGCTAAATGTTTATCCTTTACCCTATACTGTAAGCTCTTATGAGGCAGGAACTGTGTCTGTTTTCAACAATCTACCTAGTTAGCGTTTGGCTTATCATAGATGTTTAATAAACTTTGGTTGACTGGTCAGAGGCTGCAAAATCATTTAAAGGCTTAAGGGAATAATGACTTTCACAATCTTTGTGTTTGTGTTTATGTATTTTTGCTAACAGTAGCGATTGTGTATTTTCTTCTGTTTTGCACCCCCCGGGGGGTGGGGTACAACTGCATCAAATTACTGAAGTAGAAAGAACAGTTGACATTCTGTTTTAAAGTGACCATGTATTTGACCCACTTCTTCTCTAGTAATGTCATCACGATTGTATCTCATTGCTGTGGGTTCTTGGAGGCTGACAGGCGGAACAAGTTGCTTCAACTCACAGTTCTCATCTGTCATACAGAACAGCTTGCAGATTCTTATTATGTGAATGAAATATGGAGAGAAGGATATTTTTCTTCCTGAGCTATCAGGGTAATTGAAAGTTGCCGTATCAGGGCACAGGGGAAAATGCAGGGGAAAAAGGCTGCTTCTGTGAAGGACAACTCATTGGCTCTCAGAACCGCAGGTGTCGAGCCTTGTCTCCAAGTGCAAAGGCTAGGGAAGTGTTTCCAGTCATCAGAAAGTCTGAGCGACACTCGACAACATTCTTTCAGTAAGAAAAATGCCTTTGGTTCATGTCACTGCTCTTCAACTGCCTGACGAGATGCTACCACCATTGTCTTTGAGATGTATCCCCCTGGGTCTTGGGCACAGGCTTTGTGTGTTTTTTAGCCAAGGAAGAAAACTGTCTTAGCATTCTAGATCAGTAAACTGCAGTAGAAAATTGGAAATGTGCCATGAAAAAAAAATCATTAACCAGAAATATTCTACTGTTCCTGAGTTTTGGATCAGAAGAAATAAATAACACTTGACTGCTTTTATAGTTAATATTTTACAGGGTTGACCCTGATGAAATGAAATATCAGCTAATACTATAGCAATGACACTTTGCCTTCTAAGTGGTTGGTACTGTAGAAATAAATGTAGCTTCATAGAATAGTTTTAGTTTACAAAAAGCTTTTTACTTCATACTAGTCAGAAGTACTAACACCACCATGGAAAGCAAGGTACAATTCAGTAGTCATTCAAGTCATGACTTTGTTATATTTTGAGATAGCTTTAAAATCACTTAGTCGAATAAAACTCTGAAGTACTGTAACTGCCAGGTTGCTTTATCTAATTTATGAAACAGAGGCAAAGGAATCAACAATAACCCTCCATTTACCGTTATTAGATTAGCTATTACTGAAACCGCAGAAAGTATATAACCCTTTACTTTGTGTTCACTTGAATTTGGTTATTAAGCTTTGATGGACCTTTCATTTAACCAAATGCCTTTGTTTACAACAATAAGCATACTAAGTCTTTTGTGTTCTGAATTTGATGTGACCATTTTAGGACAAGCCTCCCGCAAAGGCATGTTAAAATTACAAATTCTTTTCATTTGTGCTTTGTTAAACATCTGGTTAGGGTCTTGTTTTTCTTACTGACTTTAAGAAATGCATCTTTTTTCTATAAGACCTCTATTTTTCCAAGAATATACAAAACATTAACAAACATGACACTGCTTCTCAAAGCTTTATAAAAATTGATTTTTCAAAATTAAATAAGCATCTGGTGGGCTGAAAATGTTTTATACCTGATATTTTAAAGATATTTTCACTATTGCCAAAAGAAATCAATTCCTTCATGCTGCCTCCCTTGTGGATGGATGCCATCATATGCCACTGTCATGTACCACAGCACAGGCTCTGGAGGCTTGAATTTGCCCTGCAACTCTGCCACTTGTCTGCCTGTGACCTTGCACCTCACCTCTTTGGGTCGTCGGTTAGTTGTGTATGCCCTTTTCCTTTCTGGGTATTGTGAAGGAATGTATGTAAAGCCCTCAAACATGTGACTGTTATAGCTTTATGCGTGTTTGTTTCATGTCCATCCACACTTTGTATATACATGTTGTTTATACATGTTGTTGTGTATTTGTTTCATGTCCACCCACACTTTGTATATACATGTTGTTGATTTGTCTGCGATGTTGTAGATTCTAAATTTGTTCATACTGGTGAAATGCTGTCATGCTTTCAGGACATAGTGTTCTAGAATCATGACTGTATCTACAAGTAACATGGAATATTCAGAGGCACAGCTTTCAGACAAATCACCACAAAGGTGGATATTTCAGTTGCTGAGTGTGGAACCCATGAACCAAAACCATATTCCCAAAGAAGTCTTACTTTTAAAGTGGAACTTTCCTTCAATTTTTAAAAATTGATGTCAAACAGAGGATAAAAAGTGTGTTAGATATGTGAACTAGAACTGTATGCACCTCCCAATTAGTGGGGCTCCTATGACTATTTTTTGTTTCCCAGATATATTAAGCTGCTTTCTATCTGCCTCTCTATTTTTATCTTCATCTCTCTCCTGTGTATCCCAGTTTTGGGGGTAGTGAAGATGGGTTTGGATAAATTCACATTCTCTCACCCAGTGCCCTTTAGATCAGTAACCCATAAAAGAGTGACAGGAAGTCAGGCAGGGAGAATTGGCCACTAATAATGGTTTCCAGCACATTTACACGGTTCTTAGAGGGATGGAATTTCCCCCCTCATATCTGTCATTTTCTTTTGGCTCAAATAATGAGTCACAGAAAAAAGAAAACTTCTTAGCTGTGAAAGTTTCAGGAAGAAAAAAAATGTTAGGTCTTTAGTGTTAGTATAATGCAAAATAAGATAGCATTTAAAGACAGTCTGTGCTTCAGCTTCATATTGACAATGCCCCTCACTTGAGTCAGGGATTGGGGACTTACTGAAATATACCATCTGGCAAAAACACGGAAGGCCAGTCTTATGCCAACTGGAAAAGTTGCATCAGTTCCAACTCTTGTGTACTTTTCACATTATTGGATGCCTTGCAAAACGTTTATCACTTTTTAATTAGGAAGGACTAAGGGATTTTAGTACCCTAAAGAAAATGTCAGCAGCCCAAAGATAGAAACATTATCCACTGGATCATAAAGGGGCAGTAGGTATTTATCTTTGAGCTTACACAGGAAATGAGGACAGTTTCGTACTAGGATCTTTGTTGGGGCATGTGTCCTTGTTCTGTCTGGGTGGAACTGGGGATCTGGTCTTTTTGTTATTCTTACAGTGCCCCAGCTTGTTTCTCCTGCAGCATGGCCAGCCCTTGAAAGCACATGCCAAGAGATCAACTCTGTTCTGCTTCTTGGCCTATCATGTACACTGTGGCTTGTCATGTTCATTAAAATGAAAATTTGTCGAATGGAGTTTATCCGACTGGCAGAATAGTTTAAATGTCAGATGTTGTTAGGACTGGATATAAATATTATGTTTCTATTGTTAATTAATTGCAGTGCCTCAGTACCAGTGATCCAAAATCCAATTTTGTCTGCAATAGGCCTGTGGATAAGGGCCAGAGATAATGAATGCAGAGGGAAAAATGTATTCCGAGTTTCCCTTGTATCTGTCAGTGTCCTCTTAGAAAAATAGCAAATTTTGGTGTGTTACTGTAGTTCAAGAGGTACAAAACAGGGCAAAATTAAGGCTTATTGTCTTTTTTTTTTTATGGGACCCTCGCTGGCAGCCGGGGAATGAACCAGTGCTGCAGAGGCAGCCCAGCGCTCAACCGCTGTGCCACCAGGGGAGGCCCAAGGCTTATTGTCTTTTGAAACCTCTCAAATGTTATTTACTGTCTAATTTTTCCCATTGCTATCTCTGAGTCTGCTCCAGGATCAAAATTCCCAAAAGATAATGCTCTGTCCTTTTTCTGTGACTCCCATCCACATATTTCCACCCCCAAGTCTGTTGTTATATTTACAGCCCATTTCAGAGTTGTAAGACTGAGATAGCTAGTCCTGTAATATCTCTCTCTCTTTTTTAAGGATTTATTTATTTATGTATACAAAACTGGGGTGTAGGCCAGAGGTGTGTGGTTAGGGGGGTAGTGAGAGTATTCACCAGAGACAGAGTGGGGAGCAGAACAGGCAGATCTACTGAAATACACTGCACTGCAGAGGGGAGCAGTGGGCGAGACAGGAGAGATCAGCTAACCCATGTGAGTTAGCTCCCTGGCCGGGTTCGAACTCATGCTGCAGTGTCTGGCAATAGCTTGATAGTGCTGTTTCTTTAACCCCTGTACCACCAGGGAGGCCCTAGTCCAATAATCTCACTCATTTCTCTTTGCAGTATTCATTTTCCTCTTTCCTTTGCTCTCAACCCTCTCTCTTTTTCTCTTTTTGTCCTTTGTTTTCATCCCCTTGCTCAACAGCCTGTCTGTCAAGTCTGCCAATGTTTGTTAAGATCACTTTGCTTCCAAATGGAGCTGGTGGCTGAATATCACTCTGAATAATGCTACTAGAAATGTCTGCATTAGGAAGGGGAACAGAAATCTTGCCCGCCAGGCTAGACCTCAAAATGGACTATTGTTGCAAAACTATGAGCCAGCAGGCATTTGTGACCACCATTCTCAACCCATATATTGTTGAATACTTGCTGTGAACATGGCACCTTACCAAGCCACCTTTCCGGATTTCAAGGCAAGTGGAAGTGCCAGGTAGAGGAGGCCTAATTAAGACTTTGGAAGGCAGGACTAATGTGGTCCAGTGATTGGGGACCCTCATTTAATTCTTGGCACCCTGGTACATGCCAACCTTGTTCTGCCCCTGTGATTATGCCAGCCGAGAAGCAGGGAAGGGAAGATGAACTTTGTTCTGCTCTGAGTTTCCCTGTCCAGCAGTGTCTGTCAGATTAAAAATGAGAGGGAAGGAGGCCAGAGAATCTTCCAGATGGAGAGTTCAGAGGAGGGCACAACCAGATTCCCTCTCTGCAGTGACGTAGCTGGCCATCCAACCTTTGGACCAAGAGCTAGGAGTAGCACAGGCTGCTGCCTGATCCTGTAGTGGAGTGGGGCCCCGGCAGAACCGTCACCCTTGGCTTAGGGTAGGAGCAGATTCAAACCACACAGAGAGTCTTTACTCTGAGCGCTGGCTGGAGGTTGAGCCCTTCATCTTGGACTCCACTTTAGGGCGTGTTCCACAAGCCATTTGGGCAACTGTAAAAACCAGAGTGGGAGTTGGTGTTCTCCAACCTCTCTGTTTTTTCCTTTAGAGTAAATCAATCATATAAGAAAGGTGACCTTGGATGTTGGATGCGGCAGTCACAATGGTGGCCCACTTCCTTGGACAGACTCACATGTGGACCAGTTCCAGGCAGCAGGGCTTTGGTGAGGATACAGTGTGCTGACAGACTTTCTCCACACTTATTGGTAGCACAACTTTTAAACTGGTTTCAATATTTATGGAAAAGTATCCAATGTGGCTCTAGGAACAGGATTTTGCTCAAAAGAGAACTGATTTTTAGATTAAGGCTATCTGAGGTCTATGTGATGATGGAATGATAATGAATAAAGTTAAACACTGACTGTACAGTTTGACCTTCCTTAACAATTGATT
Source organism: Talpa occidentalis (assembly GCF_014898055.3). Classification (NCBI taxonomy): domain Eukaryota; kingdom Metazoa; phylum Chordata; class Mammalia; order Eulipotyphla; family Talpidae; genus Talpa; species Talpa occidentalis. The sequence continues at coordinate 43,685,010 of NW_023600993.1, read as the reverse complement.
ATTTTAACATTGCATCTGCAGTCTCAGTTTCTCTCTGAGAGGAACCTCTTTTTCTCAAATTCAGGTTATTAGAGTTTGGGGAGGGTGTGTGCTGTTGGGAGCAGAGCTGTTTGACTTGAAATGTCATCCTATTCTGAGAAAACATTCTGGGGCCACGTTAGGGCATCCCTGTGCAAATGTCACATTGTCAGAGTGTCTCCCCTGGGATTAGACTAGCCATGGTACTTTCCATCCTGTCTGGGTGGTCAGACAAAGCCACTGGACTCCTTATTGCCAGGGCGCCAACCCAGCCAGGGTCATGCTCCCCGAGATTTCATGGAATTTGATTTATCTCTATCTCTCTGAATTTTAAGGTGCTAATTATTGGCTGATTGGTATTCTGTTCCTCAGATGTCACCTAATGATTTTCCAGATCTTATGCTTCTTGTTAAATTTACTTTGCTTATGCCTGGTAAATATGACAGCATTTGACACACATGAACAGGTGTGTTGAAGATGTATTGTGCTATGGGGTGTGTGTGTGTGTGTGTGTGTGTGTGTGTGTGTGTGACTCAGGTCACAGAAGTGTAGATTTCTATGGAGAGAGACCTTTTCATTTTATGAAAACCTAGAGTACAAATTGAGAGGATAGGAAAAAGAATAAAAAAATTAATATCAACTTAATAATTCTGTTTTCAATTTTAATAGTAATACAAACGTATAATATACCTTTATTAAGCAAATCATCTTGAGTGTATATTATATGCCAGACACTGTCCTAGAGGAAGTAGATTCAGTAAGGAACAGAATGGATGTGGTCTTTGTCTTTGTCAAATGTATGGTCTGATAGACTTTCACATACATTTTGATAACACTGATCAATTTCCAGGTGCATAACAAAACTCAGACTTACTCTGATCATCCTCTTATGCACTAAACATATCAGGGTTTCACAAATTCTGAAAATGCTCTGTAAGAAATACATGTAAATTGAAATAGAACTTCGAGGAATATATCTGAGAAATGTTGTAGGGGTTGTGTTGCTCTTCTTGTGAGGGTTTAAATCAGTATGCAGATCTCAAATAGTTCAGTATGTTTAAAATATTCATTTATCAAGTTACTTAACCAGGGCTTTGTTTCCCAACTGTCTGGTTTTCACTGATACATAGAAAAATGTTTAAAAATCTTCTCTTAGTTGAAAATTGGCTATCATTTGAAAGAATGTTGCAATAATTTGTCTGTAGAAACAGCTCACTGAACATAGCATAAAAAGAAAAACGAGGGCTGAATTTATTGTGTCTTTATTCTTGAGTCTTGGTTTTCATTCTTGAGTGAGCAGACTTCTTTCCTAGCTAGGTATGTGGGTAATTGTTAAAGACTTAAAGGTCAATAACCAATCCCTTAATGTGGCAGTCTAGTTTGGTGAGATCTGCAGAATGCAATAGTGGAGGCAGAGCCCTCAGTTCTGGGCAGTGTTGCCTAAAGTAAGATTCAGTTGGGTGGTTCTCAGAGATAGGTTTCAATTTGGGAGGAGATGAATCACAATCAAAGGGCCTTTCTATGCTTGAAAAAATGTTTGTTTAAATTCAGACTGTTCTTTAAGGGAGCTGGGGAAAATGTAATGGATTGAAAGGCTTTGGGTTGGTAAAGATTTTCTGGGAGTCTATTCTCTGAAAAACCACCAAGATGAATCTGAGTTATTGGCCTATACTGCTCTTCTTCCATGTTTATGTCTTTCAGGAGCAACTGAAGCCCAAACCCATTTGGAGTCATTTAAATTTAATTCATGTCTTGCAGGAGCTCATATGAAGGTTCGAGTCTGTCTGCTCTAGAATAAAATGGAGATAAGTTGGGCATGAGAGGAGTGGGAAGTGGTATGAGCACTGGAGCTGCAGGTGAAAATGTTTTCATGGCCTGAAGATGTTTAGGACCTTGGGTTTTTGGGCTAAGACAAACATGGAAAATATATGGTTAATTGGAGTGGCTATTCTCAAGTTTTTGACAGAGATGTATACTTTGGGCACTGGCATAAAAGTTTCTGATCCAGACCTGCTTTCATACTAGGTAACTAGCACACATATACATACTAGTCCACATACTTTGGGTACCCGAGTTGTACACAGAAACTGGAGGATGCCCTTGCACTTGTTTATTCAGAAAGGTTTTATTGAATAACTGTTGGGTCTTAGCATGGGATCTGGGGCTGGCTTGAACAAACCTCATAGGTTTTAAAGAGTTTTGACACTGATTAAATTCGTCAAATATAAACATAAGCGAAAGTAGTAATTGAAGACATTAGATTGAGTGGCTGTCACAAGGCATTATATGATTAAGGTGGGGCCAAAACTCTATTTTAACGTCAGTCTCACCATTCTCCCTTTTCACCTTACTTGAAAATTCTAACATTTGCTCAGGACAGTTATTGTTGGTTTTTCTACTAGGTTTATTGATTATTACTCAATACCTATTATTTATTATTCAATTTATTGGATTTATCATCACATGTGCTAATTTCTTTGCTCATCATTGCTTTTTTGTTCCTCCTTTTTGTGACTAAGTCCTTCTTATTCAAGTAAATTCTTTAGTAGTTCTTTCAATACAAGTAAAGTACTGTGAGCAGTAAATGATCATTTTTCCCTGAAAAATGTCCTTATTTTTCTGTTTTGAATGATTGATTTAGCATGGCTATAGAATTTCTACTTTTTGTCCCCCTTAGCACTTTGAACATGTTATTCCATTGCTGTCTTGCATTTATTTTTGCCAGTGACAAGTTGCAGAGTATGTTTTGTTTTTCCTTTCTGGTTGACTTTAAACTTTTTTTTCTATCTTAGGTAGTTTGTGATTTCTTTTTGATATATCCATGTGTGAATTTTCTCTTATTTATGTTGTTGAGGTCTTGGAGTTTTTCCATGAGGATTCATATCTTTTATACATTATCATTCTTTTCATATTGTGTCTCTCCCTTTCTTTTGCATTTGCTACACACACACAACTTAAAAAAATTACTAACACTTAATATTTTGATATTTATGAAGTGGTGGGAAGGGATGCTGGCCAATATCTATGTTTTCAGATCAAAAATCGCTCATATTTTACAAAATGCAATATTATACTATTTTGTCTAAGCCAAACTATGCTTCTTCCAACCTTATTACAATCCGCATAACCCAGCAGGAGAAGAAACTTCTAATGCTCTTCCATGGGGCAGCCTTATATCGTGCATTAACCTGCTAAGGTTTACATCACAACCTATCAATGTTGGCCTTGTTCTTTGATGGTCATGAATCAGTCACAGTGGGGTCTTTGGTGGGATAGGGGGATGTGAGGGAAATAGTCCATTAAGGGGTAACTCAATTACTTAGGATATTAAAAGAATGTAAGAACAATGTGGAAACCACGGAGTGGTTGGCTATTCCCAATGATGTACCTTTAGGAGGTGTTAGAACCTAGCCAAGCGTGAGAGAAAGAGGCAAATTGCAATTAGTTTTGATTATGGAATCACTATATGAACAATGCTGGACCACTAAAGAATTAGCCTCTTGAAACCTTAAGTTGTTATTTTGCTTAACAAGTATAATTTCATAGATCTCTTATCTTTTCACTTATATATGGTCAGTGCACTGTATGTTTAAGTCATAGGGTACTTACTTTAACATGATGAGATTTAATTTGAAATGTAAGAAGTGTGGCTTTCTCTGTTTTCTGTGTTTCTCTTTACCTAAAGAAAGGGGAGTGTCCTCCTAGAGGCACGGGATAAAGTCTGACTAGGAGAATCATACACTTCATATAAATGAGGTAGGATCCCCCAAGTAAAACATTTTAGGGAACTAGAAATAGATTGTGTAAGAAAGATGACAGTAAAAGAAACCAAGAAATAAAATGGTTGGTCAGATTTGAGTGTGCTGTATAACGTTTATTTTGATTTTCAGCTCTCCATTGTATAAGCTGTTTGAATTCTGTTGAGTTCATACCCCAAAATATTTGACTGTAGATCTAGCCAGATTTAAGTGATTCAATTCTGGGTAGGTGTGTTTGCTGTTTTCAGTTAATGACTATGTCTTTTATTGGCCTCTTGTGCCGGAGGCACAAGGCACTAGTTTTATCAATAGTTTATTTGGCTAGCACCACATCACAGGTGGAAATTCTACTTAGAGACATGGAGAGAAAATGGTTGGTGTTTTACTCTCAGATGACTCATTACTTTCATTTTTATCCCTTTGTAGCTTTGAAGCTCAGCAAAGAAGGGAAATCCATTGAGAACAGTCTGTAAAGGTAAGTGTATTTATTACGTGGCCTTGACAAACATTGCCTTTACCACATTGATTTTTCTTTTATTCAAAGATTTAAACACTGGGATTAAAGATATAGCTGACAGGACAACTTCCTTAACCACCTGCTTGTCCTCCCTCATAGGCAAAAGTGCTGAGCAATAGTTAGCAGAGAGCAGGAAGAAATAAAATGATGTGCTGAGGGTAGCCAAATGCAATTGTATGCTTGCTGACTTTTGCGTTCTTCTCAGCAGTTAAGACATCCAATGGAACTAAGTTTACTAAGATAAATGCTGGATGGAAAAAGAATGCTCTCGTACCACTTCTGGTCAATAGTTTAATAAAACCAGCTGGTCACATAAAGCATTTAAAATAAAATGCAGAGTGGCATTTCAATTGGGCTGAATGAAGTTTATAATGAAAGTCAGTTGTGCAGTTGTGCGGAGGAGCTGGTTTTGTAGAAGGAAGAAAACCAGCCAGTTCAGTGTGGCTAATTTCATTCTCCCTAGTCACTGTGAACCCTAAGTGAGTTACAGGAAATGAACTTCCAAGTTTGAAGCAATAGGAAAGGTACCTACTCAGCCTTCTATAAAACATTACAGTTGAGTTGGTTTTTACATGGAAAAATGTAATTGTTTCCTCTTTGCTAGGTATATTTATAAGTATACCCCTGTACAGCATTGTTCTTTGATTCATTGTTTAATTTCTGTTCTGCATGAAGTATTTTAATTTAAAGAATTCATTCTGGGGCATTATAGGGCTGTGGTTTCATGATGAGTCTTTGGTGGCCAGAGTGAAATATGCCATAATTTTACATTTGTTTTCTTCATCAATTATATTTTGACAATTTTAGATTTTTTTCTGTCATTTTTATTACAGCAGTCATGACCATCACCATTTTAGTTAAAGCTGAAAAGCCATTTTGATTTACCTTATATCGTAAGTTATTCCTAACTTTATGAGAAATCTACTCCTGGGCTGAATTTTTGATGTTTATTTTGAGGGCAAAAAAAGAATTTTACAGGGAAATTAGGGAAAAAAAATCCATTTTGAATAATTAAAACATGTGCTATAAAATACCATTTTAAGAATTTGCTTTGGGATGACTAAACTGGTCCATGAAAGCTGGTTCATTTTCTCTAATGTTTGGCAACTTTTGAAGAAAATCCTATCTCATGAAGCAGATTACTTTCAGCCATTTAACTTACATTGAACCATGTCTTGGAATGAAGTAGCACTTGATAACTTTTAGAAAGAAATTCTCATAAATTATTGGAGTGTAGTGAGGATGTTGCAATCTTGAAAACCTTGTGATCTTTAGATATAGCCTCATGGTGCTCACATTCCCCTTGGAGAGGATTTCACAAATGTGCAAATCATTTCCTCTACTCTCAAAGAAAATTCTTTCTAGTATTCTAGAGTCAGACATGGATTTTTGCCCTGGTTTGACTTTTATTAATTGTTGGACCAGGGACAACCTATTTAACACCTCTGAGTTTCAGTTTCCTAATTTGTGAAATGGGAATAATAATATTGTTTTCTTTACAAGGTTGGTGTGGAGATTAAGTGAATTACTGTGTGTCAAGGTTTTACAGAGCAGATCCTAGCCCATGATAAGTGCTCAGTAGGTATTAAACGCTGCTGCTTTTGTTAATATTACTGTCATCACCATCATCATTAACATTAGCATCCATTTGAATTTATTCATTAGATATTTTGGGATGTCTATTTTTGAGGGAGTTTTAGGATGTTTTCAAAATCAACATGTTGTTAACAAAGATTGGTAAATTCTACTTTGTCTTTAAGAATTGAATGATAAGGTAACTTTCAGCTATTATGAGAAGTGAGGTCTTTGGGAATAAAATGTTTTCAGGTTAAAGTTTTGTAGGCATCAGAACAAGTACTTCTTTGGTTGTATGGTCAAGTACTAATTAATATAATCTTAACAGATATGATCTACTGCTAGTTAGTTAGATTCTCAAGGCATTTTCGAAGAAAGTCTTAGTAAATAGAGATGAAATTTTTTCTTCATTTCCTCCGCAGCCCTCATTCCTATCTTGCGTGGGTTTCCCCTTCCTAATGGTAACCTTATTAATTTTTTTGAGGTAATTAGACTGGTGTAATGTATTCCAGAGACCCTACAATCAGTCTAGGGATAGGTCCATGACCAAGGCTTTGCTAACTGGATACTCCTTCTTTGGGACTTGAGTCTTGAACTAAGGGATTCTCCTTTATGGTGGGCATTCTGCTCAGAAGTATTTGCTATGAAATCACTGAAGCAGTTTCCATTTCCTAGATGCAATGGCTTTTTTGTCACTAGTGGTCCCCAAACCTTATTTTTCAGTTTGTCATGGAGTTGCAGAGTCTCCATTTTCCTTTCAATAATCCTTCTTAAATTAGCCAATTGGTTTCTGTTGCTTGGAACCACAGAGACTTGACTGAGAGAATGATTTATCTATCTTGGAGCTAGATTTAGAATAAATGGTAGAATTTGGGGGAGATTTATAGTTAAAACATGATTTAATTTATTTACCATTTAATTAATTGATTGTTAATTTTTCCATCATGTATAAGCAGCTGAATGTTTGGATATAGATTAAAAAAGGTACAATTTTTTCCATCGATTTTTCAAAAATAGGTTATTTTTGTGGACTCCTCACTACTCTGTGTTTTGTAAAAAGACATCATTCCTGACCCCTTATTTAAGCTCTCAAAAGTTATGTGTGCCTGTGGGATTGTAAAAGAGAAGGGAAACAGAGGGGTCATACCTCTAATTTCTTGGGCCTTGATCTCTTAGTAGCATGAGGATTGTGACATGAATCTGATTTCCTTCTACTTACCCCTGCATCCCAAAACAAACGCTTTAAATAATTTTCTACTTTCCCTAAAATTTTATTTCTCTTTGAACACTTTTCTTGCCCTACTGAACACCTTCTTTTCAATGATGTGTACAATGTGATTGAAAACTCAATTACGTTGGTCTCTGACATTACTTGTAGTTTCTGAGAATGGAATGGGCAAGTTTGCTATATTTCCCCTTGTGTCTTGTTTGTTGACTACTTCTGCGTTCTGTGCAGTGCCTAGAACAAAGGTGGTTAATGATTTTTTCACAGGGACATCAATTTTGCATTCCTACTGTGAATAAATAGCACAACTGCATTATATGGTGGAAAGATCCTTAACTGAGGTGTTAGGAAATAGTCTGCCTTCTAGTTTAGACTCTGCTGCTTGCTAGCCCTTGTGATTTTGAACAAGATACCTAATTTTTCTTAAGGTCTCATGTTCCTCACCTGTAAAATCAGGATAACCCTTGCCCTATTTATTACATAGGGCTGTTTTGAGGATGGCATAAGGATAATGTATGTGAAAGTGCTTAGCAAATTGTAAAGTGCTTTATAGCATCAATGCATTATTGTTATTACTCCACACATGTGTTAAACAGATTGAAAATGGGGGGCTTGTTTTATGACAGTGACTAGAAAAGGAGGTAAATTAAACACCAAAATAAAACCCTGTCTTGTGCTTGTACTGGGGGTTTCCTATTTGTGCCTGCAGCTCTTCCCTTCTCTCAAAGGGCCTGTGTCCTAGGGGGCTAACCTCTATTGTCTGCATTTCATGCCCTTGCTCTCTGGCTTTCCTTTGGATTGGTTAATGGAGACAGTGAGTGTAGGTCCGAGAATATGAGGTTAGAATATTACTCCTGACCTCATGGCAAGATCATACTAGTGGGTGATTCAGGTAATGACTTATCCAGTCATTTTTAAGCTCTGCAAGTGCTTTGGGAGGAACTATATCCCATAGAAGTGGGCAAGATGATTTTTTTCAGCTCAACTGGTTGTTACTTTGTCTGTTCTAAAAGCATTGTCCCTGTACTTAACCCTGATCTTAAAGGGACTCATTTGTTTTCTGAGAGTCTCCTAAAATGACATCCAGGGGAATGTAAAACTCAAGTAAAGAGAAACTTTGAAGACTTTGTTCTGTTTGATTTCATCCCCCTTCCTACCCTCCTGCTTGTGGCATTTCTTGTTTATCAGGCAAGGAGAAAAGCAGTAAAATTTGGCCTGGGGTTTTCTCATCCCTAGGTGTGAAATTATTTCAGAACTATAATAATAATACTTTGCATTTCTATAATCCTTTTATTTGAAGATCTAAAAGTGTTGTGTTGGTGTTAATAGAGCTTCCCAGCACCCTCTGAAGTAGGTAAGTATTATTAGAGGAGATTTCCTTCAGGAACATTTTCACTTCATATCCCATGTGTGACTTGAAAATGCTTTTGTATTATTTGGGAATCTCAACTATTTGAAATGCCACATATATAGAACACTTCTTTATATTCATGCTTCACTAATTCCCAGCACATTGAGAAAACAGTTGTTTCTCATGAATGGCTGTGATATTATTTAGAGGGAATTAAAATAAAAACATTGTTACTGCCTTTTATTTGAATATCCTGAAAATATTCAGTAATGTTCATCACAAATTGAACTGATTAGCTTATAGTTAATTTTCCTTTTTTAAGGTAACAGATTTGTAGGAATATATTGAATAAGTAATGGGAACTTGACTTGGTAGTGTGATGTCCTTTGGGAGCTCATGAGATGTCATGTCAATTAAAAATAAATAAAATAGGAAAAATATGTAAATAGTATGAGCCAATAGAGTAAAAATACTAGTATTCCAGAAAGGAAAAATAAAACTTAACAAACTGAGTTTGTACTCTGATTTAAAGTATGCATGCTTGATTACATTTTTTCCTTTAAACATTGGCAAGTTCTATCTTAGTGGTGTTTGGGTTACTGGTCCCCAGTCGTTAATACAGAAGTGCTGCAGTTCTGTTATAGCACAGAACATTCAGGAAATGGCTTCTGAACTTTAGTCCACTCCGGTTATTTTGCGTAGCATCCTCTCAGCATACCCATCAAAAAACCTGTCACCTCCCTAGAATTCTATCAGGGATCAGGGTGGCAGCCTCCACTACTTTAAGGAAATGGATTACCTCCAGCTTCTCCCCAATTTTAATAAAGCCCAGTTCCACATAAACAAGATCAAAGGAAACAAAACAGTTTAAAAAAAATAGCCCAAACTTATCCTTATTCTTGTCCTTTCTGCTGGTGTATAACACATATCCTTCAATGAATTAGATTTCTGGAAAAAAAACCCACAAAAATACAAAAACTCTTATGAAGGCCAGATTTTGGGCATTAGGGTTTGCCTTCTAGTACCTTCTGCTTCCAGACCTGCCCAGGAGACAAAGTGTGTGCAAAAATTTGTCAATGTTCTTAGATCAGGAAGGTAAAAAATAAGGAGGGATAACAAAATGTACATACTGATATCTTTAGCTTATGCAGCCCCAAATTCATCACTAAGGAAGGTGATGCACAGGCATTTATGGAGTGCTTTATGACTCTCAGGATGAAGCAAATGTCAGATGATCACACAGTGGATTCTTCTGTGAATCTTTTCCTGACATTTCAGTTGTCTTCTTTTAGGGAAAAATTTATTTAAGACCCATCATCTAAAGACTTGAAGGAATGTGGACTGAATCGTGATTTTCTACACCATTTTATCCTTATTTTGATTGAAGGAGGTCACATAAATTTACTACTAATTATATGAAGTATGAAGATAGATTTGTTAGTGAAGATTCTTTTGACTGCTAGTAATAAAAAAGTCAACTCAAAATGGTTTAAACAGTAAGGGAATTTAAAGAAGGATAGGTTCCTCCCTATCCCCAAGTCTATCTGCTGAGCCCTATGGATGTCATGATTGATGGGCAGCACTACAGAATTCTGGCTCTCAATGTCTGGAATCCAACCCAAATTCACTTTTCCTGGTGCCAGGCAACTGGGGACCCACCAGGGTTCCTTTGATGGTTGTTATATGCAGCAGGGATTGTATTCTGAGTGCTACGCTGTTGACAGATTGCTAAGCAATGTCAATTATTTTGTGAATTTCTCTACCAACATATATTTGAACACAAAATAAAGCCCACTAGAATAAGGAAAATGAATTATCTCAAGGAACAAGACTGGCTGATGGGGTGTCAGCTCCAGATTTTGTTAAATCAGTGGCTCAAAAATGTCATTAAAGTTTACATTGCTCTTTTTCTTCTGTCATCCCCACTGTGTTGACTTGGTCCTTAGATTGACTGTTTTTGTGGTTCTCAGCTGGCCGCTCCATTGTGGAAAGCCACATGAGCCCTAAAATAATGTCCAGGAGCATCCCCGATGGTGCAAGGGGTTAAGTCTCAGCACTATGAAGCTATCCCCAGCCACTGCAGCACGAGTTCAATCTCTGGCCAGGGAGCTAACCCACATGGCTAACTCTCCTGTCTCTCCTACTGCTCTTCTCGGCATTGTATTTCACTAAATCTACCTGTTATGCTCCCCACTCTGTCTCTGGTGAATCCTCTCACCCCAGCCCCTGCATCTCTGGCTGTTACCCCAGCTCTTGTATGCATAAATAAATAAATCTTAAAAAAAAATGAAACAATGTGCACTGGAAAAAGAGACAGTCTATTCATGTGTGTCCCTTTAAAAAGAGAACTTTCTCATACTCTCCCCACTCCCACATCTGCACCCTCCACTAGCAGCAGGGTGTCTTCAGCTCTCATTTGGCTTATTGTAGCCAAATACTCCTTGAATCAGACACAAACACTGGCATACATATTACCTTTACTGACTTTGATTGGTGCTTGCTAACATCGCTCTTGTCATGAGCTGGAGGTGAATGGGGTGTGTGTGTGTGTGTGTGTGTGTGTGTGTGTAACTGTGGTGTGTATGCTGGGGGTAGAGATAGGGACTATCCTGACCTTGGTCCTGCCTGGCTGTCCTGGGGTTTAAAGAGATGGATATTTAAATTAACTGTAACTCATTCTCTGATTTAAACTAATCATGATTTACTCCAGAGTTGCGATAGTCATATTTTACCTCCATGCATGGTTTTATGGAGGAAGGAAAAGAAAATTGAGGTTTTACCTATAAGTCAGAAGAATGCATAGTTGTTGGGTAGGACCTTAGATGTGTATGCTGTGGGGATGTTTCTTTGTGGATGTACCTAATGCCCTTTTATGGATTATTCCCTTGTGGAGTAAATACCAAGTCTCACAAATTTTAAGTGCTCAATAATGATTTGTACAGCAAATAAATTAATATGGACTTGTCTACTTGAGTATTCACTTAACACTGCTGACCTCTTGTAATGTGCCAGGAACGTGCTGTATGAAGAGCAAGAGACATGGGCCCTGCTGATGATTTCATTCTCAAGGGAGGGAGACAGATCATCACTAGTAAACAAACCATGCATATATAATTAAAACATGTTAAATCCTATTAAGAAACAACAGGAGACAAATAGAACGGATCTCCTTATATGGGTTGGTCAGTGAGGGCTTCTGAGCTAATGACGTTTTAATAGATCTAAGGAAGGATATGAGGAGGGAATAATCCATGCAGAATGGGGAAAGAAGATTCATTGTTTTGGTTGTTGTGACAGTGTCTTAGTTGGCAAATGACCTGGAAGAATCTTTCCCTTCTTCCCCACTAGGTCCTTTGGTTGGCCAAATAATATATTGACATAAGATAGATTAACAAAAGAAAAACAAATTTAGTCTTGAATCTGGAGGACCCCATAAAAATGAGACTCAGTTTCCAAAGCAGGAAGTTTTTATACCTTTTAAGCAAAAAGTCAATACATTTGTGAAGAATTAACAAGAAAAAGAGGGTTGGGTTTGGGGTAGTAAATTAGCAAAAAAGTAATGCATTCTATACCTTCTTGGTGTATATTCCCACCTCTGGTGATAGGGAAGCCTTTTATCCTCCTAATACATGGAGGATACTTTTACATGGGAGATTTAGTTCATGATTTCAGGGGGACTAGTATGTGTTTCACTGTCCTTCCTATACCAGCTGTTTCTCATGTAACTTTAATTCAAAATAACCAGTCTGCCAAAATGGTATACTTTAGAGTGGCATATTCAGTTCCCATTCGTTAGGAATCATTTGTTTTCAAGAAACAAAACAAAACATACAACAAAAGCAACAAAAGATTTGACACTTACTATAAGGCCACGGAACAACTTACTGATCTGACGTCAGGTTGGACCCGAGCCTAATGAGACATTGGATCAGGAAGTGGTTGATCCTCAAGACTTATCAGGAGTGGGTCAGGTACATGGATCTATTCTACACTGTTTCTCAGTGTCCCCATCTTAAAGCACATGTCACACATGACTGTCTCAGGTGCTGTGCAGCCCCTCACCTTGCTTTACTCTGTACACTGGCTGCCCAGATGCTCTGTATAGCCAGGTCCACCTTTGCCTCCTGAACTTCCCTTCTCTTATTTGAGGAGCCCACAGAGACTAACAGGAGTTATACTTCAACTCCTTTTTCCTGGGGAAAAGTATCTGAATGACCTGATGTAGGTTAGGGACCCACCCTTGCTAGAGTCAGCTGTGACCCAGGCAGAGGGTCCATCCATCTGACTGCCTACTTAATTTTATTTGGCAGGATTGGGAGAGATTCTCTAGAAGGTGGAATCTAGGGCAGGCAGATGGATTAACACCCATTAAATGCTGCTTTTCTGTTTCCTAACTTTAATAACATGAATAGGGCCCCCTTGATGTACATAACTTAATTACTACCGGAGTTGTTTAGTCGAACCCTGATGCCTACAGGCACTGCTTTCAGCAGGTGCCTAAGTAGTAGTTAGTGACTAGTAGTGGTGCTAACAGAGGTGAATGTGAGATACATGGTAGTTCTTTCCCAGGTCAATGTTGGAAGTCAGTTACATTATTTTAATGGAAATGCTTTTTTGCAGATGAAAAATACTTTTGTAAATGCCAGTCTATTTCTTTAAATCACCATAGTTAATTTATTTCTACCACAAAAGTAGTACATTTGCTTTTACAATATTTGGAAAACAGATCAGCAAAGAGAAGAAAGTAGAAATGTAAGTAGAAATGATTCCCAATCCTGTGACCACCTATGGTATTTTGGGGTATTTCATTCCAGTCAGTTCTCGATGTACACATATTTTGTAAAAAATGATACTGTTTTCCCCACTTAACACTATACTGTGAACTTTAAAAGATCTTCTATCACATCATCACTAAGGGTTGCAGTGTGATTGTCATGTGAATATAGCATATAGAAGTGGATGCACAGATTTGGAAAGCACATCTGAGAATGAATGTGGTCCTTGAACTGGACTGAATTGGAATGATGACCCTGAGGCTGCGTGGCAGTGCAGATACTGTAGGGTGATTGTTGAAGTTGGTCAGAAATTAAGTTTGTGTGATAACGATCACTCTTGTGCCCTGGGCTACCACTTCTTGGGGATAATTTGCATGAAGCTCATTTACTGTTTTGCAGGGAGCATGGTTCAGCTTAAGCATCCCTTTAAGGAAAATAATCAGCATCCCCCTTAAGGTTCCAGGAAACTTCTTTGTGACTCTGGTCAGGGTAGCCCCTGCGGACTGCACTTGTTTCTCCTGATAAAGCAAATGCAGGCATGCCAAATTGCTTTGCTCCAGCTTAACCCTACTCCAGAATGAATCCATAAATGCTACAAAAAGAAAGCTTATGAACATATGCTACACAGAACTCAGAAAATGTCTTGCCTACTTAATCCTTTCCTACTTCAGGGGGAAAAAGTCTGTTTATACTTGAACTGAGAATTGAGGGATCACAACAATGAAGATTGGCTGCCATGCTAGAAATAACTAGTTGTGTTTTTTCATTTTCCTTAGAGCCAGGGGTTGATTTTTCAATACAGCTATGTCAGTGGGGAAATGTGCCGCTCTTTTCTAAAGCTCTTAGATTCATCCCCAATTATGTGACTGTGTCTTTTGAGGAAATGTAAGTTCCCCTTGTTTAAACACAGTGTTCATTATAGTGGATTCTGATGACTTGAGGCCATCCCTTCAGGTCATTATCTCCCCCTCCCACTGTGACTCTTCATTTAGAGGATGGCAGATGACACTTTAAGTTCCTGGAGTGATTTTTCCTAGGAGAGATGCAGGGAATCACAATAAAGGTGTACTAGAGGCATGGGAATGTGCCCTGGCATTTAGAATGCACACAGGTTCTTCTGAGTCAAAATGATTTCCTTGCAAAATAGTTCATCTTTTTTTGTGCTAACATACTTGCTAGCAGATACCCATAGAAGCTGTTCCTATATGGTTTCTGACCCTGAAGCACCTCAGAGTTTTGATCCTTCTCTGCCTCCCTGCAGTGGAGCTCTGGAGGACTCTAGGAGGTCTGCTTCTTTCTCTCCATCGCAAGGAAGTGAATGTGATTTTCTTACCTGTGTCTTATGTAATGTGTATTTGTATCTTTTGGCTATCTTGGAGTAGGGGCTTATGGGGCCATTTGGTTTGACACCAAAGTCACTGTCTATGTATACTTAGTCATAATGAATAACTGTTTACACTGGTAGAGAGCCTGAAGGGGGTATTAGCTGAGAGGTGTGTGAATTTGCTTGGAGGGGCAATAGCTGAGATGTCAGAGTGGTTTACCATCTCCTTGGTGGAGGCATTGAGAGAATTTTCTGTCTGAAAAAATTACAGACATCGGATCCTAAACTTCCTCTCTAAATCCTTCTGTTTTAAAAATCAAGTATTACAAGTATAGGAGACTCAAAGTAAAAAAAAAAAAAAAGTGAGGATTGCAGGGACCTTCAAAACGGGACTGGATTATGGTCACCATTAATTCAGAATATATTCGTTAAGATGCCTTAACAAAGAACTTTTTGCACATGATGCTGTGCCTGTTCATGCTACTGGCACCTGCTTCATTCTCTCTGTAAACAGAGAAAACGTTACAAAGCAACCCCAGTGTGAAATGGGTTGGCCTGAGTATGGGTCCTCATCCGCATGCTTTAAAGGGATTTATAATGAGACTCAATTCCAGGCACACACAGAAAGGTTAATAAAGGATTTATTTACTGATAGGGAAATGAAGAAAGGAATAACCCAGGGAGAAAGAGAGAGATAAATTGGTGAAAATGTCCTACCAGTTCCACTGAGCTGGGACCCCAATAGCATGCTGAAGGCCTGTGAAAAACCAAGTTACCAAAAGTCCTTACTGGAAGATATCAGGACAGTGATAGAATGTGTGTGAATGTTACATTGTAACAACATGGAATCCTTATGCCAGTGATACTTATCATGTTGGTATCTGGACCAAAAATGTAGCAACACCTTTAGTTTATGATACACTCTAGGCTATGAGGTAGATACTTTTCTTGAATTTTTCCATTTAATGTTCAACACAATTCATGTGTTATTTTTCAGATTTTAACAGATAAGGTTAGAAAGTTCAGAGAAGTAACTTGATCTTGACTACACAGCTTGCAAGAAGGAGGTTCTTTAAAAGAAAGTGTAGCAGATTTTTGTCAGTAGGACAAAGAAAGGAAATTTGTGGTTTCTTTGAAAAGATGGTTGTTCTTCTGATAGGATTTTTACTATGTTCTTTGCTATTTTTTGGATGTAGTTGGGATAATCTGGGGAAGGCCTTAGGCATGCAAATGCTCCTGTCTGTAAAGTTAATCTGTCTTTTCCTATAAATATGTTAATGGTTGACATTCAGATTCACTCACTCTCTTTTTCTATAAATTGGGTATCTGTTTGGCTGAGAAAGAGCTAGGTATTAAGATCAATGGAAAAATGATCAGAGAATTAGGGATCTGATTGGAGAAAATGCTGTCTAGGAGAGAACTACTAGATCATATGGCACTTTGTGGTGAATGTGGCAAGAAACAGTAGAATTCTGGAGCTTGTGTAAGGAGTTATTGAGGTAACCTCTATTGTCTTCTACTGGGAACACCTGTTAGTGTGGTGTTTGGTCTCAGTGCAGGGACTGGCATTTGTTCTGCACTGTCAGCCACAATGAAGGGACCTATTAACAGCATGCTGTTTCTTTGTGGTGGGTAATTTGTGAGCTCAGATGTGTATGTCTAAAGGGATGGTGTTAGAAGGGAGGAAGGACCATCATCTCAGCCATTAAGGTGGACTTCCTCTATGACACATACGCAGGGACAGCCCCAGATAGAAATCATCAACCTGCTCCTTTGTATCTTATTATCACTTGTGACATTGACCCCACCTGGCCCTGACACCCAGTCTTTACCAGGTTCTCAGTACCCTGCCTACATCTCTTTGATGGTTCTTCCTCCTTTAATCATAGGACAGGATGTGGTAAGGATGTTGAGGGTTTTGACAATGTTCATTTACACTTTGATGTGAATTTAAACCCAAAATTTATCATTATATTTCATGTGGTACATAAGAAAATTTTACGTAGTATGTGAGTGAACACTTTCTTGGTTATTCAGATTTTATTTGAAGTTTCTATTTATGGCAAATGATTTTGACAATATACAATGTATATACAAGTGATATTGGATATTTACAGTGGTGATATACATGTCTTTCAAAATTAGTTTCGGCTGGCAAAAGAGTTGATTAAAAGATACTGTATAAATAATAGAAGATTGGTTCACAGATATGAGTAATGACTGAGGTGTATGCACATTACAGATTTTAGCTCTGTTTTTTGTCTCATAGGAAGAGAATTTAATTGATCATTGTGGGGAGAACATCCCTGAAATCCTACTACTCAGGTGGCCACCTACTTCATTGTAAGGATTGTGAGTCACTATGTCACAGATGACCCATGTCACAAATGTCTTGTTTGATGACTTGTTTTACACAGACTTTTCTCTCTCAGCTTATGGTATACTTCAGAGAAAGTAATTCCTTCCTCATAGTATACAGTTTGGTATAACTATGAGGCATGTAACTATGAGGCATGTAGCCACAAGGTTGGATTGTCCCTGGAAACACTTCTCCAAGGATCAGGAAGAATCATCAAAGCAATGAGATTTTTCTCTGGGGATAGTAATTAGTCTAAGAAAGAGACCGCAAGTTACCGCAAGTTTCAGTAGGCCTGATGTCACAGGGTTCAGGGGTTTGTTAGCATTAACTTGGTAGGGTTTTTGTCTTTGTTTGTCTGTTTTCAGGCAGAGCCAAGAGAGCAGAGACAGGGAAAGAAGAGCAGCTTGTGATGGTGAAATTAAGGGAAATGTATAATGTGTACATGACAGACCATGACATCTTGGGTTCTTTTATTCTGGATGACTTTTTCCCAGTCCCACAATATATTTGGATGGGTGCTTCCTGGAAATCCTAAAAGGAACACTCATCCCTAATGGTCTGTTTTAACATCTTTTCCTAAATGTAGTGAAGAGATTATTACTGCACAAAATAACATCCTTTTTGGTAGAGACAAACATTGGCATTTTCACAGTGTATAGTTACTTATTTGTTATAAACAATTAAATAGTTTCAAAGTGGGCAACAGCATGCTGTCTGATGGTTGATGAGCAAGAAAGAGAAAAAATGTTACTACCATTCATTCTTGTCATTACTTGATTGGGTTTTTATTTAGTTTGGAGGTCAAATTCTTCTTTTTGTTGACAAGAAACAATTCATTACTTTCAGTTAATTTAGGCTTCTGGCTTGGTGATGGCCAAACAGGGTGGTTGGACCCTGAGGGGCAGTATGGTCCAGGCTTCTGCCAGGGCCAGAAGTCAGGACATGTACAATTCCATTGTGGTGGTGGATGAGAGATTTCATGGGGAAGGTTTTCAGGAAGGCTACAAAGAAGGCAGCCGTTGGGTATAATTGAGGGAAGACAGCACAACATGTTATTATGGTGCTAAGACTGCATATGAAGTTTGCTGCTATCAAAGTTTTGCTTGTGCTAGGAGATGCCTCCTGCATGGCTGTACCACTGAGAAGGACAGCAAAAAGACAGAGATCTTAGAATTGTTGATAGGAATGATTCAGAAGTTCTCTTACTGTGATCCAACTTATAAGAGACTACATACATACTTAGACAAAATTAGAGGGAAATTTAACAGCTTTGTTCATTACTAAATATTCAGCCAGACTTCAAAGTTAGCTAGGAGGTTCTGGACTTCATAATCAAAGACAACACAGAACAGAGGTCAGTGTGTTTTCAGTGTTTTGGTATATGATTAAAAGCAAGACAATAAGGAGAAAATAATTTTGGTTGCTGTGTCACCTAATTTGTAAGACTTAAGAGTATTACTTGAGTGGCCCTCCCTGATGACCTAGGTTAAGTCTCAGCACTAACACTGGTAAGGCCTGAGTTCCATCCCAGGCCAGGCAGACCTCTCCTACCTTAGCAATGTATTTCAATAAATCTGCCAGTTCTGCTTCCCAGTCTGTCTCTGGTCAATCCTCTTACTCCCTCACACCTCTGGCCTATACCCCAGTCTTTCTACACAGAAATAAATATAAATTAAAAAAAAAAGAGTATTACTTGAAGTTATGAATATTTACTTTTCTTATGTTTCTTGTGAGCTAGGGAAAATAATTACAATTTTTGAATTCTTCACATGTTTTTCTTAGTGGAAAAATTGTGGGGATAACTAACTTGAAATGACATGCTTTATAAAATTTCTGCATTGATAATGTAAAGAAACTCAAACCTAAAATGCTAATTATCATTAACTGTCCCCCACTCAGCATTAGCATTGGCTGGTGACATGAATCTTTCAGCAAGCAGTTTGCTGCTGCTCTTTCTGTATAACTCTGCCCAATGCTTGGCATACACCTGGTAATATCATTGGTAAGATTCCTGCGCCATAGTCTTGTGGTCTAGCTTTAAGTGAAAACAAGCAATTGAATCAACTAATAGACTACTTCTTGGTACTTTTTGTGACTAAATAAACTGTTACATCTTGAAACAGCATCAGTTTTACCCAGACAAACATATGTTTATACAAACATAACCTCAGCATTTAGTCTTGGAAAACATGCAAAACACTGTTCAAAACTGTGCTTCCTAAATATTGGAAGCTGATTGGATAAGAAAAACTGAAAATGGACCTGCATTGTCTTTCACATTTCCTATTTATGGAAACAGAAAACAAAACTAGATAACTAGATATAACCTACTGCTAATGTGTTGAATGTTGAGAGGGAAAAAATGAAAAACCTATTTAACATATTGTCTTGTGACTTCTGGTAAAGTGAAGTGAACCTTATCAGTAGTGGTGTTTCTAAAAATGTATCCAGTGTTTACATCTTAAACACAATTGCTAATGAGCTGTTACTCTGAAAGTTTTCTACAGTGCTCTAAATCACTCACTGAGCCATCACATGCCTAAATCCTAGCAAACATTTTCTGGAATTTGTAGGGCACAATTATGATTGACTGCAAACTTCCTTGCATTTTCATTACAGGAATTAATCTAGTGAATTGCTATTCGAATTGTTTGACACTGAAAGGGAAGGAATATTAAGAGGTTCTAATAAGACTCAAGGCTCAATAGTTTGCAAAATCTTGTGTTTTCAGAAGGCCCACCCTCTCGACTGGTTTATAGTTGTGTATTTTCTTCTTGGTTTAGTTAGCAAATTGCTCAAGGAAAGAAAATGATTGTTTCATGTCAGCTTCTTTTTTTTTTTTTTAGAAGAATATCATACTCACAGGATTTGTATACTTTCAAATCCAAAGTGTACCTCTTGAATTGCTAACATGTGATCATATCTAAGCAACCAGTATTCAGAATAAAATGCAGAACATGACCCTCTCGTCATCTTCCAGTCACTACCCTACTTCCAACCCTACTAATTGTCTTGACTCTGACATCACAGATTATTTAAGTCATGCTTTTGAATTTGTTATAAATGGAATGATACAGAATAAACTTCTTTTTGTGTGCATCTTTTGCTCAACAATATGTTTGTAAGTTTGGAGTGAATTTTCTGTGTTTAAGCTTAAGAAACAATGAAGGCTTATGGGTGTCAAATGCTACTAGAGAATGGGAAAATAATTGGACACTGGTATATATCTATAATGCTGGGTTGTTTGGGTATTTAAAGTTGTCTGGGGTATTTTCAAAAGTGGTGCCATTTAATTACAGTTGAATGTTGAACAACATGGGGGTTAATGCCAACCCACAGTTGAAAATTGAGTATAACTTTTGACTCCTTAAAAACTTTACTTAAAACCTGCTATTGACTGAAAGCTTTACCAATAATGCAGTCTATTAACATATATTTTTTAATTTATAAATATTGTACACTGTATTCTTAAGGTAAAATAAACTAGAGAAAAGAAAATGTTATTAAGAGAAATTGTAAGTAGATGTCATAGAGATCTTCATCCTCATTGTCTTCACCATGAGGAGGCTGAGGAAGAAGAGGAAGTGAAAGGAGAGGGGTTGAAAATACTGAGTATATATGCACTCTGAAGTTCAAATCCATGTTGTTTAAGGGTCAACTGTCTAGTTAAGACATACAATTTGCATGTGCAAATTTGACAGTGATTTACGTGGGCTAACTCATTTATATCCTAATAGATAAAACTGTAAGATTTTTGAATATTAGGATTTCAAAGGTCATCTTAGAGATGTATTCCCTGAGGTTTATTCTTGTACAAGTTAGTGGATGACTTCTTATAATTGACTAATTAAATGGAAGCAAAAGTATTTTTAAACCTAAGGCTATCCCTTAATATTTCTACTTTTTTTAAATTTAATTGCGTATCTATGTGAAGAATCTATAACATTTTCTCTTCCAATATACATAGGAGTTGGCTTATAGGTCAGACTCTACTCTTACCCTTTTGTGGGTGGTCATGTAATAATTTTCATGAAATGAACATTTTTCACCCCCATTAGTTCTACCCTACCCCCACTACCACCCTACCCCCATCAAAACCACATCAAACCCTAACTTAGCACCAACACATTTTTAAGTGGCTAAGAATTTGGGCAAATGAGTTCTTCAGTCTCTATAAGCCCTCTTACTTCCTCTGCACATGGGAATAACAGTAGAGTTTCTAGCTGATGATTGTTGGGAGCAGTCCAGTAACAGAGAACTGAGCACGGTATCTGGCACAACCTAAATGCTCAATAAATGTCCATTAGTTTTATTAGAAGTGTTCCTTTCTATACGTTTCTTTTCAATACATAGGATTTTAATGATTGATCTAGAAGGTGATCCTTAGAGCAATTCTTTCTTAAAATTTAAATAAAAATAAAACTTTCTACTCCATCCCTCAAATAAAACAGGCCCATTTAAAAACCATCCAGACAAATGTGATGTATCCCTGATAGATTTTCAAAAAAATATTTACAGAACAAAACCCTCAGGAAGCAGTGGTATTTTAATGCTGGAACAAATGCAGTATCATTTTTCAATGTCTATCTGATGACAATTTGGTTATTAGATTGTCAGAGTTTTTTGACAAAATGTAGTGTTAGACTACCTAATTACATTGCTTTGGAGTCCAGTGGGGCTGAGGATCTGTTTCCTAATAATTTTTGGCCAGGGTTGTTTTGTTAAAGGCACATGTATCAGTTATGTGAGAAATGTTTGTTTTTAATGTTCAGTACTCTAAATATAAAAAAATCCACTTAGTCCTCATATTGTGGGACACAGTAGTAATACATAGTCCTTTTTGTCAGAACCCACATGAACCATATATCTGAAAGTTTTAGTTTTTTAGGGAGAAACATCAAAGAGCCAAAGTACTACAGGTTTTGTTTTTATTTTTTACTGGAAAATATGTGATTTTTGAAATTGCTATTTAAGGATGCACATTTAAAATCACTTTCAAGAGTCACTTCACTTTCACTTCTTATTTATTTATTTTTTTAAAGATTTATTTTTTATTTATACAAGCCTGGATACAGTCAGAAGTGCGGGAGGGTGAGAGAATTCACCAGAGCCAGAGCAAAGAGCAGAGCAGACAGAAGGACCGAAGTACACTGCTGAGGGGAGCAGCGGGCAGCAGGAGAGGTCTGTGTGCCATGTGGGGCCCTCCTCCCATGGCTGGGGAGCAGCTGGGGATCGAACTGGAGCTGCAGAGGCTGCGGGCAGCTTCGCAACCCAGCGCTCAACCGCTGCGCCACTAGGGAGGCCCTTCACTTCTTACTTTTAAAGCCCAGGAATTTCTTTATAGATTGAATACTAGAGCAACAGATAGTGTAAAGTTTTTAGCAACAGGAGTGTAAAGTGGTGGTGATTTAGGAATGCATTTTACCCATCTGACATTTCTTCAAGAGAGAAGGCAGATTTAAATTGCTTGAACTATTTTAAATTATTTTTGTTTGCCTTATAAAATATGTGCTGTGTGTAGTAGACATATACAAGGTTTTTATATGCATTACAGCTTTTTTTTCCTTGTTTTCCTTCCACAATAATAGTAGATTATTGTCATGTTCTTTTACTTTTTTCTCATTCTTTCTTGTTGGTTTCATAGTGGCCCATTAGGATCTAGGTCTTTTCTTCATTTAATAGATGAAGAAATACAAGTATAGAAAGAAGTGCTTTTATGGTTTCTGCATACTTATATAGTGCTTTCCACCAGAACTGGAAGCCAATTGCCTGGCTCCTACCACTGATGCTCTAGAAAGACTGGAACAGGTCGATTTGGATAATGGTGCCCTCAGACTGATCCTATTGCATATAGATATATAGAATTGCATTGTGACCTATTAATTGCCCATTTAATTTATATAGTTACAGCCTTTTAAAGGTGTTTAAAATAACAGGACAGCATGAGAAATGTGTGCAAATAATCTGAAATTAATGAGTGGAAAGATTTAAAGACATACCAGTGGCTTAACAACTGAAAACAAGGTTTGGCATGGCAGTAGTATGTGAAAAATTCACTTCTATAGAAAATACCTGCCAAATAAAGTGTTTTCATTTGGAAGTAAAGCAACATTTGGGCTGTAAAAATGGAATCCTGATTTTTTTTTCCTCATAGCAAATTCTGTATAGATAACATTTGCCAATTGGATAGATCATACAGTTTTCAAAATCTTTTCCTGATGCTTTATATTTAATGACATGTCTATTTATTTAGAAATTTAAGATAGTTATATTTACTCACATAAATTAGGAATGTAATTAAATGTTTCCTTCCTCAGTGTTGCAGTATAATTGTTTTTTTCATGGTGGTTCTTGGGTTTGAGACTCTGTAAGAGCTGTATTTACTTTAGATTCTCGAGACTGTCAGTTCTGTTTACTTTAGAGTTAGACCATAATCAATGCGAGTGTATTTTGTATGTACTATAGGATTTTGAGTTTCCTAATCTGTTTTTATGTAATGTAAAGCAGAGTAGGAAGCATAATTAGATGCAAAAACTTAAGTTCATGTGTCATAGGGGGAAGATGTGTGTGGGTACCTTTTTCTAACAACTGCAGTTTCCTGTTGCCACTCTTCTGCATCCAGCCCTCTTGCCTCCATCGAACTTATAGTAGTATTGTGGAGCCACCATATAAATTGTCATCTTCTGCAGGTCATGCTTGAAACAAAAGGGCTCTTTTCCCATTGCTGTTTATTTAAATAAAGCAGTTTCACAGTCTAGAGCAGTGACAGGGCAGAGGGTGACAACAAACAGATGGCAAATTAGAAGGGACATGCTGACTGTGGTGACTCAGTGAGTACAGGGCTTTAAGTGGGGAGTAGTGAAATCGAAAATTAGGTTGCTGTTAAGATGTGTGTATAAAGCCACTTCTCTTTAACCTGGCCAGGTGCCCAAGCCTCTGCTAAAAGAGTCACTTTTAAGTGTTAAATTTATCCCTCAATTTCTTTTTTTATAGCGGAATAGTCTCTTTCGATTTTTACAGGGTAGAATGGTAGAAAATTTGCATTTTTTTTTCCTGTGAAACTTCATCTACTGAAAACTTGTTAGAAAATGAGAACTATGTTTTGCAAATAAAGTCTAGATGTATACTGGACTATACACATGTACATTAAACTGTGAAATACTGTTCATCAGAGAGATCTTGTAGTTCCTGCCACTAAGAACATTCTAACAATAAGAAATATGAAAGATCTTTAGAAGCAACAGAAACACACATGTGCTCATGCACATATACATACACAGAAGCTGTGGTTGCCGTTAGTCCTTAATCAAGAACAATTACTTGCAAAAAATTTTCTAGTACCCTTTGGAGTGATAGTTGGATTAGTAAATTTTCAAGCCAAATAAAATAAATAATTGATTTTATTTTTCAAAAGAGATGTTTTTGTTTGTTTTTCTTTCTGGCAGATTCAATCAGAAGACAACAAAAAGGGAAATTCTGAGTACCTGGAAGGAAGATGACAGGATCTGTGAACTGGTAGTCTGCAGGCCACATCTTGTAGCAGATGTATTTTGTTTAGTCTACAAACAAATTAGTAAAAATTAGTTTAGTTGCCAACATTTATTTATTTATTTATTTATTACATTTTTGAAAGGACAGGTTTGTTAGGAAAAGGAGAAAGAAAAAGACAGGCACCTGCATAGTCACAGGCAGGCAGAAGAGATGCCAATTGCTAAGATTTTAAAATTGAAGCATTCAAAATTATTGGTCAGCTTCTAACACCCCTAGGTTTTTCTCCATGACAGGATTTTCCTGGAGAAGAATAGTTGTGGCCATTCTCATTCTCCTGACCATCGTGTCTCAAGGTGTTTTGTCTTAATTGGGCCTACTTTACTCCTTTACATTTACTCCTCTAAGGGTTGTCCTGCCAACTTTTGTTTGTTACCACAAACTAAGAAAAACCAGTATAGCCTTCTGCATGTGTTTTAAAGGATACCAGATGAGGAGCTTTCTCTGTGAAACAGAAAAAGAATTATCATCACTTCAGACGTGCAGAGGGACTTGGAGATTGGAGGTGGTGGGGCAGTATACTAGGAAGATGGACAGTGTCAGAAAGAATTTTAGACATTTGACTTTTCATCCCAGAAATTGCCACGAAAAGTGTTTGGACAAGTCACATGATCATCCTTTAGGGAAAAATAAAGAAAAGATTCTTCTAGTACTTTAGGAACTAGACATCCCTCTAAGAAATTCTTCAATGTTTGTCTTAAAATTTTAAAATTATTTATTTATTTAATTTCTTACATCTTTGTTAATTTTTGGATTGTATTTGATTTATCCCGTCATCTGTAGTCCCTTTAGTTCTCCCACTACCATGGTACCCATGATCATTTTTTAAATTGGATAATATAGTCACATAAACCAAAAGGTGCACGGTGAAAAGTCATTTTCCTTCCATTTCTGTCCCTCATATCTCAGGAGGCAACCATTGTGCCTTTCTTATGTGTCTTTCCGGAGATGTATGCATATGTGCAATTAGACATTTTTCATTGCACGAATGATAATTCTATATACTGTGCTGCCCTGGTATTATTTGCTTTTATATTTTCAAAGCTAAGTTTATCTTAGCATGTTATATATCTTAGATCATTGCATGTTGGTATGCAAAAAGCAACTTTGTTAATTTAATGCCTTTATTATATTCTCTCCTGTAGTCGTATTCTAATTTATTTAAACATTACTGTATTAATTATATAAAACATTTATGTATGTAATTGAGATTGTTGTCACTTTTCAATGATAAAATTTTGTGCATCCACAGGCTTCCTGTTTTTTGCACCGTTTCCATTTTTACTCTGACTTTGATTTTACTCACAAGACCAAATAATGAACATGGAACTTTTGGTCTACCCTAAGGCTAAAACTGTATAGGCTACCTGAGTCACAATAAAATCTTTCCCTCCCTCTACTCTGTCTCAGAAAAAACAGTTATACTTAGTTGTCTTTTGAAAAGGATAGTTGAAGGAATGTGCTATGAATGACATTTCAGGGGTAATTTGTTATCCACAGTTCTAGGTCAGTGTTTCTCAGAATTTAAGGTGCATAAAAATCATCTGGGGTTCTTGTTACTGTGCAGGCTTTTATTCAGCAGGTGAAGCCTGTGAGTCTGCATTCCTAACATCTTCCAGGTGGGCAGCAGAAACCAGACTTGTTGAACTTGTTGCTTTTCTCTTTTAATATAGTGAGTACTATGGTTCAGATTTCACAGATATAGTGTTATTTAGATTTCACAAAGAGCCACGGTCACTCTGTTGTGCAGATTGGGATGGTGAATTTGGAGGCTAAGAGTGGTAACTTTTACTTATGTGAAAGTAGGGTGAATAGTATATCTTAGTTTCTTTTCAGGATATATTATGAAACACTTGATTTAGGTATGTGATTCACTTTAGTTGGCATACTGTCAAATTGTTATTTTAGTCTATAAACTAAGCTTTTAGAGATTGAAGCAATTTTTAACTTACTTTATATTTTTCTTTGAAAAGGTGGTTCACATATGGATTATGGGGAAAAATTTAATTGCAAATTAAAACCTAAGTAGGTTAGCCAAGTGGGGGGACTTATTTATTTCTTTTCACTAGAGTGTAAATTCCCTGAGGACAAGAATTATTTAATTTGTCCTCGTATAAATTTTCTATTGCCTATCACAAAGACTCTCCCTTGAGCAAACTTTAATTAGGATCCTGGGAGCTTTTTTTCCAAGTAGGCCTCGGTCAGGGCTTCATTCTATCTTTGACTTGCCTAGCTCTGCCTGATTTAGCAAGATCTTGCAAAGTTACATCTAATCACCATATAGATCTGATCATGTTCCTCAATTCCCACCCTTGATGTCTAAGTCTTTGGCCTGCTTTTAACATGAGTACTGTTAGTTCAGTTTAGTAAGAATCCTGTGATGTCTCTTTTTAGTTATTTTTTTCATCCACTGACCCCTTATTCTACATGATGGCTATAAATCTCCAGCTGTCTGTGCTATATTTGGAGTTGAGTAATACTTCTCTCCCTTGCTGCAACACCCATATTACAGTATTCTCAATGTCTCCTTTGCCATTTTAACAGGTGTCAGAATAATTTTTTCTTTAACGTAAGGTTGTTTCCAGCCCCTTTGCACAGTTTTTGTTTTACATCAATTCAAAAGCATTAAAAGGGGAGTTTATTTCTCATCATGCTTTATTTTTTCCTATGTGATTTCAACTAATGCATTATTAGAAGTAAATTGTATTAAAGGTTAATATCATACAAAATTTAAAGTTTGTAAAAATAGCATTTGAAATGAATCTGTATTCTTACCAACTTTTCAAGTAGTTAAAAGATAATTTTCAAAAAAAGACAAAATCATGACTCTCATGCAGGTATAAAAATGATCCTATACTAAAGATTTTGTTTTACCAGTCTGAAAGGAAGGAACCAGGGAGATGTAACTGGCTTAAAGAAAAATTCCCAAATAGCTGCAATTTATATAGAATAAATCAGTGTTGAGATGAGTTGCAGATCAAGGCAAAACTGATTTTTGCCACAGTGGGGAGGCAGTCAATTAAAATCACTACTTGTCAGGACATAATTTACATATCTATCAGTTGCCTACAACTTACAAAGTGGTGCAAAATAGTTCAAAGACATTGAACAGGGCTAGAATTAGACAGCTGGAAAGAGTGTGCTGTAGATCATACACAGTTTTCCATTAAATATAACACTTTTTCCCTAAAAGTGAAGGCCATCTATGACTTAATGTTCTATGCCTTAAGTATTGCATTGCAATTTGTAATTGAAAAATACAAAATGACCCAATAGTTGAGGATGACCATATGGAAGTAAATGACAAAGGAGTCATAGATACCACCATATTATGTATTGCCACAAAACACTGGAAAAACTGGAGACATTTTATTGCATATAGGCTCTGGTCTTCACCAATAATATTTTTCTCTGTAAGGGAAAAATTCAGCTTCATGGTGTCAATTGACTCCCTCCCCCACCCCCAACCCCCAGACTAGGTTGTTTATACAAGAACTAATTTTCAATGAAGCCTACTCACTTGAACCAGAAAATATTTAAAGAAGACAATATAGTGGGAAATCAACTGAAACAGTTTGAAACCATGCTTGGAACTAAAGCCATTGTTTAAAAAGCAAGTTGAGCCAATGAACGTGGAGTGGAGACACTGTGTTGCTTCTCTTCTGAGAATGCATGTTGGAACATAGCTGTTCAAGTTGGGATTGGAGAAATCCCTGTGATGAGGTTGACTCATGACTTCCTTTCTAGGAGGAAGAGCCAGAAAAGTGAAACCTGTCAAGGAGCACCTCAGGCAACTCCTACTAGATTAAATTCTTTAGTGTCATTTTATAGCCCTCCTTAGCATATGTTTTTGTCACTCACACTTAAAATAATATTTCCAAAAATGTTTGTAACTTTTGTTATTGTATTTCCAAGAATGTTTGTATTCCTTTATTTGCCTCAATAGTTTGCACATGTAAAGAGCCAGATAATATTTATTTTAGACCTTGAGATGCTATGGATTCTTTCACAAGTGCTCCACCTTGGGGCGTGAGTGCAGTCACAGACAATAGATAATATGGCTATGTTCCAATGAAATTTTATTTATAGGCACTGAAATTGGAATTTTATGTAACTTTAGTGAGTCATGAAATATCTGTTTTGAATTTTTTCCCAACGATGGTAAATATCATTGCTAATTTGTGTCATTTGTGTCTGTACAAAGAGGTGACTGCCTACTTTGAGCCCTAGTTTGCCAAGCCCTTTTTTGCAGAATGAGCAGGATGTGGTTGCTGGATGTAGATCAATTTTTTATGCTTCTGTTATATTTTATCAAACTTTCTATTCTGTGGCTTTCCTGTTAAGAGATCTTGGGCAAATAAACTCACCTCACTGAAGGTAGTAGGTTTCTTCCTTTTAAAATGTGATAGTTACCTAAACTCAGAATTGTTTTATGTACTAAATAAATTATGTCAGAACATGTAGCTCCATGCTTGGGCCTGAAAAAGTAGCAAATAACTCATTTCTCTGCTCTATTCCTTTGTACCTCTTGACACCTTATTTCTTTTAGTTTCTCTATACGTGGTTTTTGGGTAGTAGCTGTTTGATTTTATTATGAATCCAATTGCTGCAAATAGCATCCAGTTTTTTATATTTTTATTAAGTATAATGTAAATTATATTTAATAGGGGTATGATTATGAAATATATTTATTTATTTATTTATTTATTTTTTTTTCAATATAAATTTTTTTTATTAAAAAAATTTTTTTACATCGTTGTTCATTTTTATACAATATTTACTTCCCCCACCCCCTCAGGTTTAGTCCCCATAGTTTCCTTCACCAGTGCTTCCGTGCACCATCACCTCAGTCCCCTGTGCTCCTCCCTCGCTCCCTTTCTTTTTTTTTTTTTTTTTTTTTAGTTGCCTTACTGTTTTTTTTTTTTTTAAATATTAAATTTTATTTTTATATTCCCCATACAATTGCAAACGCCCCATTCTGACCCCAATCCTTCCCCTCCCGCCCCCCGCCCCCAAAAAGTGTCTCTGGTTCATAGTTTTTTGTTGATTTTGATTTTCACTTTCTTATATTCATTTTCCTGGTCCCTTATTTAAGTTTTCTAGATTCCTGCTATGAGTGAGACCATCCGGTATTTATCTTTTTCTTTTTGGCTTATCTCGCTGAGCATGATCCCTTCCAGTGCCATCCATGTTGCTGCAAATTGCATGTGTTTATCTTTTTTGAATGCTGAGTAATATTCCATGGTATATATGTACCACATCTTCTTGATCCAGTCATCTATTTTTGGGCATTTGGGTTGTTTCCAAAGCTTAGCTATTGTAAACAGTGCTGCTATAAACATAGGAGTGCAGGTGCTCTTTGGAATTGATGTTTCTGTGTCCTTTGGGTAAATACCTAGGAGTGGAATTGCTGGATCCTATGGAAGCTCTATGTTTAGTAGGTCCAGAAATCTCCACACAGCTCTCCATAGTGGTTGGACCAGTTTGCACTCCCACCAACAGTGCACAAGAGTTCCTTTTTCTCCACATCCTCGCCAACATTTGTTGTTGCTAGTTTTTTTAATATGTGCCATTCTCACTGGTGTGAGATGGTATCTCATGGTAGTTTTGATTTGCATTTCCCTGATGACAAGTGATGTTGAACATTTTTTCATATGTCTGTTGGCCATTTGCATTTCCTCTTCAGAGAAGTTTCTTTTTAGCTCTTCTGCCCATTTTTTGACTGGATTATTTTCTTTGTTGTTGCTGAGTCTCATCAGCTCTTTGCAGATTTTTGTGACCAGTCCTTTATCATTAGTGTTGGGTGCAAAAATGTTCTCCCAGTTGGTGGGGTTTCTCTTTGTTTTTGTTATTGTCTCTTTTGCTGTGCAGAAGCTCTTTAATTTGATGTAGTCCCAGCTGTTTATCTTTGTCTTCACTATCACTGCTTTGGGTGATGTGTCTGTAAAGATGTCTTTGATGTGCAAATCCCGTAGTGTTTCGCCTATATTTCCTTCTATGTATTTTATGGTTTCAGGTCTTATGTCTAGTTCTTTAATCCATTTTGAGTTGATTTTTGTGTATGGTGTGAGGTAGTGGTCAAGCTTCATTCTTTTGCATGTAGCGACCCAGTTTTCCCAGCACCATTTATTGAACAAACTTTCTTTGCTCCAATGCATAGTCTTTGCTCCTTTGTCAAAGATTAGTTGACCATAAATCTGTGGGTTTATTTCTGGATTTTCTATTCGATTCCATTGGTCTGTATGTCTGTTCTTGTTCCAATACCATGCAGTTTTGATGATTATGGCTTTGTAGTATAGTTTGAAGTCTGGGAGTGTGATGCCTCCATTTCCTTCTTTTTTTTTCAGTAGAGCTTTGGCTATTCGGGGTTTTTGGTGATTCCATATGAATTTCATCAATAATTGTTCTATTTCTTTGAAGAATGCCATTGAGATTTTGATTGGAATAGCATTGAATCTGTATATTGCTTTTGGTAGGATGGCCATTTTAATAATGTTTATTCTTCCAATCCATGAGCAGGGGATGTCTTTCCATTTCTTTGTGTCTTCTTCTATTTCTTTTAACAGTGTTTTATAGTTTTCTTTGTATAGGTCCTTTACCTCTTTTGTTAGATTTATTCCCAAATATTTGATTTTTTTTGTTTCGATAATAAAAGGGGTGGTTTTTTTGATTTCTTCTTCTTCAGATTTATTGTTTGTGTATAGGAAGGCTACTGACTTTTGCGTGTTGATTTTGTATCCTGCCACTTTACTGAATTGATTGATGAGTTGAATTAGTTTTTCTGTGGAGATTTTGGGGTTCTCTATGTATATTATCATATCATCTGCAAATAGTGATAGTTTGACTTCTTCTTTTCCTATTTGGATTCCTTGGATGTCTTTCTCTTGTCTTATTGCTCTGGCTAGGACTTCCAGTATTATATTGAAAAGCAGTGGTGAGAGTGGACATCCTTGTCTTGTTCCAGATCTTAATGGAATTGCTTTCAGCTTTTCACCATTGAGAATGATACTGGCTGTTGGCTTGTCATAGATGGCCTTTATGATGTTGAGGTATGTTCCTTGTATCCCAAGAATTTCAAGGGCTTTTATCATGAATGGGTGTTGCACTTTGTTGAAAGCTTTCTCAGCATCTACTGATATTATCATATGGTTTTTATATTTCTTTTTGTTGATGTGTTGGATAACGTTGATTGATTTTCGGATGTTAAACCATCCTTGTGCCCCTGGAATGAATCCAACTTGGTCGTGGTGAATTATCTTATGGATACATTGTTGGATTCTGATAGCTAAAATTTTATTGAGGATTTTTGCATCAGTGTTCATTAGGGAGATTGGCCTATAGTTTTCCTTTTTTGTGTTGTCCTTATTCAGTTTTGGTATTAGTGTAATATTGGCTTCATAGAACGTGTTTGGTATTGTCCCTTCCTTCTCAATTTTTTGGAAGAGTTTGTGAAGGATAGGCACTAATTCGTCTCTGAATGTTTGGTAGAATTCATTTGTAAATCCATCAGGTCCTGGGCTTTTGTTTTTGGGGAGGTTTTTAATTACCATTTCAATTTCGCTGCTTGTAATTGGTCTGTTTAGGTGTTCTATTTCTTCTTTATCTAGCTTTGGGTGATTGTAGAGTTGTAGGAATTTGTCCATCTCCTCTAGATTGTTGAACTTGTTTCCATATAACTGTTCATAGTAGTTACTGATTATTCTTTTGATTTCTGCTGTGTCCGTTGTGATTTCTCCTCTTTCATTTATGATTCTGTGTATTTGTGCTTTCTCCCTTTTTTCCTTTGTGAGCCTGGCTAGGGGTTTGTCTATTTTATTTATTTTTTCAAAGAACCAGCTCTTGGTTTCATTGATCTTTTGGATTGTTTTTTTAGTTTCAATTTCATTTATTTCTGCTTTGGTTTTTATTATTTCTTTTCTTCTACTGGTTCTGGGGTTTTTTTGTTGTTCTTTTTCTAGATCTTTGAGCTTCGAGATTAGGTTGTTTCTTTGAGTTCTTTCTTGTTTTTTGATGTGAGCTTCTATTGCTATATATTTTCCTCTTATTACTGCTTTTGCTGCATCCCATACATTTAGGATATTGGTGTCCTCCTTGTCATTCAATTCAAAGAATTTTTTAATTTCTTCTTTGATCTCCTCGTTAGTCCAGTGGTCTTCCAGTAGTGTGGCTTTTAATCTCCATGAGGTAGGATAGTTCCTTGCCTTCTTTTTATGATTTATTTCTAGTTTGATGCCTTCGTGGTCAGAAAAGATGGTTGGTATGATTTCAATCTTGGTGTATCTGTTGATGTTTGTCTTGTGCCCCAGTATGTGATCGATCCTGGAGAATGATCCGTGTGCGCTTGAGAAAAATGTGTACTCCGTTTTTTTTGGGTTTAGTGTTCTATAGATGTCTGTTAAGCCCAAATGCTCTAGGTCCTTATTTAGAGCTTTAGTTTCTTTACTTATTTTTTGTCTTGTTGATCTATCCATTGTTGATAGTGGTGTGTTGAAGTCTCCCACTACATATGTGTTTTCTCTGATGTCTGTTTTCAGAGAGGACAACAGTTGTCTGATATATTTTGGTGCTCTTTCGTTTGGTGAGTATATGTTAATGAGTGTTATTTCTTCTTGAAGTATTGTCCCCTTAATCATAATGTAGTGACCATTGGGGTCTCTTTTTATTTTTTTGAGTTTGAAGTCTGTTTTATCTGATATAAGTATAGCTGTTCCTGCTTTCTTTTTTGGCCCATTTGCTTGTAGGATTGTTTTCCATCCTTTGACTTTGAGCCTATTTTTATCTTTTGTAGCTAAATGTGTTTCCTGGAGACAGCAAAAGGTTGGGTTTTGTTTCTTAATCCAGGCTGCAACTCTGTGTCTTTGTATTGAAGAGTTTAGTTCATTTACATTTAGAGTTAATATTGATATGTTAGCATCTGTATTTGCCATTATGTTTGTCTTTCCTTTGATTTTATTTATTTATTCTTTTAATAACTTTTTTTTTTTTTTTGGTCTTCTTTTGTTGTTATTCGTCCCTCTGAGGTTCTGGCTTTAGGATTCCTTGTAGTATTTTTTGGAGTGGGGGTTTAGTCGCAATGAAATTCCGGAGTTTCTCTTTGTCTGGGAAGGTCCATATTCTTTCTTCATGGAGGAAAGAGAGCTTTGCGGGATAGAGTATTCTTGGTTGGCATCTGTTTTCTTGGAGTCTGTTGACTATGTCCCTCCACTCTCTCCTTGCCCGTAGTGTTTCTTCAGAGAAGTCTGATGTCAGCCTGATTGGTTTTCCTTTGAATGTTATCTGTTTCTTCCCTCTTGTCAGCTTCATTATTTTTTCCTTGTCCTGGATTCTTGGGAGCTTTACTATTATGTGTCTTGCTGTGTTTTTCCTTTCGTCGTGGAAGTTTGGTGTTCTTCTTGCTTCTTGTATATCAATTTTCAGCTCCTTCTTCTCATTTGGGAAGTTCTCTTCAATTATATCCATGAATATTTTCTCTGTTCCTACATCTCTCTCCTCTCCTTCTGGAATTCCTATAACTCTTATATTTCCTTTCCTCATGGAGTCAGATAGTTCCCGAAGTCTTTCTTCATTCTTTTTCCTTCGTACTTCTCTTTCCTTTTCTGTTTTGGTTCTTTTTATTTCTGTGTCTTCAAGATTACTTATTCGTTCTTCCATTTCATCTATTCTGCTTTCATTGCTTTTCCCAGAGTTCTTTAGTTCCTCCATTAATTCTTTGATCGCCTGCATTTCTCTTACTTCCCTCTTTAGGGACTCAATTTCCTTCTTCTGATCTATCACTTTTTTAATCATGGCAATTTTAAATTCTCTTTCTGGAAGGCTCAGAAGTTCTTCCAAGTTGCTGTCGTTGCAATCTGGGTAGTGGTTTCTTTTTGTGGTGTGCTTCTTTCCTGAGGAGTTTTTAGGTTGCGTGTGGTTCTTCTACTCCCTACTGTCTGTTTTCTAATTTGTCGTATGCGTTGGGACACTGTGTTGCTCGGACTGACTGACATCTTGGGTGAACTTCTCCGCTCCCCTCTGGCTCTTCCAGGAGCCATCTCTGTCTTCTGGGGGAGCTTTCTGCTGGTTTTAGGCAGTTTTTACTGAAGAAATGTCCCTGTTCTCAAATGGCGAAGCGGGATGCAGTCCCTGCGCCTCCGGTTTCAGGCACACTCTTCTGCGCACCTGGTCTGCCCCGGACGTGGGTGCCTGCTCCCTCTGTGGGCTCAGACTGCTGGTCGGAAGGGGCCTGGCGTGGAATAACTTCCCGGCTGGCCACTGGGTCCGCCAGAAACCTTCTGCCCTTTTCAAGCAGTCTTAAGAAATGTCCTGTTTTATAGGGTGTTAGTGAATTTTTTTTCCTGGTCGCTAGGTGGCGCCAGAGATCTCTCCTATTGTCCTTGGGGGGCTGTTTTTCGCCTCCCCCCACCCCGTGGGACAGAGAACAGAGCGGGAATGGTAGGGTACACCTCAACAGCTTTGGGGTGCTGTGTCTGCCTTGTGCCCCACCGTCGTGGAGAACCCACGCCCCGAATTTTCGTGCCCCGGGTCTCAGTTCGAAGCCCTCAGTTCCAGGACGCGGGCTGTAGCCCAGTTCAGTGGCGCGGGAATGGCGCCTTTTGCACCGCTCCCGTGCCTGGGCGCCTGGTTCCTGCTCACTCAGGGAGGGACCTTCACCTCAGTGAGGACCTCCGTGCGTCTCCCCGCAAGCCTAGGTCGCAGGCGCGGGGACCTGGGCAGCTGCGATCCCGGTCTGCACTTGCTTTTCAAGCTCCCCTAGCGCGCCTCGTTTCCTTGCCAGCTTACCGGCAGCCCGGGCTGTGTGCGCGTCTCCCGGGGTCTTTGTTCTTCTCTAATGGTGCCAGGAGCCGTTCGCTCACCGCCACGGGGATCCTGCAGGGTTCGCCTCAGCTCCCGTTCCCGGGGTGTGGTGGCTGCAATAGTTCCTTTCCACTCACAGTCCCGCTTGCTGCGTCGTTTGTTCTTGTTGGTTGTTTTGGTGTGTTGTTTTTCTCCCTCTCTGCCGGTCGGTCGGAGAGTGCCGCCTCTGTGGGCGGGGGAGGGGAGCAGGGTTCTGCGCTTCCCTCCCTTCTAGTCCTCTTTTATGGCCACTTTCTTCTTCGGGCAGTTCGCTGGCGTCACCCGTTTATCTTCCGTGTCCCACTTCTCACTGGGACCTGCCGCTTTTCCTCCCTATTAACTTTTTTTAATGGGAGATCTTACTCGCAGCGTCTCCTCGCCGCCATGTTGCTTATGAAATATATTTATATTAGGAGAGTCTGTTCGAGGAAAAGCCCCGAATTAATCCCTCATGAAAGCAGTGTCCACTCCTAATTCACTCATTCTGTTAGCTCATTTTTCCACGTATTGAATTTTTATATTGGGCTCTCTTTGTGAAGGTAAGTTTTACTGAGCCTTTTCTGATCAGTCTGTGCCTAACTGGAGTTGTGCCTGCCACCCTGTCTGGAGTTCTTCCCCTGAGCTTCTCCTACTCCTACAAAGGTAATGGTTATTACTTTACCTGTTGCTCCTCCACAATGGCACTTACCACAATCTGAGGCTCTATTCCTTTTCTTGTTGGGTTATTGTTTGGCTCTCGCCTATTCTATTGGGTTGGTAAAGCTGCACATCTGTCTTATTCATTGTGATGCATCCAGTGCCTCTTCACATAGTGCCAAGAAAGTAGGAGGGGTTTTATGAATATTCATTGCCAGAGTGAATGGATAACATTTGTGAAAGTGACCGTATTTTAGGAGCAGGTTAGATGCTACACAGCTCTCAGTATTGCAAGTATATATTAAGAAAACTGGGTCTTACAATGGCTGATGTCAAACAGATTTGAATTTAGCATGGAATGTGTCTGTATAAAAAATAAACATACAGCAGAAGGGACCAATTATTGCTAATGAGGAGTTTAAATATGGACTGCTACTTTAAATGTTAGGTTTATAAGTAAAGACAATCAAAAGAACCATATGTCAGGGTCCAAGAAGCACTCTAAAGAATGTTGGGCCTGTCCCTTCCATAGCTCATCTGGTAGAGCAGAAGACTGGAGAATTTTGGGCTTATTTTATTCTGTAATCTGTCTGGTGAATGTCTGTTCTATTTCCTTGAGAAAGTGATTTAAGCCAAAACAGAAGCGTTCTTAGAGAGAAGAGAAAAAAATGTACTGAAATTTGGAATCAAAATACCTGGATTCATGTTCTAGATCTTTCAATGACTTGAAAGGACTATCAGTGTGACCCTGGGCAAGACCACTAACTGATTAGGATGAAATAATAGCTTTTTATTATAAATCACTGACAAGGAAATGGTAGGATGAGCTAGAAGTGATATTGTGCACAATTTTGAACCCCTTCTGCCTCATCCTTAAGTACCCTGTGCAAGTACTGTTTATTACACCAAATGAAAGGACTGTAAAATTTTCCTATTCTGGATGTCCTCATCCTAAGAATTTGAACATGATTTTACTGCTGTTGCTGAAATTAATGGAGAATTATAATTAGCATCCATTTTACATAAGTCATTTGCTATACTTTTGCTATTTATACATTAAAAATCTTTCTCATAACAATCCTGTGAGATAGATTTTGTCATTATTATCCTGATGAGTGTTAAAGTAACCTGCCCAGGATCTTATAGCTATATGTAACAGCCTGGGTGACTCTGAGCCTCATCTTTATTCTGTGCCAGTGGGTCTCTAACTTAACTTTGATAAGAATTAGATTCATCTGTAGAGCTTGGTAATGTGTAGATAGCTAGCACCTCCTCCAGAGCTTCTGATTTAGTAGTCTAAGGCAAGGCCTGAGAATTTCCAACTTGCACTGCTAGTGTGGGAACCACATTTTTGAGATCATACCCATCTAAATTAGTATAGGATGTTCTATTTTATGGATGTTCTATAACTGTTTTTTTCCTTTTCATGGAAGAAAGCAAGAAAAAAAAATTGGAGAGAAGGCAGATTATGGGATTTGAACTTGGCTTTCATTCAGGAACCCCTTTGAGAACAGAGGTCTACGCTCTTCCATTGAACTTAAAAACCAAAGTAGTTTTGCAAAGTTGAGATCAGGCAGACTCCAGAAAGTTAGTAACAAAGAAGATGAATTTCTTCAAATGTCAGGTAGAATCAGTTAAGATAGGGATGATCATTTGGTCAATTAACAGGATGATTAGTGCTAGTGAATTTAAAATGATTTGGTTCGTGGAAATGTTAAACCAGCAATGACAGATATTACAACTTTAACAGGCAACCTACTCAGGAGCCATGTGTTAAAAACTTCCTTATTTTGTAAAAGAATGAAAGAATCACTCTCCTTTTTCTGTATATTGGGCCATATTGTGCCAGGAGACAGAATTAGAACAGCACCTTTTAATTCAATTTGTAGCATGTCAGAGTTCAAAATTGCAATTTCAAAAATGTTTGATAAAAATGTCACTGGTTTTGATTGAGTTGTGTTATTAACCTCTAGCTAGAATCTTTTCTTTTCCTTCTTTGAATTAGTATTAATGTGTCGACTTCTTAGTAATACATGCTGTCTCTAGTTTTGTTCCTGCTAAAAACTTGTACCAGTGGAATAGTGCACCTCATTGGCTGGTTCAACACAAAGACTTTGAATAAAGAAATGGCAAGATAAATAAGTTACCTATAGGAGATAGTGCTGCTGATATTATTTTTCTTCTCTAAATGTGGTAAAAGATATTAAATCTGTCTCTTAAAAATGGCAATTTGTTTCCTTCTGCTGTAATCATGGGTTGAGAGTGCTGTGAAATGTGTATCATTTTTTTTGAACTGTGGGTGATTTAGTTAAAAGAAAAGAGTAAAAAAATCTCCAATCCAGAGAAAGCAGTCTTACTGTTTGCTAAATCAGGTCTCTAATAGTAAACAGCTCAAAAGGCCTTCCATAATATTTATGAACAATTTCTCAGTTTTATACCCAGATATTTCTGTTATACTCTGCAAAAGAGATAATTCTGACTGAACAAAAGAGCCTTTTTAGACTGAAAAGACCGGACATTTCAGTAGCGGAGTGCATGATTACCAATCTTTCAAGCAAAGCTTTTATGTATGGCAACTTTATAACTTCATCTATTCCACAGAGAAAAGTATTAAAGACCATAAGGGAAACTAAAAGTCAAAAGAGAAATGTAGAAAAATGTCTCATCCTTTACATCTCTATAGCTACTCATTTCATGGCTACATGCACTGAGTTAACCCAATTTAAAGCCACAGTGTAACTTTTAAAAAGGTGTTTCACTGCTTCCTATGGTAGTTGGTCTACACAAATAAAAAGTGGACACGACTACTATTATTTTTCTTTCCTATGTTGTTTTAGAATATACTCATCTCTTCCACTGTATGGTCCTGTGTTTTACTGCGTAGGGAGAGGTAATAAGAGTCATCAATAACAGCCATCTTAATGTGCTGCAGGAACTGTCAGTGGTCATTACTGAAAAAAATGGGCTTTCTAATTTTCTTGTGGCTCACAGAGTAATCTAAGTCAAGATTTCCAAAGTCATTTATTTACAAAGAAACAAATGTATTTCTTTTTTCCCCCTTGAATAAAGGAATCCATGTGTGAGAAGTGTGCCTTATGGTAGATCATGGCACATTTTTCAAAGCTTGGTTCTCTTTCCATCTGCCTCAGATAATTTAATCTGAGAGCAACTCTTGAAAAAGTGCTGATTCCTGGGTTGTATGCTGGATTGATGAAATCTAAATCTCAGAGCTGAAGTAAGAGTAGCAGGAATATGCTGTTTTTCTTAAATTCTCCAGGTGAATTGTTAGCACACTTAAGTCCGAGCCTTGCTTCATTTAGAAGCAAGCTCAGTGATTGGATTAAACTGTTGAGTATGATGGGGAAGAAATATGTAGTAGTTATGGCTGATGTGTATTCTTTGTCTTATTTGTTCCTTTATTCTTGATGTCAAAAACCTAAGAAACAGTCATTTTAAGCTGACATCAAAATCTTGAGGAAGGGCCTCCCCGGTGGCACAGCGGTTGAGCGCTGCAGCGCTGGTTCGATCCCCGGCTGCTCCTCGGCCACCGGAGGAGGGTCCCACATGGCGTGCAGACCTCTCCTGCCGCCCGCTGCTCCCCTCAGCAGTGTACTTCAGTCCTTCTACCTGCTCTGCTCCCCGCTCTGGCTCTGGTGAATCCTCTCACCCTCCCGCGCTTCTGACTGTACCCAGTGCTTGTATAAATTAAAAAAAAAAAAAAGTTATTGAAAAAAAAAAATCTTGAGGAAGTTTCTTTACGAAACAGGTATGTGCATACAGACA
Source organism: Talpa occidentalis (assembly GCF_014898055.3). NCBI lineage: Eukaryota > Metazoa > Chordata > Mammalia > Eulipotyphla > Talpidae > Talpa > Talpa occidentalis. The sequence continues at coordinate 43,645,308 of NW_023600993.1, read as the reverse complement.
TCTCAGTTTGTACCCAGTACGAGGAGTTTGAATAATTTCTTGAAATCAATCCATGGATATCTATGGTTATTTCTTGTATCCTAGGGACCCTTCACCTGATGAGATTATTTAAGAGGTAAAAGGAACTGAAAACACTGAGTGAATAAGGAAGATACATGGTATATATATATATATATATATATATATATAAAATTAGTTTTTTATTTATATCTTTTACATCATTGTATATTCCCCATAAAATTCCCACTACCAGTTTCACCCATGAAGCATCACCATAGTCCCTTGTGCTCTTCTCTCCCCTATTTTGATCCTCTTTCCTCCCCCATCCTTGCAAAATGTCTCTGATTTATGGTTGCCTGCTAATTATTAATATATCCAGCAGTTGAATACTTTGTTTACTGAGCAAAGGTGCCCACCTGGGGTTGTGGATATGGTTGAAATGCAGCTTGTGCCCTGCCTGCCATGTTGTGTACTGTGGGGTGGGACTTTTTCTCTGAAAGGGGGCAGGGAAGGACGTTTTTATAATTTGTCCTGCATGTATTTGTCTCATCAAACCCACGCTTTACATATTGTACCTATTTTCATCAATGAAGGGTGCTAACTTCCTTAGAGTCCCTCTCACTGGATCAAAAACTTAATGACCAAGTAGTAAATGTTAGCGATACTTATCTCAAATAACATAACCTCAGATCACATGAGAAGGGTCATAATTTTTTTTTAAAGATTTATTTATTTATGCATACAAGAGCTGGGGTACAGGCCAGAGGTGAGAGGATCCACCAGAGACAGAGTGGGGAACAGAACAGGCAGGTTGACTGAAGTATACTGCTGAGGGGAGCAGCGGGTGAGTCAGGAGAGGTCTGCTGCGCCATGTGGGTTGCTCCCTAGCTGGCCGGGGGATTGAACTTGTGCTGCAGAGGCTGCAGACAGCTTCATAGGTTGTGTCTTAACCCCTTGCGCCACCAGGGAGGCCAGGTCATAATTTTTTTTGAAGTATTATTAAAATACATTGTGACTGGGAACGGGACCAAAGTCAGAGTGAAATCATATTTTTGTTAAAAGAAACTCTCTCTCTTTATATATGTACATAGATATGTACATCTTCTCCTTTAGGAGGAGGAGTATTGGGCAATCACATTTGGGTCTAATCAACTGGCAGCAACCTGGCTTGGTGTCAATTATCATGAGACTCTTCCCTGTCAACTTCTTTTAAGTCATCTAATCATTGCAACCCCTGAGAAGAACTTGTCACTGGGTTGTCTAATGAACTGCTAGAGTTTAATTATTGGTTGTTTTATGGTATCTGGCAAAGTGCTTCCCCTCCCTGACATAGTTTATAGAGCTTTTGTTTTTTTTTTTTTTAAAGAATCATTTGACTATGTGTTTGCATTTGCTAAAAAACATCTCTTCCTTTGGTCTTTATATACTCTATTGCTGTGATGAACTTGTAAAATGTCCTTAAAATCAAATGCCATTGAGATAAAGACATTTCTAAAGCAATTAATATAGTGAAGTTAAAAGGGGTGTGCATGTGAGGCTCTTGTGAAGTGACCTTTATGTCAGAGGTGAAACCATATTTGTACTGTGAAGAGGGTAGCAAGGGTTACCTTCATTACATAAGAGCAAGAACATAAAATGCCCATGTGAGTGCAGCATTGTATATTTAATTAGACATATATTTAATTTATAGTTTCCTGAAAAGACTTGTGTTCTCTTGACTGCCTATGGTTTTATTTGGTTACCAATTATGGAAACTAGTTGTATTTTAGGAAGCCCTAAAATACTGAAAGATGTGCACAGATAATAAATCCTGTGCCTTGTTCAACATATTGATGGTTCCATTGATGAGAGTTTGCACAAAGTCTATATCTGATTCTGCTTTGTGGTGACATTTGCATTTAATAAAAAGTCATGTTTATTGTAGGTACTATATAAACACAATTGACACCTAGTGTGTCATGGCTAAACATGCTAAGTGAAGAATGTGTGCCTGAAAGGGAAATGTAGGTTGGGATGATTATTGTTATTCTTTATTTTAAAAACAATTTGGATCTCAGGTCACAGAGATAGATTAATTATAATCTTTGGTTCATGACACACTGTTATCCTTGGATCATGCATTAAACCCATTCTAATTTCTTTTTTTCACATTATAGCAAACACTCATTAATCTGAAAATGGAATATTACCAATAATTCACATACAAAATGTGTCCCATCTCTGCCTCCTCCTAAGAGGTAATGACTAACCTCATGTTAATCATTTCTTGTTCTTTTTCTTTTACTTTTAAGTCTTTCACAGACCTCTATTGATTTGTTTGTTTCTTTTCCTTTCTCTTCTCTATTGCTCTGCTATAAATGGTGCCACTATGGAAGTTCTTACATATCCTGGTATATATGAAAGGGAGTAAAACATGGCTCTGCTTGCAACCAGAATATAAACAATGCTCAGAGCAGGACATAAAGTAAGCCATTTTGTGATCCTGAAAAATGACTAAACAAAATGACTAAACATTCTTCTCTTGTGACTATCACTGCCTTTCTCTGAGTTATTGCTGCTTCTTGGACTCTGCTTTGATCCCCAAACCCTAACTGAATTCCCTGATAACTCCTCTTTAAGGAGATCTTCCCAAGGTTCCTTTGGGGTGCCTTCTTTGTTATCATAGACTGATACACTGAATTTGAATAACAGTGTGTTCCAGATGGCCTTTTGCTGATGGACCTTGACATGTATGCTGAAGTTTATCTTGTGTTTTGGTATATACCTAGGAATAAATTCGCAGCATGATGGGGTATATGAATATTCAAACTTAAAAATCATGTTAATTTCCATGCAAATATGTCTCATCCACAATGGAAAGAAAGCCTATTTGACTCATTTCTGCACATAATTTAAGTGTGCCAGACTATCAGCCTATATATAGATGTATTCCTTACAACATAGGGGCACTTTTTTTAAAAAAATTATTTTTTCCCGCCACTGTCTCTTATGCTCCTTTTACCTTTTCTCTCTCCCTTCTTCCTTTTAGCCTCAGAAATCCAACATTGTTTATTAGCTTTTACAAGTTTTTGTAAGTATTTTGCTTACAAAAATGAATATGTAAATATCCAATATTTGTTTTTGTTATTTTGTTAAATTCACTTGAACTCTTTCCATTTTTTGTTAAATAGGCACATTTTGTCTCTTATGGCTGAATAGTATTCCATTGTGTGCATATATTAGACCTACTTAATCCATTCTTCTATTAATAGAAACTTAGGTTGTTTCCATCTTCTTATTATTATAAATGATGCTGCAACAAACATTATAGAGCATATATATTTTTTGAGTTGATGGCTTCATGTTCTTTGGATAGATGCCAAAGAGCAGGATTGCTGGGTCATGTGATATTTCCATTTTTCATTTTGTAAGGTTAATACAGATCTCTTTCCAAAAGAAGCCAACTATGAAGGGGTTCTTCTTTCTCTACAACCTCTATTATCTATTGGGGATCTGTTTAATTGGTGCCATTTTCACTGGTGTGAGATGATCTCTCATTATGGTTTTGACCAGCATCTCATGTATTAAAAGTGGTGATGAACAAAATATTTTCCCATCTTTCTGTTGGTCTTCTGGATATTCTCTTTGATGAACTGTCTGTTGAGATCTGCTGCCCATTTATTGACTGGGTTACATTTTTTAAAAACTGGGTTAAAGTACTTAATAATAGGACAAACATGATGACAATGCTATGAAAATAGTGAGAGAATGGTGTACCAAAAAAATTTGCTAAATTGAATAAGATTTTTGTATATCTTGGATGTTGACCCCTTGATGGTTATGGAATTTGTGAATATTTTCTCCTATTAAGTAAGATGTCTTTTTAATCTACTTATATTTCCATTTGCTGTGTAATCACTTTTTTTCTTTAATGGAATATATGTTTATTCTATTTGTTGTCATGTGGTGTTTCAGTAGTAGCATGTGCTGAGCATAACTTATTTTACATTTTAGTCTGTGGTACATTTATTGAAAATAAAGCAGTTGTAGAGTCCTATCTTTGTGGTTTTCTTACTTACAGCTGCCCTTTTGAGAGTCATGCAGAACAGTGGTTCTTAAAGCTTAGTGGAAAAATAGGAATCATCCCCAGAGTCTCCATTTGAATGAGAAATTCCATAGAACTGAGCCCTCATGCAGATTCGTGCCTCCCATTCTAGAAATATGAAACATTGAAATGACCTTGTGGATTATAAAATGATGTTAATTAAGTATATATTCATCTGAACCTGTATATTATGAGGATTGCACAGTAAGTCTGTGGTATCTGGTAAATGAATGTGCACAACTCTTAAATAGAAACTGGACCTTGAAGGGAAGTTTTACTACTTCCAGAATCCTTTAAAAATTTATAACTTCTATATTCATTGCTAAGGATACATGGCAGCCAAATTGATATGATTACTGCCTTCAAGGAGATTAGATACTTAGGTGGGGAGATGAACCATAAATTAATAATTATAGGATTATTTAGGAAAAATTTTGGTAAATGCTATGAAGGAGAAGTTCAGGGTTTTATGAGAGTGAGCAATGGGTGCCCTTCCCAGTTTTGCATCTCTCTAAGGTCAGAGATGTTTCTGTGAAGAAGTAAGGTTCAAGTTGAATGGTAGGCAAATGGATTGGGTTCCTAAGACCATCTAGGTTATGATTTGCTAGGAGTACCCACAGGACTCAGCATGTAGTTATATTCATGGCTATGATTTATTGTAGCAGAAAACTAATAAAGCAAAATCAGCAGAGAGAAAAGGCATATGGGATGAAGTCCAGAGGAAACCAAGCACAAGAGTTGTCCCTTGATGGAGTCAGTCAAGGACTGTGCTAATTGTGATGACACTTGTCAAATGTTGTCTAAAGGGAAGCTCATTAGAACTTCAGCACCTAAGGTTTTTATTGGGAACTGATTACATAGGTGTCCTTTATGAATTATGTACCAAATTCCAAAGTCCCCAAATGAAGGCAGATTTTGGCATAAACCATATTGTTTGTAAAAACAATTTAGACATAGTGAGGGTTTCTTATCCTTTCTGGGAGTGGTAGGGATCCTCCTGAAATCCAAGTTCCCAGATGTCAGCGACATCTTGTGAAAGATACAAAGATCAACAAGACACCCAATTTTTGTGCCTCTGGGCTCATCCATGAAATGGGTATATTCATGAGTCCTCACTTGGGTGCTGCAAAGCATTATTGGAAAGTGAAAGAAACCAGCTGCTGCAAGTTTCATTAGCAGTCATGAATTCTATAATACATGCAGATTGCTACCTTGGGGAGGCTCCTTATTCTCTCATTGGCTTAGAAGAATATTCAATGAGACAGAACCTTACTGAGGGAAGTGAGAAAGGATGACAAGGATAGTGCCCTGGAGAATTGCCTTTGGCAGTGGTTTGGCAGGGAAGAGGGCCTGTTGGGTCCTCTCTTTGAGGAGCTCTGGATGTGGAAAGCTAGATGATGGGCGCTAGATTTTATTTAAAAGGGAATAGATAAGCTATTGAATTGGAGCACATCAGAGGTGGCTTTATTTGAAAAGGTTTTCAAAAGCTGTTTTGACAAGATGGGGAGGAGGCAGTGGTATCATTAAATAAGCTGGCAACTTTAGTAACCAGCTTTTTGGTTTTCTACCTCAAGGGAGAGTCAATAAACTTTGATTCCTAGCATTAATGTAATTATTTTGATTTTTCTGGCTCATTTTAGGGAAAGCTGCAGAGCTGCAATATCAGATGGCCGAAAGCAATTCAGAAATCCCATGTCCCTAAGGACACCCGCTGCTGTTCAGAAGTAGCAGGAGAGGGGGTGGAATAAATCATTTCCTCTGATCTTGTTAGTGTTGAGAATATTACGGGGAAGCAAATGCATTGCAGGACTAATACCAGAAGACTACTGTAGGCAGAGGGAAAAAAATAACAAAATTTCTCTGCTTTCCAAAGGTTTACTTTAAATATGATTTCCTCATTATATCTATTTTTAAATTGTTGGATGAGGGGTTTTTCCTCTTCCTTCAGATTCTGAAGTTTTTTCCTACTGCATTATGATGTCTCTTTAATCCAGGAATTCTCCCTGATACTGCCCTAGCAGCGTAATATACTTCATAATGTCAACTGTTACTCCAGTACTAGTGTAAATGGCACAGTCATTCTGGGAGGTTTCCTTGAGCCCAGTGAAAAATGGCTTTCATAAATAACCAGATGTGCTTGGCTAGATGGATCTGCCACATGCAAACCTGGTGATTTTTTTCCCTTAGGAAAATGCACTGTATTTATGTTTTTTAAATGACTACTGATTTGGGATTTTTAAGAGAATGGGCAGTCACAAAAGGGATAGAGTAGTTAAAATTTCCTAATGTTGGGAGCAGTGCAAGAATATCATAATCTTGAGAAGTTATACTTTGATCATAAGAGTTATATATATAGTTGCAAAATGTCTTTTCTCACTCTTTGTCCCCTAAGGAATAAAATTTACAGATGATATACATGTATTTACATATGATATGTATATATCTGTGTAGATAGAGATACGTATCTATCTCTCTACCTATCTATCCATCTATCCATCTACACATGTAGTTTCAAAGGTTGCTAACAGTACTTTGGGGCTGGGATACTCTTACTGTAAGTTGTAAAGCTCGAGGTCTGGGCCATGGATTTTGGCTATAAATCATTATCTTCCTAATAACTGCAACAACCAGGCCTTGACTTTCATTGCTGTGAACTTTGTTTTCTGGAAGCAAGCTTCAACTTAGTGTTAAGCCTTTGATGTTAGAACATGCCAGCCAGCATTTCCTGTTATATCTTTACCTGAGATGGGATTTTTACTTTTACTTTTCCCAATAATCTTTTTATTTTAATTTTAATTTTTAAAAATGTATTTATTTTTATACAAGAGCTGGGGTATAGGCCAGAGGCCCAGGAGGGTGAGAGGATTCACCAGAAACAGAGCAGGGAGCAGAACAGGCAGACGACTGAAATACACTGCTGAGGGGAGTAGCGGGCACAACAGGAGAGGTCTGCTGTGCCATGTGGGTATCTTTGTGGCTGGCCAGGAATTGAACCTGCTCTGCAGAGGCTGCGGACAGCTTCACAGTGCTGTACCCAACCTGCTGTGCCACCTGGGAGGCCCCAGTCTTTTTAATTTTAGACTCCATTTACGTCACCAAAATTGTCTGTCTTGTCAATTAAAGACAAAAAGCAAATGCAGACACTAAGAAATTTAGAATGTTGAAGACAGTGGAACCTGGCAATTTCAGCTTTTCCCACTGACTGTTTATTATTAGTCTTTTGGTAGTGTCCACACCCTATTTTCTATCCTCTAAAAATTATATTTCCCGCATTCTAAGAAATACAAATTTTCCTTGTTCTACTGTTTGTGAAATAATGAACACTTTCAATTGATATGCTTCCATAGTATCATATTTGGTTATGTTGTCTGAAAAGCTGCCATTAACTCAATGGTCTTCCTATTGATGATATCTTAGTTTCCAAGATATGTTTCTTAAACTTTTCATATCTGCTTCTATCATCAGAATTTGGGCCATCACTATTTTTTATTCAGACAACAGGACCAACTAACTGCTGTATGATCTTATAAAAGCAAAAATATGATCTTGTTATTACCATGTTTAAAAATCCTTTAATGGCCTTCCATTACTTCTAAGATGAAGATCTGAATCATTACATTGGCTAGCAGGACTTTATATTGAGCGGGCCTTACCTTTTATCCATCTCATCTCAAACCCTATCTCCTACCCTGATCTCCATGCCATAGCTCAGAACATCCCAAAATTCAGTCTTTCAGTAACCATATATGTGCCATATTCTTTTCCTACCTGTACTAATATTTACTAGAAGAAAAATATTTATTTCCTTTTTTAAAGTCTATTTAAAAAGGAAATATTATTTTGCCCCTAGATAAAGATAGTATTCTTTTAGTATATATTTGAAAACACCCGAATCTATTAAAATTAAAGTTAGACTTTATATCAACAAAAAATCTCTGTGCCTTCAGTAATTCAGTCACCACCTTGGAGCAATTATTCCTCAAGTTTAAGTTCTTTCTTTTTTTCAGTGATTTTTACAAGATGAAGTTTTTTTTTTTTTTTTTTTTTTTGCCTTATAGGGTTTAGCTTCTCTTCCTGTCATCCCTGATCCCTTCTTCTTCAAGTAACTAAATCTTACCTACTTTCACATTTCAACAATTGTAGATAATAACTGCTCCAAATTCAATTAGAATTAACAATTTGATTCCATCAGACTGCCTTATTTTTATAAAAATTATTTTCGTATGTTCTCTTTATTGTTGTAAAATGAAATTCATAAATAATATTACCTAGCTCCCCATGTACTTTAAAAGCCAGTATAAAAGATTAACTATGGTATAAAGAAAAAAGAAAAGGCAGTGATTTGCAAGAAACTTGTTCAATATAAATATTAAAGCACAACTACACTTGAAAGCACAATGAATTAGTTGCTTACATCTACTTGACCTGAATAAAATTGAATTTAAGAGAAGATCAGAAGCTACTTTAGGAGTACAGAGAGAAGAAAGGTATGGGAGACACTTGAATAAAAACTAGTCAAGATAAATAATAACATATGTTGAGAAAAGGAGGGATATAATCTAGGCTGAAATAGGGTTAACATGCAAAGACAAATTATATTGTTTTGAGGCAGAGAACATAAGCAAGTGTGCCATTCCATGAAATAAGTTGGACATACTTATGAGGGTAGTTGCAATAATTCCCTATGTTCTGATAAGGGATTGAGTGATACTAAAGAATCACAAGGAGAATACTTTGAATCTTAAAATCCTCCTTCAGCTTGAAGCACATATTTGGTCTCTAGTTCTTAAAAAGCCCTTCAGTAGGCAATAGGGAATAGGGAATGGATTGAAAAAAAGAAACAGTAATATAAAAAGTCATAAAGAAGTTGTATGAGAGACCACTAGGGAAAGTTTCAGTGTAATATTGAGAGATAAGAGGCAAATCCAAACTAAATAATTTCAATCAGTAATTTTTTAAATATAGATTTTTTATCATGTCACAGAATTTTTAAAAGGTTTACCTTATGTCATAAGATGAATTTTTTTACAAAATGAAATCTTTGAAGATACTTTCCATGCATGTGATTTGATCTTATTATAGCCAATTTATTAATATTTGCTACTAAGACTATTTCTCTCATGTATTTACATGTTACAGATATTAATGTAGACTAATACAATTGTGTTTTGTATTGGTACACTGATTATCATTAAGCCTCATTGCAGTCAGTGATATTGTTTTCTGAAATAGTGAACAATTGGCAAAGTGTTGAGCAAAGCAAAGTACAACCTTCCTGTAGTTTACATGGTAGTTTTGCTCCTGAAAAATTCAATGACAATTAAAAATTTGGAAAAAATACTTTGGTTTTGATATGCAAAACAAATCATAATTTTCTTTTCACTTGCATGTGTGTCTGTTGGACATTTTAAAGTCATGTGGGGCACAGGAACATTTTTCATTATGTGGGCCTATCCTCCATGTAACAGAACATCTAGTATCCCTGGAGTCCTTCAGAAAATGCTAACTACATTCCTCACCAATAAGATAGTCCCTCACAATTCCAAAAAATTTTCTTAGAGGGACAATATCACCTCCTTGAGAACTACCATGTAAAAACCTTTCAAAGCACTCTGTGTTTTTCTTCTTCACACTTGGTACTCTTGTAGTAAATTATTCCTTGACTGTGTTTGTTCTCTGACAGTACAGGGATGGTTGGACTCATTTGCTGTTTTATCTGCCCTGCCTGGAAACAATGCAAAACATATTGAAGCCTTTCAAAAATTATTTATGAAATGAATAAAAAGACAAAAGCAGCACCTTATGTTCCATTTACATAGTTACGTTGGTAAGTGCGTTGCAGCAGGTTGGGGGTGAAACTTGACAAGGGTTTGCTTGACCCAGTTTGCTAAGACTAGAGCCTAGTTTTCTTAGGATAGTCACAGTTTATGTCAGTCATCTCAGCATTTTGTCAAATTTAGCTTTTGTCTGGATAGAGAGAGGGAGAGAGAGTTCAGAACTTCACCCTCAAACCTACCACTTTAGCATAGTGATTATTTTGAATTAAAGGCGCCTGAAAAACAGCTGGTGCAAGAAGGAATCCTTGACCCACCTGAAAGCAGGAGATAAATCTCTCATGTGAAAGGTACCTTGCCTGCACAAGGATAGAAGACATCCTTATCATCAGGGAGAGGGGATTTAGGTTCTAGAAGACTATGCAGATAAATCTTGTTAAACCAATCCATATCTTTTTAGGAACGTCATCATTTACAGTTCATTATTCCACATGTCTTTATTTTATCAATTCTTCACACATTTATTGTTTCTTTATCTAAAAGGCATAAAATTCTTTGCTTTGGTTACTTCCTTGGGTCTTTGTTTTCTCATCAAGGCCCCCATGTACTTGTAAAAATTCAATACAATTTATATTTCATTGAACTTTACATTTTCTTTTGTTAATTTTCTTTATATCAGTTTAACTCTGAAGTGCAGTTGGACACCCAAAGAGGATGGAGGAGAATTTTTCCTTCTCTGCAGTTCACATGTACACATATGTACACACACACACACACACACACATATACTTTTTTATATGAAAGTAATTTTGTCTTTGGAAACTATTTTGGAATTGGGCTATTTTGTGTTTTCTCATGTCTTCCAATATAATAAAACCAAGTTGTCAGTCAAGAAGTGAATACTTGGGGCATAATGGACTACAGTGGAGGGCTGAGGGTATGCTTGGTGCTGTTATTCTTTGTACCCCTTTCAATCTCAAAATGTTTTGACTTGGATGATCATTAATTATAACCACTCTGTATGTGATCCTTAGCAACATGATTACAGGTTGTGCTTGTCAACGTCCCTAAAGAAATCCCATCTTTTTTTCCCTGGCGTGGAGTAGATGCCATAGAAATGCCATCTATGCTCTGCCATCCACTGCTCCTACTTCAGTGGTTTCACACTTCACTGATTTTTTTTTCCCTGACTGGTGGTGACTTTTCAGCCTTGAAATTTTGTGTTTTAATTATTTGATAGGTTTACTTTTAACTTTATGAATAATTTTTCTTCTTCACTATACTATTAGGTAAGGGAAAGATTTAGTTATTAAAACTGAAAGATTGAATAGTGTTTCTATCACAAACTCCATGCCTTTGGAGATCTTTCAATTGGAGGAAGGGAAGATCCAGAAGGAGTAACAGAGAGTTTTCTGGGTATCCAATGAGGTTTATAATTCCTTCATCTTGGTTTGAAATTTGTACCTCGGAGCATAAAATTTTATAAATTTATGCTTTGAATTTTGGGTATATTCCTTTTCCCTTAGGTTGAAACCATTAATTAATACTATAGTTAAAAAAATAATTTTAGTTTTGAAAACAATGACCTTGAAAGAATATATTAGACTTCCCCTTAAAATTAAAGATGATCTGAGATGTTTCCTCATGAAATTCAGTGTGTATGCCCATGAAAGAGAATTGTAAAAGTATGCTTGTAGCAACTTTATTCATAACTGCCTTTAACATGAGAAAATTCAAATGTCCATCAGTGGGTGTTTCCTAAGTAAATTGTGGTAAAATTATACAATGGGATACTACATGGCAAAAAAAGAAAAAAAAATAGGTGTGTGTGAGGCAACTAACAGATACATGCAGTATTGTGGATGTATCTCAAAAGCATTATGTATAAATGCCACAAACAAGAGTATATACTGTATGAATCCATATTTATATAAATTCAAGAACCAACGATATGAATCAATGGTAACAGAAGCCAGGAAAATGAAGGAAGGGGGAAGCTGTTGTATGGAAAAAAACACAAGGATTTTTTCGGGGGAAATAAATTTATGTCTTGTTTTGGTTGGAGAATCCTTAGGTTTATACGTATGCTGGTGTGATGGAGCTATATTAGGATTTGAGTATTATACAGTATGTAAATTACCTCTAACTAAAGCATAGAGAAAAAAAAGTTTCTTTTTTAATTAAAAATGGTGTGTGCTTGTTTAGAAAATGAATAAAAATGAAAAGAAGCTAAGTCATCTGTAGTCTCACCACATAATTTGGTTAATTCTTTTCCAGTCTTTTGTTTAGGCAAGAACCTCTTTTTTTTTCCTCCCCTCTATACCTCTTTACCATTCTCTTTTTGTCTCTTTTTAACATATTTAATTGGACTGCCAAATCTGGAAATAATTCTTTCTGAGGAAAAAGGATTTCTGGAGGAAATTCTTTTGTTCATTTATGAAATTACCTTCATGATAGATAGCTTTCATATTTTAAAAAATCATGAATATAATAGCTAGTGATAAAGGCAAATGTAGCTGGAAAGAACTTGGAACTGTTTATAATTTTTTCCTGGGGGGGTGGTAGGTGGGGGAAAAACTTACTTCTCTGTAAAAGACCCATGAGTTTTCATGATTCTCCCTATTAATTTTTTTTTCTGTTCCGTCTTACATTCTATATGTAAAACAGGGTGGCTGTTGTACAGGACTCATTATAAACTCATGGAGCTAAATAGTATCTTGTTAATTTTTATCCATAAAGGTTGTCTGCACATCTTCAGCAGACTTCTTTTTTCATTTTCAGGGAATAACCCTGAATTTGGGAGTATTTGGGGGCATTGTACAGCCTGACAATTCATCACACTCTGTTGTTAAAATTCGTATTACAGCATATTAAAATTGGATTCCAAGATCCTGTGCGGAAGAACCTTGGCACTCTTACCTTATACTCAGCCAACATGACAGAAAAATACATCATTTTTTCCTACCATGAAAGGAAACAAGTCAGAAAATTATAGAAAAGATGTGTAGTCAAAGCAAACTAATTTGCAGTGTGAGTTGCTTAATGTAATATATGGTTACCGCACTTAAGCTCCCTAGGTATTATCATTGCTAATATTAAAAAATCTGTTTTGTTTTGTCACCTCGACAGAATATTTTTCCTTGAGACTTAATTAATGCATTTCTCTCTTAAGTATGTGTTTTAGACACAACGGGTGTACCCTTAAATAACCTTGTTTCACGAGACAGAAAACAACAATAAAAAGAACTTGGTACTCTATGTTCTCTCTGTAACCAGAAGAGAAGTATTTTGTTAGAATCATCTTTATTAGAGGCAGCTGTCAGGGTGTGATTTTTTTTCCCCCTAGATGAAAACAAAGGCGCTACAGAGGAATGTATATAAAGATAGCACCCATGAGGCATTAGGATAAATAAAAGTAGGCAATATTAATGATGCTCATTAGCAGATGTCACTGTTGGGGATGAAGTAAATTCCATGCCAAAGTGTTTCATATATTACACTTTTCAAAACTGTCAACTTTTTGACTTTGATGTATGTCCACGTGAATAGTTTTAATAAGTTCCTACAGCCCTTTCTTTGCATATGCCCTGAAGAATCCTGTGGAATTGCTGGCAGCAATATCAGTCATGTTTTTTGCCTAATGATTGGTGCTTCAATTGGAAATGTGAAGGCTCAGATCATTGAATTTCCACTTATTCGTGGCACAAATATTTGTGTAAGAGTTAGTTTAGAAATATTGTATGACCAAGCAGATTTTATAGTTTAAAGCAATCTTCCACAGGCTGTTGCCTGTATAACTAATAGAATTACGTATGCATAAAACTGCTTTCACTGTGGAAGCCAAAATGCAGAATAATAGCTTGTCAAACTGTCATTTGCAAGTGAGATCATAGATTTTATAGTCCAAATTAGGTTGTGTTCTTTTCCTTTTTGTCAGGTCATATTCTAATAACCATATTGTGATTATCCCAACACTTGACAGATGGTAGGCTGTTAATTTGTATGTAAGAGACAGTGATTGCCAGTACCCTAACAGTATTCAACAAAATATGAAATGTCAAAATCCACTTTTGGTTACGTTTTGCTTGACTTCATTTTAGCAAGGTAATGCTAGGCAAAAGTGTTTCAGTAGCTTAGCATATGTTTAATTTTACTACTCTGAATGGTTTTACTAACCAGTAGAAACAGAAAGATTTAAGGAAGAAGTAATTTTCTTATTTATGTCATTTTCCCCACTTTGCTAGGGAGAGTGGTCATCAGTCTGAGGGATTAATTTTAAGGACTGAATGAAATCTGGGAGAAGACAAGATTTAATTGCTCAGTGTTGAGAATAATGCTTAGTAATAGTAGTATACACTGATGTTTAGAAATATGAAGTATGTCAGGTTCAGAATAATTAAAAAAATTAAGTTAAAAGTGCACCGACAAATGCACTTTAAACTGTTAGAAGTAGTAAAGGAGTTCAGCAGTGTAGCAACATACAACATCAGATTACAAAAATTACTCTCATTGAACAATTTGAAAATGAGATTAGTGAGTTCCATTTATAATAGCAGCAAAAAAATGCATAGAAATAAACTTAACAAAAGAAGATTTGTACTCTGAAAACTATAAAACATCATTGAAATATATTAAAGAATCAATAAGTGGAAAGGCATCCATGTTTATAGATCAAAACTAAAATGTTCTTAGGATTCTAATACTACTCAAAATGGCCCACGTATTTAAAACAATCCCTTTCAAAATCCAAGCTGTTTTGTTTTATTTTGGCTGCAGAAATTGACAAATGCTCCTAAAATTCATGTGGATTTGCAAGGGACTGAGAATAACCAAAACAATCTTGAAAAAGAACATAATCAGAGGACACACTTTCTTATTTCAATACTTAATACAAAGCCACAGAATCAAGACTGTGTGATACTAACAAAGACAGACCAGTAAAATAGAATTGAGATTCCAGAAGTAAACCTCCTGTTTATGGTCAATTGATTTTTGACAAAGCTCTAAGATGATTCAATAGGGAAAACATTAGTTTTTTCAACAAATTTTGCTGGGACCACTGGATATCCACATACAAAAGAATTAATTTAGAACTTTACCTCACACCGTATACACCTAGTGTAAAACAGATAATAGATCTCAAGGTAAGAGCTCTTAGTATAAAACTCTGCATAAAGCAGAGTTAATCTTTGTGACCTTGAGTTAGATATATTAGATGCAACCCAAAGAGCACGGATAAGGTGACTTCATTGAAATAAAAAACTTCAATGTGTCAAATGATGCCATCAAGAAAGTGAAAAGATCACTCACAGATGGGAGATTGTATATCTTATAAGGAACCTTGTGTGACTATTTAAATATATATTTGATAATTCAATTGGAAAATGGGAAAAGGATCTGAGTAGGCATTTTTTAAGAAAGAAACACAAGTTATTAATAAATTCAACATCATTTATCTTTAGGAAATAAAATCAAAGCCACAATGAGGTACTCTTTATATGTATGTATGACCTTTATAGGTATGTATATGTATGTATGAACAAAATAGAAAAGATAATGACAAATGTTTGTAAGGATATGGAGAAAATGGAGACTTCATTCGTTGATGTGATAATGAAATGATGCAGCCTCTTTGGAAAACTGTTTAGCAGTTCCCTCAAAATGTTAAACCCTATGTTATCATATGACTCAGTAATTATAATCCTAGGTATACTAAGAGAACTGAAAACACACATCTACACAAAACCTTGTACATAACAACATTATTGAAATATCCAAGAAGTGGGCACAACTCAAATGGCCATATGCAATGAAAGGATAATCATATGTGGTAGATCCATAATTAAATATTATCCACCCTTATAAAGTACTGATACATGGTGCAACATGAATGAACCTCGAAAACATTATGCTAACTGAAAGAAACCAGAAACAAAAGGCTACATAGAGACATAAAGCAGGAGTGTGGTCTAGTATATAAAATGTCCAGAATAATCAAATCCATAGACAGAAAATAGGGTAGTGATTAGGAGGGGCTGGAAGAATTAGGATGTAATGAAGAGTGATTGATAATTGCTGTAGAGTTTTATTTTGGGGTGATGAAATGTTATAAATTGATTGTGGTATTGGTTACACAACTCCGAATATACTAAACACTAATGAACTGTACAATTTAAATAGACAAACTTCATAGTATATGAAATATATCAATAAAGCTTTAAAAAAAACACATTGGCAATAGAAAAGACAATACATTTATTTTGTCAGCATCAAAACAATTGCATAGATTAACAATATTGCATTACGTAAATAGAAAGATGTAATTTTTCATTCAAAATTGAAGAATATTTTTCTTAGTTAATAGTTTTCTAACCACTTCTGAATGTTAAGTAGTGGGAAGACTAAGAATGACCAAAGATTTTTCCTCTACAGTATCATGATTGTTTAGAAATGCCAAACAGTAGTTTTCTAATTGTGTAAGAGTCTCAAAAACAAGATGTACATAGCAAACACACATTGAGTCTATTATATACCATGTGTTTTATACTAATGCATTATAAAAACAAACATTCGTACATTGTGTGTAAACATTAGAAACATGTACCAATTTGAACTCACTCCTGATAGCTTTCTTCTTCCTAATAATTTTCCCAAGAATCATGTCATGTAATATACTTTAAATTTTACTTTACCCTGTTAATTGGTTGGATGATTTCTATTTGATAGTGTTTCTTTTTTTTTTTTTTTTAAGATTTATTTTCATTTATACAAGAACCGGAGTACAGGCCAGATGCGAGGGCGGGTGAGAGGATTCACCAGAGACAGAGCAGGGGAACAGAACAGGCAGACTGACTAAATATACTGCTGAGGGGAGCAGCGGGCGATACAGGAGAGGTCTGCTTGTGATGTGGATTGCTCCAAGGCCGGCGAGGATCAAACTGGCACTGCAGAGGCAGGAAAGGTTTGCTTGCCATGTAGGTTGCTCCGAGGCCGGTGAGGATCAAACCGGCACTGCAAAGGCTGCAGACAGCTTCAGTATATCTTTTGGAGCTTATGAGTAGGTGAACACATTGGCATTTGGGGGAGAATATCTCTCCTAATGAGGACATGGAAGCTTCTGTCCTTTCCCCATACCTTGTCCTGCACATCTTTTCTACCTGGCTGTTCTAGTTAGAATTACACCTTTTGTAATAAATTGGTGATTCAAAAAAAGAAAGTTTTATTTTTTAATAGAGAATGAATTGTTGAAATCATGTATTACTATAATTTAAAAACCAGTTGGGGTCATTTCCCTCAAACCTGTCTTCATGATTGGTTAGGCTACCGTTAATTTTGTCATTTCATGGGAAGTGAAGGGCACTAGTCAGTGTAATTGAGAAACAAATTTTCTGAAGTTAAAAAAATTCCCTGGCTTAGATAAAGAAACACAATGCTAAAATACATAATAAGGTATATATTATTGATCTTCAGTAAGTTCATGGGAAAAAACCTAATGCCACATTTTCTTAGGCTTTTAGGAAGTTAATATTTTACCTTTTTGCTTTGTCTTAAAGATCTACTTTTTGCCATAAAATATGCTTTTTAAAGGATCACAGCCTAAATTTATTATTTAAAAATTTGTTTTTTAACAGCATATTTTTGAATGTTAATTATTACTCCCACGTGGTTGAATCACCCCTTTTGATGTGGCCTTTTTAAGAAAGTCCTAATGAGAATAGTTAATTTAAAGAAAATTTGTAGAATATTCATTTTTAAGAGACTTAAATGTTATATCATAATTATTGTTTTTCCTTTTTCTACATCATTTTATAATAATCATTTTTAATGGTTATATGACTTAATTGTTGTATCACGAGGTATTGATGTACAATACAATAATTTTAGAGATGAGCTGGAATGTTTCAGCCCACTTATTTAAAGGATGAGGAAGGGCCATAACAGTGGTTTACAACATGGGTGTTTTTTTCCCAATTCAGTTATGTTCAAATGCACCATTGCCTGATTCATTTTGCATGCATTTCTCAGGAATACATAGTTGCATGAAGTGCTGCACAATCAATTTGTTCTCGGGTATTGGTGGGAAAAAAAGAGAAAAGATGGAAGTTTAATGTTATAGCTGCTTTTCACTCAGTGAACTAAACTTTTAGTGTTAGGGAGAAAAGGGAGTTAGAAGAGAGAGCAACCTGGAATTTTCTGTACTTAAGAGTGAAACCAAAATGCAGGGAAAAAGAGATATAATCAGACCCCACACCTTCCTCTTTCAGCACAGCATGTAATTTTCAGTTCAAAAACATTTTTTTTTAAGAGAAAGCATTTAAGGATAATATCTCCACAAGCCACTCCTTTGACTCCCCCAGAGAAATTGCTTTACTATTGTGGAGGTTCTGAGAGAGTTGGAGGTGTGCGAATGAGCTAATCTGCATAAAACCTGAATAGTAAATGAGAGTCCATTGTGGGGCCAGGTTGAACTGGAGTAATCATGATGATGCAGATTTGCCATGGATTAAAGCCCTGCATAATCTAGCAGGCTATTTTTGAATGCTGTCTAAAAGCTGCGCAACTTTTTTGACTACTTTTGAGAACTGACACTGCCTTTAAAATCCCGTGAAAGCTGGAGTCTATTCTGAGTCAATTGATGAAGCTATGAATGACCTTAACTTTTTATTGCGTCTGGGGGAACCCAAAGCAGAGAGCACATGGTCTTGAGTTCTTTTCTTTTTCTTCTTCTCTTTCTTTTCCTTTTCTTTCTTTTTTTCTTCTTTTCTTTTTTTTTCTTCTACTAGAAACTATAAAATGGAAGATGTAGCCACATTCAAGTGAAAGTTTCAGTGTTGTGTCTGAGACATATTTTGTTGCATTGGTGAAGTGCCTGGGAGAGGGTGCTTGGTATTGACATTCAAATGGACATATCAAATATTCTCTAGGCTATAGAACTTATCAGAAATTGCCACAACAAGCAGCTCAGAGGTATTTGTATCACTCCAGTCCTTTTATAATCTGATTTTTGAATGAAAGGAGCAGACAACCAAGACTTCTCTTTGAAGATAAGTCCATTATTGGTGTCTTTGAAGCTCCAAAGAGTGAGTACATTCTACTTGGATAAAGTGCTACAATGGGTGAAAGAAAGGAAAGACAACCTTATAAATTACCCCGTGAGCTAGCAGACCTATCGTTGTCTTTATTAAAAACATGCCTCTGAGCAGGTGGTCCTGTTTGAATGATACCTTTGAGAGTCAGCTTGAAAGAAATCACTGGGAACTTTATGTGTCCTGAAAACAGCTTAGACTGTCTTGAGAATTGTGAGGAGATCAAATTGTTATATTGAGAGTACTCTCCATGTTGAACAAATTTATTCTCAAATTTTAAAACTTGCAGCTTAGGCAATTATATTAATGCACTTAAGTATGCTAGTTGACATCAACACATGCATTCTGTTTGTTCTTTGCACATCCGTGCACTTCCCAGAGAGGGCTGTGACCCAGATTCCATATGCATTCAAGATTTTCATTAGATAAGAATGACATATACTTATTGGAGCATACTAATTAAAGCAGAAAGTGACATTTCAAAGTAATGATGCTCCCTAGTGTCTCAATGTAAAATACTCTCTCGTCTATTTTTAATGACCTGGTATGCTATGTATGTTTAAAATATCATTTTTGTTATGAACTGGTGTTTTTATTATTGTCAATGATTCTGATGACCAGCAAGGTAGGATATTCTTCTAGATGAATAAGGGAGAAGACTGATAAACCTACCAAGGGCTTTAGGCTTTGATTATAGTTACATCTGGGATGCATCCATGCTTTCTTGCACTCATTCATCACCTTGATTGGATGCATTTTACTAGCCAGCCTCATGCTAGGCGCTGTAAATCCATTGGTTACTTGGGACACAGATAGTTCCTGCTTTCAAGGAGCTTGCCCCCTCCATTTGATTATTGTTAATTCTGTTCTTTTTTTCCTCTTTTGCATTCTCAGTAGCAGCAGAAAAGATAATGTATTCATTTAAATACATGCAGTTATACAAATATCCTTACCTGCTATTGTAAATTTTTAGATATTCTTAGGTAATCATGATAGCTGAGGAGTCTCCTTATTCTGTAATTTTTCTCACTTTTGTGCTTGTTAGTCAATTAAATTTGGATTATATCTTCAATATCCTGAAACTGTGTCTAATGCTGTAGTTCTGTACCTGGTACAGATGCTTTCACAATACAGTTTGCTTCATTTCCTCTCCTCCCACCTCCACCACCCAATAAGTAAGGGCATTGAACTGTAAGGCTCCAGGTGTACATTCTCTCAAATGTCATGGGTCTTGCATTTTAGGCCCTGTTGTGAAAATTTGCAAACCAAGTCAACTGTAATCATATATATGGAGAGTCACTTCCCAGTAATATCCCATTAATAATCAAGATTATTGGGCCTCCCCAGTGGCGCAGCGGTTGAGCGCTGGGTTACGAAGCTGTCCTCAGCCTCTGCAGCTCCGGTTTGATCCCCGGCCACCAGGAGATGGTCCCACATGGCGCGCAGACCTCTCCTGCCGCCCGTTGCTCCCCTCAGCAGTGTATTTCGTCGGTCTGCCTGTTCTGTTCCTCGCTCTGGCTCTGGTGAATTCACTCACCCTCCTGCGCTTCTGATTGTACCCAGTGCTTGTATAGATAAATAGATCTTAAAAAAAAAAAAAAAAAGAACTCTTTAAAAAAAATTAAAAAAAATCAAGATTATTAATTCTTGATGGCTTTAGTCCCAGAGGCTGCTAGACCTGGCAAATTCCTCAGCCTTTACCCAGATGGAAAGGAAAACACAACCTTCCTCTGTTAACAGAAGCTATGGGGTGAAGGTGGGGGCTCTCAAGAGATCAGGGTTTAAACATAGATAAGCAGTTTGTGAGAGGAAGATGAAATGTTTAGAACTAAAGCAGGAAAGATAAAGAGGAGGATACTCTTTTTGTGTTAAACTTGTCTGTTTTCCATTTACTCAGACAGGCAGATCATCATCATCTTCTACAGTATTATTATTTTTGTCATAACCATGATAGTTGTTATTTAAGTATATAAATACCATCAAATAGGTGCCACTATTATTCAAATTTTATAAGTGACCAAATCATCTAGAGTCTTTAGGCATCTTGCTTAAAGCCATGGAATTGGTAAATGACTTACTCAGGACTCCCATCTGGGGCTGGTTATCCCCAAATTGCTGTTGACCACTACATGCTACCATTCTGATTATCCTTTATTTTTTAGTGCTCTTTCTTGTACAAATGGCTGCTAAAGGCCTTTAACCTCATAGATGGTGATGAGTTAAGTATTTAGGTTGCCTTTAATCTATGCGTGAATGTCACCGTTTTCTGTCTTTTTTTAGAATAATTTTCTAAAAGCAAATTCCAGACCTCCCAATGACTGCACTCAGTGCTGGTGACTGATTTTAGACTATTCTTGCTATTCATGTCCATTTAGAATACCAGCATTCCTTAAAATGGCGTGCACCATAAACTCTACTTGGATGATTATAATGCCACATACACATGAGCCAGGATTCACCATATGAAAATGAGATTGCTTTTCATGCTACAGTAAATTTATTGAAATGTCTATTATGTGCATTCTCAGCCATTCAATTTCTTAAAAGAAATCCTGGCTATTTGTTTATTTTACTTTCTGCTTCTAGAAAGGATTGGAGGTAGTTACTAAGTATATTTTACTTATCAATAAGAGCTAAAAATTCAAAGGCAGAATATTTTTATGAAGGTGTGGAGATGAAATCCTGATACTAGCTCTGGTATTGATTTCTCTAAACATTACTAGTAGTGATTTAGAGTCAGATAGTTCTTGCTTTTAATACTTACCAGGCTATTTGCTATATGACTTTGGGCAAGGCCAAAGGCTTTGGACCTTAATTTCTTTTTTTTTTTTAAAGATTTATTTATTTTTTTGTGCAAGCACTGGGTACAGTCAGAAGCACGGGAGGGTGAGAAAATCCACCAGAACCAGAGGGGAGAGCAGAGCAGGCAGACTAACGAAGTATACTGCTGAGGGATGCAGCGGGCGGCAGGAGAGGTCTGTGTGCCATGTGGGACCCTCACCCGGCAGCCGGGGATCAAACTGGCGCTGCAGAGGCTGCGGGCAGCTTTGCAACCCAGCGCTCAACTCCTGCACCACCGGGGAGGCCCTGGACCTTAATTTCTTGATCTTTAAAATGTGGAGTAATAAAATTACCTCATTATTGTAAGTTAGCTGAGATGATGGTTAAGGAAGTAAGATAGAATCTTGTACCCAGGGTGTGCTGAATAAATGTGATGATGATGGTGGTGGTAAAAGAAGTAAGGTAACACATGGTTTCATTTTTTGAAATGAAATCTTACATGGAAGCTTATATATGATCCTTTTTAGCTGTTTTGGTGGGGTGGGTACAGAGCCTGCCTCATTTGGCATAAATACAGAATACCAGTATTCAAATGTGAACACATGAATAGTTTAGTGATGAAGATTCTTGGTTTGAAATTAGGGAAAGCACGTGACAGCAGGCAGCGATAGGGTAGAGAAGTCATCATGGGAAAGAAACTATGTGATTTGGATTTTATTTGAGATATGTTGCTTTCAGAGCCAGTGATCTAGACAACTGTCTTAAAGTTTTCTCTTCTATTAAATGATAGCAATGTCCATCTACCAGGGCTCTTTTGAATGAAATTGTGTGTTGTGAATGAAATTTGAAGAAGTAGTGTCCAAATCTTGTTGTTGTTGTTAAAGATATTATACTAGGATAAAAATAAATTTCATACTTGTAAATGGGACTTTATTTATTATGGGCTAGGTGAGAGCCCAAGGTTGTGTGACTTTATCTTAAAGATGCACCTCCCCCAGCTGACCTCATTTATAGGACAATGCTAAATGAGCAACATAACA
Source organism: Talpa occidentalis (assembly GCF_014898055.3). Lineage (NCBI taxonomy): Eukaryota > Metazoa > Chordata > Mammalia > Eulipotyphla > Talpidae > Talpa > Talpa occidentalis. The sequence goes on along the minus strand of NW_023600993.1, from coordinate 43,622,543 downwards.
TTTTGATGTCAAATGACTAATTTTCTTGGAGGTCTTTCATTTTTTGGTTATCAGATGCTGTGCCTATGTTCTTTAAACCCTGGCAGTGAGCAGGAAGCCCTTGTGTGAAATAGAGTTAGTGGGGTATAAATCTACCTAACTAGCATCTGGATGGGAGCTGATGAGGGTTGGCCCCAGACCCGAGCTACATTAGCAGAGTTAGAAAGATGTGCCGACTTCAACTTCAAGCCACAGGGCCCAGCAGCAAACTGCAGGGAAGCAATAGAAGCCTATGGTGTGGCCTGTTGTGCTCCCATCATTTTTGTCAGTGTCACCATCATCACCATTAAACCTTTATTAAGTACTGGTGTGCGGTGCTCCCTTAGGTGCCATTACAGGCAGATAGGCAGCTGTGCGTTTTAAATAAGAGTCTCATTTAGGACTGTGAGGGGAAGGGGCCCAGTTATAATCCCAGGCAGGCCCACAAATGTGGTTGCATGGACCAATGAGAGGTAGTTGATACCTGTAATAGGCATTTATTTATGGTATCAGCTCATCTCTGACTCTTTTCTTAAGACTGCCCCCAATGCTCACCTTCAAGGATGGCCCTGGGCATTGTGTTTTTATTGTGTAACTTTATTCATATAGGCATATCTGAGGGGATTGAGGCTGCACAGATTGTTTTTTCCCAATAGTTGGACTTGTGATTAATACAGATTTATAGACGGACTGAGTAGATAGGAAAACTTGGGAATCCATGTCTTATATTAATTCAGCAATTGTCATAAAAGCCCTATGAGATAGGTCCTCTTCTTCTTATTGTTTTATAGATGAGGAAACTGAGTGCAAAGAAGTTAACTAATTTATCATTAGCTAAAACAATCCTGAGGAAAAAAGAAATGGAGGTATCATGTTACTTGACTTTGAATTATCCCATAAGGCAACAGTGATTAAAATAATACAGTATGAGAATAAAAATAGACATGTGGATCAATGGAACAGAATCAAAGGTCTAGAAATAAATCCACATATATATTAATAGTTAATTCATGATAAAAGAGCCACTACTATACAAGGGAAAGGCATGTCTCTAACAAATGATGGTAGGAAAACTGGATGGCCACATATAAAAGAATCAACCATATCACTCTCTAACTCCATGCAAAAAAATAACTTCAAGATGGATTAAAGATTTACTCATAAGACTTGCAACAATAGGGCCTCCCTGGTGGCGCAGCGGTTGAGCGCTGGGTTGCGAAGCTGCCCGCAGCCTCTGCAGCTCCAGTTCGATCCCCGGCTGTTCCCCGGCCACCGGAGGGGGGTCCCACATGGTGCGCAGACCTCTCCTGCCGCCCACTGCTCCCCTCAGTGGTGTACTTTGGTCCTTCTGCCTGCTCTGCCCTCCCGCTCTGGCTCTGGTGAATTCTCTCACCCTCCCGCACTTATGACTGTACCCAGTGGTTGTATAAATATTAAATAAATAAATAAATAAATATTTTTTTAAAAAAAGACTTGCAACAATAAAATACTGAGAAGAAAATGTTGCTGATACTTATGACATCAGTGATAAAGATATTTTTGGAGATGACGTATACTATGGGAAAAAGAAGCAAAAATAAATTATTGGGATAATGCAAAATTAAAAGCCTTTATATAGCAAGAGAAAATACAAGTAGATCAATAGAGAATCCACCGAATCTGAGAAAACATTCATACATGCCATAACTGACAAGGGCTCACCATCCAAGATGTACCTAAATCTTATTAATTTAACTTAAGAAAACCAAGTAACCCAGTTAACAAATGGGCAGCAGACCAGAACAAATAATTCATCAAACAAATTATCCAGAAGACAAATGGACACATGGAAAAAATAAAATGTTCATCTTTATTTTAATAATGGAGATATAGATCAAAACCATAATGAAATACCATCTCACACTTGTGAGAATGGCACATATTAAAAAGATCCACAAAAACAAGATTTGAGAGAATGCAGAGAAAGAGAAACCCTATTATGTTGTTAGTTGGAATATAAATTCGTAAAGCTGTTTTGGAATGAATTTTGTATTTACCTTAAAAAATGAAAAGTGGAAATACCATATGACTCAACACACCCATTTTGGAACACCTGTTCAAAGAACATGAAACCATCAACTCAAAAAGTTATATGCTCTACAATGTTTTTTGCAGTATTGTTCACAATAACTAGGATGTAGAAATAACTCACGTTCTTACTGATGGCAGACTAGATCAGTAAATGGCATATTTGCACAATAGAATACTATTCAGCCATCAGGAGAGATAAAATCTTGTCATTTACAGCAAAATGGAAGGAGTTCAAGTGAATTCTGTGTAGTAATGCAAGTCAAAATGACAGATATTGGATATTTACATAGTGGATGATTTGACAAAGCAAAATACTTATAAAAACTTGTGGACACTAATAAACAAAGTGAGGTTTCTGAGGTTGAGGTGGGTGGGAAGAAAAAAAAAAGTAATTCGCGCAAGGTCATGTAATTGGTGAGTGCCAGAGCCGGGCATGAAACCAGGTAGCAGGAGCTCAACTGTCTTTTTGAGGGAGAAGCTGAAATACTACAGACCTATGAAGAGATGCAGTGGGAGACTGCAGGGAGGGGAAGAGGGTTAGCCTCACTCAGAGAGTAAAAGCCATTGATGCTTAGGCTTTCTGTCTCCAGGATGCAGCACTCAAAGACTGCACTTCGTACCACTGGGTCCTTTGAAATAAATTCCCCCCACCTTTTTTTTTTTTTTAAGATTTATTTATTTATTTATTCAAGCACTGGGTACAGTCAGAAGCGCGGGAGGGTGAGAGAATTCACCAGAGCCAGAGCGGGGAGCAGAGCAGGCAGAAGGACCCAAGCACACTGCTGAGGGGAGCAAAGGGTCAGCAGGAGAGGTCTGTGCACCACGTGGGACCCTCGCCGGTGACCTGGGATCGAACCAGCACTGCAGAGGCTGCAGGCAGCTTCGCAACCCAGCGCTCAACCGCTGCGCCACCGGGTAGGCCCTAAATAAATTCCCTTTTTTGAGCATTAATTAGTTTTGGTGGATACCTATTACTTGCAACAAAAACAGTCTTGACTAAGTGACTGTACTGTCACCATTTGTTCAAGAAGAGTGTGGGTCATCCATTGCTCTTTGTAGCCCCATACTTCTTTACATTATTTGTAGATAGCAGTTAGGTTAGTGGAGGAGAAAGGCATGTAAAGCAGTGATTGGAGTATAGAGTCGCCAGCTCTCTGAAAGGGGTAAGCATTAAATGTCTCTAGGAATGCAGAAGTATAGTAAAATGTGTCTTTGGTAGGGTGTGGGGAGTCAGGGATGGCTTCTGATGGATTTTTCAGCTTTTTTGGAATCAGGGATTTTTGAAGAATGAGAAAGATTTGGCTTTGTGAAGAATGAATGTGAGGAAATGTATTCCAGGTGGTGAGAATTTGTATATATAAAGGAAAAATGGTAAAACATATGCTGCCTTTTGGAAAGGGCAAGTAATTAAGTGTGATGGAGAAGAAGGAAGGAGGAGAATATGCAACTGCAGGTATTGCCTTGAACTGGACATAAAGGGACCCAGTGCTAAGCTATGGAGTTTGAACCTTACCCTATAATCTACCAGTGCATTCACACCAGGCTCCCTCCCAACCTAAACCATGAAAACATTTGTAGACATTTGCCACATTTTGACATTAAAGACAGTTTAAAAAAATAAAAAAAAAATCATATATAGAATCCCAACACTACTGTTTTAATTTTTGCATGTTATTTTCTAGTTGTCTTCAGACATGCCTATTTTTGTACATGGTTGCAATCCATCTACATATCATTTTTACTTCCCTGTAGATCAAAAGTTTTCTGTTTCTTTTGTCCTTTTCTAATTATTTTATAACAGTGTGATAAAGACACACATATTTCTGAGTATCGGTCCTGCTCCAGGCAATGTGTTAGGTTCTGACAAAGCAAAGATGTGTGACCTTAAGATCCCTACTTTTGAGCAACTCAGGATCTGATATAATACTTCTGCTGAAATATTTCATCATACACATCTTAAAGCAGGAAGCTTCAATATATTATTTTATGAAAAGTTTTTTCATTTCTTTGAGAATTGATTTCGAATCCTTTTCATTTGTAGTCACTATTACCCCTGCTCTTGTCCCCATTATCAATGCTCTGTGGCTAACAAGTGACATGTGCTTATGTGATTCTTGTACCTATATATTACCTACCTACTGCCTTTTTCATTTCTTTTGCCCCAAGTACTTGAGAGCTATATGATGTTAACCATTAACAGTCTTCAAAGTGAGCTCTTAAGCCAAGTTTATTTGTTATGAAACAGTATCTTTTTATTTATTTATTTATTTATTTATTTATTTATTTATTTATTTATTATTTATTTATTTATTTATACAAGGACTGGGGTATAGTCAGAGGCACAGGAGGGTGAGAGAATGCACCAGAGAGAGTGGGGAGCAGAACAGGCAGATGGACTGAAGACACTGCTGAGGGGAGCAGCAGGTGAGGCAGGAGAGGTCTGCCGCACCATGTGGGTCTCTCTCTGGCCGGCTGGGAATTGAACCCGTGCTGCAGAGGCTGTGGACAGCTTCACAGTATGGCACTCAACCCGCTGGGCCACCCAGGAGGCCTGATACAGTATCTTGATTGTGGCAAGTGTCCAGTTGTCATCTTTTTAATATATAAGCTTCTCCAGCCTAAACTAATTTCAAACCAGCTCAATTCCAGGGAGAGTAGCATTGCCTAACAAGCCCCCTCAAGCCAGACCTGTGTATGTGGGTGATATGATCACATCTGCCTTCCTTATTTTGGTCTTCTGTAGATATCATCTTGTCTTTCCCTCTCCCTTCCTGCTCTTCTGTTGAAGAAAATAGGGATGATTGTCCAAAATTACTCCTTAAATTGGCTAAAATTGCTCCTTATATTAAATTTCGTCTACTGCCTCCAGCATGATCATGAGCCTCCAAATTAAAAATGCAGATAATTTTGCAATCAGGTTTACATTTTGGTTTGTAATGAGTTTAAAGTCTACATGCTTTAGTTTTTCCATTTATGATTTTTTTTGGTGATTTAATTTAGCTTTGTTGGTTTTTGTCTCAGTCTCAGTCTTATATCCAAAAGTCCTTATTTTAGTCATTCCTAATCTTGTGCATTTACAGGAAAGGCATTATCAGTTGTTATAATTTTTGAAAAAGAAAGAAGTTCATTCATTAGAATCTAGAAGTACTTCATTATCCATGTAATAAAGAAATGGATGGAAATCTAAGTATACTGTATTCTCTGGAAGGCCTCATAACTGGTTTTATCATGTGCGTGTGTGTGCATGTATATGTGTGTGTTCATGTATAAGTATACAAGTGTGGGTTATTGGCATACATACTTAAAATGAAATAGGTTGTTATCCATAGACCTTAAAAACTTTTAAAACTCCCTTAGCCTCAGTTTCCTTCTTTGTAGAATGGGAGCCATACTACTTCTCACTATACATAATATATAGTTACAGAGGTAATTCATTTGATGCCACTACAGAATGCCTGTTGCATAATAAATATACAGTAAATATCAATGGTTAATATCATGACTTCTTCACTGGACTAGTGCAAAGTCTTCTTTGTGACCATAATTTTGAGCTATTAATAAGTCCCTAAGTACATCTCTTTATAAAGAGGCCAAAAACATTGCATGAAGGTATAGACTTAACAAAAATTTCTCAAGCTATGTTCTTTTAGCTCTCTGCTTACATAGCCATACTGAATGATTAATCATTTCGAGCTAGATCTCACCAATAGCACCTTTGTGGCACATTCCCTTGCTGGCCATTGTTACAGTTCCTTGTCTCTGACTTCATCTGCAACTGTGGTGACCAGTTTTGTCCAAGTCAATTTCTTACCTTTTGTGCAGTCTGTGCTTCTTCTTTGCTTTCTTTCTGAGGACCATTGCTCATGCTGGAAGCCTGAATGGTTTGGGTCAAAGTGGAGACTGGAAATATATGGGGGTAAAAAAAGCATTAGGGACTACCCCCAAGAACTGGGAATATGAATGTATGAATAAATGCTCTAGCCTTCCATTCTTAAGATGTATAATTCTAGATATATACCTCTAGGAAGTCCTGGCCAATAAATCCCCTTGCTCTCAAGTGATAAACTTGATGATAAGTTAGCTTTCACTCCTCTACCTTACTCTGTATTCCTTCATCCCTGCTTCTTAGAATCACCATCCAGACAAACTCCTCTAAGTCTCTCAGGTTCTCCCTTCAGAGGTCCCTACTCCCAGGTCTCCTTAATACTTCTTAATATTTCTAGATCCTTTCCACTGTAATCTTTAGCCCTAGATCATTTCTCTTTCTCTAGCTCAGAAGGAAGAGATGTATCATGGAGTTTCAAGGCCAGACTTTTCTTTGATCCTGATCCTACTCCTGCTTATACCCTCCAGGTCCACAAACTATAGCTCGATTACTGCTGTACCTCCAGTGTAGAGAGGCTCATGTAAGGAATTCAACAAGTACCTAATAAATGAAAGAGTGAATTATTCTTTTTATCTTGCATATTTTTCAGTCTCCACCATACCTCACATGCTGTTAGTAGCAGTGGTTGTTCTTTAGTCTTTCTTTGCAAGTCCAGAGGGCTTTTGCTTTGGAGTATCAACATAGTTACTTGAGTCACAGAGTGTACCTCTTTACTAGGTCTAATAGTGAGCTGTCAACTCCTTAGCAATGTTGAACCTTAGTGGATGTTTTCTTTCTTGAACTGCCTCATTTGATCTCTTAAAATCCAGCTGAACCCTGGTTCTTCTCTTGACTCTCAAACTTTTTTTCCTAGTGTTTTTCCTGATTTGTTTAGTTGATTCCTCATTTGATTTTCTTCAGGGCTCCATCTTTGATCATTTTCTTCTCTGGAAAGAAATGATGACTCATTTTCTTTGAAAATGAGAGGTGACTCATTGGTGACTCATTTCTTCACCTATGTGTGTGATTCCTAAAATATAATCTCCAGATTGACTCTCCTAGGCTCAAAGCTATTGGAGATCTCCATCTTCAATTCTTGCAGGTATTTCCACCTTGTTCAAACTGGAATTCATTTTCTTCTCCCCATTTTCACCTCTTCCTCCTTTTCTATATCTCTTTTTTGAAATAATTTTTAATTAATGGGTTCACATCTACCTAATATTGCAGTGTGAAAGTCTTCGTGTAGTTATTAAGTGTGTTCTCTCAACCATTGTTTTTAAGAAATAATGTCTGAATTCCTACTGTGAGCCAGATGCTGTGCTAGATGCTGGGGATATATATCAACAAAATAGACTAATGAGGCTCATAGTCTGTTAACCAATATAGATATGAATTTGATTTTCCATATAAATTTAGCATTACAAACTGAGGTAAATGCTGTGGAAGAAATGTGCTTTGAGAGCATGTCACCTAAGGACCTAATCTATTTCTAGGATTTGTACAACTTCTTTTAGGAAGAGAAGCATTTTATTTGATATCTGAAGAATGAGTAGGAATTGAGAGATTAATGTGTTTTGTAAAATGCTATCAAATATATTGTCTCATTTAAGTCTCATACTGGGCTAGCTTCATATTTTTTTATGGTAACTAGAGAGTTAAATATTTCTTTTTTGATCTTCCAACATATCAGAAAACAGAGCTTTCTGTTACCTTTGGTCTCCTGATTCTTTTTGTCTGTACTCAACTATCTCCCTGCCTATATCTATTAAAATATCAAATTTTTACATAACAATTATATTTTTATGTATTTCAAACTCTTTTTTACACTCACTTCTATTTAGCTCTCACATATTAAATGTTACATATATGTGGATATCTCCCATGTTAATGTGCCTCCAATCTATTTTCCTAATTTAGGCCTTCTTAATTTTGTCCATTTGTTTTTGAAAGGGACAGGGAAAGCTTAACATTTGTCCTTTTCTAATCTTACTGTTTTTGTATTTTCCCTGATTCTGGCAATGATGATAATAGAAAATGCCTAAAAATCAAATGATTTCTATCTTTCATGTGTGCTTTGTTTGGAATTGTGCTGTGAATTTAGCGTTGATGAATCTTTAGGGAAATAGTAAGAAAATAGACTAAGAATTTTATAGGAAAATTCTTAGATCTTAGTTTAGGAAGTCTAGCAATGAGCATCAAGACTTTCAAGTAACATGGTATATGGAGTTATAAAGGTGGCAGAAACAGAAGTTCTTTTTAGCGAAGGAAGAATCTTCCCTTGGATATAAATTGCCAGAAGGAATTTTTCTTCTCTGACTTCCTATGGTATTTCTATGTACTTTTTTTAATATGATTTTTCTTTCTTGAAAACAAGAGTATTGTCTGATTTACTTTGTCAAATTTATGGCACCTCTGCATAGACCCAAGAATATCGTGATTAAAAAATACCCAGGCTTCTGGGATTTCCAGAGACTCATAATTTCTCCTTTATTCAATACTGTTTCATTTGAATATTATACATACATGTATTACTATGCAATCAGGAAAAAAGTGATGGTTTAACATTTTTCTGAATGATTAAAGGATAAGTGGATGATTAAGAATTCAAGAATGCTAAGGAAATTCAGAAGCAAGATATCATTTGCTTAAAGTCAAAAGCACTGGTTTTCCAAAAGGATAACACTTTTCATACTTATTATTCTAATAACTTTTGTAGCATGTTCATGAAATGTAGTGGCATAGGTGTATTAGCTGAGATATCCCTAAGTTCAAGTCTTTCATCTCTTGATTCTATGCAGGCTCTTTAAGATTCAAAGTTCTTGCCTTTGGATTTTTTTTTTCTAGGTGTTCACAAATGATTTTTTTTAAACAAAATTCTGTTCTTTTTTTTAAGATTTATTTATTTTTATACAAGAACTGGGGTACAGGTCAGATGCACGGGATGGCGAGAGGATTCACCAGAGACAGAGCGGGGAAGAGAACAGGCAGACTGACGAAATACACTGCTGAGGGGAGTAGCGGGCAAGACAGGAGAGGTCTGCTGTGCCATGTGGGACCCTCACCGGCCTCCGGGATCAAACCTGTGCTGCAGAGTCTGTGGACAGCTTCACAGCGCAGCGCTCAACTACCTGTGCCACCAGGGGAGGCCCTCACAAATGATTTTTAAGGAGGCAAAGGGATTATTAACCAAACTGATCCCTGGAATATGAAAAAGTGGATTCAGCATTTTACTTGTGCCTCCAGAGTAGAGCCAGTTCATCAAGGGAAACTGGTGCATTCATTCCTGAGTTTAAATATCGTCTGAAGTTCTCATAAGTTTGAGAAGCCTCATCTCTATGCAATCCATCACCAAGCAATTGCATATTCTCATTATTTCAGCTTTCACAGAACCAGAACAAAAACCAGACTGGAAAAGAACATGCCAGTGTTTAGATGTTACAAGTCACCTTCTAATTTTCTCATTGTCAACAAATGGAATGATTTCAATATTGTCAGTCTCTTACTCAAGGATCACATTGTTTCACTGCTTGCCTCTATGTCAGTATGTTAGGTTGGAACTGCCTGCTATAGAGAACACACATTTTTAGATAATACAAAGGAGGTAGATGTCTTCCCAGATCAATACTTTGTAGAATGTCGTAATCTTTTTGAATTCAAGGATGTTGTTTATTCACAATTATTGAGGGCTGTGAGGTTTGAGGGAATTACAGATCAGCTTGTGTGGTACAACTTTCAAAATTCAGCAAAGCCTTACTTGACCTCCTTGCATTTGCTCCTTTGAATTTATGTAGGTCACAGTTATTGGAGCATGGCATTTTTCTGAAGAACAGATTTCAGGTAGGAAGCATGTTTAGAACTGGTACTTACGTATGTCAGTAAACATTTTGAATGAATTTTAACTTGAGTATTGGAGAGGAAGAAAAACAGGTAGCAGATAACCTTGAATCTCCCAGAATAAATATTGACAAACCCCCCCCCCCAAAAAAAAAAACAAAACACAAACAAAACCAACAACTTGTTTTTTTACAAGATGAGAGTTTCCCTTTTGAGAGTCTGCAGAGTTGTTTATTCTTTTCAATCTTAAAACATGAGTTAAAAATCCCAGTAGTGCAGAGTTTGAAATCAACTAACTAAAGAGGTCTCAAATGATTTTTTGGGATAATCTGTTTTGGGATCATCAATTCTATGACACACAAAGAGAATGTCCAACTAGAACAGACCCATGTATAACCTATGTGAATCGGACAACCTTGTGAGGTACTTGTAACTTGGCAAAAATCAGAAACACATTTTAGTTCTGGAGGCAATATCACTTGTAATAATTGCAGGTTAGATTAAGAAAAAAATTAAGGAAGACTGCTAACCTTTATTGAATCTACTGTCTGCTTTCAATTGTGCTAAATTATGTATTTTCACTCTCTTGACAGGTATAAGAAATATTTATTTTTTTTTTAAGATTTATTTATTTATTTATTTATGCAAGCACTGGGTACAGTCAGAAGCGTGGGAGGGTGAGAGAATTCACCAGAGCTAGAACGGGGAATAGAACAGGCAGACTGATGAAGAAATACACTGCTGAGGGGAGCAGCGGGCGGCAGGAGAGGTCTGCGCGCCATGTGGGACCCTCGCCAGCAGCCAGGGATCGAACCGGCGCTGCAGAGGCTGCGGGCAGCTTCGCAGCCCAGAGCTCAACCTCTGCGCCACCAAGGGAGGCCCAAGAAATATTTACTTTTATCTTTGACTATAATTGAGGAAATAAAGGATTGGGTACATTTAAGTAACATACCCAGTTTTACAGTAAGTCATTGACAAAACGAGGATCAGAACCGTGATTGTTTCATTTCAGAGTTGTAGGTTTTCCATTTATTGCCTGGATGGCCTCACATTATGAATTTTACATGCAACACATAGGTTCTGTACAATGTTTATGTTTCAGCTGGCATTTATTCTTTTTTTGCATTCTAGTTATTGTCTCTTTGTAGTTAATGTCCTTGCATTAAATAATGTTGTTTAGTGATTTTTCTTTTTAGACTTTAGAAATTGATCATATGAATCTTTGTGAATCACTAATTTCTGGTGGAGCACCTTATTTCATATGACATGTTCAACAAGTACTTGAAGAAGTGAATTGAAAATAACTACGTCATTCAGCTTTTACATTCCATTTTAAGTATTTCTTGTTATCAAAACTTTAAAAAAATCAACCAACTATAGGCATTTATAATACATTCTAGCATAGAGCAAAAGAGGAAATACAGAGGTATTTTTTTAATTAATATTTTATTTTATATAATTTTTATATCTTTTTCCTTGTATGCATTTTCATTTTGGTTATATTCCCCATACAATTGTACCCCCCCCTTATTTTGACCCTACTCATTCCTCTCCCCTTTCTTCCCCTCCCCCTGTAGTGTGTCTCTGGTTTATAGTTGCTTGTTGATTTTGATTTTTACTTTGCATTAATTAGTCTTTTTCCTGGTCCCTTATTTAGGTTTTCTAAATTCCTGCTATGAGTGAGACCATCCGGTATTTTTCTTTTTCTTTTTGACTTATTTCGCTGAGCATGATCCCTTCTAGCACCATCCATGTTGCTGCAAACTGCATGTGTTTATTTTTTTTTGATTGCTGAGTAATATTCCATTGTGCATATGTACCACATCTTGATCCAGTCATCTATTTTTGGGCATTTGGGTTGTTTCCATAGCTTAGCTATTGTAAATAGTGCTGCTATAAACATAGGGATGCAGGTTCCCTTTGGAATTAATGTTTCTGTGTCATTTGGGTAAATGCCTAGGAGTGGAATTGCTGGATCATATGGAAGCTCTATCTTTAGTAGGTCAAGAAGTCTCCGCACAGCTCTCCACAGTGGTTGGACCAGTTTGGACTCCTACCAGCAATGCAGGAGAGTTCCTTAAGAAAACCTGATAGTTAATTGAGAGAGACAGAGTTCTCAGGAGGACTCAATTTTGTATTCATACCTTTTTTTTTTTTTAAAGATTTATTTATTTATTTATACAAGCACTGGGTACAGTCAGAAGCGTGGGAGGGTGAGAGAATTGACCAGAACCAGAGCGGAGAAGAGAACAGGCAGACAGACTAGGTACATTGCTGAGGGGAGCAGCGGGCCGCAGGAAACGTCTGCACACCATGTGGGACCCTCTCCCAGCGGCTAGGGATCGAACTGGCGCTGCAGAGGCTGTGGGCAGCTTCGCAACCCAGCGCTCAACCATTGTACCACTGGGGAGGCCCTGTATTCATACTTTTAAGTGACCCTTTCTTTGCCTGTTGTGATTATTGCAAGTACATCATCTTGGCATTTCACTTGCCTATTAACTTTATATTTCCTTAGCTATTTAAGATTTTCAGATGCTTATCTCATCTACACAGTATGTTTATATGAAACACACCTTCAGAGTATTTAACTGTGTCATGTCAAACAGTTAAGGGGGAGAACCAAATATGCTTGGGCCCAACGTGTTTATTTGCTCATTTTTTCAGAGAATCCAACAACTCCTGACTACTCCATTGCTATCGGTCAGGGCCAAGCCACCAGTATCTCTTATTTGGATTATTTCTATAGGCTTCTACTTCTATAGGTTTTCCTACTTCCTTCTTTATCACTTTTGGTTGAGTCTCAACACAGAAGCCAGGCGATTCTGTAAGCAGGATAAGATCACTCTTGTGCTCACAACTCTCTCATTTCCCTATGATGTCATAACAGTGGCCTAGAAGGTCTTGTGCCACTGCCCCCATCTTCTTGGTTCCCTGCTCTCATCTTTTCCTACTTCTTTTTCTCATTCTATTCCAGATTCTGCTTAGGGTTGCTTTGCCCATGTGTTACTGCAGCCCAGTAATCCATATTGTCAGGTACTTGTAGGGTAGGAGTGCCTTCTTTATCTTTTTGAAATTTTTACTTAAGGACTCTTCTGAGGCCTATCCTGACCACCCCATTAAGTTGCAGCCTCCCTCATTGCCCAGTCTCTCCAACTAAATAGTAGGGGGACTCCATACCCTCTTCCCAAATGATTTCGCGACAGCTTTTATCACTATCTACGATGCCATATATTTTACTAGTTTAATTTGTATTATTGACTATTTCCTCCAAGTATATATAAGCCCTGAGGGCATGAAGACAAGTTCTGTCTTGTTCTCTCCTTGACCCTAGTGTCTAAAATGGTAAATGACCAAAAGAGATGTATCATTAATATTTGACTGAAGAAAAAGTGAAAAGTTAGCTGAGATTACACATTCATTCTTTGAATATAATGAACTTTAATGATTTTTGCATTCATTAAATACTTACTGAGCACTTACTATATGCTGAGCCCACAGGGTATGCCCTGAAGATACAGTGGGTCTTCTAGAGCCTACTATTTAGTAGGAGAGACTGAATTCAAAGTAAGTAAATGTATAGTTATACTGTGTTACTTTGTGGCGTGGGAGCTCAGAGAACAGGGGTGCCTGACTTAGTCTGGGGTTGGTGGCTGTGACTGTTTCCCCAAGGAATATTATTTTTGTTTTGCTTTGTGTGTTTAACTATGCACAGGGGATGAAGGTAGGACTGCCAGGCTACTACTTCCAACACTCAGGAAAATGTATATAGGTTTCTTCAAATTAATGTGATCTTCACACTCGAGTAGCATCAAAATTACATGGCAAGCACATTAAAAAAGATTTCTGGACTTCATTCCCGGGATTCCAGATTCAGCTGGTCTCAGGAAGGACTTGAGCATGTGCACATCCTGTAAGTTTTCCAGCCATGCTTCTCTTCTGGGGCCACGCTTTGAAGACAACTGGATTACAGGCCGGATCTGGCATATCTCTATGCAAAACAGAGAGGCTGATTCTGAGGTAAGAGTCAGGAAGACATTTTATCTTAGAGAAAATGCCAGAAATTTGAAGATAGTTATGATGCTGAAAACCACAGGGTAAGCATAGAAAGAATTGGAGATAATGACTTAATACTTTTCTGGGCACTTCCACAAATTTGAAGGCTTGATATAATCACTACTATTGTTTTCCTTATGAGAGGCAAAATACCTGTGGCCTGGAATGTCAAAAGTTTTACTCTTCTGGAGTCAGACATAATTGGGTTTGAATTTCAGCTCTACCATGTATTATTTGTGGAACTGCTGCAGATGACTAGCTGGGATGAACTAGGAGAGGGGACCAGTGTTCAGCCTTCAAACCTATTTTACAGAAGTAGCATTTTTTAAAGATTATTTTTTTAAAGGTGGTGAAATGTTGGTTGCTAAGACTGGTTAGAAATTATACACTGAGGTATGACAGCAATTCCCTAGTGTCTTCAACCACAAGGGCCCCATCCCTCAGTCCTATCCACTAAAAATAAGTTTTGGCTGACCTCTAGGTCTTGGTCATTTAATTAGTACTTGGAGTGATAATTCTCCAGTTACTTTATCTGCAAAATGAGATTAGTAATACCTACTTCACAGTGTACTGGGGCCTGGAGAAGATTATGTATGTGGAGGTCTTACTATATTGCTTGATACTCCATAAAAGTTATTTCTGCTATTGTTTTAAAAATATCCTTTAAATATTACTTCTTCTCCTCTCTATTCCCTGCCTCCCCATCCCACCACCCAAGAAAATTCTCATTGCTTACCATTTTCTCCATTCTCCTATAACTCTTTTCCAAAATAGGAAACATTTGAATTTTTAGTATTAAACAGTTTCATTGAGTGTTTCACTGTTCATCTTGAATACATGATATTTGTTTGCCTGAAGGATTTTTATAAACCTTTGGAAAGCAAACCCACTTGAGGCCTCTGTGAGAGTTGAATGGTTTGATGTTCAGTGCTTTGGAGCATTTACTTCTGGTTTCCTCCTACCTGCTTGGATATTCAGGATCCCTTTATGGAGGATATGTATGTATAAGTAAAATTGAATTGAAAACAAACAAAATCTTTTTTTCTTAATCCTACCTTTTTGTCTCTGACTAAAGTAATTTTGGAGGTCTATTGTATTCTAAGTTTTCAATCATTCACACAGCTAGCATGAGGTAGTTTCAGCTTCCTTTTCTTGTAGTACAAATATTTTGATTGAAAAGGTTAAAATACCAACTTGTTCATGTATTCAAATGTATTAGTTTTTTGCTTTTTGTTCAGTAAAAATATGCCATTTGAAATAATATTCCCTAAATGCAGTGATTTCTTGTTTCTGTGTATAAACCAGTCTTTCATGTATCATGGATTTTTTTTTCTTTTTTTTTTTTTTTTTTTGTATTCTAGGGGAAAATCCTTTTTTTTTTTTTTGGTACTCCATTAACCTCACACTGTATTTATATTAAACAATATTCTTTGGAGAAAAAAAGGTTTGGTATACTTAGTGAATTATGGACCCTCCTAGAGGCACTGCAGACTGTTAATGCTCAGTGGAACCCAGCAGTTGTAACTGATGAAACATCAGCATGTCGGCTATAAAATAAAAAAGAAGTAATTGGGGACATGTTGGGAGCTGGAAAATGGAAAACACTAGCAGATGTAGAATTGAAAAGAGAAGAGAAAGTTTAAAAAAATCACATTTACTAGAAGAGGAACTGCACAGATGGATGATAGAAGTTAACATTTCATTCAGATAGAAAGGGTTAGAAATTGTATTTC
Organism: Talpa occidentalis; assembly: GCF_014898055.3. Lineage (NCBI taxonomy): Eukaryota > Metazoa > Chordata > Mammalia > Eulipotyphla > Talpidae > Talpa > Talpa occidentalis. The sequence goes on along the minus strand of NW_023600993.1, from coordinate 43,606,970 downwards.
CGTTTCTAGTACTTAAGAGAAGTAATACTTGAGCTCACAATTAGCCATTTAAAAACTGCTTTAAAAACTCGGTTTAGGTATTGTTGGTATCAACTTGAACCTATTTGCAAGAACCATATGTATCTCTTCTTAACTCCCTGTTCCATGACTTGATGTTGGTAGTTTGAAATCAGTCATGGTGCGAATATTTGCACCATGGAACTTAGTTAATACTACAATTAAAGCATCTCCTCAACCCTCAAACAGTTGTTAAATATTTACCACCTCACTATTATTATATGTGTGTATTAACTACCCTCTGTTAATTGATGGATGATGAAGGGTTGAAGGAAGACAGAACATTTAAAGTGAGGGTATCTTCCTGGGTGGTGTGATAGGAAGTCTTAGACTACAGGGAATTTAGTTAGGCTGTTTTTAAAGTTTTAATTGAAGTAACAAGTTTATAAGTTTTAGGTGTACAGCATTATTGTTTGACCTCTGCACATGTCACATTATTATCTGCACCTTGGCCTCTTCTTAATGCTGAACTCATCCTGATACAAAGACCAGTGTTAGGCCAGTGCACTTTCAAATACAAATTTCTGACCCTAGATCATTTTTTTTTATAGTAGCCACCCCAACCTAGAGTGATATATCTGTGTACAACATCACCTATTTTGCAGGAAAAAATTACAACTTATTTCTTTTCATTGGTGTGATACTATTTTTTGCCCCCTACCTTCCTGACTTTTCTGTTCACACAGCTCTCCATGTTCTAATTGTGAACATGGCAAGAATGGGCTGGTGCTTCAAGATGAAACTATTCACTAGATGGTATTTGTCCTTTATTATTCACATATTTTTTCTTCTCCTGCGTTCAAGAGTATTCCAATATTAAGAAGCAAGCATAATGGGGGGGTGGTGAGGAGAGAGGCAAAAAGAAATAGGAGGGGTGGGAATTGTATGGAGACTATAACCAAGATGAATATGCATACATTGTGAAAAAATGAAAAATGATGTAAAATATGTACAATTTAAAAAATAATAAAAAAAATTACCCAACCCCATGCTTACTTTCTGTTCCTCCATTCTTCTGATGAGTTTTGTTCATCCTCTTAACAAGTTTAATGTTAACATCTTACTGTTAAAAAAAAGTATTTGACATGCCATATTTCAAAAATGAATCCTTTTAGTAGTTGGCGATGTCTAGAAACATCTTTGTAAATGATAAAGTTCTCCTGACATTTTAGGTAGAGTTGGTTTGCTGAGAAAAGCTGATTTCTGATTTGTTTTTAAATGAACATTTCTCTGTAGCCTTTTGAAGTCAAAGCTCTGAGTTCAAATATGGTAATGTTTGGTCTATTGGAAGACTTGGTCGATGCATTGCCTTTTTATGGTGACCATCTAATATAAACACACTTCTGGAATCCAGATGCCCAAGACATCTCTAAAAATAATAACTTTTATTGAATATTTTTCTATCTAAGTGATACCATACAAAGAATTTTATTGAATAATTCACAGTAATCTCACTTATCCTTATAACAGTCCTTTGAGCTTGATATTATTATTAACCCTATTTTTTTTAAATTGAGGTATAATTGACATATAATAGTATGCTAGTTTCAGGTATACAACATAATAATTCAATATTTGTGCACATTAACCCTGTTTCTAAATGGTGAATTGAAGCTTAGAATATTAGGTGACATGCCATGGGTGCAGAACCACCTCTATCACCCTGATGACTGAGTTGAGAATTGAACCAAGGTCATTTGAGTTCAGAGCTTATGCTCTTAGTTAGTACTTAACTATCTCTTACAAATCAGGTGCCATATTCAAAATTGTCTTGCTTCTCCTCACTGGGAAAGTTTTGTGTAATTTTCACAGGATTCTGTGTTTGTGGCAGAACTCTGAGGATGTTGTGCTAGAGAGCTCATTGTGTTCTCATAGCCCATTGCAATGAGAAGCAGGGGAAAGAAGAGCAAATGTTTGAAGAGGGAAAGAGTGGAGATCAGAGCAAACTGAATAGCCTGGAATTTTGACAAAAAAATGGAGAAACTTTTTCACTCTAAGTAGAAGATTATTTTATTGTTTCTACTGATTTTCATTTGTCTAGCACACAGAACCCAGGTAGAATAATCAGTAAAAAATGAGTCTGAGTGGATCTTTAAGTTCAAGGGTCCTTGAATTCAAAGTCAATGTATATAACCATTGTCCTTCAAGTAAAAAAAAGACCAAAGCACTAAGCCTAATGAGAAAGTCTCCATGGGACTGTAAGCAGAAATAAAGAAAGTATTTTGGGAAATAGGACACCCTTCTTGGCAAGAATGACAAGAATAATGGTCAGCATTTATTGAGAACTCATTCTGTATCTCGTCATTGCTCTTTTCAGAGGTCCATTGGGTTGTGGATAACATTTGTAAGAAGTTAAACTCTCATGAGTGATCTAGCAGGTCAACCATGGATACTGCTGAAATGAGCTGAGTCCACTGGGAGAGAAGGCTGGCAGTAGGATCACTGAGGTGGAGAATTGTGAATTGCAGCAATCAACTGATTACATATAAAAATAAGCATAGGTTTGGAGCTGGCGACTTAAGTTACCTGCAAGGGGTACACCACTCTTCTCTGCCAAACTGAAACAAAGATGCCTAATAGAAGGTCTTACTGGGTCAGTATTTACCCTCTATTGGACTGTTTCACAGTAGTGAAATTTGACCATCTCTTGCACTCCCAATGAGACTAGGATAAATTTTATCATAAATAACTGGGGCAAAACCTACTTGCAAGTGAGATATCAGAGATGATGATTATAATAAAAATAATAATTGATAAATCACATTATTGGATACTTAGCAGGTACAAGATATGGTGCCATATATTTCACATTTAATTTTCACAACATGCTAGAGTGGCAAAACGAACCTATTTTACTAATGAGGAAACTGTTACACAGAGATCCTAAGTTACTCACTCAGAGTCACAAACTGGAAAGTGATAGACCTGAGACCTGTGCCTATGTAATCTGAAGCAAGACCCCACATCTATAAACCTATAGAGAGGAACATGCTACAGGTGCTATGGACAGTGATATATTTAAAATATAGACAACAGCCAGAGATTTGTCTCTCTCAGCCTTGACTCTGGAAAAAAGGGTGACTTGTAGATGATCTAAGTTTGAATTCTAGACCATGGAATCCGAATTGTCTTTCCATACATGCAGTTCAAAAAGACCCTCTAGTAAATATGGGCCCTTCTTTCTCATGTCTCAGACTGTGGGGAGTGTCCATTGAGGATAACTTCCCTGGGAATCATCAGGAAATAGAAATAACCAGGGGAAAATGAACAGTAATTACTTGGCATTAAGTTGAGACCTTTTGTGTGAAAGGCATGTGAAGATAGGCCTTTCAGCAGCTTAATGAGCCTTATCATAGGTCTTCAGCTTTTCTGAATAAATTTGGAGGTAATAAAATGTTGGACCTTGCTTTCAAACCAAATTATACTATGATGTTATTTTGAAAGACCTTTGGAACAAGCCACTGAAGGTTTTTTACCCTCCTCCTTGAAGATAGAATCAGTTTCTTCATATTAGTGAAAAACCAGAATAATTTCAGAAGATGCTTAGTAAATAAAAGTGTTTAATGAAATAAAATAGAACCTGATTTGTAGAAATGAATACAAAGGAGTGTTAGCATCCTGTTTGCCATCCATTGCTTTTTAATTCATTTAGCAAATATTTTTTGGCATCTTTTGACTGAAGCCTGGCACTGAGGTAGGCACTGGTGATACCGTAAAGAAATTGACTGACATGAGAGTCGTAAGTGATTAGCAAGTAGAAAGACAAAGAGGAAATATTTAGAGCTTTTGAAAAGTACCAGGAAGAAATGAAAGGAACTGGACTTGGGAATAATAACCTCCCACCACTCAGGGGAGAGGGCATTGCACTAAGACCACCTCAGAAATACTTATAAAATTAACAGTCAGTAATTATGTTTGGAGAATCCTATTTCTTTTAGTGATGTTGTAATTAGTCTTTTTATATAGTTCTGTCCCTATTTGCATTGGTATATCCTCTTATAACCTCACTATGATATTTGGTGATATTAGTCTGCAAAAATATATAGACTATTTTCTAGACTATGTACTTACTCCAAATCAATTTCTGGAATGGTATCTCATGGCTCATTTACTACAAAAGTACGGTGATTTTAGTTAACATAGGAAGAATGTATGGAAAGATAATTCGGATTCTATGGTACAGAATTCAAACTTAGATCATCTACAAGTCACCCTTTTTCCAGAGTCAAGGCTGAGAGAGACAAATCCTTGTCTGTTGTCTGTATTTTAAATATATCACTGTCCATAGCACCTGTACCATGTTCCTCTCTATAGATTTATAGATGTGGGGTCTTGCTTCAGATTACATAGGCACAGGCCTCAGGTCTATCACTTTCCAGGAATATGTCCCATTCCCCATTCTGGAATACATGTGACTGAGTAAACTGAATTTAAACAGAAGGCACCTGACTCTCAAGCAAGGTGACCTCTCTTGGGTGAATTAAATCATGTCTCATGTTGATTAAAAGATGTTGTTACTCTAGAGAAATGTTGAGAGGGACAGAAAGCATCACAAAGTTTACTGTTTTCTATTTTTAGTCATCTTTTAAAATAATATAGGAGAATCTGTTACTAATTAGGCTATAAGTACACAATTATTGCAAGTTTTCTTTAAAGTTGGCTCATTATATATTTTTTTTCTGTATACTATCTGGTAAATCTAATTTAAATGCAATTTTGTTTAATGACTACTGTTGATATTATGATTCATCACTCATTTACTTAATTAGTAACACTTGACTTATGTACCAAAAATTTCTAATTTACACACTGATATTTTTCCAGTTAAATAAAATTATATTTTGGGAAGATAAAGCTTTTTTTCTAGTCTTGAAGCATGCCTTTTAGTTTCTGTTTATGATTACTACTAAATATAAACCACTGATGAGAATAGCAATATGAAGATGCTGCTAATGTGTAGCAGAGAAGATGATAGCTTGATAGAGGCAGAAGTGTCCGGGTTCAAATTATACTACTGTAGGCCTTTTGGAAAGGTACTTTACTTGTTTGTGTCTCAGTTCCTCATATTTAAAATAGTACATAACATCTCATAGTACCTATGTACATACTATGTACCAAGTAACTATCGCTCATGGAGGTGAGAGAATGAATTTAAAGGCTACTTTGTATTATTTTAATATTAATATTATTATTAATTTATGTGATAGGATTTGGAAGAATGAAGAATGACTTCTAGAGATCACAACTCTAATCCCTGCTCTACGGAAAAACCTCCCTAGTCCAACTCAGATGAATTTCATGGTTCTCAACTTAGATAATGAATTCCACCCTGTGTGTAAAGCTAGGGACAAGGGCATCCTCAAAGTCACAGGCTGATTGAGGCACATTCATAGCACAATATTTTTGCTTCAATATTTGGGGGTAATTAAAAGTGTTTATATATGTATTAGAAGCCACCCAATCCAATTACATTATGCAGTAGTCTGCATTTTAAAAGTATGAGATAGGCTTCAAAAATTTTCATCTGTAAAAGGAAGTTTAAGATTGTACTTTGCCAGGACCCTAGGATCCTTCTCTTGTTTGTCTAAGGATGTCACTGGAAGTATTTCAGAAGCACTAGAAAAATTCATGGGACATTTACCTGCAAATGTTTCTGTAAGGAAATTCTTGGATTTTCCTGAGTGATCCCTTTCATCTTTGCTCATAGTTTTTAGGGGTTGGGAAGGAGTTAATGCACTATTACAACTGATTTTGAATACCTAATAAAATCTACGGTGATTGTAAGTTGGTTTGATATACTGCGTCCTTTTGGAGGTAGGCCCTGAGAAAAGTGCCTGACCCTTGGCTTGTAGAATTTTTTTTATTGCTTCATTTATATAGTTCTCATGTTAACAGTGCATTGCCTTTTTCTAGTTAAATTGAAAAAAAAAAGATGTCAAATAATCACACATGAATTTTTGGAAAGGTAATTGACAGTCACTTGATGCTGTGAGAACACAGAACAAGGAAATAACTGGGTTCAGAAGGCTTCTTCTGGTTACTACAGCTCTGTAACTATAATTGTCAGTGTGGTGCATAGTATCATATAAGTGTCCAATAAATGGAGCCACTGTTAATATATCATTAATTTCCCAGAGAATGAACCACTGAAACAAATATATTTAGTGGAAAGCAAGTGACCTGAATGACTTTTATCAGTATTGGGATTTCATATTTTATGATATAATCCTTTTAACCCCTTAATTTTTCACAGAAAGAAATGAGGTTGGGATGGTTGCATGAAAGACATTCAAGGATAGACCACTAATGAAAACATCTAAATACAGTCATCTTGTTCCATAGTTTGTTCCAAGGTAAAGTCAAACCTAAGGCCTTTGAGGGCATTGTTTGTTTGGTAAATTTTGATTCATAGTCTCATTAATGCCTCATCTGCCTCTTGACCATTAGTCTGGGCAGGTAGCTCTGTGTGGGGACCTTTATTCTCTGGCAGCCAAGACAGGATTGTCCTAATGATGATTGGTTTCAGTGTCTCATAACCACTGGTCCCTGAATATAAAGCATTGTGCATAACTAAACAGATTCTCATTGCTTTCAGCCTGTGTGCAATTTAGCAGCAAGAGATTTCATATTTCACAGCATTCAATAGTTCTACTTAATTAGGAACTCCTTGTGAATCAGGCCAGCTGATGGTAATAACTACTGAAGTGGACATGTTTGCTCTAAAAGTCAAAGAAATGAAAATGAACTTTTCAATAGTCATTGGGCAAGTGAGAAAGGAACCAAAGAGTTATCAAGGACATGCATTCTCATTGGCCTTCCTGATTACAGATCTTTCTTGCAGGTAATGACAACGGAATTGGGGCACACTCTAGTGTGCCCTTTCTAAAGGGTCGCTGTGAGAAATAAGAACTTAAAACTAGCTCTGCCTGCCTTTGCTTAGGGTAGCTCTTGTCTTATTGTTAGTCTTTCCCTCACTCAGGGTAAAAAGTAAGCCATTGTCATTGCTGAAGGAGTGCTAAAATGTATCTTTCTTGAACCAGAAAAAAAAGTTACCATAATTACTCAGTATATATTCGGAGATGTATTTATGTGACTGTACTAAGAATTACATAGTGGTGAGGAACATGTACTTTGAGTCAGAGAGTCACATCTTGACTTTGCCAGCAAAGTCAACTAAACTGTGGCCTTAGAGTAACTTAGAGCAAGACTCTTAGTCTCTATTACCCATCTGTAAAATAGGGAATTTAGCTATAGCAACCTCAAAGAATATATCTTCATGGGGATATAATGTACAGCATGATGACTATTAACTCTGCTGTATGGTATACTACTTTTCAAAGTTGCTAAGAAAGTAAATCCTAAAAGTGCTCATCATAAGAAATAAAATTAAAAATTTTTATTTTAGAAGTATGGCAAGATGGTGACAAGTAAATGTGCCTGACTCACCTCCTCCAAATACTCACAACTAAACTGTTGTAAAGCAAAGCCAAAAACCCTGAGGGAAAAATAGAGGGCCATAGTGCACATTAGGAGCATTGGTACATCAGAAAGGGATAGGAATTTTTTTTAAAGATTTATTTATTCATGCATACAAGAACCAGGGTACAGGCCAGATATGCAGGGGGGCGCGGGGGAGATGAGAGGACCCACCAGAGACAGAACAGGCTGACTGACGGAAATACACTACTGAGGGGAGTAGCAGGCGAGACAGGAGAGGTCTGGTGTGCCATGTGGGTATCTCCCTGGCTGGCCAGGATAGAACCTGCGCTGCAGAGGCTGTGGACAGCTTCACAGCACTGCACTCAACCACCTGCACCACAAGGGGAGGCCCAGGGATAGGAAAATTTTAAGTGAATGTTTTTTAGAGTGATAATGGGACAGTACAACACACAAGAGAGAGAAGAAGCTGCCGTGCCAAGCCTCCTACAATTATTGACGTGGACACATGCCAATATTGGGTCTCCTGAGATCTAGCACTGCATTAGTTAAGGGGATGCTCTGTCAGGCACCCAGGATGGAGGGTACATTGTTGGAGAGTTGAAGGAATGCAAAGTAATTCTTTGCATATGGCAAAGAATACTAGCTTCAACTTGAGTCTCTTAATACCAAACACTGCAACCTGAATTGGGTCAGAGCACCTGAATTTCCTTATAGAAGAGCTATTACTTGAAGGCCAGATTGAGACATACAAAACACCTGCCACCCAACCCAGGGCTAAAACTTAAAACAAAGAAATACTTGAACAAACTAGAGCTTAATACCTATCAGAAACAGGGTATGACTCTCTGTGTTGGAAACAAAAAAAGAAAAACTCCAGGCCTGTCATCCCATATCAACTACAGTCTTGCCCAGTATTTAAAATAGCCTACAGGGAAAGAGGACATAAGACTTGAAGAGACACTAAGGTCAAGGATCTGGCCTAGAGGAGGGGTTCACTGTGATCCTACTGCACAACTCTGATACCCACAGCATAGTAGGACGTTTAAATTACTGAGTCTACTAGAGGAGATCATTTGGTAACCTAGTGTCTAGCTCTCTTTTATATCTATTGCCCATGGGCCATACTTGTCTTCAGATTGCTCCAAGATGTGCAAAGACAACAGTCTGAAAACCTACCACTCTTAAAGTCATACAAAATTAAAAAATAGGAGACACAAGAACACATCTCCAATGCCAGATCAAAACCAACCAAACAAACAATAAAACAAACAAACAAACACTTCCTGAAAGGAGTCCCAACTCAGAGAAACTACAGAGCATGACAGAAGGGGAGTTCAGGACACGGTTCTGTCAACACTTATGGAACTCAAAAAATGATGGCGTATATACAACAAAGGCAACAACAGAATAAAGATTAGGAAAGTATGAGGCAGCTGCAATTTGAAATAACAAAGAAACACAGTAGCTGATTTAAAAATGCAATTGAGGCCCTCAATAGCAGGCAAACAGAGGCAATGGAAAGAATTAATGAACTCAAAAACATGGTTTTGGAGAACATAGAGAAAAAAATGATAAAACATGAGACAAGTATGAGTCCTCTAGGACAACTTAAATAGAAATAACATCCATTTTATTTGGGCCCCAGAAGGAGAACAGAAAGACATAAAAAATGTATTTAAAGAGATAATTACTATAAGACACCTCATTCTGGGAAATGAACCAGAAGTTGTAATTCTAAAGGCCCAAAGAGTTCTGAACAAAATAATAACAGACAGAGACATACCAAGATACATTATAATAAAGTTGTCAAGAGTGACAACAAGGGCAGAATATTAAAAACATCAGGAGAGAAAAAGGGTAAGCTATAAGGGAACACCAATCAGATTGTCAGCAAACTTTTTGTGGAAAAATTACAAGCATGAAAGGACTGGAAGGAGATATTTAAAGTCGTTAAGGAAAAAGACTTACAGCCAAGAATCCTTTATCCAGCAAAATTAACATTCAGGACAGAAGGATGACTGAAGGATGAGCTTCAGTGAAAGCAAAAACTAAAAGATTTTATCAATACCAAATCACAGATGAAAGAAATTCTAAAAGGGTTAATATCAGGCAACAGAATGTGAATATCAAGGCAACAGATACCTAAATCACTTAACATGGAAGAGGAGGAAGAAAGTAACAATGTGGCTCATCAGAACCTGTTAGAGACCAGACCATCCAGTGGGTCACAAAAAAGCCCATCATCATACACTAAACTCAGTAGAACCCTCAAACAAAAACAAGATAAGTAACACATAAGACAATGAAAATGGAACAAAACAAACAATGGAACTTAAAACCCAACAGGTCACTCTCAAAAAATAAAAAAAGAAACAATAATAAAAAGCAAAAACATAAACATGGCAAGAGTGCTCATGTCTCTATAATCACCTTAAATGTATATAACCTGAACTCATCAGTCAAAAGATGTAGAGTATCCAAGTGGATTTCATAACAATGTGAAACTTCTGTTGTTTATAAGAAACTCACCAAAAAAAAAAGACTTAAGAATAGACTTAGAGTTAGATTGGAAGACATTTATATAAGCAAATGACAGCAAAAAAAAAAAAAATCTGGAGTATCTATACTTATCTGATAAAGTAGAGCTACAATTAAGAAAGGTAATAAAAGAATAAAAGATAGAGATTGATACTATTATGATTAAAGTTTTAATAAACAAGAATAACATTCATACATGTATGTGCATGGAATGATGGGGCACTGAGATACTTAGGGCAATTAATAACTGAACTTAAGTGAGAGATTGATAACCTCTCAATAATACTAAGGTACTTTAATAAGTTTAACAGAGATCCACAGAACACTCCACCCCAAAACTGCTATCTACATTTTATTCTCAAGTGTACATGAAACTTTCTCAAAAATAGGCCATATCTCAGGAATACATGTCCATTGTCAATAAAACTACAAAGTTTGGAATTATATGTAGCATTTTCTCTGACCACAATGCCATAATATTAGAAATCAATTATAAGAAAAAAATGGGAAAAATTATAGATACATGGAGACTAAACAGCATGCCACTTAACAGCAATTGAGTAAAAGTGGAAATCAAAGTAGAAAATAAATTATCTTGTGATGACTGAAAATGATGATACAAGCTACTAGAATCTTTGGGAAACAGAAAAAGTGGTTTTACGGGAGAATATAATTACAATACAGGCACACACACACATTAAGAAGCAAAAAAAGTCCAAAATACATGCTCCTATGTTATACCTGAAGAAATTTAAAAAAGAGGAACAAATAAAATGCGGTTAGTAGAAGGAAGGAAATGATAAAATTACAAGTGTAAATAAATGAAATAGAAATCAAAACATTGTATAAAAATCAATGAAACCAAAAGCTTGCTTTTCAACAAGATAAACTAAATAGATAAACTTTTAGTTAGTATAACCAAAAAAAAAAAAAGAGAGAAAATATCAATAAAACTGAATCACAAAAAGTAGAGAAATTACCCCAGATAGCATATAAATACAAAAGTATCTTCAGATTACTATGAATAACTATATGCCAATAAATTTGGTTACTTTGAAGAAATGGATAAATTTCTAGATCTGTATAGTTTACAATGACTAACATAGGGAAAAAAAAAAAACAGATGAATTGAACAAATCAGTCACAAACATGGAAGCTGAAACAATAAATATTCTGAAACAGAAATAGAAAATATTCTGAAAAACAAAATCCCAGGACGAGATAGCTTTACAAAATAATTCTATCAAACTTTTAAAGAATAATTAATGCCCACCTTGCTCAAGTTGTTTTTAAAAATACAAGGAATGCCCCTTAATACATTTTACTATGCCAACCACTACCCTAATACTAAAACCAGACACAGACAGCACAAGAAAAGAAAATTATAGACTAATATCTCTGATGAAAATTGAATCAAGAAAATGTCAACAAAATGCTAGCAAATTGAATTCAACAGTGTATTACAATGATTATATACCATGATCAAGTAGAATTTATCCCAGGCCTCTGAGGATGGTTTAATATGTGCAAATCAGTCAATGCAATGCATCATATCAACAAAAGTAAAGATAAAAGTCATATGATAATATCAATATTTAACACCTATTTATGATAAAAACTCTAAACAAGATGGAAAAAGAAGGACCCTACTTCATTATAATAAAGACTACATGTCAAAAATCTATGAACCAGAGACACTTTTGGGGGGTGGGTGGAGGGAGGGGAGGGATTGGGGTCAAAATGGGGGGGTTGAAATTGTATGGGGAATATAAAAATAAAATTTATTATAAAAAAAATTTCAGTAGGATAAAATTTCTATTTGCCCTATAAAGTAATATAAAATAATTTTATTTTCTATCAAGTGAACTAATTGGATATACTTTAACAAATGACTTTGCAAGTGGTTTTTTTTTAATAGTTTATGTATTAAAGTAATTTAAAGGTAAACAACTCTAAACAAATAAAATAATTGTCAGTGAAACAGAAAAAAAAAAAGACTACATGTCACAAGCCAAGAAGCAATATAGTACTCAAATGTATAAAACTGAAACCTTTCCCCTCAAGATCAGAAATAAGACAAGGAGGGCTATTGTTACCACTTCTGCTTAATTTAGCAGTAGAGGTTTTGGCTAGAGCTGTCAGACAAATACTGGTATTAAAGGGAATCCAAGTCAGAAAAGAAGTGAATCTGTTATTATTCACAGACAATATAATATTACATATAAAAAATCCTAAAGACTCCATCAATAAGTTATTAGAAATAATGAATGAATACAGGAAAGAGGCAGGTTGTAAAATCAACATATGAAAATCCAGTCTTTTTATGTACAGTGAATAATAAGCAAACGAAATTAAGAAAATAACAGCATTTATAATTCTTTAAGAAGAATTAAGTACCTCAGAATCGACCTAACAAATGAGGTGGAAGGTCTATACCCCTAGAACTATAAGTTGTTACTAAAGAATAGAAAGATAGGAGATGGAAGAACATCCCTTCCTCATAGATGAGGAGAATCAATGTAATCGAAATGACTATCTTGCTTAAAATTATATACAAATTTGATGTGATCCCTATCAATGTAACAGCAATATTTTTTAATGAAACTGAACAAAAAAATTGAAATTTATATGGAACCATAAATAACTTGAATTGCAAAAACAACCCGAGAAAAGGAGAGAAATTAAGGTATAACATTACTTGATTCAAATTTTGCTATATGACAACAGTACTTAAAAACAATATGGTATTGTCACACACATAGATACATGAATCAGTGAAACAGAATTGAAAGTCCAGAAATAAATTCACATACATAACATCACTTAATTTATGTTAAAGGAGCTTTAACCATAAAATTGTGAAATGATAGTCTCTAGTAAATGATGCTGGAAAATTGGAAAGCCACACAATAAAGAATGAAGTTGGATTACTCACTAATACCATACACAAAAGTAAACTCCAAATGGTTTAAAGATTTAGATATAAGGCCTGCAACAATATAAGGCCTGCAACAAAAAAATATATATAGAACAAAACATTGGCGATATGTTCCATGGTATCAACAATAAAGATATTTGTAATGATTGTTAAATTAAAAGATTTTTCTACAGCAAAGGAAAATACAAGACAGTTAAACAGATACCCCAATAAATGAAAAAACATTCTACACAATATATAAGACAAGGAATTAATATTGAAGATATATAAAACCTCATACAATTCAACTATAAAAAATTATCCCATTAATAATGGGGCAGCCAATCTGAAATGCTGAGGAAAGTGAACTGTTGAGGAAGGACAAGAAGGTGAACTGTTGAGAAGGGACAGAAAGGGATGGAGGGGAAGGAAGGAGAAAGGTATGGGAGTGGCTGGGAAGGTTGTGACCAGAGGAGGGACGTGATCTGACTTACTTGTTCAGAGACTGCAGAGTGGGGATAAACAGCACCAGAGTACAGGCAGAAGCTGAGACTGTTAGGGAACTATTGCATCTATCCAGCCAACACATGGTGGTGTCTTGTCTTGGGAGGTAGAGGTGGTGTTGGTGAGAAATGATTTGATTCTGATAATCTTTTGAAAATCAGGCAAAGGCTATGTTGGTGAGCACCAAGCTGTTTGGCTCAGTTCTTTGTCTGTGACATAAGGTACACCAGTGGTGGTGGTTCCTTCAAATTAGATGGTGCATGGAAATGCTCTATGACACATGTTCAGATATGAAGATGGGTGGGATTGTAAAACATGGTCTCTCCTATTTGGGTGTTTCTACTCACTTTCCTACTCTATGGAATTTATTCTTGGCTATTTTTCACCCTAGATAAAATGTACTCTTGGGACAGGACCAGTTGTTTAGAACTCCGTGTGATTTTAAGTTAGTGTGGTATATTTCTTTGATGTATTTACATTGAAACCTTACTTCATATTTTTTGGTAACACAAAGATTTCATCTTTAATGCAAACTCGAGCTCCTGATAGTGCTTGTCTAAAGAACTATGCTGAGAAAGTTTGTGAAGCTGATTCCAAAGACAACAGGAAAAATTGTTAATATCTGCCGCTGTAGGGACTAGGAGTGGTATCCCATATTTGCCTAGTATCTGATAGTTTAGCTTTGGGTGTCACAGAAAAAATATCTTTTTGTTTCATTTCTCCATTATTGAAGGAATTATAGACCTTAGCAAGCAAAAGAAATATAATAGTTTCCCTTTTCACTTTTTGAGGCACACCTGCTTCTGAAATCACATTAAGGAGACCATTGATTCAAAGATGAGATTGTAATATCTAAAGGTCTTGGTGAGCTACATTATACAAAATTCAAGTGCTCCAGGAAGGATAAGGATTTTACTTACTGGGTTAGGTCTTAACAGGTCAAAATCCATTTTTTTTCCCCTTGCATTCAGCACTGCCAAATGGATTGTAATTAACATTCATTTATTATGTGTGCTGTTTCTTTATCCCACCATTATTTGTACCATAGGAAGGACTTAACTCTGTGTGGTTCAGTGCTATTTTCCAAGTTCCCATAACTGTGGTCTTAGGAAGTCTGTATTGAATGAATGTTGAATGAAAAGGTACTGGAAGAAATCTTCAGTTGTAACCCAGAAGCAGCACCTTCTTGAGAGTGGAAATCTCCTATGAGAATAAAAATCAGAGTGTGATATGATTTGGTGAACACTATTAAGAATTAGAGTAATAATAATAATAATAATAATAATAATAGCTTTTTTAGAACACTGCCTGACCCAGGAGTTTCCAAAGCTAAAGAGAAAGTATTAATATGTCTCCATTTGGAAATTCTATCTGTTAAATTGACACATTCTCTCATAAAGTCGTTCAAGACAATTGGAAAAGGCAGAAAGAAACTCAGTAAGATGGAGGTTTCACTGTTTTTTGCCATTATTATAGATCCCAAGTTGTAAGGAGTCTGGAAGGACTTTCTAATTGGCTCATTTTTTTTTTTTTTTCCTGCTAATCTCCAGTAAGAGAGAATCTGACCTTCTCAACACAGATAACCTTTTCCCAAATATGTTGACAAGCTGAATGTGAGGATCCCAAGTGAGTACCAAAATAAAGAGGAAAGGAAGGGCTCAAAACCTCACACCTAAATCCATACTTTTAAGGAAAAAATAGGTGGAGTGGGAAGAGCTGGAGTTAAAATAGAGCAAATATAATGCTTTGTTGCTTTCTACCTAGCCTGCAGCTCACTTTGATTATTGTTATTTTAATATTTTTCTTTAGATTCACTCACATCTGTTTATTTGTTAATTTACTTAAAACAGAATTTTTGAACCCCCACTATGAATGCGAAGCTAGCTAGTATCACTAAGTAAAATAATAATATATAGATGTTGATTTCTTTCTCTTTCTTTCTTTCTTTCTTTCTTTCTTTCTTTCTTTCTTTCTTCTTTCTTTCTTTCTTTCTTTCTTTCTTTCTTTCTTTCTTTCTTTCTTTCTTTCTTTCTTTCTTTCTTTCTTTCTTTCTTTCTTTCTTTCTTTCTTTCTTTTTCTTTCTTTCTTCTTTCTTTCTTTCTTTCTTTCTTTCTTTCTTTTCTTTCTTTTTCCAGCACCATCACTTCAACCCCTTTGGTGCTTTTTTCTCTTAAATTAGTCAATGGCCCCACACTGCTATTAATCCCTTGTCAGTTGTGTAACATTTTAATAATTTTCCTATTTAGTAGTTTGACTTTTTGACTTTTTAATCTATCTGTATTCTCTATTGCTGTGCAAAAGTTTTTAATTTGACCTCATTCCAATTGCTTATTTTTGCTTTTATTTCCCTTGCCATAGATGTTGAATCTCAGAAATATCTTTATCATTGATGTCATGAAATGTATCAGCAATGCTTTTTTTTTTACATAGTTTATTGTTGCAGCTTTTATATCTCAGTCTTTAATCCCTTTTGAATTTATTTTTGTGCATGGATAGAGAGTGATCCTCTCTATCCTTTTACATGCGGTAATCCAGTTTTCCTACCACCATTTGTTAAAGAGCCTCTCCTTTTCCATTATTTGGTTGTAGTTTGTTTATCATGAATTAAGTATTGACATATACATGTGGATTTTTTTCTGGACTTCCAGTTCTGTTCCACTGATCCATACGTCTATTTTTATTCCAATACCGTATGTTTTAATTGCTGTTGCTTTATAGTGTTAAGTCAGATACTGTGATACCTCCATTTCTCTCCTTTTCTTTTTTTTTTTTTTAAAGATTTATTTATTTATTATTTATACAAGCACTGGGTACAGTCAGAAGCGCGGGAGGGTGAGAGAATTCACCAGAGCCAGAGAGGGGAGCAGAGCAGGCAGAAGGACTGAAGTACACTGCTGAGGGAAGCAGCGGGCGGCAGGAGAGGTCTGCGCGCCATGTGGGTCCCACCTCCGGTGGGGTGGCCGGGGAGCAGCCGGGGATCGAACCGGCGCTGCAGAGGCTGTGGGCAGCTTCGCAACCCAGCGCTCAACCGCTGCGCCACCGGGGAGGCCCCATTTCTCTCCTTTTCACTCAGGATTGCTTTTCTGAGGATTTTGTTCCATGTAGAGTTGAATATTTTGTTCAATTTCTTTGAAGAATACTTTTAATATTTTAATAAGGATTGTGTTAAATTTGTATATCACTTTTGCTAGAATAGTCAACTTGACTATATTGAGTCTCCCCACTATAAACATGAATTACACTTCCATTTCCGTAAGTCATGATCTCTGTCTTTAAAAATGTTGTGATTTTCATTGTATTAGGTTTATCTCTTTGGTTAGGTTAATTCATAATTATTTGATTCTTTTTGAGGTGATTGTGAAAGAAATTTTCTTACTTTCTTTTTCTTCTCATTCATGATTGTTTATAAAAATACAAGAGATTTTTGTATGTTGATTTTGTAACCAGCCACACCATTGTATTCATTTATTGTTTCAGTAGCTTTTTGGTGGAATATTTAGGGTTTTCTATATAGAGTATCATACTGTTTGCTAAAAGGTCTCCAACCTGTTGTTATCTGATTGCTCTATCTAAGATCTCTAATACTGATTTCTACAGATGTAGTGACTGTGGGTATATTTGTGTCTTTCTCTTGAGCTTTCAGTTTTTCACCATAAAGTATTATATTGGCTATTGATTTGTGATATATGACCTATATTATATGAGGTTTTTAATTAATTTTTTCTTACACTATTGTAGTCCTCATAGTTCTCTCACATTTGATTTTTAAATCTTAAATGGGTGCTGAATTTATCAAATGCTTTCTCTGCTTGTTATTTTTTTGTTGAATAAGGCAATATCATTTCATGTTTTTAAATTAAAAAATGATGAATTTTAAATCTAGTGTATATACTAGAAAATATACATGAACAGCAGAGCTTTTGGTCAATTTCCTATAAAGAGATATTTAGCTCCTTGTCTCTTAGTTTAAAGAAATAGATTAAAAGATGATGTTATTCTAGTTTTCATACTAGTAGTACCAAAATTCTAATATATATGTATTTATTTTTAATATATGGAATATATGTATATAAATGTTATGTATCTATAAAATATATTGGACTTGCAGAAAAATATGCATAGTAATTTTTTTAAAACCAGGTTGTAATAGTTGGTGGTACCTGGCAAAGAGGCAGTAAGCTAAGAGAGCAATTTCCATTGACTTAGACTAGGAGTGTTTGCTTGTGTCTTTCCCAATGGAAAGGTAGTTTAAGAAACTTATGAAACCACAACCTGCTTCTCTTTTTTTCTAGCTCACTTCTCCCAAGCTCTGCAATCAGTCATTACTATTATAAAACAGCTTGGTGCCCTGTGATGTCCAAGCCCTGTGAACAAGGACATCTACTTGTATCAGATATTGCCATGTCACCATGCATAATGTGACTCTTCTGGAATAAAGCCTCCTGTTTTGACACCAAAGAGAGCAAAGCAATTAGAAACCCAGACAGATGTATATCCATACTGCTTTAAGGCATTTTCTATTCCACCACTGGGAAACATTGTCCTGAACTTATTCTTCAACCCTTCTACTCTCTATATATCCCCAGTCCAATATTGCTCTTCAAAAATATATTAAAGTGAATTGGTACAATATTACCCAACTCTGTTCCAGGGTGCCTACCAAAAAGTTATTATGCCACCAAAAAGTTCATATGCTCAAAGTTGTTTCTTAGGAGTACGGGCCTTAGCACTCTTCCTCTGCAAAAGATATAATTTAGAAATAATCTTTGTTAGATTATTGCAGGATCTTTTTGCTTCTATCACACAATCAATTAGACATTTCATGAGGCAGAGGCATTATTATTACCATAGGCAGATGGTGAAATGTTACTTCATCCTTCTGTGCCTGCTTTAACTTCCTTACACAACATCATTTAAGGGGTTTCTTTACAAATTGCAGTTTATTTGGAAAAGATTTAAAGCCCTGAGGGTTTGGCAAGAAGCTCCTTTGTCTGTCAGTAGCAAAAAGGGCATTTCTGATTAATACTGACTTTGTCCTGTGAGCCACGCAGAGTGCAAATGAGGTCTTTATTTCTTCAGTACTGTTTTGGGATAAGAGGAGTTTGGAGGGTCACTGGTCCATAGTGTCTGGCAGCAGGTTAAGTGGACATTGAACTGTGGGTAAAGGTATTTGTTGTGGTAGGCTTCCCTGTGGAATGAAATGGAGGATTTATTAACTGGAATTCTAGGTGGATGCTTCAAAAAAAGAGAAGTATTCATGCCAGATTCTACTTTTGAAGAGAGAGGACAGTTGTCATTTACACAGTAAATGTGCCTGGCAGGGAGGAAGTAGAAGGCACTGAGGGAGATGAGTTATGGCTGGGGTAGATTGAGAGTCAGAGAGTGGTAAGGGTATGATTTTTTTTTTAAGATTTATTTATCCACACATACAAGAACCGGGGTACAGGCCAGAGGTGCAGGGGGTGAGAGGATTCACCAGAGACAGAGTGGGGAACAGAACAGGCAGATTGACCAAAACTCAATGTTGAGGGGAACAGCAGGCGAGACACGAGACATCTGTTGTGCCATGTTAGTTCTCTGGCCGGCTAGGGATCGAACTAGTGCTGCAGAAGCTGTGGACAGCCTCACAGCGCTGTGCTCAACCCCTTGTGCCACCAGGGAGGCCCCTGTTTTGTTTTTTCTTTTTTGCATAGAACTGGGGTATAAACCAGAGGTACAGGGATGAGAGGATTCAGCAGAGAAAGGGCGGGGAACAGAACAGGCAGATTTACTGAAATAAGCTGCCAAGGGGAGCAGCAGGTGAAACAGGAGAGGTCTGCTGCGCCATATGTGGGTTAGCTCCCTGGCTGGGGATCAAACTCAGTCTGTAGTGGTAATAGTGCTGAGATTTAACTCCTAAGCCACCAGGGAGGCCCTGTTCTGTTTTTTAAGCAACACTTTGAAGGTTGGAGAAATGGGTGGAAGAGGAAGAATTTTAGGCAGTTCTGTTTTGTAAGGCACTGGCAGTTTCCCAGTCATTCTTTGTGAATGTATTATTGGTTAAAGGCAGGCCTCAAGGCAGCCGTGTTTTCTTTGGGCTACCTTCCATAAAGTCTTATTTGCATAGGTTCCAGGAGGAATGAAAGATATAGAAAAATTCCTTGAGGAGTGTGTAGATTTGTGCAACAGCAATAAAAATATCAAGCACATCACTGAGTTTGTGAAAATCCCAGGGGAGTTAGTTCCCTGGGGACTTACTTGAGAAGGGAAGCTTGAATGAGGCTTTCATGTATAAAAAAAGGTTTTGTGGTCAGATACACAGCTACTTCCCCTCTTCCCTCTTGGATGTAATGTAGATATTATTATGGAGAGGATGCATCAGAATCAGTGAATCTCTGGCTGAGTTGATAGTAGGTGGATTGTATAATTTGAGAATTTCTACGATTTTTCTGATAGTGTATATCATATGAAGTTAGAGAAGGCTCAAACCATCTACCACCATCTGGGCATATAAAAACCTATTTTAAAACCATCATAATGACTGCTAATTCTTAGTAACCGTGTTCTATGTCTTGGGCCCTGGGCTACATTCTTCTCGGGGATTGTCTCATTTTTAGTCCTCACAAGATCCTTTTGAGGCAGATATGAGTCTTCCAACTTAAGAGGTGAGAATTCAAAGTGGTTATAATTCAGTCTGCAAGATTGCCCAGCCACTAAGTGGCAGGAGCAGAATTCAAACTTCTACTTCTGAATTCTTAACCCTTCCAAGTACTGTCTCTTTCACGGTATAATGATCCCTTTAGAAATTCTACTGCATTCTGGTGGTTACTTTTTATTGAAAACTATGCACCTCTAACCCAGTGGGCTTTAACCAGTTTGTACCTTTTTCAGAGACAAACACACATACACATACATATATGTGTGTATATATATAGTAAATGCTTTTTTAAAATTTTAGAGGTTTTGAGTTTTTCTTGAAGGAAAGACTCATTTGAGCTTTGATTCTGGTTATTGATGACTTCCTTATAATTTAAAACTAAGATTTGCTGAGGTTAATGAACCCTTCTACATATTTACAATATAATTGAGTCAAATTTCAAACCTACCACATACCAAGAGTAGTAACAATTTATGTATCAAGTACCTAACATTTTGAGTTGACAGTGGCTACATCACTGGTGAAGTCCCATTGGTTATATCGTGGGCTTCTCCCTTAATGACTCTCTTGGAGCACAGTCTCCAACATATTTTCTCCCAAATTTTGTTGACTGGCACTAAGAAATCTTTAAAAAGTGTACCTGTACACTTTAAAAATATTACAAGGACTTTATGTCATCATTGGAAGCAAGGGACTCAGCTTTGATTTGCAAAATTGGCTCTACAAGGTAGCATGTTGTTATTCCATTTAGAGGACTTGAAAACAGATTCAACAATTCAATTATATTTAATTTGTAATTAACTCCCTCCCAAGCAGCTAATGGTGCATAACTTGGACACTACTGTTCTGGATAGGCAGAGTAGAACAAAATGGCTTCTTTTAGAGAAACATTATCTTGTATAGGTTTCTGTTGTTGTAATAGCATTATTTGGCTGATTTTCTGGCTCCACGACAAAATTCTTCTCTGGTACTTGTCCCCTTGGCTACTTCCAGTAATTAAGATGATCAGGGTTGACCTTGATACTTGGGACAGTGACGGCTCATTTAGGGGTAGGCATCTGACCTGTTTATGCCAAGAAGATTCTCCTAAGACTCTGGAGTTTCAAACTGAGAGCAAAAAAAGTGAGTATTGATGGTATTCTAGTCACTAAAATGGCAGTGCTCTAGAAGGAGATCTTTAAATTTCCAGTTCTCTGGAGTTACCTTGATTCCTTTTCTTTACAAGGCTTCACTATTCAATACTTCCCTCAATATTGTGAGATACTACTATATTCATCCAATAAATTCCTCTTGTTTTTAAGTAGACTTGCTAGGGTTAATTTATATTTCTTGCCACCAAACTTACCAATACAGAAACAAAAGAAAGTGAGTTTTTTCTTTACCAAATATGTTAAGGTAAGTGATAAGTTCTACATCTACTTGGGGTAAATTATTATTTTTAACTATGTGTGTGTCTGTTTCTCTCAGCATCTCTGTGTGTTTGAATAATTTAATATTTTACCAGATGATATGTATCCTTTTTATTTTCATCATCATCATCATGAGCACCATTGCCATCACACTAGCTCCTGTTTATAGATAACTTTCCTGTTCCAACCACTGTATTAAACACTTTGCATACACTACCATTTATTACAACAATACTATAAAATGCATGCGTCATTATTCCCATTTGAAGTTTGGGAAGCTGAGGCTGAAAAAGTTGCTTGAAGTCATACATCTGTAAAGTGATATAGCAATGCTTTGAATTCCAGTTTGTTACATTGCAAAGAAAAATGATAATCTTAAACTCTGCATTATAATATATAGATGTTTCTACTCCAATGTAATATAGAGATGTGACTCTATTCCAAAGATGTTATATGTTAAATATGGAAATAGGATGAGATATCACTGTACTTTTTGGAAATTTTACTCTATATTTGTTGACTTAATCTTATAATCTTTCTTGAATATACATTATGTTACTTGGAGATGGTAGGAGTCAAACAGGCAGAGGACAGAATTAAGTTGTCTTGAGAAGATCTCTTTGATGATATAGCATTGACACTGAGACAGACTGATGAAACTGGGGCCACTGCATAAAGATCAGGGACAGAGAATACCAAGGAGAGGGAATAACAATTATAAAAGTACTAATTTGGGAATGAATGTGGCAAGGCTAAATGAACAGAAAGGAGATTTGTGTGGTTAGGCAGGAGTAAACAAGGCAATGAGCCATAAGAACTGATTGGTGGGAAGGGTGGATCTGGGTCATTTAGGATATTATAAGCCATAGAAGAAAATACAGATTTTACCATAAACTCAGTCAGTTAACCATCAGCAAATTCTGAGGAAAGGAATAGTATGATTTAGTTTATATTATAAAAAAATGACTATCTTCTTCTGGCAATGGTAAATTAGCCAGCAACCTTCCAACAGAGCAACTAGAAAAACTAGATGAATAGAGAGAAAATATTTATTTGTAGGCATTGAAGAGCTGCTAGGTACATAGGACTTGAGGGATCAGAGAGACCAAGTGCACTTAATTGACCTCAACGTTTATCTTTTTGGTCTTTGAAGTATTTATGGATTTTTAATGATAAAGCTCTGAGAGCTTTTTCAAAAACCCACTACAAAGCAGGAAATTACAGCAGAAATTTTGCATCCTGAGGAGGCAAAAATCCTAAAAGAAGTAATAGAAGATATAATAAAGGTAATATGTCACGACCATGTTGAATTTATTATAAGATTTAGAAGTTGAGTATCAGTCAAAAATCAAATTATTTAATAGGGAGAAAATGGGCAGAGACACCTTAAGATATATAGGAAAACATGTGAAAAAATTTCCCATTAAATCCTGGTCCTAACTTTTAGCAAAATGGAATGTAAGTAAGCATCCTTAGTAAAGAATATCATACCTACTTCAGTGGCTAAAGTGAAAAAGTCTGATAAGAAGTGCTAGTGAAGGTATGGATAATTGGAATGTTTATACATTTCTGGTGGGAATGTAAATGGTATGGCAATCTTGGAAAACAGTTTGGCAGTTTTTGAAAATGTTCAACATATGCTTATGATACATCAATTCCAGTTCTAGGTTTTGAAGTGAAAGCTCTTACAGAAATGAAATCAGTGTTTACACAAAGACAAAGCTACAGTAACTGGATACTGCAACTAGATACAACAAGCATAAACAAATAGGTCAATGGAACAGAGTAAGAGAATATAGAAATAGAGCTATCCATATAGGGACACTTAATTTTTGAGAAAAGTGACACTACAGAGCACTGAAAAAATGATGCTCTTTTCCTTAAATGGTGCGGAAACAACTGGGTTTTCATGTGGGGAAAATATGAACCAAGATCCCTTCCAAGTAAAAATAAATACTAGTTGGACAGTTGATCTGAATATGAGAGGCATAAGAATAAAGCATCTAGAAGATAACATAGTAGCATTTTTTTATGATTTTGGGATAATCTAATAATGGATAAGTAGGATACAAAAGTTACTAGCCATGCAGCATTATTTATAATAGCCAAAAAAGTAGAAACAACTAAAAGTAGAAACAACAAACCCAACTCTCTATTAGCTGATGAATGGATAGACTAATGAAGCATTTCCATACAATAAAATATTATTCAGCAAGAAAAATAAATGAATAGTAAGATGATCTTGTACTGGAATAGGATGATTAGTGCCCTGATAAGAGGGAAAGGCCCGCAGAGACAAAAAGAAAAAGTAGCAGTAGAAACAGAGGTTGAAGTGATGTACTTGCCAGCCAAGAAATGCCAAGAACTGAAGGCCACCACCTGAAGGTAGGGGCGGGGAAGGATTCTACCCAGAGTCTCACAGGTTGCATGGTCCTATGGACACCTTAATTTAGGACTTCTTTTCTATAGAACTGTCAAAGAGTGTATTTATTTCCCTTGAGTCACCCAACTTGTGGTATTTTGTTATAGCAGTTCCAGGGAAATAACATTGGGAAGATGGAGCAGATATAGGTAAGCATGACTGCTGGTTTTTAACATCTGGATTGATAGTGTGCTGAACTGATAAAATTGAATTTTACATCGACCATCAAAACAGAATTTGAACAATTAATTATAGGTACAGTGGTGCTTTTAGCAGAATATAATGCTTCAAGGATGGGGTACTTGAAAAGCATTTCATTCTTACTCTGCATTCAGTCAAGAATTCACTTAAATCTCTTTGATCAGTCAGGAATATATCTCCATTTTAAAGCATTTTGGAAGACTTACTACCTCCCTTTAGAATTATTTGGAAGAATGACAGCAGGAGGGGCAGGTTGGTGTGAGCAGTTAACTTGTCCCTTCTTGTTTCCAACTTGTGAGGCACAGCTGGAAGTGGAACCCAGAAACACAACCTCTCTGTTTTATTGTTTGTAGGGAAATTTGTGCAAGGATGCAAGGCACTGCAAATTAACTATATTTCCCTTTCTGCTTTTCAATTCCAACTACTGGGAGATTTGCTGGGACCTGTATTCTTTTAATCTTTCAGGGGCAGTAGGGGATGGCTCTCTGTGGGAGGCCTCTCATCAGGCCTTGAAATGAAGAGGCAGGCTTGGGAACAGGGAGACAGCAAAATATTAGCAAGAAGGTCTCTTCCTCTCCGTACTTTTGCAGTGTCTCTTCACAAGGCTGGCCTTCTTTCTGCTTACTGCAGATTTAATTCAGTTGTGCATGTGAATTTGAATAAACCTTTTCGTTGTTTTTCCTGCTGCTGCAACAGCCAGGAAAATTGGTGAGAAATGCCAAACTAATCCATCATTTTCCAAGATGTCTGGGTTCTTTGTTGCCTCCAGAAGAAAAAAAAATAGTATAATCAAGCACCTTAAATATCCAGTATGATTAGAGGTAAATGAAAGAATTTTTTAAACTCCTATAGATACTAAATTCTACTTGCAGTTAGCCTTGGACGTAAATTTCAGAAAATTATATGTAAATATACTCATTAGTGCACTGTAATATTGAACATCTATTTTGTCTCTGGGCAATTTTTCTTTTTTTAGTACAAAAGCTATTACTACTGTTATTAAAAACAATAATTGATTTTTCATTTTTAACAAACTTCTTCTCCCCCCAGTTCAATTTCATTTCTGCATTTTTGCTCATGCATTCCAATAATATTTTCCTAAGGTTTGTGAAGAATTATACTATGCTCTAATAATCCTGAGGGTAAAGAGGAGGAAGGATAATGTAGTATTATTAGAGAAGCTGTTTTATTTTTTTGTTTCTTTTATTATGTTTATTGATGTAACGTTGATTTACTATGCTGTTGTATGTTTTAGGAGTATATATTCACACCTCTTCAAATGTCAGCTATTATACCATGCCTAAGATCAAAGCCCTGATAATCTTCCATTATAGTCCAATGACCCTCTACTCCTTTGCTCCCACTTCAATTCTGCTTCAGGTAGCCTCAGTTCTGCCTGAAGATTTCAAAGACCTATTTTGGTTTGTTTTCATCTATCCCTTTGCTTTGTTTCTTTAGATTGCACAAATGAGTAAAATCATATAGTATGTCTTTCTCCTTTTACCTTAATTTCCTCAAGTTCAATCCATGTTGTCAAAAATGGCAAGATACCCTCTTTTATTTTTTTTATAGTATTCCATTGTGTATATGCATCACATCTTCTTTATCCACTCATGTGTTGTTGGGTACTGAGGTTTTTTTACCCATAGCTTGGCTGTTATAAATCGAGTTGCAATGAATATAAGACTGCATATATCCCTTTGAACTAGTGTTTTTGTATTTAGGTAGAAACCTAGGTACGGATTGGTAAATAATACATTAGATCTATTTATAAAATTTTGGGAAAACTTCATACTGTTGTCTATAGAGGCTGGACTCGTCTATATTCCCATTAATGATGTATGAGGGTTCCTTTTTTTTTTTTTTTTTTTTTAAATATTAAATTTTATTTTTATATTCCCCCATACAATTGCAAACGCCCCATTCTGACCCCAATCCTTCCCCTCCCGCCCCCCACCCCCAAAAAGTGTCTCTGGTTCATAGTTTTTTGTTGATTTTGATTTTCACTTTCTTATATTCATTTTCCTGGTCCCTTATTTAAGTTTTCTAGATTCCTGCTATGAGTGAGACCATCCGGTATTTTTCTTTTTCTTTTTGGCTTATTTCACTGAGCATGATCCCTTCCAGTGCCATCCATGTTGCTGCAAATTGCATGTGTTTATCTTTTTTGAATGCTGAGTAATATTCCATGGTATATATGTACCACATCTTCTTGATCCAGTCATCTATTTTTGGGCATTTGGGCTGTTTCCAAAGCTTAGCTATTGTAAACAGTGCTGCTATAAACATAGGGGTGCAGGTGCTCTTTGGAATTGATGTTTCTGTGTCCTTTGGGTAAATACCTAGGAGTGGAATTGCTGGATCATATGGAAGCTCTATGTTTAGTAGGTCCAGAAATCTCCACACAGCTCTCCATAGTGGTTGGACCAGTTTGCACTCCCACCAACAGTGCACAAGAGTTCCTTTTTCTCCACATCCTCGCCAACATTTGTTGTTGCTAGTTTTTTTAATATGTGCCATTCTCACTGGTGTGAGATGGTATCTCATGGTAGTTTTGATTTGCATTTCCCTGATTACAAGTGATGTTGAACATTTTTTCATATGTCTGTTGGCCATTTGCATTTCCTCTTCAGAGAAGTTTCTTTTTAGCTCTTCTGCCCATTTTTTGACTGGATTATTTTCTTTGTTGTTGCTGAGTCTCATCAGCTCTTTGCAGATTTTTGTGATCAGTCCTTTATCATTAGTGTTGGGTGCAAAAATGTTCTCCCAGTTGGTGGGGTTTCTCTTTGTTTTTGTTATTGTCTCTTTTGCTGTGCAGAAGCTCTTTAATTTGATGTAGTCCCAGCTGTTTATCTTTCTCTTCACTATCACTGCTTTGGGTGATGTGTCTGTAAAGATGTCTTTGATGTGCAAATCCCGTAGTGTTTCGCCTATATTTCCTTCTATGTATTTTATGGTTTCAGGTCTTATGTCTAGTTCTTTAATCCATTTTGAGTTGATTTTTGTGTATGGTGTGAGGTAGTGGTCAAGCTTCATTCTTTTGCATGTAGCGACCCAGTTTTCCCAGCACCATTTATTGAACAAACTTTCTTTGCTCCAATGCATAGTCTTTGCTCCTTTGTCAAAGATTAGTTGACCATAAATCTGTGGGTTTATTTCTGGATTTTCTATTCGATTCCATTGGTCTGTATGTCTGTTCTTGTTCCAATACCATGCAGTTTTGATGATTATGGCTTTGTAGTATAGTTTGAAGTCTGGGAGTGTGATGCCTCCATTTCCTTCTTTTTTTTTTCAGTAGAGCTTTGGCTATTCGGGGTTTTTGGTGATTCCATATGAATTTCATCAATAATTGTTCTATTTCTTTGAAGAATGCCATTGAGATTTTGATTGGAATAGCATTGAATCTGTATATTGCTTTTGGTAGGATGGCCATTTTAATAATGTTTATTCTTCCAATCCATGAGCAGGGATGTCTTTCCATTTCTTTGTGTCTTCTTCTATTTCTTTTAACAGTGTTTTATAGTTTTCTTTGTATAGGTCCTTTACCTCTTTTGTTAGATTTATTCCCAAATATTTGATTTTTTTTGTTTCGATAATAAAAGGGGTGGTTTTTTTGATTTCTTCTTCTTCAGATTTATTGTTTGTGTATAGGAAGGCTACTGACTTTTGCGTGTTGATTTTGTATCCTGCCACTTTACTGAATTGATTGATGAGTTGAATTAGTTTTTCTGTGGAGATTTTGGGGTTCTCTATGTATATTATCATATCATCTTCAAATAGTGATAGTTTGACTTCTTCTTTTCCTATTTGGATTCCTTGGATGTCTTTCTCTTGTCTTATTGCTCTGGCTAGGACTTCCAGTATTATATTGAAAAGCAGTGGTGAGAGTGGACATCCTTGTCTTGTTCCAGATCTTAATGGAATTGCTTTCAGCTTTTCACCATTGAGAATGATACTGGCTGTTGGCTTGTCATAGATGGCCTTTATGATGTTGAGGTATGTTCCTTGTATCCCAAGAATTTCAAGGGCTTTTATCATGAATGGGTGTTGCACTTTGTCGAAAGCTTTCTCAGCATCTATTGATATTATCATATGGTTTTTATATTTCTTTTTGTTGATGTGTTGGATAACGTTGATTGATTTTCGGATGTTAAACCATCCTTGTGCCCCTGGAATGAATCCAACTTGGTCGTGGTGAATTATCTTATGGATACATTGTTGGATTCTGATAGCTAAAATTTTATTGAGGATTTTTGCATCAGTGTTCATTAGGGAGATTGGCCTATAGTTTTCCTTTTTTGTGTTGTCCTTATTCGGTTTTGGTATTAGTGTAATATTGGCTTCATAGAACGTGTTTGGTATTGTCCCTTCCTTCTCAATTTTTTGGAAGAGTTTGTGAAGGATAGGCACTAATTCGTCTCTGAATGTTTGGTAGAATTCATTTGTAAATCCATCAGGTCCTGGGCTTTTGTTTTTGGGGAGGTTTTTAATTACCATTTCAATTTCGCTGCTTGTAATTGGTCTGTTTAGGTGTTCTATTTCTTCTTTATCTAGCTTTGGGTGATTGTAGAGTTGTAGGAATTTGTCCATCTCCTCTAGATTGTTGAACTTGTTCCTTTTGAAGAAGTTTTTTTATAATGAAATGAACCCAGAAAACAGACCTTTGAATGACAAATTGAATGGCTTCATGCTAAGGATTTGATTTTATTGGTGTGGTTTCATCTGAACATCATTGATCTTATTTTGTAATTAAATGTTTTGATAAAGCCCTAATTAAATAGTTCTAGAGTCAAAAAATGGTTTTATTAAAAGACTCTAAGACTTACAAATCAGCTATATAGATTAGTTGTAATGTGAATGTTTTATGTATACTTTCAAATGTTTGTTTGATTTCTACTCTTGTGTAGATTTATTTAGATAAAACCAAAATACTTTTAAGATTTTGATCAACACTTTAATTAAAAAATGTATTTATTTCCAATAGTTTTAATTTTTACTGGCATATAAGACATGTTCCCTCTCATAAATAAACTTATCTTGGGGGAAATAAATAAGTATATTTTGTGTATTATATTTGATTTTGCAAAAAGAATGTACAGTTTTATTCATGTAAATACAGTATTGCTTATCATGAAGAACAAGTGAATGAATTTCTTTTTGTTGTTATGTGAACCCATTAAAAATATTTTCATATTGGCAAAACACTCCACAATACTGGCTTCAGTGATGTCTTTGGGGACTGACTCTAATGGCAAGGAGCAAAAGCAAAAATAAATTAATGGGACTTCATCAAACTAAAGAGCTTCTGCATAGCAAAAAAACTATCATTGTAATGAAAAGTCATCCTACTGAATGGGAGAAAATATTTGAGCTTCATACATCCAATAAGGGGCTAATATTCAAGATCTACAAAGACATATATTTCAACAAAAAGAAAACAAAGAACCCAATCAAAAAATGAGCAGAACTAAAAAACACTTATTCAAAGAAGACATTACAGATGGCCAACAGGCACATGAAAAAATGCTCATCATCACTTATCCTCAGGGAAATGCAAATTAAACCAAAACGAGATGCCATCTCACTCCCTTGAGAAAGGATATATCTACTCCTGTGTTCGTTGTAACACTATTTACAATAACCAAGCTGTGGAAACAATCTAAATGGCCAAACAGAGTACTGGATTAGAAAAATGTGGGGTGTGTGTGTGTGTGTATATATATACATACATTTATATATAGTGGAATACAACTGTGCTATAAAAAATGATCTTGCCATTTTCAACAATGTGGATGACACTAGAGGGGATTGTGCTAAGTGATATTAAGTAAGAAGGAGAAAGACAAATATTCAATGACCTCACTCATGTGGAAATATAGACAAACCAAAAAAAGGGTCAGATAGAATCAAACCAATAACAAACCTTAGAATTCTTACTATAATTGAGGTTATCAGAGGGGGAGAGGGAAGAGGACGGGTCACAATGTACCATGGTGGAAGATTATGGGTACCTTGGTGGGGGATGTGCAATGACAACATATATCTGAAGACTTGTGATTTTATTCCCCTAAATCATATACAGTATTGTAAACAAATGTGACCTCAAAAAGAAAATTTTCAAGTCTTAGAAGAAGACAAATTTAGCACAGATTAATTCTGGTATATGTGTATGTTTAATAAGGCATCTGTCATACCATCAAATAAATTAAGTAGACACAGGAGATTTTAAAAGTCATATATTTGAACAAAATGAGATTTTTTTTTTAGACTTGAAAGAATTTGCCTGATTTCACTATCAATTGTGAACCCCCAAATGGCAGACTTTATAATTCATGATGTGCATCAGGCAGCATTCTTTGCTGAATATTCTTGCTAGTCCATATTCCATCCTATAACAAACTGATATTCAAATTTATTTAAATCTGTTTATAAAAAGCCAGAAACAATATAGTGTTCTCAATGTGATTTATGGATTGATGACTTTGGCAAACACATCAGGCTATTTGTAGTATTACTTATTTAGCAAGTTCTTCCTTAATTCCCTGAAGCAGCATATTGTTGAAGATCAAAGTGGTAGAACTTTAGACATCAGCTTCAGCTCAAACCTCAGCTATATAACTTACTGTGATTGCCAACAACTTTATTATTTTATTTTTATTTTTTTAAAGATTTATTTATGCATACAAGAGCTGGGATACAGGCCTGCAATGAGGGGGCGGGGCGTGTGTGAGAGGATTCACCAGAGACAGAGTGGGGAACAGAACAGGCAGAATGACTGAAACACACTGCTGAGGGGAGCAGTGGGTGAGACAGGAGAGGTCTGCTTCACCATATGAGTTTCTTTCTGGCAGGCCGGGGATCGAACTCGTGCTGCAGAGCTGGGGATTGGTTCATAGTGTGGTGCTTAACCCCTTGCAGGGAGGCCCTGCAAGCAACTTTAAACCTCTGTTCACCTTAACTTCCTCACATTTCACAAGGAAAAAATTATGCCTTTTAGATTTTGGGAGGAGGACTTGATGCATTTAAAGTATTGAGAAAAGTGGTTAGCACAAAATGAGAACTCAAAATTAAGAAAAATTGAATATGACCAATTTCTTTTTCCCATCTAGTACCCATTTGACCTTCATATTTTTAGGGGAAAGAGAAGGAAGAAAATGCTTAGAAAAGTATATGCATATGTTCATATTACATTAAAAAATACAGACTTACTAATGTTCATTTTAAAGAAATTAAAAATTCTTCCTGCTACTATTGTGCCAATTTGCACTGTTAAAAAATAACTGGGTGTGAGTGAATTATGAATGTTGTTGAGATTACATAAAAAGCTGTTGATAGTATTTTTAGCTTTTATGAACATTGTTACTGGCTTAAAGTCAGTTATTCATGTAGTTTGCAACTCAGTTTCAAGAGTTATTTAATAAAAATACTGTAGGAGAAAGTGAGATATATTTAATACCTAAGCAACTGACTAAAATGATTAGAATGAACTGATGAGAATGATGTCATATTTGTGTTTGAGGAATGGGGGTGGAGAGTGTGATATGGGAGTGAAGGGGGGGTTTGGTTTCTTAATAGAAATAGTGACTATGATGTCCTATATAGTGTTCTATGCTCATTCCTTTTGGAAGTCATAGGGCGGGCTGGGTACTGCCCCCTTTTTTGTAGTGAATAAAAAGCAAAGTTAGGTTTTTTTTAAATTGAAAATGCACTGCAAAATACAAACGACTAATGCCCTGTCTATTGTTTATCCCACTGAGATTTTCTGCCTCTCTAGTTATAGTGATGGGTGAATAAAAATTAATTAGAAGCTGCAATCTGATTTTAAGATGGGATGTCAGACACATATATCAAGTTGTTAGGTTAGCTGTAAAGCATAACCTGGGATTTATATATTTAGAAGTCATAATAAATCTGTCTGTCATGAAAATCAGATTACCCAGTGTTGCATGCTAATGCCTCATTGTCCTGTGGAATTAAGATCTCCCCAGCAACTGCCCGCTGGCTCTGTTTTTCCCTGACTTGCTGTCTCCATTGACCAACTAGTGATTCTCCTCTCTCCACTTAACAAAGTGCCCACTTAAATAAATGCTTCTGGGCTTTTATAGAGAGGAGATATTTTCCCCATGACTAAAATGTTGTTCTTCTATGGCTCTCCTTTAGTCAATATTCTCAACATTAATCAATCAAATCATCAATCACGGAATTCACTAACCTAACAATTAATTCCAGTATATTTATTGAGTTCCTGCTATGTGTCAGATTATTTGCAGGGTGCTAGGAATCTAACAAAGACAGTGTCTGACCTAGGGAGGACATTGATGGAGGAGGGAGCTAAGAAAACTCATAATACATAATGATATGTGGAATCCAGCTTTAGTGGCTCCAGGAAGGATTCCCAGAGGCTAGTATTTTCTGAGCTGAGACTTAGGAGCTGCATGATGGGAATTACTGGCTGGAGAAAGGTGATGACTGATTGACAGTCTTCTGGGCAAAAGCAATAGCCCATTGCAAAGGTGAGGAGGTAAAAAGTAAGGTCCACTGTAGTGATGTGATGTTGACAGGTGGTCAAAGTAATGCTGCTCAGTTTTTGTATGGAATTTTTTTCTCTTCAAATTAGATAGGAGAACTCCTTTCAACATTTCTTATAGGGGAAGGCTAATGTTGGCAAATTACTTCATCTTCTCCTTATTTGGGAAGGCCCTTTCATGTCTGAAAGGAGAGTCTTGTAAGATATGGTATACTTGGCAGGCAAATTTTCTAAGTGTTTTGATTACAGCACTGCATTCTCTCCTTGCTGATATAAGTGGACATGAGTACCTTAATATGTTATCTGCTTCCCCCCCTTACCCACTTTCAACATTCTTTGTTTTGAACTCTCAGTAGTTTCACAACTGTGTATCTTAGTGTAGCTCTCCTTACATTTATAATAGATAGCCAGATTTTCTTTTCGCTTCATGGACTTGTATATTTCTTTCCCAGGTTTGAGAAGGAACTTTCTTCCCCCTTTTGTGTCTTTGAATGAAATCTCTGTCCCCTTTTCTCTCTTTCTTCCCCTTATGGGATACCCATTATCCTTATGCTGCCTTTCCTAATGGAGTTGGTTATTTCTCAAAGTGTTTCTTCATTTTTTCCCTTTGTAATTCTGTTTCTTCTTCTACATAGGTCTTAGTGAATTATTATCTTCAAGGTTACTGATGCAATCCTCCATTTAGTCTAGTCTGCTTCCACAGCGTTCTGCAGATTTTTTTTTAACCATCTCTATTGATCTTGATTCCCTGTGATTCCCTAAATCTTTAATTTCTATTTTCCATTTATTAATTATATTTCTTATGACATTCATTTGTGTTTCTTAATTTTCTTTTATCTCTTTGATTAGCTTTCCTGAGTTTTCTAGTATCATTTTGACTTGCTTTTCTGCATTTTCTTTTATTTCTCTGAGTTTCTTTATCATGTCAATTTTAAACTCTCTATGCCATAGGAAGATAAAAATCTTCCATATTTTTGTGGTTGGATTCTGGAGAGTTGTTCTTTCCTTGTGACGTATTCACTTGAGATCTCAAGTTGCTATGTGTTGTGTTTTATTTTCTGTGTGCCCATTTTGCTATTTTAGATTTTAGATATTTGATCTCTCTTACCTTTCCAGCAGATGGTGCTGTGGTTTTTGTGATTTTGTATGTTTGACCTTTCTGAGCTTTTGTCTGTCTGAGACCTGTTCTGCAGCTGCCAAATCAGAGTGGGGAGGGCTTTGGAGGATTAACCCTGATGGTGTGAATGTTCTGGGGGTGGTAGGTTAGTTCTTGTTGCACCACCTGTTGTCCTCTCTGTGGTTCCAGGCCTGTGACTTTGCTGTCTCTGTACATTATCTCTGAGCCTCACAAGGTAAGTATCAGTCCCAAAAGGTGAGGAAGGGATGGGAGGCATAGCCCAGCACAATGTTATTATTCCTTTCAGTAGGGGCTTAGTCACTCCAGCTTCTCTGCACATATTCCCCCTCACTTAAGGATGTATGCCTCCACACTGTTCGACTCTCCCCACCATGGGGCCACTGGTCAAATGGCAGCGTTCTCTGTGATAGTTTCTGTGGCAGCTTCCTTCCCCTGAGCCTCCAAATGTCTCTTTCCACCCACCTCTTTATAACTGAAGCATAAATCTCCTTTGTTTCACTTCTGGCACAGTATGTCTGGTCTCTGATGTCTGAAAGTACTTACAGTTTTGCCCCAAACCATGGCACTCATGGGTGCAATACTGTACTCATTAACCTAGATGATCCTCCTTGGAGCAAAGCAAGGAAACTCCTCTGATACCATTTTGGATGACTGCACCCTAGTACTTTCTGACTGTAGATCCCCACTCTCATTCTTACCTCTCTCATGGCATAGGTATGCTTGGACTCCATTGCCTAAATGTTCCATGGACTTTTTCAATACTTCTGTACCTTCTTCACCATCAACCTCCAGGTCTTGCTATCTCATTTCTCATTTGTTTATACCTCAAACATTCTAATTCAGGGCCAGATCTCTGGGAGGCTTTGTTTAATTTACCCCAGCCAGAATTATCCTGCTTTAGTTTGTACTTCCTTAAGTGTGGTTGTCTTCATTTATTCTTCCATTATACATATATTTTTTGGTTTCAGACTGTGTTCTAGTTGTGTCACCATGGTCAACAACAAATGAAAGTATTAAAAATATTTAGCCTCTTTGAACTACCTGTAAGTATGGCTAGGTATTTACATATTTGTCTCCTTGATTTACTTATCAGGTGCATGAGGACCGGTATTTTTCTTGAATGTGCAAAATAGATTGGTTTTGAGTGAATAAGTGAAGATTAAAAAGAAGCATGGTGAATGTTTTCAGAGAGATTTGGTCTGATACTTTGCACTGTGGTGTAAGAGAGAAAGTATTGATTATGGAATGACATTTTCCAAGTGCAAATATCTCTAGTACTTGCTACTATTGTATCCTTGGATAAATCACTCTGAGTGCAGTGTTCTTCTCTTCATAGGGTTTTATTTGATGATTCTGTGGTGATTAAAAACAATATACCTAAGCTCCTTATTGCTCTGATAGGGATATATTAAGCACGAAGTGAAACACAACTCATATATTATTTTCAATAGACTTGATGTCAAAATGAGGTGAAAATTTTATAGGCCTTTTCTCTTAGAATCATACAAATTGACAAACTGAGGCATGTCCTGTCCATCCAACAGCAAATGTTCAGGCCCCAAAAAAGAGCTCCCAAGAAACATGTCATGGGAGAAGCTTGTTTTACCTTTTGCATCTGAATGTGAAACGTTTGATTCATTCCAGATTCGTTTAGTAGTTATTTGTAGCTTTGTTGTCACACTTTGACTGAAGTCATTTTGAAACCATATAATATTTTCTTCCAGTACTACCTCTTGGAGCTGATTAAGTCCAGAAACTTGCTTTCTATATGGAAAGGTACTTTTGTAAATTAAAAAAAAAAATTATGGGTCTTCCACATTGTGTCCATTGTTCTGAACAAGTGAAAATAAATAGAGTTTAAATCTAAATTTTTCTATCTGTTAGCTGTATAACATTATGCAAGTTACTGTGTTTATGGCTTACTTTCCTTCTCTGTAAAATGATGACGCTATTAGTGCCTTGCACTTATTAGCACTCTTATGAAGGATTAAATAAAATACCATGTACAGTGCCCAATAAAATTACTATCTTGTAGGAAGCACTCTACAAATGATCAGTCATTATTATGTCATTGTGTCATTGCTACCATATTTACTCTTTTCATCAGAATGTCTGTCAATCTCCCTGTGAGACTCAAAACTTAACAATAGAATAATCACATCTTTAAATTTCTATATACATGGATGCCTGACACTTAGAAGGCAGTGAACAAATACTGATTTAATGAAAAAATGAACAAAAAATAAACTCTTATTTTAAAACATATATGCAATGTTTGGTACATAGCAGGAAATAAATACACATTTGTCCCTTATTCAAGTCTTCATTTAATGTCACCCAGCTATATTGAAAAGGTTTCCTTGGGTTCTTTACTATGAAAAAGTTTGTATGTGAGCTACTCACTTTTGATTCTCTGAAGAGTTATTTTTTTTCACTTATTTCTATGCAATGGTCATCCTAACCTTCCATCATTTCAGATTTGTTGGATCCTAACAGTTTTAGTTCTTTTGGTTACTAAAAAACTGCATTTGAATGAAATTCCCTACAAGTGTGGATGCTATCAAATACAATTTTCAGAGTGTGTGTGTATTTGTTGATTTATTTCTTTTATTTAAAACAAATATCCCTATAATACTCCTTACTTCTTGCTGGAGAAGAAAGAGAATCATAAGGCCAATACAAAGTGAGGGTTCACAGCTTCAGACTGGGCAAGAGACTGATGCAATAACTGAAAGCAAGAATGTCTAGATGATTTCAGTGGGTGAAATCATCCCACTGAAATCATCCCACTGAGTGCAGTGTTCTTCTCTTCATAGGGTCTCTGTGGTGCCTCACTTATTCTCTGACAGGAATTTGTCAATAGTTTAAGATATTGTCGTGGAACATTGGTGTCTGATTTATCTTCCTATTCCTCAGTAGCACATTTTCTATTTATTCATTTTTCTTAAAATTGGAGTGCTTGCTTTTCCATTCTTTGCTTGACAACTTTTGCCTGCAACTGAACTTTGCCTGACTTGTCCATGTCTTGCATCCTTTCCACAGAACTTCTAGCATGATGCTTTTCACAAAGGGACAACCATTCAAATACCCTTGAAAGCCAGCTAGGGAGATTCTGCTACTAAACAAAGGTTAGGTAAAAAATTCTCTATTTCTGAAAAGAATTGTCATCTCTTCATTATTATTGAGTATTATTGAAATACTCACTCCTCTTTACACCTCGGCAAGCATATATGCCACACCATGTCTGGTACCATCTCACGCCTACTATGTATTCCCTCTACCTCTCTTAACTCATTTTAATTATACTTCTTGTGACCAAGACATGCCAATATAAAATATTTGTCTTTAATCTTTACTGTAAGAAATAC
This sequence comes from Talpa occidentalis, assembly GCF_014898055.3. Taxonomy (NCBI): domain Eukaryota; kingdom Metazoa; phylum Chordata; class Mammalia; order Eulipotyphla; family Talpidae; genus Talpa; species Talpa occidentalis. Next base: position 43,569,812 of record NW_023600993.1, on the reverse strand, counting down.
AGCACTACAATTAAGAGGAAGGGAGGTAACTGGCATTTGGTTTCACTGGCAGGTAGATAAATAGAGTGGTGCAACTGAGGCAAATTGCAGAGGGTATTCCTCACTCTAATTGGAGCAGCCTCAACTCAGGCCTAGTGGTTTATCTTATTTATTGGGAGTCTGTCACCTGTGCGGTCAGAGCTTGCAGCATTTTTCATGAAATCTCCTAATTTACAAATATTGTAAAGAATTTTAAAATTTGTCAGCAATTACTATATGGTCCAAATGAAACAGTGCAATGGATCAGATATATTGGTCACCAGCATTCAGCCTCTGCTGTAATATAGTAGATGCACAATTAGTGTTTTTAGACACTCTTCTGTGCTGTTCCAGTTCTGAACAAAGATAGGTATAGTTAAAGCTCTTTCATTTCCAAAATGCACTGAATACTCCTTCAAAAGAGAGAACTCTGTGGCATGTTCTTCTGAGTTTATAGCAAATCTCTGAAGGATTCTATAAGATAAATGGGTTAGTTGTTTTTCACTTAGTATTGAAGGCTTAAGGGGTTTTGTGTGTTCTTCCTCTTGTTTCCCATTCGGCATGCACTACTTATAATTTAAAAAAAAATTAAACTGACATGCAGTGAGAAAGAGTTACTGGAGCCTGAAAGTTGGTTAATATCAATTACATTCTTGTGTCTAATAACCCATGTCTGGGAAATACAACTTGTTTGTTATAAATACCCAATGCCAAATCAAGAATAAACAGCTGCTTTGTTTTAGTCAGTATTTACAACATCCCTTTAACTACTTTGACCCTATTCAAGGAGGTAATGAAGAGCGGGGTGCCAGTGATGTTGATAAACTGTGGCAATTTCTGCATTGTGTCCTTATAGCTGCCTCTGCTTCAGCTTCCATTATTTAAATTGCTAGTCATTACAGTCATGCCATTAACTGGAAATGCAGCAAGATGACACATAGGAACAGGGCCAGCAGGACACTGTTAGCTGTTCTTATTCAGTGCCACATTCTGGGATGGGGAGCAATAGTCGTATAAAGAAAACACACAAACCAACCCCCAAAGGCTTGAATTCTCAGTAGTGCAGGTAGAGTGATTTTGTACATACTTTTGGGACATTAGACCTAAATCACAGATAATGTTCCAGCCTTTTAAAAATTAATATTTTATTTTTTCACTAAAATAGAAAGTATCTCAGCCTGGTTTATTCTTCCCCATCAGGATAAAATGCAAAAGTATATGGAAAAAGGAGGTTGTTCAGTCTTGGACATGGAACTGAAAAGAGTAAATGTCTAGTAACTTGATCCTTATCAATGTCATTATTAGAAAAGTGTATGTTTTATTATTATTCAGCCCCGTAGGTCAAGGAGCCTGTCAGTCTTCATTGCTTGATTAAGACTCAAAGCTAATGTAGCCCATGTATATTCAAGTAGCAAATGCTTTCTTTTGATCTAATAACATACATTCTATCCAGGAATCTCCTACAAAAGAATGGCCTCTGGAAATTGTTTAAGACCTACTGGAAAGAAGGGTTATAGGAGGTTTTTGTTCAAGAACTTTTGAGAAGACATAGAATTCCTTTTTGTCAGCACATGATCTGTTACAACACAAGTATCTCCTTGGAAAATTTGACCATCTTTTATTAAGGCCTTGATAGTAATGTTAGACATTTGAGTCCTGTGTGCATGTATTGAGCAAGAGAGAAAGGTCTATTTACTCCTTTCTTTCTTGTCATCTCCCTTATTAACTACATGTAAAAATTATAAAAGAATATTTGTGTATGTTGTACATATATTTAGAGAATGAAAGAAATGAGGTTAAAATTGTTCACCTCAACTCTGTCTCCCTGGCTTGCTCTATCATTTAGGACTCTTTCAAGTGGAAGTAACAGAAATCTCAAGTAAATTGACTTAAACAAAAATATAAAGCATAGATGAAAACATAGGTAAAGCATAGATGAAAAAAAAACAACTCATATTTGACAACAACTGTATTGAGAACCAGGGTTCTTTCCACCTTTTATTTCTGCCCTCTTTCAGGTATGGCTTTTCCTTGCAGACTTGTCATCTTATGGTTCAAACTGGCTTGGGTGCTCCTGGACATTCTCTCATAGAACCATTTGAAGACCAGAAATGGAGAAGAATACTTAGTCTTTTATGTGCTCTTTATTTTCTTAAGAATGAGGAAAAGTTCTTCAGAAACCCCCAATGGTTCTCTCTCTTAGCCAGAATTTTAAACCATACAGTAAAACAATCCCTTGCAAGAAGGTTAGAGTTACTATGATTTTTACTAGAGAAGCCTAGCTTTAGGGACCAGGTAGGACGTAGCTTCTTGTCCCTAGGAATGGGGGTTAGGCTGCTAGTAACTGAACAGAATCAGAATCAGATCTTCGTGTTAGAGAGGAAGAGGTGGAACAAATGACGGTCGGATTGGTACTCAATACCTCTTATTTAATTCCTACTATTTGTATCCATAGGTGTAAAAGACCCAGAGTGAATGATCTTAGGTAATAGAGCTATGAATTAGAGAGCCAGAACTTGTGTCCAAATGATTCTGGCTTCAATGCCATGGCTCTTAGAACAAATAAAACAAAGGAGAAAATCACAGAACAGAGTGCTTACATCACTGGAATGTTGCAGGGAGAATGGCGATGAATTTCTTGAGACACAAATCAGTAATCATAAAATATTTTTGGATTATAAAAATAAAGTGTATTTAGGCAATTTTGAAAATACACAAGACAAGAAGAAAATAAATATTCCCTAGAATTCCATTATATAACCAATGCCACTATTAACATTACAGGATATTTCATCTTTGTCTTCTACACACACACAAACACACACACACATAAACAAACACTCATAAATTCAAAATATTTATTGACCACTTTCTATGTAGAGCCATATACGAGTATATACATATATGTTTAAATGTACATTTTGAACATATTGCATATGGAATGTTCTGCATCTTGCAATTCCACTTTATAGCATACATTTTTGTGAATTTTTCTATCAACTATAACTCTTTAGAAACATCATTTTTAATACACAGTGATCCATTTTTTAGATAACAAAATGTATTAGAAAAATCCTTTACTTGTGGATGTGAATTTTTCTTTTTAAATTCTCTTCATGGGAAGTAACATATATATAATATATCTTTGGGGATGCTGTCATTATTTCCTAGAGTATATGAACTTTAAATTTTCCTTTTCCTCCACCACCATCCTTTGTATCCCCTGTCCCTATCCCTCTCTACTTCCTCATAACCTCAGAGTCCTCTAGATATTTGCTAATGTCCAGTAGTTTTTAAAAGTATTTTACATTGTCAAATTGTTATAAGGTTTTCTAATATTTGTTTTTATCATTATGACTTCCTTTGCTGCATTTAATTTTTTTCAAATTCCCTACATTTTGTATTGGCTACAATATGTCCTTTCCTCTGGCTATGTAAAATTCCTTGGTATGTATGTACCACATCTTTTTGATGCATCAAAGAAGATTTAGGCTGCTTCCATGTCCTACCTATTGTAAATAATGCTGCTATAACTATTGTAGGACATATGAGTTCTCTTATTGATTGTTATTCTGTGGATATATACCCAACAGTGGGACTGTGGGATTGTATGGTGAAGATTATATGGTCTACATCCCCAACAATAATCTCTAAGAATGCTTGACTCTTTTTTGATTACTCATGACTTGAAGTATTTTTTTCTTTTTCCTTTTTTTTAAGATTTATTTTATTTATACAAGAACAGGGGTACAGGACAGAGGCATGGGACAGTGAGAGAATTCACCAGAGACAGAGCGGGGAGCAGAACATGCAGATGGACCAAAAACACTGCCAAGGGGAGCAGCAGGCATGACAGGAGAGGTCAGCCGTGCCATGTGGGAATCTCCCTGACTGGCCAGAAATTGAACCCGCACTGCAGAGGCTGTGGACAACTTCACAGTGCTGCGCTCAACCCGCTGTGCCAAGGGGGAGGCTGTCTTTTTTCTTTTATAGTAGCTTGGAAACTCTGTATCAAGGGCTTTCATTCCACAGATAAGTTATTGCTGATACCAATGTCATTTTCTCAAGGGGATGCAGAGTCCAATATGCTTCTTGTATTAATTGTACAAAGCCAAAATAGAATCCCTATATTTATTTGTATTGAGAAAAACCAGAACATCTTGTACTGAAGTGATATTTGACTTTGTATCTCTACTAAAATGGAAATCAAAAACCTCTATAGGGCCTCCCTGGTGGTGCAGGCGCTTGAGCGCCGCACAGTGAAGCTGTTCGCAGCCTCTGCAGCGCGGGTTTGAGACCGGCCCACTGGCAAGAATCCCACATGGCGAAGCAGACCTCTCCTGTCTCTCCCGCTGCTCCCCTCAGCAGTATATTTTATTAGTCTGCCTGTTCTGTTCCCCGTTCTGTCTCTGGTGAAACCTCTCACCCCCCCCGTGCATCTGGCCTGTACCTCGGTTCTTGTATAAATAAATAAATAAATCTTTAAAAAAAATCCTCTATAACAATGCTAGTGCATTGTTAAAATGTTCAGAGAAGTTATTTTGTTCGTAAATAAATAATTTGAACATTTATGATAATGGAAAGGAAGAAAGGTGGTATGAGACTTTTTGAATATACCAATAATTCATTCTTACAGTCAAGATAAACAACACCATGAATTAAATGACAGACTGCATCATCCAAGGAATGGCCACTTGTTCGGGGAATATGTATCTGTAAAAATTACAACATGAACAAAAAATTTTAGAGCCACTAACTCTGGGTAGCCCAAGGGAGATGGTTTTAAAAAGTGCCCTGGAATTGGAAATTGCTGTGTAGCACCATGTTGGTAAAAAAGAAAATGAGCAAGTGAAAGCAGGAGATTCTTGTGCACATTTTTTTCTCCCTCGATCATAATAGGTTAAGACAGAGATGAATTAGAGGCAAGTAAGATTTGCAAATTTCCAATCATGTCTTCCATTTCAGCAGAGGTCTTTTGAGTGATTTTCACTGACATGCCAAATGTTTTTAGTTATCTACATGAACCTGTAGGAGGAGACACAGTGTGTTGTACATTTTCTTCTCTAACTTTACTTACTCCTCTGGATTGCCTTCTCTGGTCATTAGCCAACTGCTTCATGCTTCAGTGTACTTAACCTTGCTTGTTTATGCCAAAATTCATTCATTCATTCATCTATTCACTCAAATACTTATAAATTAAGGTGCTTGGTATGAAGCCAATCAAAGTGCTGGTTCCCCATTTTGTCTATTTGATCCACTTATCTTTCTGGAGTGGTGTGCTCTTTTGTTTAACTGAAACGTGATTTCTCTAGGATCTGCATTTTGGAGAAAACTCTTTTTTTTAAAATCCTTCTTCAACATTTACCACATCATTTTCTAAAATCTACCATGTGTGGGGCATTGTGCAAAATTCTGGGAGTACAAGATTAAAGTCATCTGGTCTAGCAATGATGGTACAAGAGTATACTGTTGAATGTGGAATGGTTTTGTATTCCCTGCTCCTCTGGGCTATCTTTCATTCTTCAAAGTCAGTCATTTAGTTTAGTTGGACAGGAATTAATACACATAGAACAATGCCAGCTTTCTTATGATTGTTACTAAATGCACTCTGAAGGAGTCAGGAGAACAAGACCTATAGGTGTGGTCTTTAATCCTGGTTGTCCATTAGGATAATCTAAGGAATGTGGGAAACATTCATGATGTCCATGCCATGCCCCAGGCCAATTATATCTGAATATGAGGTGTGGTGACTTATGCATTGTTGTAAACTTCCAGAAATGTTTCCAAAGTAAAAAGTGAAGGTGTATTTCACCTTAGATCAACCTTTACTATTGCATTTTCTAGGGAGTCTACTTCCTGATATATGTCATAAAGAAATCTGTCCATGCCGACATGGTTTTAGGAAACTCTGTAGGTGATTTGTGGAAGTTGGGAATGGTCTTCAGCCTATAGCCAATAAGGAATCTGGGGCCTCAAAACTGAGTTCTGCTAATAACCTGTAAGAATAAGAAAAGAGCCTCTCCTAGAGGCTTCAGGAAGGAAAGCAGCTTTGCTCATCTTTTGATTTTATCTTTGTGGAGACCTCTGTCAGACTTCTGGTAGAACAGAATGATGGTGAATTTGCATAGGTTTAAACCCATTTATAGAAATTTATTATGGCAGCAACAGAAACTAATGCAGCTGAGAACTTGTTGAAATATCAATTTTCAGTTCTTAGCTGAAACCTCCTAAATCAGAAACTGGAGGGAAGTGTGTGTGTGTGTGTGTGTGTTTGTGTGTGTGTGTGTGTGTTTCTCAGAGAGTGGTGAGGGGAGGTGTTACAGTCTATTTTAACAAGCTTTCCAGGTGATTATGAAAAGCAACAGTTTGAGCAACATTGTTGTACAGTAATAGAATTCCTAAAGGTTAAGCAGATACATGGCTGCACAGAACAAAGACTGCATTTCCTTCATTCATTGCAGGTGGATGTGACCATGTAACTAAGTTCCCATGGAACAGGTTGTACAGTAGTAAAGGGTTAACTCAGCAGGCTTGAGGTGTTAACATCTCTATACATTCAAAAGAAAAGGCTAGTTTTGATGAACTCTGGGAGATGACCTCTGAGCCTTGAGATTTTCTCCTGTATTAGATTATCTTTGCATATCTGAGACCTTGGGCCAGGCCTGATAGTTTATGCTAACAATGTGATTTGCAGGGAATGCCTGTTTTTGTTCACCTGAACCCTTGGAGTATGCTGTATCAGTTTGACCTCTGGGGGTCCTGGACAAGTTGGTAGATCACTGTGTAGCTTCTGTCAGTTAGATGGATAGTTGTGAGATACATTCTGCACAGTTTCTCATATGGTCCTCAGAAGCATTGAACTTCGATTGCCAGCAGGTTAACCAGCTTGATAGTAAGCACATGCTTTTTTGCTGTGCCCTTTTCCCTTTTAGCTCTTACTTACCCCTTTCTCTCATTCCAGTTTCCTACAATCACATTCTGAACAAGATACCAGAACTTAATGTCTTCAGTCCTTGTCTCAATCTTTGCTTGCAGAAATCTCAAATTAGGAGCATCCTTATAGAGATAGGATATCAATACTTCTTCCTTGCTGCTGACTGGAATGACTCAGCTGTCACATTTGGCTATGTTAAAAAAGGACATCCTCTAGAATGGAGAAGTGCTAAGTTAAAAGAGAAGTGTCTGTAATAAATTTGTGAAACTGTCATACCAACTCTGACACGGGCCATCCAAACTTGTTAAATGAGAGAACGAGAACTTGTATGCTTAAGTCACTATTAATTTTTAGGGTGAGGTTTGAGTAAAGGAATAGCTCACATACAAGTTAACTTAATTCTGACCAACATGACACCTAATAGCTAAATGGAGACTTGGTTCGTCTTCAAGTTAAATTAAATTGTCGCTGACCCATATCATCACAATGATTAAGAATTGATTGCAGAGGGACAAGCACATTAAATTCAGACAAGAGCATTAGATCGGAAGTTAAGCATCTTGGATTCTATGTTGACCCCTAAGAAGTTGTGCATCTTAAATTCTCTTTAAGAGAATTAAACTGTTTGGATTAAACTGTTCGATATCAGGGTCTAAATTTTACATACATGACTATGAATCTAAAGTATTGAATTCATTTGCAAATCCAAACTTCTTGGTTCACTGTGAAATGTAAGTGCAGACATCTGTATTTGTATTTTGAAATTACTACTAGAATGATGAACACATCTTAGCCTGTGTGTGAATGTGTTTTAAAAACCAATTCATAATTTAATAATGGAGTCATTATTAAAGTTCATATCACTTATTGTAAAGATTCAAACTTTTTTTTGAATATTGGAAGCTGTTTACAAAACTCTGTCCACCTGAGCATGATTCTTCAGGCTGAAAGGAACCTTCACATGTTCTTTCCTTGCCTGGATGTGCCCAATCAGTCTATGTAATGAGACAGGCCAAAGGACAAGGAATTATGCCAGTCTTCACTTGTCATGTGGCGTTGCATGCAGAAACCACAATTTATGATGTGATCAAGAATGATATAAGTTGGCCATATAATGAACTTGGGGTTATTGGATAGCCCAGATGTACAGCGTGACCTTTGCTGGATGGAAAGTGTCAGACTTATATGCATTCATATCAGTTGTGGAGAAGGAACCTCTTTTGGGGAGTCAAGGGTCATGAATTTTGTTTCTAAGCAGCATATATGCAGTTGCCTAGCAACTGTGAGAGCAGTTAAGTACTTACTATATGATGCTGCAAAGGATTTCATTCATCTTGAAAAGCTAACAGCATAATTTAAAATTTTGAAGCAGAGTGTGGGTGTTCTCAAGTAGCAGAGCCTTATATCTAACTGCACACTAAATGCATAAACTTGATGTTGCAGAAGTTTTCCTATAGTAGAGAAGTAAGCAAAAGTAAGATTGAAAGAGACATTCTTCATTAGAATGTATTTAGTACCAACTAACAGAAAACCTACCTAATAGTGTTGAAAAATACAAGAATGTTACTGTTTTCTGAACAAGAAGACTCAAGATAAATAGCTCTGCTCAGCTACGATCCAACACCCTTCCATGCTTTCATGACACCATTAATGGTGTGTTGACCATCATCCTCAGGATTATTGTTTGCCTTATGCTGACCAGAAGGCTGCCAGAGCTACAATGTCCCAAATTATCCAACACAAGGTAGGAGGGAGAGAGGCAGAAAGGTGCTTTTTTTGGTGGACCTCTTTTCTTTTCCTTTTTTCAAGTAAGAAAATATTTTCTTAGTTTCTTAGTAGATATTTTAAAATTTTCTTTAGCCAGAGCTGGGCCACATGTGTGTTCCCTTCTAGACTATCATTGGCATAGGAGAACTCAGTTGCTTTCTATTACTTAGGCCAATCCTGATTCAGCATCTTGGACTGGGGTTAGGGCCTTTTTCCTTGGGTACACTTTTACTTTTGAGGTTCCTGAGAAATATCAGGGTATCTTAGCAAGGTTGAAAGACAGATGGCTGCTAGGAAAGCATCTCACAGTGATACTATAACTTTTCAACATGTCCTTTGTCATATACTACTTGGCCTTCTTTACTCATATAAGTTATTTTCCTGGGCACTGTAGATATTTTGATCTAGATACTTTTTTTTTTTTTTTTTTTTTTGCATTACATGCAGACATTTTGGAACAAGACTGTTAAAACCAGAAAGGTCTATTATGCCATCATTTGCTTTCATCCTCCCCATGTCTGGGATTCTTTTGTTCATCTGGTATGTGTTGATTTTATGCCTGTGGAAGGTAGTACAGTGTAATAGTTAAGAGCACAGTTTTAAGCAATACAGAAGTGATTTGAACCCTGGTAAATTCATTTAAGGACTTGTTCCTTCATATTTACATCTTTCAAATCAGATAATAATGGTGTCTACCTCAGGTGGTTGATTAGAGAATTAGCATAGTGTTTGGTTCATGTAATGTAAATCTTCATGAAGATGACAGTGAAGAAGAAGATGATGTTTCTATTAGTCTGTTTATTGTATCAATTAACCCTCAAGGTGCCATTTTGGAATGTAAAATATCATCTTCAGGGAGTGAAGCTGATGAATGGCAACTGTATTTCTTGTGGAGTTAGGGTCCTTTGAGTGACCATGTTTCAAGGGAAGTAACCACCTGGAACAGTTTTTCCACTTCTTTGAAGATAGAATCTGATCTACCTAATTCATGGCTCCCAGTAACTGACACAGCTCTCAAAAATTCAGTTCTGCACACAAGATTTGCTCATTTCTATTCAGAGTGGGGCACATTCTGCATTTATACTGTCAAAAAGCATTGGATATTTTAGTTTATGCCTGGTGACATGGGAGACAACTCTGGACATCTCTAATGACCCTGGAGAGTCTTTTTTCCCTACCCAAATATCTTTTTATTTTATTGTTGGAGTTTTGACTAGGATCCATGAAATTCATCCATCTGTAACTCAATCTCGATAGAACTGTAGGTTGCTATATAAATGAGATCAGATGAGAAGAGTTATTTGGGAGAGGGCATACAGGATATTTTGAGGTCAGTAGTTGCTATATTTCATTCTCAAGACTGGTTGAGTAGATTTTAATAAATTAGGAATCCCAAAATGAAACTTAAGGAATTCATTATAACCCAATTTCCATAATTATATTAAAAATTATTTGCCTAGGATAATAACCACTGTGGACAAAAATGTGGGGGATATAGTCACATGCATGCTATTATGAATATAAAAATATATATAGAAAACTTTGGAATAGATTGGAATTATCAACCATCAGTTGAAATGGTTTGACCTGGGAATTATTTAAAATTTCTGGCAATGCTATAGATGTACTTGACCAAATATACAAAGAAGTTAATTGCAGCATTGTTAGTAGTGAGAACTTAAAAGTAAGTTAAATACCCATCACAGAGGACTTAATAAACATATTATTATGTATCTGTACGTTGAAATTACTCTGCAACCATAAAAACCATGGATCGGATTTTTATGCACTGACATGAAAAGACACTGAGCATGTGGCAGAACAGTATGCATTGTGTGTATAAAAATGTGTATTTCAAGAAATGGAATTTTAAGTACATGATGGTAGGGGGATAGGAGGAATGAGAGGAGGCAAACTTTAATTCTAATTTGCATATTTTAAAATGTATTTTGTAATAACATATACTTTACTTGTATGACTACTCTACATTTGAGAGTTTGGATTGGAAGTACAGCGAGTTGTAACCTTTCTTCTGAGGAACACTGTAGTGTAGAGATTAAGAACATAGGTTCTACAACCAGACTGCCTACACTGGTTTCCTGGCTACGTCCTTTGTTAGCTCAATGTCATGGACTTCTTCTTTTTTTTGTTTTTAAAGATTTATTTATTTATTTATATAAGAACCAGGGTATAGCCTAGATGCGTGGGAGGGTGAGAGGATTCACCAGAGACAGAGCGGGGAACAGAACAGGCAAACTGATGAAGTACACCGCTGAGGGGAGCAGCAGGTGAGACAGGAGAGGTCTGCTGCACCATGTGGGACCCTCTCTGGCTGGCCGGGATCGAACCGGCGCTGCAGAGGCTACGGACAGCTTCACAGCGTGGCACTCAACCACCTGCACCACCAGGGAAGGCCCTCAATGTCTTGGACTTCTCTAGGTCCTGGTGGTTTCATTTGTGAATGATAATAATAATGATACCTCTCATAAGGTTTTTCTGAAGATGAAATGAATTGTTATATGCTATAGCACTTAGAAAAATAGCCATTACTATTATTATTATTACAAGTTTATAACAAAAATGCTGAAGTAAGTGAAATGAATTAAAGAGTTACCATAGGCATCTGGAGTCTAGTGTTAAAAATTTATGACGTGCAATGAGTTTTCACTGATATGAAATAGAATATATATGTATTTTTCAAAGCTGAAGTTTTGAGACAAAACAAGTGACTGACTAGATAAGGCTTGAAATGCAGTGGCCCTTACCTGTAAGCAACAAAGTCAACAGCCTTGAGCTAGACTATATCATGATAAGAACATAAAACAAACCAGCAGAAACTAGTAGATCCAGAGAATCAAAGGAGGAAAAAAAAAGGAAATGTTCAGTAGGCTTCTAAATGTTTAATAAACTTTAATCATCTCTTCCTTCTTCCCTCTCTTCTACTAATTCTTTACCTTATCTTTCCCCCTGACAACAAATCCTGTATTTGATTCAGATTTATCTGTTCATGGCACTGCTGATACAACAGTAATGTATAGTCCATTGAAGAATTGGAGCATTTGTCAGAACAGTGTAACAGAGGCTTGGGAATGGGAAGACATGCTCAAGGATGAATACTGTCAAAAAAAGATACTATAAATGTGTGGACAAGGGCAGGCAAAGAATAAGAATTTGATTGAGAATGTTTATGAAACCAAGGTAACTTGACTTCCAATCGTAAGACAGCTTAATTGAGCTAAGGAATTGACTTGCATAATCATCCTCTGTTGTTCCTTAGTGGAAAGGCCAGATGGATTGTAAGAACAGTGACCAACTGACATTGACAGTCTTCTATTGGAGTTTTATCTGTTTATATGTTTGCGATTAGTGATGTGTCTTTCAGAACAGATTCAGATAATTCTGTAGGCCAAGTGTCAAACAAGATATGGGAGTTTTAGTCATTAGTCACATATACACGCCACAGGGCTTTCCAGGTTGCAGCCTTTGCTTGCACCTTGATAGGATATGTTGTTCCATAATGTGGTTCCTATTGAGTACACACAGATGACTGGGCTGGACATAGCAGCAAGGTATTGCTAGGAAACAGGTCCAGCTCAGGAGAGCTCTTGCTTTGCTGCTGGCTCTTGATCCCGAGGCACAGATTTTTCTCTGTATTGATTGTTTCCACCGTATCTCCACCTGTCTGGCTATGGTAAAGTACAGAGACACACCATTGTTTCTTGACCTCAATACACTGAGGACCCATATATTCATGATTCAAAAGGACAATAGTCAGTTGATTCATTTGAAGTAGTTTGGACAAACCAGAAGTTTTCGTGAAACACTTATAGTCTCTGTTTTCTCCTGCTTTAAAGGGTATGTGTGGCTATTTACAAATGAAAATATTGCTCTTGTAGGGTAATTTGGGAAAATTACAGATTCTCCTAAAAATGGCACAGTTATAGGGGAAATGAAGCACTTTGAATTAGCTGAATTTTTTCTGCTATGTGTATTCAGTTTGTCTTGGTGTAGTCTGGCAAAAAAAAAAATTAAATGACTTATTAGCTGACAAAAGCAAAACTTCCTTTTTTTTAAGAAAAACTAATTTCAAAAATGTGAATTAATGGAGTCATCTGTGTTCTATGAGACTTTATGTAAAATGTCGAACTGTATTTTCGAACCAGGTTTCATTTGTGAAAGTTACTATAATACTATTCATATAGATGATTTTTCATTGACTGTGTTAGCTAACAGCATGGCAATAAATTATAACTTAGGCAATGTTTAGTTGGAATCAAACACCCTAATTTTCTTTTTCTTTTATTTTCTTAGACATCTTTTTGAGTAACCAATTTGTATTTTATTTATTAATTGAAAGAATTTTCTTGGGCCTCCCCGGTGGCGCAACGGTTGAGCGCTGGGTTGCGAAGCTGCCCGCAGCCTCTGCGACGCCGGTTCGATCCCCGGCTGCTCCCCGGCCACCGGAGGAGGGTCCCACATGGCGCGCAGACCTCTCCTGCCGCCCGCTGCTCCCCTCAGCAGTGTACTTCGGTCCTTCTGCCTGCTCTGCTCCCCGCTCTGGCTCTGGTGAATTCTCTCACCCTCCCGCGCTTCTGACTGTACCCAGTGCTTGTATAAATAAATAAAAAAAAAATAAAAATAAATAAATAAATAAATAAATCTTTAAAAAAAAAAAAAAAAAAAAAAGAAAGAATTTTCTTGCTTTATCTTTTTTATTGTTTTATTTTCTATTGCAGTAATATTGGTTTACAACAGTGTGTGTGATTCAGAAATACAGGTTCATACCTCTTCAGATGTGTGTTATCATACCATACTCACCACCTAAGCACCCACAATTTTCCACCACCATCCATTGGGTCCCTTACTCTATTTGCTCCTTACCTACCTACACCCACTCCCTCCAGTAGCCTCAATTCCAGAGTCATGTTCCTAGGGTTTGTTTTGTGTTAGTTTTGTCAGTTCCTTTGTTTTGTTTCTCTATACTCCACACATGAGAAACTTCTCTCATGAGAAACAATGCAGCGTTTGTCTTTCTCCTTATGATTTATTTTGCTTAGCATAATCCCGTCCAATCCCATCCCTGTTGTAGCAGATGGCAAGAGATCATCTTTTTATTTTGTAACTGAATACTACTCTATTGCAAACACCCTAGTTTTCTATGCCTTGAAGTCAGAAAATCTAAAGGAATAAACAATAATTTGAATGTCACCTGTCATCCCCAGTGTTTCTCATCAGTGAATTCAGAGGAAGGGCACTCATTTAGAGGAACAGTATCATTAGACAGGTGGATACTGGCCCCAAACTGGGATTCAAATCCTGTTCACATCATTTGTCATTGAGCAAGTCCATCCTCTTCTCTGGAGCTTGCTTGCTATTCTGTAAAATAGGGATAATAATGAAATCTACTTGGTCAATTTGGTTGCTTATGCACTCTATTGATTCACATATATATTTTTTCTCTTTAGGAACTTTGTCGGGGAGAGGAGTCTGTGAGATTGAAGTTAGTTTAGGACAATCTTATAGGTGCTTTACCACGTGTGTGCATGATTTATCATCTGGAACCATCATGGAGTATGTAAAAGATGGAGAGATTTTTCCAGAGCTATGGAGTTCAGTAAAGAGTCTGTGGGTCACCCATGGTTACTGTGCTTATATATTGATAGAGCTACAGCTCTATAAAAATCATGACTCACACAATATGGACTAATTATGTGCCAGGTAGTATTCTGTGTGAATTATCTCATTGAATCCTTTCAATGAGATAATTTGGATGACACCCTTCAGGTGTGTATTACCATACCACACCCACCATGAAGGCACTGAAAGTCCTCCACCAAAGCCCATTGTGCCCCCTCCTTACTTTGTTCTTCCCCATCTCTCTCCCTCAGTGGAGGTAACTATCTTTGGTAGCCTCAATGATAATGTAGGTATTATTTTATCTTATTTTTTCTCTGATATTAAAGAAGTTGTGATATTGAGATCAGGACTGATCTCTGTTGGAGGTAGTTTTTGAGCACTGGTCAGTTTGACTCCAGATGCCAGTTCTTACCTACTAAAATTACGAAGTCCTATGACACAAGAAATCTTCTTCACCAACCTCTTGGTCTTTATAGACAATTGTCTTTGTTTTCATCCACTTTTTTGGTGAAAAATAGCCTTGTGTTATGAGAAAAACATTTTCTTATACATAAATTATGTTTAGCTGGATTTAGTTTGCATTTTTAGTGATTCTTAACTCTTCTTCTTGCTTTGTGATTAATCTGCCACCGGAGTGCAACCTTTAATTTTATTTTTTCACCCTCTAGCTCACGCTCCACCCCCCATGTACTTTTCCATGTTTAAGCTTCTAGTGGGTTGTATGTTCTGCATAGGTTTAACCTATGTGTTACATAAATTATGGCCTTTGTATAGTATACAGAGAAGAAAAGTTACAGTTTCTAGATGTATCTGATTTGCAATATTTATTTTCTTACCAAAGATAGTTACCTACTTTCTCCTATATTTAGTATGTTGTTCCTTGGAAACCAAGAACTATTATTACCTGCTGATGGTTCTGGAAAACAAAAACTGTGTCCACCTCTATCTTTCACTGTGGCCAAGCTTGAGTAACATATGCATGGCATTTAAGGAGTAAGATTCTTATGAACCCCTACTTTAGACTTAATTTTGAAAATAATTTTGGTAAACATAGTAAACATGTAAAAATATAAAATTAAGTATAAAATTCTATATGTGTAGTTCTTTGAAACCAAAACACATTTACAAATTAAATGCATTGTAACAACAAAACCAAAATCAAATTAGCAGCATTAATTTAACATGATGGATGATGTTGTTTTGTTTAAACAGAATCATCTTAGAAAATATCAATATGGGCTGTCTGTTATGTCAAAGGTTCTGTATAGCTTGTCAAACCTGTATTGGCCAAACCCGTGTAATGACTTAATTCCCTTAATGCTTTCAGCTAATACTTCTGGAAAAATTCCTTTGTTTTCTATCCCTATCACAAAGAGTTGGGACACAAACACATTATTTAAGTAGTAAGTTTGTCTTTTATTTTTGGCTTGTGACAATTAAAATAGCACTACCTGAACACCACCAAAATTATAAATGAAAATGAAAACCAGGCATAGAAAGTTTGTGCTGGAGTCCATATTTTAGGTGTTAAGTGACTGAATCAGAATACATTTGGAGCATTTTAAATTAGTGCTATCAACTGAAAATAAAAAAAAAATAAAAATCTCTGGTATATTTAGACTCCCAAGGACATGCTCAAAGATCTCAGTTTGGAAAAAAAAAAAATGTTAGCACTCCCTCCTCTGTGGACAGGCTCACTGTTCTCTTATCTGGGAATGCTCTTCCTATAGAATGTTGTCCAGCTCGCTCCCTCACTTCATTCAGGTCACTGTTTAGTGTCATTGCTGACACCTTGACCACTCTGTCTGGGGTAGTAATACTCCTATCAGCTTAGCCCTTTACTCTGTCCTGGGTTTCTTTTCCCATAGCATTTTACTTCTTTGATTATCAGTTTCCACCATTGGAATGTAAGCTCCATGAAGAATGGACATAGACTTACTTACCATTGTATTCCCAATACCTCACGTAGTAGGTGATGAAAATCTGTTGAACCAAGGAATGAATTGCATCATTCTCCAATCTTTCTTTCTTTTTGCTGCATACTCAATCCCAATCACTACCTGGCTCAAATTCATTTAAAAAAAAAAAAAAACCACCCTGATCAAGCCTGTATTCCCTCTGCCCCTCACTGGAAAAGCTAGAGACTTTATTGAGACCCCTCTTTAGTGGTTCATGGGTTTGTGATTTTTTCCTGCATTTTTATATCTTCTACTAGACTCTGATCTTCTCAAGGACAGAGTTTGTATTTGATTAACCTATATAATTCCCCTAGTAACTGGCATGACTGCAAAAATGTAGTCATAAATGGGAGTCACCCTGAAACTGGAGAGTACTTGGTTCTAAATATCATTTGTTTTTGTTCCACAATATACTTCAGAGTAACTGGTACATGGTAGGATGTTGATGAGGGTAAATGGATAGCAGGTGTTTTAAAATATCATCAGCTTGGGGACTATGTTCTCTATGGCCAACCTGATGCTAATACTATGATAGAAGAAGTTCAGTTTAGTTCAAGTGATTTTTATTCATTTCCATTAGGTGTAAGATTTCAAATAGTTGTTATGGTAGCTACAATGAAGAATATGTTGCCTTTGCTGTCACAATCTGGCAGAGAAGACTGATAGAAAGACAGGAACAGAGATAATGTTTGTTTGTTCTTTCATCCATTTACTTACTCATTCTTTTTTCAAATAGGGAGTATTATGGGTTTGCTAGTAGTTTAAGGAAAATCCAACATAGACTTCTATCACAACTTAATCTTAATCTTCAGCTTGGCCACAGTGAAAGATAGAGGTAGACACAGTTTTTGTTTTCCAGAACCATCAGCAGGTAATAATAGTTCTTGGTTTCCAAGAGACAAAATGATGCTAATGACAACAATGGGCAGTGCAACAAAGGAAAGGATTGCAGTGGTATGAAAATGCATGTGTAATGTGCCATAATCTGAAGCAGGGAGGATTTTCTTTGAGGGAAGATAGTGAATTGAAACCCCAAGGATGAATGAACCTTAACTAGGGGTAGTGCTAAGGGGTATGGCAGTGCAAGGGGATCTGAATCATACTACCTTGATCAGAATACGGGGTGAGGGAGTAAGGAATTCTGACCATGGGTCTGGAAAGCTTTTAGGAGAAGGAGGGTTTTGACTTGGCATTATGAGATAATAGGCCATTGACAGGAACATTGAAGGAGAGGAGATTTAGGCAATAAGATGAGCCTTTTACTAGGCGCAGAATATACATGTTGATCTGACTTGAGAACTATGAGAGAAAAAAATGGCTAAATTGCAGAGTTTATGAAGAACCTTTCCAGTAGAATAATCATAGTGATAAAATGCAGACATATCTGTGGACCATGAGTCACAAATTCAAAACATCTCCTAGTTGAAAATTAAAGCTTATTATGTTTAAAAGGTTAATAGTGTATAAGGAATCTGCTAAGATAATTCTTAGCTGATGCCACTATTAACATTTCCATCAATTAAAGATCTTTATCATTAGCACTGTATGTCAGCCTTTTAAAGCAACTTATCACATGGAATCACAGATACTTTTTTTTTTTCAGAAAAAAATGAGATAATTTGTTAGAAAAACATTACAAATTATATTGAGTTGACATCACTCAATTACAGCTACATTACTGAATTACACCTGTTCAGCCCAGAGCTGGGAAATTTATTAACACAACCTCCATTACAGCTAATGGGAAATGCAATTCCAAAGCTCTTTGAATCCACTGCATATTCTATTAGAGGTGTTTTTCCTATTGAGACGGCACTTCTTGCTTGACAAGGTGAGTTGTGAAGACTTTATTTCTCACAGGATTTGGGAAAATCACACCAGCGTGTTTGTTCTCATGGGCAATGACATCAAACAGTAACTGGGCTATCAGAGCCTGTGAAATGCATCTTTTCCAACCTCTCAATAGAGGACCCTCTCCTCAGCCAGAGAGTCACAGAAGAACCCTTCCTCTCTCAGCTCCTGGTTACCTGCGTTTGCATTTTCATTACCCAGCCATAATGCTCACTGCCCGCAACCACCTCTGCTTATTGATTTGTGATCTGTGCCAGTTTCTAATTGTTTCCTTCAGATTGGGTTTACTCCAGACTGCTGACTTTTATCTAGTAATTTCTCTCCTCCATATTATGCCCTTTCATCACTAATTTATGAGTAAACTCAGAAGAAGGAATAGATTTGACCCATCTACTCATACCAGAACTATGATGATTTTTTTTTTTAAATTAACTTATAACTTTGGAGCACATTTAAAGAAAAATTCCAGGGCCTCCCCAGTGGTGCAGTGGTTGAATGCTGGGTTGCAAAGCTGCCCGCAGCCTCTGCAGCACCATTAGATCCCTGGCCACCTGCGGGGGTCCCACATGGCTCACAGACCTGCCACGCCCGCTGCTCCCCTCAGCAGTGTCTTCGGTCCGTCTGCTTGTTCTGTTCCCGCTCTGGCTCTGGTGAATTCTCTCACCCTCCTGCACTTCTGACTGTACCCAGTGCTTGTATAAATAAATCTTTAAAAAAAAAAAGAAAAAATTCCAAGAAATATTTGCTTCTTCCCTCCATTCCCTTTCCCTCACTGGACATATTTTTACGTGTGGATGCATTGTAGGTGTTCTTGTTACTACTGAGAACTTCTCAAGAGGACATGTCTGGATGAAGAATTCCTTGTGTCATTTGTATTTGAAGTCTCTGACGTGCTTATTTTTCAGTTTCCCAACAGCCAATCACTTCTCAGGATGGATTTGAATGAGTCCTTCCCTGTGGAGGATATTGGAGATGCTTCTGATTCTCTTTGTCCGTCTTTAATATTATTCAGTATTCCCTTGGTAAGGAAATGTAATCTATGTATTTCTTGTTTTCCTCTTAACACTTATAAAAATACAATAACAATGTGTGATAAAGTAGGACAAATTTTGAAAAGTTCTCTTTGTTTACTTTTCAATCTATATCTAGTACCTAGACAAATATTTTTAGGATAGAGAAAAAACTAACTATCATCTTGATTTTCAAAAACAGATGAGCATGTAAAGGAATTGTCAGCTTCTCAATTGATAGAAGAAATTTGTAACCTTATTAAAAAATGTCTGTTCTAAGCAGGGATATATAGCATAGTGCGGTACTACTCAATGGCTTGCAGTGCAAAAAAATAAAAATAACATAAATCGAAAGCAGTGATTTAGAATTTTGTGTCCAACTTAGAATAAATTTGTTGAACCTAAAACAAAACAAATTTGGAGTTTTAATATGAATACTTTTAATAATATTTCATTTTTTTAATAACTACTTTTTATTGTATTTTGTAAAAGTTATTTATCTGTGGCAGATTTGGACACCTCCATTCCTTCCCACTCCACCTCTCATCATAGTTCATTTGCACAACACTGATGTATTTAAGTTAAAAATACAAACCCTACTATTAGTCTTTCATAGCCCTTGGTATGAAACTTGGGTCAGTTATCAAGTCTTTATAAAACTCATATTCTTTGTCCTAAAATGTGGGTAAGAGGGTACTGTACTTACAGGGTTATTGCTAGGAATAATTGAGATGTTATAGTAAAGCTGTAGTGCACAATTCGGTCAAATTTGCCAGCCCTGAAGAGAAGTTGAGGTGCTTGGTATATAATAAAACACAATAGATGTTTATCATGATTTGTTATTAAGCATTTGTAAGTGATTTACAACCTATTTGGAGGATATTAGTAAAGAAGCTATAATAATATATAAAGTTTTATATAAAGATGCATCTAAAATTTATATTTATATTTTATATAAAGATATAAAAATATATAAAATTCTTTCAGGACATGGTGTTGAAGGAAAACTTCATATTCAGGCTCCACAGAAAGTCATTTCTCAAAGTTTATATCCTTATTGATTTTCTCAATCTTATGATAGCACATGGAAATTACTCTAAGTTGTATATAGAGATCATCTCCATAGAGCAGATGTGCATTTTCTGTCATCATTAGATGAAGTGTAACTTTCACTCTGGCTCATGAATTTTGACTCTATTTGGGAAAATGGTCACACACAACTCTTTGATAAATTATCTCAAATTAGCTTCCAGAATTTTGTACAGAAGGGCTTTAGGCTCCCTCCACCATTTTGCATGTGTTATATTTCTTTTCTGATTTAAAATTTGCATATTTAGTACATACACTACAAACATTCATCAAAACCCTTTTGAGGACCTGTCATTTGCCAACCCAGCGGCAGTTACCAGGGTTTCTAGAAAAATGGAGGTCTTTTTGCCAGTGAGATATTAAGCTAACTATGACCCAGGAATAGCAGAAGATAGGGTGAAGATACTTATAGAGCCAAAGAAGAGTGTGTTTGTAGGTTTTTTGATGACCTCATTGTCACTAACATTTTTACTATGAACTCTCTATGTCTCATTCTTATATACTTTTAAATGCATTTCCCATATTTTTAGTATCTGAAATTGGCATATATCTCATAATATATAATCACTTATAATCACTCTAGGTAGATAGCAGTTGAAACACAATTATTTTGGTCTGCAGATCTGTGAACATTGAAAGGGTCAGCATCAAAATTCATAGAATAGATGCCAGTGGCTTGGAAGGAAATCCTAGTTTTAAAGCATTTGTAGAAGAAATGCCTGTCCACTGTGTGTCACAGGGATGGCAATGTGCTGTCTGTAGTGATCTCCTTGATTTCCTATAGCTGAAAGTACAAAAACTGATCAGTCAGTGCTATCTGACTGTGAACTTGTGCCTTAAAATTTTTTATTGGAAATTTCAAACATGTACACAAGTGGAGTAGCAAAATATACACCCATGTATGAATCACCTAGCTTTAATAATTATCATTTTGCCAATCTATTTCATCTATCTCTGTTTTTTTTTTGTTATTTATTTTTGCTTGGATATTTAAAAGTACATCCTAGATATCGTGTTATTTCACCAGAAAATTCTTCAGTGTGTATCTCTAACTGATAAGGGACAATCTCCCCTTTATATAAACTCTATGCCATCATCACACCTAATGGAATTAATTTTAATTCCTAGTGTCCTTTTGTACTTGGTTTTGCTCAAGTCAGAGCAAATGAGTCCCACACACTATGCTGAGTTATTATTTAAGTATTCTTTATTGTATAGGCGTTCTCTTATGCCATCCCTTGATTGGAGGAAGAAACTGAGTTATTTGCTCAGTATGATTGTTTTCTTCTCTGTGGTATATTTTTTTTTAAACTTATCCCAAAATAACTTGATAGTTAAGAGTTTTGATTAGATTTTGTCAAATTTTTTAGGCCAGGACACTTCATGGTTAGTATGCTGTATGTCCTTTTGCATCACAGCATGAAATACAAAATGATATATTGTCTTTCATTTAGTTAAGCCAATGTTAGTAACTAGGTTAAAGTGTTGTCAGCCTGTTCTTGTGTCACCTAGCTTTCCCTTATGCTTTCACCTGATGATTTTATTATCCATTATGATAATTGCCTATATCTGAATATAGATTTTACTTTATTAGGGGGTTGCAATATGTTAGTTTTCTAATTCAGTTTTTTGACATTTATCATTTGGAATTCTTCTATGAAGAATTTTTTTCTCATCAGCTATTTAAATTTCCTAAAGTACGTTTTGTAGAGAAGTGAATATATTCTTTTCTTTACCATATTTCAATTTCCAAATTAATGAATGAATGTCAAATAACCTTCACATATGAGCCAATGGGGGCTTAAAAAAATCTTATCAATGAAAAAGATACATATTTGTTTTTTGGCTAATCTCAATCATTAATCTTTTTGATGTTCAATTTTCCCCATCCTAGACAGGTTATGATTCTTTCAAATATCTTTTCTATTGTTTTCATGTGCACTTCATATTGTTTTAATTTTAATTTTCAAAATTTTGTCATAGAAATGTAAAATATATATAAAGCTTGATAGAATGGTGTAATTGCTCCCATGTACCCATATCCTGTTTCAAATGTACCTCATGGCCAGTTTGGTTCTTTGATAGTCCAACTCACCTTCCATATTTCTTATGGTTCTTTTATAGTACAAATCACATTTCTTATTTCTTATCCTTAAATACTTAAGTTTCAATCTCACTAGCCTTTAACTTCCATCTTTCTAACACAAGATGTCCTACGTAGAATATGTGCTTTAAACCCCCTAACTTAATGCATTAATTAATTAGAGTGGCACTGGCTGCATTATCATGTAAACTTAAAACTGTAATATAATTTAAACAAAATGAAAATTTATTTTTGCCTTAAAAAATTGCCTGGATATTGGTGCTTCTGTTCAAGGAGTTTTCCTATTGTGATGATTTAGGAATTCAGGCTTCTCCCATCTATATTTCTACCTCCTGTAAGTCCACCATGCTATCTGTATCCTGTTCTGTGGAAATGGAAGAAAGAGAAAGAAGTTATAACCATTTATTAAAAGTCTTAACCCAGAATTGTCACACGTTCCTCTGGCTGGAACTCAGTCATATACCCAAACAGCAGGTCTAGCCAAAGAGAATAAACATCTGGTAAGAAGTGTATATGAACTTTTGGTGAACACCTTAAATAATTTTGTAATTCTCACTTTTGTCATCACTGTCATAATTACCTTTGTTGTGCCACACGTCATTGTTTTAGTTCATTAGATACATTTTGTTGGTGTAAGTTAACTAAGGCTTTGCAAACAAGGACATTGAAGGAAGTCAGTGATGAGTGTTATGATTCCTTTTTATTTTCCTTTTTTTTTTAAATTGTGGGATCACAGCTATCTGTAAATTATAGGTAGATGTTTACGCCTCTATAAGATGGAAGGGTGGAGCTCAGCAATTATATATTTGTCTCATTTCTAAAAGCAAGGAACTATATACAGAATAATAAAAAAAAGAAAAAAGAATAAGCAGCACTGATTAATATTGGTGATCACTTACAGTATCCAACAATTTTGCTAATTCATAGGTGAGAGCCCCAAGAGGAATGACAACTGCACAGACTTATCTATTTCTGGGGAGATGAGTATTCTGGTCAGTACTGTATTCTGGTCAGTATCACAGTACTGTTAATTTTAATATGAAGGTATTGAGCCTTTTTTAATAGATTCTAAATTGTCTTGTAACATCCAATATCCAGGATACCTACCAGGGAAGACAGGGGAAATCTGAAGGAGGGAAGGTAAAACAAAGAAGGGCTGCTAAGGAAAGGGAATTATTGTATCTGCATTATGTCACTGATTTATGTATGTGCCTCTCAGGAGTCTAGATTAGAGCATAGTGATTATAAGTTCTCTGGAGAAGCAAATGTTTTTCCTGTAGAAGGACCAAAGTATAAGTAATTCCTACTGTGTTACCATCTGATTTGGGGGAAGATGGCTTAATAGGAATGACTAGTGTGAAATAGCACTTTGACAGCAGATACCCATACTTCATGTTTAATTATTGTCATTTTAAAATAAATTAGTGATTTGTAAAAAACCACCCCTTTTATTATCGAAACAAAAAAAATCAAATATTTGGGAATAAATCTAACAAAAGAGGTAAAGGACCTATACAAAGAAAACTATAAAACACTGTTAAAAGAAATAGAAGAAGACACAAAGAAATGGAAAGACATCCCCTGCTCATGGATTGGAAGAATAAACATTATTAAAATGGCCATCCTACCAAAAGCAATATACAGATTCAATGCTATTCCAATCAAAATCTCAATGGCATTCTTCAAAGAAATAGAACAATTATTGATGAAATTCATATGGAATCACCAAAAACCCCGAATAGCCAAAGCTCTACTGAAAAAAAAAGAAGGAAATGGAGGCATCACACTCCCAGACTTCAAACTCTACTACAAAGCCATAATCATCAAAACTGCATGGTATTGGAACAAGAACAGACATACAGACCAATGGAATCGAATAGAAAATCCAGAAATAAACCCACAGATTTATGGTCAACTAATCTTTGACAAAGGAGCAAAGACTATGCATTGGAGCAAAGAAAGTTTGTTCAATAAATGGTGCTGGGAAAACTGGGTCGCTACATGCAAAAGAATGAAGCTTGACCACTACCTCACACCATACACAAAAATCAACTCAAAATGGATTAAAGAACTAGACATAAGACCTGAAACCATAAAATACATAGAAGGAAATATAGGCGAAACACTACGGGATTTGCACATCAAAGACATCTTTACAGACACATCACCCAAAGCAGTGATAGTGAAGAGAAAGATAAACAGCTGGGACTACATCAAATTAAAGAGCTTCTGCACAGCAAAAGAGACAATAACAAAAACAAAGAGAAACCCCACCAACTGGGAGAACATTTTTGCACCCAACACTAATGATAAAGGACTGATCACAAAAATCTGCAAAGAGCTGATGAGACTCAGCAACAACAAAGAAAATAATCCAGTCAAAAAATGGGCAGAAGAGCTAAAAAGAAACTTCTCTGAAGAGGAAATGCAAATGGCCAACAGACATATGAAAAAATGTTCAACATCACTTGTAATCAGGGAAATGCAAATCAAAACTACCATGAGATACCATCTCACACCAGTGAGAATGGCACATATTAAAAAAACTAGCAACAACAAATGTTGGCGAGGATGTGGAGAAAAAGGAACTCTTGTGCACTGTTGGTGGGAGTGCAAACTGGTCCAACCACTATGGAGAGCTGTGTGGAGATTTCTGGACCTACTAAACATAGAGCTTCCATATGATCCAGCAATTCCACTCCTAGGTATTTACCCAAAGGACACAGAAACATCAATTCCAAAGAGCACCTGCACTCCTATGTTTATAGCAGCACTGTTTACAATAGCTAAGCTTTGGAAACAACCCAAATGCCCAAAAATAGATGACTGGATCAAGAAGATGTGGTACATATATACCATGGAATATTACTCAGCATTCAAAAAAGATAAACACATGCAATTTGCAGCAACATGGATGGCACTGGAAGGGATCATGCTCAGCGAAATAAGCCAAAAAGAAAAAGAAAAATACCGGATGGTCTCACTCATAGCAGGAATCTAGAAAACTTAAATAAGGGACCAGGAAAATGAATATAAGAAAGTGAAAATCAAAATCAACAAAAAACTATGAACCAGAGACACTTTTTGGGGGTGGGGGGCGGGAGGGGAAGGATTGGGGTCAGAATGGGGCGTTTGCAATTGTATGGGGGAATATAAAAATAAAATTTAATATTTAAAAAAAAAATAAAATAAATTAGTGATTTGTAAATTATAAATATTTTTCTAAATTGATCTTTGTGCAAAATATGGTTTTCAGTGACCCTTTTGATCCTCAAGAGTACTTCCAGTTCAAACTTAAAAAAATCAAAAAGTTAAATTCTCTGGGTCTATGAAACTTGATTAAGATAATGTGTTAAGGAAGATGCTGGTAAAATCATTGTTCCTCTGAGCTTTGAGAGGTGATGCATGTTTTTATTGTTATTCAGCAAGTGTTAGTTCATACACAATAATCCAGCTTTTACATTTTCTCGATATGACTTTTCTCAGGGTTTTTTCTTTTTGTGAGTTATTTATTTATATTATTGAGGCGACATTGGTTAATAGCATTGTGTATAATTCAAGAGAATAAGTTTACACCTTCTCAGATGTACACCGTGCCCCACCCACCACAAGAGCACTCATATGCTTTTGTTATATGCTATTGGGCCCCTTCCCCATTTTGTTCCCTCTTCCTTAGTCCTCTCCCACTTTTACCTTCAACTCTGCAGTCATATTTCTAGGCATTATTTTGTATAGTTATGTCAGTTCCTTTACTTCTCTGTTCTCTTCATATGAGAGAAATCATCCAGTGTTTTATCTTTCTACCACTGTCTTATTTCACTTATTATAACCCCTCCATTTTCATCCATGCTGTTGCAAATGGCAAGAGATCTTTTTTTTTTTTTTAAATAAGTGAATAATGTTCAATCATGTATATGTGCAACATCTTCTTAATCCAGTCATCTTTCATTGGACACTTTG
This sequence comes from Talpa occidentalis, assembly GCF_014898055.3. Taxonomy (NCBI): domain Eukaryota; kingdom Metazoa; phylum Chordata; class Mammalia; order Eulipotyphla; family Talpidae; genus Talpa; species Talpa occidentalis. The sequence goes on along the minus strand of NW_023600993.1, from coordinate 43,543,484 downwards.
GTTGTTTTAATAATGTGGCTGTTATAAATGGTGCCTCAGTAAAATTGGGAGTGCATATGTCCTTTCAAATTAGCATTTTTCCTGGAAACAACCCAAATGCCCAAAAATAGATGACTGGATCAAGAAGATGTTGTATATATACACAATGGAATATTATTCAGCCATCAAAAAGATAAACTCATGCCATTTACAGCAACATGGATGGAGCTAGAAGGAATTATGCTCAGTGAAATAAGCCAGAAGGAAAAAGAAAAATATTGGATGGTTTCACTTATAGCAGGAATATAGGGGAACCAAATAAGACATCAGTGTAAAAAAATAATAACAGTACAAAACACAACAAAGCAAAAACAGACAATTACAAACCAGAGACATACTGCAGGAGGAGGAGGGAGAGAGGAGGAGGGAGAGGGATCTGAGGGAGGGAGGGAGGAGCACAGGGGACTGTGGTGATGGTGCATAGGTGCCTTGGGGAAGGAAATTCTAAGGGGACTCAATTTGAGGGGGTGGAGGAAAGCAAATATTGTTTAAAAAAATTAAAAATGATAAATGTTAAAATAAAAAAATAAATAAATAAAACAAACAAACAAAAAACAAATTAGCATTTTTGTACTCTTTGGATAAATAAATACCAAGAAGCAGAATTGCTGATCTTACAGTATATCTACTTCTAATATTTTGAGAAACTTTCTAACTATTTTCCATAGGGGACAAAGGAGGAAACTGTCTTTCTTGTAACATCATGCTTTTAAGAACTTATTGCACTGATTCTTTATAGAAACCTAGAAGAAGTATTATCAGTACTTCATTTGGACATTTAAAGAGAAGAATAAGGATCCAGTATACCACTTTGAAGCTTGCAGATGACTTTTTCCATCTAAAAAAGTCTTAAAATTGTGAATACAAACACTTCAACCTACTGGAACTCATTTCAAGCCAGTTTTCCTTTTTTCTAACATAAGTAATACTCCTTGACTTGTGAAGAACCTAGCTTTCAGATGAATCTACAATTTGGTAATAATATTCTTTTGTAGGTGCTATGATAGCCCATAGTCAAAAATCCCTCACAACAAGTTTTTAGGGAACCCAGGGCACAAGGGAGCAAAATACAAGAATAAGTGTAAGAATCAAGTTTAAGAATTGATTGGTATTGGTTTCTATATATAGGTAGATCTCTCAATAATGGCTTCACCTTGTAATTCTTCTCTAAAATGATGAAAATTCTGCTATTTCTTTCTAGCTACCAGTATAGATTTTGTAAAATAGTGTGATGTGAGGAGCAAAACTGAGCATTTGATTTGTGCTAGGTATTTTTCTAAATGCTTTTCATGATTACCTTGGTGTTTTAGAAATTACAGCTCATATCTGTAGCCTTCATGATTGTTGTCATCTTGTTTTTACTAGTACTTTCTTAATTTTTTGTTTAAGTGAACCCCTTCAAAATCATTATGAAAAAATTTGAAGTACATAAAATTAGAGAGAAAAATGCAATGAATTTTCACATGCTCAGCACGTAGAGAGGCCAGCTTCAGGAGCTGCAACATGGCTTATTAGAGCCATTTGGTTTAGTAGTCTACTGTCACTATTTTGAAATGCTAAATAATTTGTAAATAAGGAACCCTGCATTTTTATTTTGCACTAAATCCTACAAATTATGTAACTGGTCTTAATAAGACTTTTGCTACATTTTTTTTTATCAATTCTTCTTATTTTTCCTTTCACTGTTTATCTCTCTTGCTTTCTTCTGATGTATTTTAAAGTAAATCCAAGACATCACTTCACCTAATTCTGATGTACTTCTGAATGCAGCCATAAAAAAATAGGGACATTTTTATACTTAGCCACAATGCCATTATGGCATGTAACCATATATACCATGACTTTTGGTATGATCTGAACCTGCTTCACAATCAGTCCTATCCAACTGACTTGAAAATGTCCTTTATTATTATTTTTTAAATAAAATTCAAACAAGGCTTGTACTTTGCGTCATCTATTCCCTTTAAGTCTTCTAATCTGGAGAAATCCTTCCTCCAATGCTACTGATTTTTTATTCTATTATTTATTTATATTTATCACCTAGACTTTTTCTGTGAAGTACTTTAACTAGGACTATCTGAAATCCACATTTTCTTGTCCTTAACTAAGAGTTGCCTTGGCAATTATATCAGTTTAATGTGAATTGGAATTCAATATGTACTTATTGAAAGAATATAGAAAATTGTCCATATACTATCTTATATTGTCAGTTTTACTCCCAGTGGTGTATTTACCAGGTTTTGGAAAATGATTATTTTTACTGCTTTACAGATTAGACAAATGAAGCCAAGCAACATTTCCTTTGTTGATTAGAACTCTAACACCAGAGCCAAACTCTATCCACCCCATTCTCATAGAGTTTTTCTGGGTGGCAAAATTTTTGAAATTGAAAAAAAGCAGGTTGATTTTTGAGGTGGAGGTAAGGAAATAATTTTATAATGGCAAGTCAGCAAGAAAACCTAGATAATTGATCTGTGTTCTCACTTTCCGTTGGTGCTGCCTTCATAACACTGTGATTTATTGTTCTTACAGGTTTAAATCAATAATGAGAGTATATCAGAGCCTAGATTGACATAATAAACTTCTCAAACCTCCAAAACATAATGCTTTATTGCTTTCACATGAAATATTTAGTCTTTATTATTATTACTAATAATAATTTAAAATACATCTCTACAATTTATAACAATTTAAAACATTTCTTTAAGACAACCACTGTTATTGTTTATTGCTTTTGCACAAACCAACCTAGTCAAGGGAGAAAGCTAAATTTTCTTCAAGCAAATTATTGCTTGTTTGAATAATGAGAGGATGTTATGAAGTACCTTTGAAGAGCCCACACAGTGTAATCATAAACCAAATATCAAACTACCAGTGTCTGAGAGTGACCTCTTCTTGAATATATAAATAAAAGAAAATAAGACTTTGTTAGGTATGTCATTCATGGAGTTTTAAACTCTCAGGAATAATTTGGTCTAATCCTTTCAATTTGCATGTGAAGAAATTGAAACCCAGCTAGTTTAAACAATTTATCCTTAGATTAACAACTAATTAGCTGCAGAACTAGAATTAAAACTCTGGTTTCCTGATACTAAAGTACTGTATCAGTTAAAGTTATCTGATTGTAACTAACTTGAGTAGAAAGGTAATAGATAGCGTGGATATTGTGTAGATTACAAAGTCTAATGCCATTTGTACTGTAACTTTTTTTTTTTTGGTGGGGAGGCAGGCAGTAGAAATGGTTAATTAATGCAAAGTGTAATTTAAATTAAAAAAATCAGAAATATCATGGATAGAATGTAAAAAAATACATTACTTTGAAAAAGACATTGAGGGAAATTCACATTACATAAAATTAATCATTTTAAGGCAAATAATTTAGTGACATTTAGTACATTGACAATGTTATACAGACATCATCTCTATCTAGTTGCAAAGCATATCCATCACTCCAAAATAACACTCTGCACCCATTAATCAGTTTCTCTTTATTCCCTTTTTACCCCTTACCCCATATCAGCCCTCAATCTATGTTCCATTTCTATGGATTTACCTATTCTAAATATTGCATATAAATGGAATCCACAGTATATGAACTTTTGTGTCTAGCTTCTTTCATTTTAGAATAATATTTTAAGGGTCATCATGTTATTGCATATATTAGTACTTCTCTTTTGTGAGATCAAATTATATTCCATTGTTATGTATAGACCATGACTTTTCATTCTTTAATCTTTTGATAGACACTTAGGCCATTTCTACCTTCAGCTACTGTAAATATCAACAGTACTGCTATGAATAAGCATGTATTTGTTTGAGTCAATGCTTTTAGTTCTTTTGACTTTATATCTAGGATTGTAATTTCTGGGTCACATGGTAATTCTATGTCTTACTTTTTAAGAAACCACCAAATCATATTTCCACAGTGCTAAACCACTTTATTTCCCCACTAGAAAGTGTGAGTGTTCCATTTATCTACATCCTTGCCAACATTTGCTGTTTTCCATTAAAAAAATTACAGGTATCCTAATTGGTAGAAAGCAGTACCTTATAATGGTTGTGATTTCCATTTCCCAAATTATTAGAGTGGGCCTGTATTCCTGGGCCCTCAGGGCAGTAGGCTGGGAACAAGCAGTACTGGCCAGACAGAATGCTGGCCACAGTGCCATGGTCTGAACTCTGCTCCTGATGTCCTGAGGAGGTTGCTGGGGAGGGGTAGATCAGAGCGTCCATTTTTTTTTTTTTGAGCCTTTTAAAGGGATCAAGATGTCATCCAAGCAGCTTCAGAAGAGGGGAGAAGGCTGATCTCAGCAGCAGCAGGTCTCTAATGTACTCTGCTTCCCCTGCAGCTGCAGTTCCACCTTGTACCATGGGTAGGTAACAGGACCTTCCCCCTCCCCTCTACCCTGTTGTTTAGAGCCCTTATCAGATACATGATTTGGAAATATGTCCTCCTATTCTATAGCTTGTCATATGACTTCTTTGATCTATTCTATCATGGGTAAATGCCCAGGGTTGGCCAAAAATGGGGCTGTTGAGGCCTGAAGACTTGCCACAGTCTCATGCACCTTCTGACAAGAAACCATAGGAAAGGGGCAGAAGGTGCCAGGGAAGTTTGGGATGAAAGGAGCAAAATCAGAATACAAATCAAGGTAATGGCTGCTGTTATCAGCCCCTCTACAGGTCTCTCACCCATGTCTCTTCCAAGTGTCTCTACATGTCTCCACTTCATGTGTCTCCTTTCATTTCCCCCAAGACCCTGATGCAAGTTCAAAGTCAAGAAGCAAGCATGTTTTCCTTCACATGTCTGCTCCATGTGTCTCCTCCAAGTCTTCTTGCCGCTTAGCTCCATTCCTTTATTAGGTGGGGCAGGGAACATGAAACATCCCCCCCTTCATGGAAGTTACACTCTGTAACACACACACGCACACACACACACACGCACACATATATCCACTAGAAACTTCCCTTTATACCAGGCTACCCTACAGAAATATAATGAGCTTCATATTTAATTTTACTATTTCTATTAATTATTTAAAATATAAAAAGAGGGCCTCCTGGTAGTGCAGCGGTTGAGCACTGGGTTGCGAAGCTGCCCGCAGCCTCTGCAGCGCCAGTTCGATCCCCAGGCGCCAGGCAAGGGTCCCACAAGGTGCGCAGACCTCTCCTGCCACCTGTTGCTCCCCTCAGCAGTGTACTTCGTCAGTCTGCCTGCTCTGCTTCCCGCTCTGGCTCTGGTGAATTCTCTCACCCTCCCGTGCTTCTGACTGTACCCAGTGCTTATATAAATAAATAAATGAATCTTAAAAAAAAAAAAAGAAATGAGATTAATATTTACGTATTTTATTTAGACAAATATTAAAAAAAATTACTCTTGTACTCAATGCAAAAATACTGATGTGATAGTTTACTGCTTTTATACACTAAGTCTTTGAAATTTGGTGTGTATGTTACACTTCATGGTCGTGCAGTCTCTTTTGTAGACACTCTGTTCTGCTTTTGTGTAGGAAACAGCCATAGACAATATGTAAACAAATAAATATAGCTGCGTTCCCAGAAAACTTTATTTCCAAAAATAGGTGGCAGATCGTATTTGACTTGCAGGTATAGTTTTCTGACTTTCTTTTGAGACTGCCCCTTTAACCTTATCTCCAGTAGAGAGAATCTTCTCTCCCCCCACTTTGAATTCCTTAGACCTGCCATCCCCTTTTCTAGTATCTTAATGATCCAGTCCCTGGAAATGGTTTTTCTCTACTCTTTCTGGTTTTTTTTTTTTTTCTGTGCTAGAAAGAGGTGGATTAAAGAAGGGCACTTCAAGTTTTAGGGTGACTCCTATGGATGGATGGGAAAAGCAAAAGATTCTCTGGCTCCAGAATGGAGACTATAAAACTTACTACATACGTATGCCTGTGAAGATTCACCTTCTGCTAGCATGTCTCCTGTCCGTTTTTTCTCTAAAGCAGTCTCTGAATCCTTCACAACCACAAAAGACCTCGTTAGGTCTCCTAAGATATCTTGGCTCTAAGAGGGAGCTGCAGGAAGTTGATGTTGAAACTTTCACATGGGGAAGCTTTTAGCTTAGTTCTTGCCATTAGGAGGTTCTCAATGTGTACATATCCAATGACTAAATGAATGAAATGAGATAGCTTCAGTTTTGGACTCCTGTCACTTCATTTGGTAATAATTTGGTTACTAAAATCCCCTTTTATGTTCTGTAGCCCAAAAATGTTACACACAGGTGAGTAAAAATGATTCTCTTTGATTCACTTACTTGCCATGAGCATCTGAACAGTTAGTTTCCAATGACCTGGCATGCCTTGATTTATTGTTCATTTGATATAATTTACTAAAGGTGACTTTACTCTATTTTTCTGTCTTAACTCTAGCTGGATCATGGTTGGTGGTGTTCCCCAGGGAATAAATTGCAGGCGATGACTCTCAGTCACATTAGGACTCCTTCTTTAATAGAAACTTCATGTAATGCACATCAGCCTTGAGACAGACGATGGCATTTTGTAGACAGGCTAGTGACCTCTAGTTCTTAGAATTGCAGTTACCTGCAAGATAACATTCTCAATTGTGAGTAGATTGTATCATTGTTTTTGGGAACTCTGTAAAAACCAACTTAAGCAAAACTCTATTATCTTGATTTCAGAGCTTTAATATTTAACTGAAGTGGGGTTAGATCAAAAAAAGAAATATTTGAAACTGTTGAACAGGTTCCCATGTCTTCAAGAAATATGTGTAAATTTGTTGCAAAGTAGTCAACAGGTACCACCTTTTAGGCAATTGAGCAAGTCTGATTTGCATTCCTCAGCATTAAATAGAAGTGTTTATAACAAGTGTGGCTCCAGATTCTGGGTGGTAACCACAATGCCTTGTGACTACATATTAATGGAGACTGAGAAAATGCATCTGAATTTTACAGTGATAAACTTTAATGACATCTGTGTTTAATTAACAAGCTTCGGTTGGTTACCAAAAATTGTAAACATAAGTCATTTTGCCAGTGCAGATACTGTCTTTCTACTTCTGAATGTGACCTTCAATTAAAACAAATAAAATTGCTTTTACTTTTAGTCCTTTTCTGCTGAATAACTCTGAGATGGTTTTGAAACATATCACTCCACTGCTCAAAACCTTGTGTGGATTCTTTATTCACTCCAAGTAAAAGTCCAAATCATTTACAGTGAGTGGACAAGAAGACCATTCTCCCTGCCAGAATCCTTTCCCCTCTACTGTCCTACCCATTTACTTGGCTCCCCCTCTCACTGACTTCTACTCACATAGGCTCCTTTGCTCTCCCTCACACACATAGTCATAGGGTTTTGCACAGACTTTTCCCTTTGTCTGGAATATTCTCCCTATGGGCTAACAGCCTGCCTCTCCTTTTTTAGAACCTTTTTTTAATGAAGTCTAATAAACACACCTTATTTAAAATTCCAACTCCCACATCTTCCTAATCCTTCTATTGCTACACTATTTAATTTTTGTAAGCATCTAACTGCCAATGTATTCCTTAATCACTTATTCTGTTTCTTGTTCATTATCTGTCTCCCTGTCACTAGAACCTAAGCTTCATGAGTATAAAGAATTTTTGTCTTTTTTCTTCAGTAAAGTATTCCAAGGTTCTAAATCAGTTCTATACAATAGAAATTTCTGTGATGATCAAAATGTATATGATAGATGCTGTTATTGAGTTTTTGGGTTCCTTGCTGTTACGAGGTTTGGGATTCCTTGGTTCTTGACGATGGCCATGAAAGAATTCAAACCCATGTCTAGGCAAAGTAAAGTTTATTTGGATACAGTACACATGTGAAGAGGTCTGGGCAATCAGGCTCCAGGGAATAACAACTATGAGGAATGGTGGGGGATTCTGGATTCCTGGCATAATGGAACCCCTCATTGAGCTCATGGAAGGCTGCCTACAGCATCCCTTTCTGGGGTTCACAGAAAGCAGTTTCTAATTCACTCCCCCTTTTATATATTGCTCCTGGGATATAATTTTATCAGCCATGGCAGCAAGTAGGGGTAGGGGTCTGCCTTACCCCCTTTGGCACTCCTTGTTCTCCTTGGGCCTTAATGGTCTGGACCTGTAGGTTGGAGTTGGGCCTTCCTTCCCTCCTTGGGCATTTCTTGGCTCTCCCTGGGCTTTATTGGCTCTAGCAAGTGTTTTCGGGGGTCCTAGATATAGTTGGCAACTTTATTTTATTTAGGCGTTTCTCTTCCTGCTCTAACTGCCTAATAACACTAGCCATATATGTGCTAATTGAGCACAAAAAGTGTGGTTTTGCAAATAACCCCTGAATTATAATTTAATTTCAGTTAATTAAAATTTAATTAGCCACATGTGACTCATAGTTACCTATCATAATGGACAGTGTTGATCTTACACGTTTGATTACTGATATGCAAAAGAATCATCTGAATTCCTAGAGATTTTGTAAAAAATGCAGATTTTGATTTATGAGATCTAGGGTTGGGCACATGATTTTGTGTTTTAACATAGCCTAGGTGATATCTTTTTATATTTCGCATAGCAAGACTCTAGAAGAATAATATTGCCTTGTTTTTCATTTGTGTTTTTACTGAGATAGAGCATCCTGACCATATCATTTCCTGGATAAGAGAGATGACTAAAAATTACCTGTTAGATCCAAATAACAGCCAATTGACCCAAAAGATTACAAAAATTGAATGATCTATTTCCTTATCCATGATAAGAATAGGATTTTCTTCATACCTTTTCTCTCCAATTTGTATGAATTCAGTTGTGGTTAATTTAGTTATTTTCCCCACTTTCAGTTCTAGTTATTTCAATGCCAGTTTCTAGCTGACTAATGTGCCCACTTGATTTCCAATCTCTTATTTCCAGGTCACTGAAGCTTTGTGCTAGTTACCCTTCACAAAGATATTTTGAGTGGTGCTGGACTACTAAGTTCTGCATCCTTCTGTTATCTGAGATAGCTGGCTAAATCAAACTCCCACAGTAAGAAAATCTCTCATCAATCTTTTCCATTGTTATAATCACATTGTTCATCTACAGAATAAACATCACTCATTTATTCCCTCAGGGAGGAGTTTAATCTTGCTCACATGACTTACATTGCTACAAATCTGTGGTTATTCTTAATTATCATGTACGCTTTTCCAGGTGGGTTATTTTCAGAGTGGTAAATCTTGATGTAGATCAATTTTAGGTGTTCCTAGTATTTAACAACAATTAAGGTACTGATGAATATATGTAGTATTGCCTGATTTATCATTCCCTTATAGGTGCTTCTCAAATATATCAGGCACAATTTACAGTACTTGTTAGTAGAAAAATTGAGATCCAAATAACATCTTAAAAACCCAAATTTGTTTTGTTTTTCAAAGAGGATGAGAAATGGGTGTGCGTTTGAAACCCTTTTGGCAGAACGCAGGTCTCATCTTCTAGATGGCTTTGCTGTGGCTGTATATGACCTGGGCCTGCATGAATGTTCTAATACCTCACGGCTTCTAACTGGCCCCCAACATATCACCTGTGTTTTTTGTTTTTTCCTTTTGCTTGGAATGCCCTCTGCCAATTCCTGCACCCTCCTCCCAATACCACCACCTAACACAGCACAAGACTAGCAAGAACAATAATCACAGCTGGAGGTAAGATTTGCTGAGTACTTTTGCATACTGGCACTGTGCTGAACACTTTAAGTAGGTTGTCTCATTTGATCCTCCCTACAGTTCTCTGAGCTGGGAGTTAGTTTTACTTTGCTGATAGAGAAGCAGAGACTTAGAAAGGTCAAGTAACTTTACCAAATTCTGTCAGTGAGTAGGGGAGCCTGGGTTTGAGGCCAGGCTGTCTGATTGTAGAATCCTTTTTCCTAACGATTAGGCCTCATTGCTTGGATTTCTTCTTGTCCCTGGGACTTTCTTCCTTTCTCTTGTTTCCTTTAAGGCAAATGACATTAATGCCATTAATTGGGATCTGAAGTCTGAACTCTCGACTCTCCCCAGTTCTCTCATGGAACTTTGTACCTACTGGTGTTATTCCTCTTGTATGTGGTTTATGTAGTTGTCCCCTGCTCAACTGCCTTGAAGGTATGCAAGACATATCTTCTGTATCCTTGCATCCTTGGTGGTGTTTTCAGGAATAGCAGAAGGGTATCTCCACTACCCTAATTTGTATTTTTATATAGTAAGTTTTCCATAATCTGGCAGGACTTGATGTATGTACTTACTTTATTATCATTCAGGAAGGGGCCACTCAGTGTTACCATATTTGAACATAATAATCCAATTGGGTAGGCGCAAATGAAACTAAAATAGTTTACATCCTACTTTTAGTGCTTGGAAGATGAACCAAGAGTCTCTGCTGAAAGCTTTAGAGAGCAAGAAATTTGTAGTTTAGGTCAATGGTCACTTTAGAAGTATACTGACAAAGCTTTAACCTTTGACTTGCAGGAAAAAAATGTTTGTGGGCCTGTATGCATGTGTGTTTATTATAAATTTTACTGCTTATAATTCATAAACAATAAGACAATCAATACTCTTTTTTGTAAATTCTAGATTGACTCTCATTTTTTAAATCAAATTCTTATATTGGCCTATAATTGCAATTGATGAACAAGTGCAGTTTTATCATACATGTTGTATAATAGTTTTACATGCTGAGAGATTATGTCCTTAACATTTTTGCTCCTCTAGGAATGAAACAATTACATATGTGGCACAATTAATTTGCATATTCTTCCTCACTCAGACCAACACAATAATATGTAACTCTGATTTGTACAATTTGTGGATTTGGATGATTTCAATTTGTCAGCTTGGGTTTCAAGCTACCAATGTGACTTTATTGAAAGTGGAATTGGGAAGAGGTGCACAGTCCACTTCAGAATGCAGCAATTCTACCATATGGTTATAATGTGAGTGTATATGTGTGTGTGTGTGTATGACCTCAGAAGTCTAGATAATAGTAAAAAAATTAGGAAATGATGAGGTTTGTGTATTTATCATCTTTAAAAATATTTTTTTTGTTAGAGAATTAGGGCAGTGAGGGCAATGCCTAAAAAGAAAATAAATAGGCAACTATACCCAGGACTCCAGGAAACTCTTGCCAGAGCCATAAAGCCGAGTGAGAGCCAAGAAATGCCCAGAGAGGAGAAAGGCAGTCCCGCCCCCTCCAAACCACAGGTAGGCTGATAAAGCCCAAGGAAAGCAAGAAGTGGCAAAGGAGGGAAGGCACCCACTTGCTGATGCGGCTGATAAAACTACACCCCAGGAGCATATTAGGAAGGGGAGTAACCTAGAAACTGCTTCCTGGACTGATAAGCCAACATCCTGGCAGCACGTGTGCAGCAAACCATAGGAAGGGACAGAGTGAGCAGCCTCAGGCACTCCACTTAAGCCAGGAGCTCCCCCTAACTCCCTTTCCAGATAGTTGCTCTTCCCTAGACTCTGCCTGTCCAGGACTTCTCCCTGGAGGTACTTTCATTCTGTCTCTAAATAAACTTTGCTTTTGCTTCTGCTAAAGATGTGACTTTGAAATCTTTCATGACTGTAGTCAAGGACTAGGAAACGACAAAATCCAGAAACATTTAGGAAACCCCCAAACTAGAAATATTTTTAATTTTTAAGTTTTACATATATATCCTTTAGATAATTATATATATTTAATTTTTAATAATGATGGTTTAACAACTGGTGTATGACATTACTGAAATATAGTAATGTGCACTTTTAAGCCTGGAAGTGGTTCTGGCACACCATTGAATTAGTCCAACTCATCAGTTGTCTTTGGTTATAAAATTCCATTGTGGAGGGACAAACTTTGCCTTTTACTTTGGGTTTTTACATTAAATACTGTTTGTTAAGCATATTGTAAATTATGAGATCAGAAACACATTAGTTAGGGCTGAAGGTGGAACTCAGATCCACACCCCAGGGACTCTCCTGACTTCTGCTAAGGAAAGCAGAGATGACAGGAAGAGAAAAAGGCCGATAAGGAGTACAAAACTCTTTTGTCTTATTTCTCTTTTCTCTTCTTCCTCATTTTTCTTGAGGTAGGTGTGGTGGTGGGGAATGTTCATGTCTTCTTCCTGAGTATAAGGTCATTTCTGTTGCAGGACAACAGAAAATACATAAAAGTATAGAAATAGAAGTAAATATGACTTCTGATTTTATCACTAAGAGGTAACCAAGATTTTAATTTTTAGGAGTATATGCCAATAAAATGTTGAGCATATTTCATATAAAATGTAAATTTTACTCATATACGTATATATAAATGATAAATAACAACCTATGCTTTTATTTATTTCACAATTATTTATTTACATTATTATCTCCTGAGTTTGTAAAGGGTAATTATGCAGCTCTATTCTATTTGGAAAATAAAACTTAAAGACTAGAACTACAGAAACTGAAATGACATGTTATCACTACATTTCCCCCCGATTTACTGCATTCTTTTCATAAAGACAGTTACTAGATATATTAACAAACACCACATGAATAATTTGAATTTGACTTCTGCTTCTTTTTCCATCCCTCAGTAGATAAGTAGGAAAGTCAAGTTTGGGTGGTCCATAATTATCGTCTTCCTAGATTATTTCATATTTAATCTAACTTTGGGAATACTTGGTATATTTCCATGTCTGATCTATGAATTTGAATTCTTCTGGAATTTGTTTGTTAGTATCTTGATAATGCAGAAGAAAGATAAGATTTTCATGTCAGAAAATCTTGTTTATTTAAAAGGAGAGAGACAACCAATATTCCTGCCTGGTTTCAGACTAGATTTTCACATATATAGCAGTGTGGACACATTGTCCATGAAGAACAAAATCATATGGAGTGACATTTAGACCCTGACATAACTGACAGTACTTCTGGGGACTTTAAAATACTGCGGCAACAATCATATTTGACCACAGTCAGTGAAATGTTTCCTCTTTTACATTCAGTTATGTGACCAGTGAAATCATTTAATAAGCTCTGTCCTGCAGCTCATGATCTATAAGTCCTGTGTGACTTGGCATACTTCTTATCTCTGGCTTGGCTCTCCAGATGCCTAACAGGTTATATTACTCTGAAAGAAATGATTTTGGATTTTGCATATAAGATTATGTTGGTTATTTTCTTTTTTAGGATGGCTAAGCTATATAGATATGGAAAAATATCTCACTGAGAAATAGAGGGTAGAGAAAAGATGGATGCCAATTGTTAAGTGAAGGCAAGGTGCTATTTTAAATATCTTTGCATATAAATACTGTCTCAAAAAATATATGCAGTATGGGTAGGTCTCAAAGCAGAAAAGTTATCTTTTGTATATTGACCAGAGTTGCTCTATAAAGATTGTTTCCTGAGAAATGGTAGTGGTTAGTAACAGTAGCAATGTCTAGTATATATATATATATATATATATTATTGCACATTGTTAATAGCAACGATCATATTTCATTTTAAAGATAATTTTAAAAAATCATAAAATTTGTTCTTTTGAAATATTTTGATAGCTTGATTTAAATTACAGTTTTATTACAGTATATACTCAGTTGGCATTGTTAGAATATTCCAGCTTTATATTTAGTGATAACTAGTTTCTTGATGATCCATTTTTCTTTCTTTATCCATACTTTGTTCCACACATATAATCATAAACCTGTAATTATGTAGTTTTTTTCCTCACAAAGATAAAGAAAAGCCAGACAGAAGGTTCTTCCCTCCAGAAATAAAACTCAGACTTATCATAGAATTTAAATCTTAGTAGAGGTCTTAGCGGGTTCTCTTTGAAGACCTAAGTGTATCAGTCTTTTGTTGTTAACTAAGTATTTGGAGTTTGTTTCTCTATTGTTTGATTAGATTTTCTTTTGGAAGATAAGGTTGAATTTAATATAAAAATGCTTATTATTTTTGTATAAATTACTACTTTGGAGTTTAGTTTCTCCCTTTTTCCCCCTTTCAGTAAGAGATTTCTTAGACTTACTTGGGTAGGTTATATGCAAAGATAGTTATAGATGACAATGATATAACCCTCATTTGCAGTGTCATCTTTTCTATTTTGTATGTATTGCAAATTTTGGTTCACTAAATGTCACATTATCCCATTATTTTCCCAATTTATGATTGACTTTGATAATATTGTCCAAGATGAAAAGCACAAATGAAGATATTTTCTTAGACATTCCTTTTGTTCTGGTGCCAAGAGACTAGGTAGTCTGTATTGACCAGAGGAAAGAATGATAGCTTTCTCTCAGAGTTCTGAATAGGAATGTGTAAGTGGATTTTATGGGAACGAGTGCCTGGATAATACTTAAAGCTGTAGAGAAAAGAATCCCTTTTTGCATTAATAGAACAAACTATAAAGATAGTTAAGTGCAATGCACAGCATCACACTGCACAGAGTATGAGTGTAAAGAACCTATAAGTCACTAAATTTTTTGGAATCTCATTGTGTGCTGCTAAAATAGCAGTTTCTTTTCCCACATATATAATCCATTAAACTTTCTAGTCAATATGTTGAAAAGACTTAAAGTATATTTATTGATTATTGTCACAGTGTACCATTGGTTTGTTCGTTCATTCTTCTCTCCCACTTCCTGCTCCTACCAGCTATAGAGTAATATTTTATAACTTTTAAAGGAATGACAGTATGGAACTACTTTATACTAGGGACTTGCCCCTTTCCTACAGTTTCCTTCCAGAAGGTGCCTTAGACTTGTGGCAGGCTTTGGGCCTCAGCAACCCCGCTTTGGTCCAATTGTATTTGGGTGGGCATTTACCTCTGAGGGGATGGGTAATTTTGGATGTTCTATTGGGAAACTACTATCTTCTCCTCTCTATGCACATTAATCCTATTAAAGTTTTTTTACCCTAAGAGAATGATTTTTCTTTATGTGGTACATGGCAGAACCTCTTTAGAGTGTGCAGGTTTGGGGATCCTGTGGTATCCCTCTGCAGTGGCAGGTAGGCACAGGGCAGCAGTAGGGGAGGGTGAAAATGGTGGTAGAGCCAGGAGGTTGGTAGACCTCCCAGCCCACAGCAAATCTTTACTCTGGGCTTGCACTGACATTCTTTCATAGCCCTTTTCTGCAGCACCATGATCTGTTGCACATTTTTTTTCATATGCCTATTGGCCATTTGCATTTCCTCTTTGGAGAAATGTCTTTTAAGTTCTTCTGCCCATTTCTTGACTGGATTGTTTATTTTGTTTTTGTTGAGTCATGTGAGTTCTTTGTATATCTTTGTGATCAGTCCCTTATCCGTTGAATGTAGTGCAAAGATTTTTTTCCCAATGGGGGTGGGGTGTCTCTCTGTTTTGGTTCATGTCTCTTTTTGCTGTGCAGCAGCTTTTCAGTTTGATGTAATCCCAGGCGTTTATCTTTTCCTTAACTTTCTTTGCTTTGGGTGATGAGTCTTTAAAGATGTTATTGTGATGTATGTCTTATAGTGTTTTACCTATATTTTCTTCTATATATTTTTATGGTTTCAGTTCTTATGCATGGACCTTATTTTCAACACTTCTCATTAATTGAGAATTATTAAAACACATTCCTTAATGTCCTGAATTTATTATTTTTGTTCTAATAACCAGGAGTAGAAATGCTGTATTGTGTCTAACTGAAAGCCAAAATTGCTAATCTGAACCAAGTTGCAATGTGCTGGTTTGCTTTAAAGCAAACAAACAGAAAGATATAGTGACATTCCTGAAGGCATGCCTCCAAGTTCTTAATGTAATTACTTCTTGCTTCCTGAGATGTAATTAATTAGATAAAAAGAGATCAAGCATAATCTAAAAGTATCTAAGAGAGTTTCTAAATGGGAGTGACTCTGGTCTTTGGAGCCACAATAAAATGTCACCAGATCCACGGTCACAAACATCTCTACTGGGTCATCATTATGACTGGAAAACCTCTTGAAGTCAAGAATATGTGAAAGAATCTTTAGAGAGAAATGTGAATTGGAAGGATGAAAAAAAGATTTTTTTTCCCTAGAGTCTGCAGGTTATTTTCTTCATTTATTTCCAGCATCGTCTTTCTCTACCTGGGGTTGTCTGCTGTAGCCGATATCAAGGCCATTTTATTGAAAAATTTTCAGATTCTTTATCAAGCACTTAGTCTGTCATACATTGTCTATTGTAACTGGTAAATTAAATTTCACTCTGACAGCTGACCACCAACTCACGACCCATTTTGTGTGGGAGTTTCTTTGATTTAGAAAAGTACCTTACCTGGCAACCTCATTTTTTTGGTACTTCCTTTTTTTTTCTTTTTCTTTCTTTCTTTCTTTCTTTCCCCCTTTTTTTTTTTTTTACAAATAATCTTTAACAGGCTTTAAGATGGGAGAAAAAGATCTTTTAAGATTCTTCATATATATATATATATATATATATTTAGATGGGAAAGTTGTGAAGTCGTGAAGATACAGAACTACAGATTAATATAGCTCTTGAGTCTCATAACTGCTGAAAATATGTCCTTACTACCTATTTTATTTTACTTCCCTTTCCGCTCCCCTGTACCTCATTCTCTTCTAAGCAGCAAGGTGGAAGTAGTGAGATGCTTTCCAGAAACAAAGGAAATGAGAGAGAGGAATGAATATCAGTAATTTTTTAAGTTATGGCTAAAGAACCATGGAATCTCATTATTGGAAGTGACCTTAAAAATTGTACAGTATGTTTCTTTTTGAAGAAGAGAACACAAATTCTCACAGCAGTAGTTGTTAGGGGTATGGGGCTCTTGATGCTCGAGTCAGAGTCTGGAAATTTGTACTGAGTGTGTGTGTTCAGTCAACAAAATTTATTGCTTGGAACATGGTATCTTCTCATCTTCCCTCTTTACCTCCTATTCTCAAATCATTGGTTTAGAGAAACAGGCTCATTTTACAGATAAGAAAATGGAGTTCCAGGCCTCCCCGGTGGCGCAGTGGTTGAACACTGGGTTGCGAAGCTGCCCACAGCCTCTGCTGGCCGGTTCGATCCCCGGCTGCTCCCTGGCCACCGGAAGAGGGTCCCACATGGCGCGCAGACCTCTCCTGCCGCCCGCTGCTCCCCTCAGCAGTGTACTTCGGTCCTTCTGCCTGCTCTGCTCCCCGCTCTGGCTCTGGTGGGTTCTCTCACCCTCCCGCGCTTCTGACTGTACCCAGTGCTTGTATAAATAAATAAATAAAAAAAAAGTAATCTTTAAAAAAAAAAAAAGAAAAGAAAATGGAGTTCCATAGAAATGTTAAGGGGCTTATAAAGATCATTAGTCCTTAAGAAATACTGCCCCCTTCCTGTTTTATTAGGCATTTCTTGTCTCCAAAATAAAATCATGAAAGAAATCAGATACTGTTGGGACAGAACTATATTAAACAATAGTTATCTTTGTTTAGTTGTTTAATATTAATATAGGTATCTTTGTCTTTTAAAAAAGATTTTATTTATTTATTTTTGCATAGAAGAACTGGGATGTAGGTCAGAGGTGGGGGGTTGTGAAAGGATTCAACAGAGACAGAGTGGGGAGCAGAAACAGGATTTACTGAAATACACTTCTTAAGGGGAGTAGCAAGCTAGAGGCAGGGAATCAAACTCAAGTTCCCCCTCCCCCCAGTGGGTCCTCTCCAGTGATAGCACTGAAATTTAACCCCTAGGCAACCAGGGAGGCCCTAAGTATCATAGTTTTCAAATGAAAATGATTAATATTTTAATTCTATTGTGAGATAGTGATAAAATTGAGCCATGCCGTCTCTGTAAAGGTCTTGCTGTTTTAAACTGCCCATCTTCTCTGATATCATATTATTTCATTGCCTCCTCTTTTTTTCTTTCTCCCTTATAGTCTGTTTCTTTTTTTTTTTTTTTTCTGTCTTTCTTCTTTTGCCATGCTGAATTTGGTAACACATTTTTGAAGACACTTAAGGAAGGATTGTTTCTGAAAATTTGCTACTGAATCAAAGTGACACACTTATATTTTAAACTTAAAAAGTGAAAAGTCTACAGATAGAATGTAATGATGAATTTTTATAAGCATAGAGCCGCATTCCAGAAGCTTTAGGAGATATTGTTATTTGAAAGAACCTTGTAATGAGTCTTATGGTAGAGCAAATATTAAGTGTTTGTTATATCAGGACAGTCCATCATCTCCACAATTTTGTGAGTATGGAGAAACCATATTGCTAAGAGGACAGTGGATCAAGGAACAAATCTGACCGTGAAACAGGGAAACATACCTGCTAAATGCAGAAATAACAAGGAGGAAGGAGAAATAAAGTGGAAAGTTCCAAATTTTTGCTCCTTTAATCTTTATAAATACTTTTGGAAAAATTATAGTCTTCAAATTTTTCTTCCCAAGTTTAAAGAACGCAGTTTAAAATATTGACATTTTAAAATTAAGTGGTTAAATTATTTTTAAAGCATATGCATTTAGAATCTTTTTATTATAATTGAGTGTCATCATTGTATATTTTAAAATACAAAATCATGTTCCTTATTAGCTGAAAATTGTATACCATTTCTTTTTCTCTTTTAATTCTTTTTTTTTGAAATTTACTGACCTTATAAGCTTTTATCCACGTAATGTACCTTAAAGTTTTTATTGACCCTCTTATAGCTTTAAACCTTAAAATAAAAAGAATCCCAAATCCATAATCCTTTTTAAGTTTATAAACTACATCTGAATTGAAGCTTTATTACTATAATTGTTACTACAGATTGGTCAAAACCGAAGTTATATAACAAATGTTGACAAATAATCATTAAATATAGAAGTTGCATTTATTGGAACTTATTTATTAATGAAATGGACTGATTTAAAAAATGTTTCAAATCAAATATTTCAGGTAAAATAGGATTTCAGATGTAAGATAAGTGCATGATTTAAATTTTTCATTTTTCTATATGTAAACATTGAAAAATATTTCTCATGTAAATAATTATATAGGATTAGAGAGTTTTTTTTTGTATCACTGAGTTTTAAAAACACTAGCAGTTTTATGCCAAAAATCAAATAATGATTGCTCATCAGTTTATGTTTCACAATCATCTGACAACTCAATTAGTTCTTCAATTTTGTTGAAAGGAAAATCTGACTTGCAAAAAGATTTGTTATTTTATCACTTGAGACTATCATGTTCTCATTTCTGGGAAACACCAAAGGTTTACCAAAGCTTCTCAAATACCCATTTGTTTTTCTTGTTACTCTTTCTCTTAGAGGTACCACATTGAACTTGATAAACTGAGAGTTGGGAAAATAATAATATTCCAAAGATCAATATACATCTCTGTAGATACAATTTCTTTAAAAAAATGTTTTATACATGCTTTAAATATTTTCATTAAAACTTTGGAACTGCAGATTTAGCTCATTAAATTTATAGGAAATGTTTACCCAAAAGCTGTGTGGAGGTTCCTCGGTCTACTAGAAATGGAACTACCATATGAACCAGCAATTTCACACCTAGGGAGCTACCCAAAGGACATCAAAACGTTAATTCAAAAGGGTACCTGCACTGCTATGTTTATTGCAATACTATTTATAGTAGGTAAGACTTGGAAACAATCCAAATGCCCCAAAACAGGTGACTGCATCAAAAAAATGTGCTATATATACACAATGGAATAGTATTCTGCAAACAAAAAAGATAAACTTTTTTTTTTAATGATAATGTCATTTAAAGCAGCATGGATGAGGCTAGAAGGGATCATGCTCAGTGAAATAAGTCAGAAGGAAAAAGAAAAATATCCAATGGTTTCACTTATAGGAAGAATGTAGGGAACCAAATAAAGGATCAGGGAAAAAATAATAATTGAAAAAACCCCACAACAACAAAAAATAGATATAGACAACTATATAACAGAGACATTCTGTGGAGGAAAGGGAGGGAGAGGGATCAGAACAGGGGTGGGAGGAGCCCAAGGGACTATGGTAATGGTGCAAAGGTGCGTTGGTGGTGAAAATTCTATGGGGACTACACCTGAGAAAAGAAAGCAAGCATTGTAAAAAAAAAAAAAAAAAAAAAAAGAAAGAAAAAATGAACAATGATATAAAATATTAAACAAAAATTAAAAAAAAAAAAAGGAAACCAAATCCATGACTCCTTCAACACATTCTCAGACAGATCAATTTTAGGAAAAAGTTGAGCATCTGGAAAATTCTTTCTTTTAAAAATATCTGATTCGGGCCTCTGGTGGCGCAGCGGTTGAGTGCTGGGTTGCGAAGCTGCTCACAGCCTCTGCAGCGCTGGTTTGATCCCCGGCCACCAGGCGAGGGTCCCATATGGCGGGACAGATCTCTTCTACCACCCGCTCCTCCCCTCAGCAGTGTATTTTGTCAGTCTGCCTGTTCTTTTCCCCACTCTGGCTCTAGTGAATTCTCTCACCCTCCCGCACTTCTTATGGTACCCAATGCTTGTATAAATAAATAAAACAAATCTTTAAAAACATCTGATTCTCTGAAATCAGTTGGAAGACTATTATAAAATCATAAAAGTCAGATGAATGAAGAAAAATAACAGATTAGATGTATTGATGATTATTTTTCACCCCTTTAACAGTAGGAGTTCAGTAATTGATGTGCATATTTATGATCTATATTGATCAACAACAGTTTAATCATGAGCATGAATTTTTGCCTTTAAAGGCATTTCAGATAAATTTCCATCCAAAATGAGTAAGCTAGATATTAACTTTTTGATACCAAATTCCTTGGAATTATTGTTTTTTTCAACTGGTTTTCATGATGAAATATTTAATAAATTGACACAAGAAAATCTTTAGGAACAGTTTTCTGGGCTATATAACCATGTTTGTAAAGAATTTGGAAAATTCTGAGTTAATACAAAAAATCTCATATAATGAAAATATAAAAGCTGAAAAATAAGCCAGTGCATATAATTGCTCATCACATACTATTTCAAAATTCTTACCTGTGGAGAGAAAGCAAGCACTAGGTCACCTAAAGAATGTAGAAATTGCTCATATTACAGATTGTGAATTAAGATTGTTTTGTTTTTCTAACAATGTAATATTATAGTATCACTCCTACATATACAATGTAATCACAGATTATATTTATGCTTTTGCTTTCTGTAAAATAGAACTGTCATGTCTCTATATTATATTATCTGTTCCTCCCTATGCACTTCTATTACAATGAGGAATAATCAAATAGAACCAATTAACTTATTTCATGTGCAATTAAAAATGGTGATATAAGAAATAGCAGAAAGGACTTTAGATATATCTCTTATACTACTGGTAGTGTCAGTGCTGATAGTACTGAAGGAAAGTTTGTGGTCTTAGTGGCAGTTACTGAGTAGACATGTGCATTGTCTTTCTTGGCTCTTAGAACAGAATATCAAACTTGAATCCCATCAGTTGTTTGATCCAGATTGATTAAGCAGCAGGTAAACTCAGATGATGTATGACTATGTATTATATATACTTAGCTTCACTAACCTTCAGTTTCTTCATCAGTAAAATGGAATGATTATAGTACTTACCACATAGGACTGTTGAGTCAAATGAATGATTGAATGCAGATTAAGCACATTGTGAAAACATGTAGCCTGAGGGAAAATATGGGCTAATATTAGATCAATTGAATAAAATATTTTCAGTTAATTCAAAGTAAGATCACCTCAAATTTGATAAATTTGATAATTTATCAATGATTTTTTTTCTTTTCTTTTTGTCATCAAATATAAGAATGCTTTCTTATTGTCTTGATATGTTCATCCTTCTATAACAAAAATACCATAGGTTGTTTGGCTTAATTAGCAGCAATTTATTTCTCACATTCCATAGACTGGGAAGTTCAGTACCAAGATGCTAGCATATTTGGTGTTTGGTGAGAATCTATTTCCTGGTTTTCATGTCTGGTAATCTTCTTGCTGTATCTTCAAATGGTGGAAAGGGTGAAGGAGATCTCTGGGGTCTCTTTTATAAGGGTGTGTAAATCCCATTATTATACCCAATAATCTGCAAAAGCCCCACTTTGTAATACTATCACATTCAAGGCTAGGATTTAAACACATGAATTTTGGGGGTGGGAGGAAACAACTGTTCAGTCTCTGGCATTCATTAAGTATATTAAAAGTATAGACTTTTTCATAATAATTGAATTATGCCACAGGTGCCATGATTATTTTTGGAACATTTTGGAGCTTGATTTTACTTATCATCTTTCTGTTTTCAAGTTGCTACCCATTGCAAGGTATGAAGGTGGATGGAGGTTTATGCAATATAGAAAAGATTGTTAATATAAATTTTCTTCATTATTGACTTTTAGAATAGGTCTAGGATACCTACTTATTGAATTCCCCCCTTCCAAATAAAAAGGTTTTTAGGCTCTTTTTGTTATTTCTTAAATGGTGTTAGTACCCACACTGACTATGAAAAGACCAATCCAAAGTCACATTTTCCCATTTTTTTCAAAGGATTATGTTAATTCCATATCCTAATGTTGGTGCTTTGTTACAGCTTAGAAGTTTCCTCAGGCAAGGTATGTATATTTTATGTCTATCTATCTATCAAATCTCTGTCTATCTATCTATGTATCTATCTATCATCAAATCTATCTGTCCATCTATCTATCTATCAATCATCAAATCTATCTTTCATCTATTTAATTATCTTTATTAGAAACACCAAAAGGGAGTTAAATTGTTTATCTTGGGTTAAAAATATTTTAATTAATTAATTAATTAATTTTTAAAAGGATTTATTTATTTATACAAGAACTGGGGTAAGCCAGAGGCCCAGGAGGGTGAGACAATTCACCAGAGACAGAGCAGGGAGCAGAACAGGTAGACAGACCGAATACATTGCTGCGGGGAGCAGTGGGCAAGGCAGGAGAGGTCTGCCGTGCCATGTGGTAATCTCCCTGGCAGGCCAAAAATTGAACCCAAGCTGCAGAGTCTGCGGACATCTTCACAGTGAGGTGCTCAACATTCTGCGCCACCAGGAGGCCCATTAAAAATATTTTAAAGTATACATTTCATTCTCAAATTATAATACAGTCCTTGAGAGTGAGATTTTTGGAAACCACTGCTTTGGGTAAATGGATTTAGAAGCTGGGGAGAGGATAAACCCTACTATTACTGATGTATACTATTTACATAATATTTCGATCCTACTAAGTTGATCTCCATTATGGGCACACGATTCTACAGTCATCAATTAGAAAATAATTTCATTGACTTTACCCCAAGTGAGATTTCATTACCATTTGGCTAATTGGTCAGATGTGAAGGCTCCTTTTTCTTAAAACCATGTTTTATATATGGTGGCAGAGGAAAACACATTAGTGTTTCTGAGATTAGAGCACAAAAAACAGAACTAAAGATGGTTCTGAGAACATATAAGAAAGAGAATGAGAGCACATCCCATAAGGCCTCTGACACTGAGTGCAGGCCATGCCTGTGTCTGGGCTACCCTTTCCTTTCCAGGTCAACGCCAGTCATTGTTTCGAAGGACACACCAGGGGACCTTGTCTATCACTTCTTTAACTGGATCAGAGTTTGTGATTTATCTGATGGACTGTCTGCTCACTCTTCACTGGGCCCAATAAATATAGTAAATATAATTAGTGAGGGAAATTGCTGAGGAAAGAAACACAATTACCATGTAGCATTGGTTGGGAATTTCAGGAGTAATAAGGCAGAGTTTAGAGTAAGAATTTGTGATATATTGAGTAGCTCTATCAGATTGTGGAATTCATTTACTAAGGAGGTTAGCTTCCAGTTTTCTGCCCAAAAAAACAGTCCAAATTAGTTCGATTATTTTAGTAATTACTGTTTAACATGTGCTAAGTGCCCACCTTGTGTTGGTTTCTTCACATGATATCAGAATGCATCGTAGAAGGAACTAAACTTGCTATTAGATTTAATTAATCTCTCAAGTTAATTGCCAATATGGGCCATATTTCTAACGTGAGTAAAATTGAAGTATGAGAAAAGATAATGTCCTCTTCCATTAAGCTGTCCATGTTAGATTTACAAGGTGACAGTGAGGCCCATTTAGGCTTAGTTTTGATAGCTTTCATTACTGACAGCAGAGAGTAAGTGTTGATCTGTCCTTTCTTTATTAAATTCAACAAAATTGCCGTGGCACAAGCACAACCAACTCTATCAGGGAGGCTTCAAAGACCTTTTTGTAGTTCAATGCTAGACTTGTCACATTCTCCTCTCCCCCATCTCCCCAACTCCCTCCTCTCCCCAACAGTTCTAGACTGCCTTTGGTTTCCGCCAGAGAATTGCAGTGCATGGCACTGCCTGACACCCGCCAAGAAGGGCAGCACCCTTGCTAACTATAGCCTTCCCAGAGTAGGAATCAGTGATTTCTGTCAACAGGGTGAGTTTGCAGATCTTAGGAATTGCCCTTTACATGGTTATATAATTGACATGTGATTCCTTTCCCTAAACTTATACTTGTCAAGCATTTTGGATAGGGATTTTGAAAATAACTGAGATTTTGTTGATTACCTGCCAAAACTGGAAGAGCATTTGTGCATCTATGTTTTCTTCATTGTTTGCATCTGTCTATGGAGTCTTAGGTTGGGTTCCCAGAAGCAAAGCTTGAGATGGGGATTTGTGTATAGGTGATTTATTAAGGGAGAGCTCTTGGGAAAAACAGGAAAGGAAATGAGGGAATTAGAATAGGGAAGGGGAAGAAGTTACTCAAAGGTGTGGTTTCTGATGAAATTTGCCTGATCACAGTGGAGTGCTGGAGCATGGTCATTCTGCAGTTAGTCCCACATGAGGCAAGGGAGCAATTTTTTGGTATCTCCCCTTTAGATTAGTCAGTCTTCAGCTTTAGCGACTAGGCCAGGAGTGAGTATCTCTCTATATATCCACTGGGTGAGATGGCTCTGGTTACCCATGGGAGGTCTTTTGGAGAAGACTGGTAGCAATGTCTGCAGGGACTGGAAAAAGGGATGTTACAGGGTTCTAGGGGGGCTGTTAACAACCTATGCTAAGTGTAGGGAAAGCGTTTGGTAGTGGGATAGGACATCTGCATGTGCAATAGAACACAAGTTTCCTTTAAGTTACAAAATTCTGTAGCAGAATCAGAATGCATTGTAACTCTTGACTGCTAATTTCGTGCTATGATTTAGTATTTGAAGTATTTGATAAGAGACCAAGAATTGATAGAAGGATGAAAATCAAATACATTTTCCAGCTTTCTAGAAAATGAAGTTACAGTTCTCAAATTCTCCTGAGAAAAAAGAATATGACATTTCTTAACCCCACTGAACCTAATTAATCTCTTACCCCTTCACAGATTTTTAGTATTATGTAAATGCCTGTAAAGATAATTAAAGATGACAGGTGAAAAACGATCATACTTTCATGCTAAAGACGAAGTGAGGTATGCAAAGTGTCTGGGTACTACAAAATACAGGCTCTTGTTACATCAAATGACAGGGCCTAACTTTGTGATGTAAACACATTATTGCAAATGTCAGTGCACAGAGAATTGTTTAGACAGACTGCAAAGATGATTACTAAAGAAATAGCAAAAGCAATAAAATATAGAACAACAACCTTTCATGACTAAGTTATAATTCAAACTTGTTATCACTATGGATGAACCATTTCATAGAGAAACCTAATTTTTCTATGATAGGCTTTTAAAAATCAGACAGCAAGATAAAAGGAAGCAACATTTAATATTAAAATATTAAGTGCGTTGGTAAATCATAAAACTTTGTATTTCAAACTGTACAGGATATATTTAGAGGTTCTTATTTCTCCCCTTTTCCTTCTTTGTTATCAAAAATACCACTATCTTAATATAATAAATTAAATTATGAAACATTCTATTGTGTAGATTTCTGAATTTAACCATGTATATATTTAGATAACTAGAAATTTTAAAGAGAGTGAAGTAAAAACACTTTATTCACTCTAGTATTTCATTTATTTTTACTAAAGTTTCAAGTTTACTAAATTATTCCTGAAATATCTAATCTAAAGAGAAATGTACTGTATATTTTATTTAAAAGGGTAATACATTTCTGAATGAAATGAGTTGAAAGAAACTAGTTTTTTTTTTTTAAAGATTTATTTTTTTTTATACAAGAACTGGGATACAGGTCAGATGCGCAGGAGGGTGAGAGGACAGAGCGGGGAACAGAACAGACAGACTGATGAAACACTGTTGAGGGAAGAGTGGGCAAGAGAGGAGAGGCCTGCCCCGCCATTTGGGACCCAGGATCGAACCGGCGCTGCAGAGGCTGCATACAGCTTCACAGTGCGGCATTCAACCTCCTGCGCCACCGGGGAGGCCCGGTTTTGTTTTTTTTTTTTTTTTCTCTTTTATCAATTGGTCTATCATTGTGCCTTCTTTTGATTTTTTTTTTCATGTAATTTTTTTTCTCAGAAAGGAAATTTTATTCTCAAAGTTGACTATGGCCCATTATGTACATCTAAAGTATCAGGTGTCACCTCTAAAATATTTATAGACTTGGGTTGATGAAAACTTTTTAATTTCATGAGGAATTTTGTTGTTTAGCATTTATTATGGTCACTGATGATATTATTTTAATGGTCAAATAATTTTTAAAATACTTTTGTTCATTGTTTGGTGAAATGATAAAAGAAAAAGAGTATACCTAAAGTAGCACCTGTGGTTTCCTTCTCATACTTTTGGAATTTGAGACTAATTCCTCATAGGGAAGCAGAATCCATAATACAAGGAGGTTTAACACTAAATTATATCAATCCTACTCTTTTTTGAAAAAGCAGTTTTACAAATGTTCTTTGTCATCAGAATATTTTCCTTTGTTTTCTAATGTGAATTCAGGCAAATGTTTTTTACAAAGTTTTATTGTTAGCAGAGCGGTAACTTCTCTTGATGTCCCCTACTTTTTTTGCCCATGAGTATCTTGTTCTTTTGCCTTCCTTGCCAGCTCTTCCTTCTACACCTTCAGATTTTGAACTATGTACATGAGTAGAGTAGGTATGGGCATGTCTGATAAGGAGAGGGACTGTTCCTACTTCTAGGTCCTGTACTTCAAGGAAGATTTACTAAGAACACACAGATGGTCAAAGCAACCTCCAGAACAATGTTAAATGGCTAACTTGACTTTGTGTTTCAGACTCTGTTCCAAGGTATTCGAAACATATTCTGTCATCTCTTCCTTATATCAACTCTAGACAACAAACGCATTATTACTGCCCTTCATACACTGAGAAACTGAAATTCAGAGAGGTCAAGCCACTGCAGCATATACCCTGTTCTGAGAAAGCTTCTTGTGACTTGAGGAAAACCAGTATTAAAAAATAGCCATCGTTGTTAACAAATAGCCGTCTTTATTAACAATTTCTAGTCTTTGGCTATATATTGATAGCCTATTTAAGGAGTCGTAGGTGTCAGTTGTAGAAGTTCTTCAGCCCTTTGTTAAGATAAGGTGTTCATTATCTTCAGTCATCATCATCATCGCCACCCTCCCCCTCCTCATTAGATCTACCAGTTATTGTGTCTCTAAAGGATATTTTACCTTTAGAATATTTGTCTTCTAATTATTCTCAATTTGATTAAAATTTTTTTCTGATGTAGTTAGGTAGCCCTTCTACAACTTTGCACATAAAATAGAAGAGATATCATGGGTTTAGGAGTGTGACAGGTCAGAGTTCCTAATTATAATATAAGCAAGTTGGGTAATGTATCTGAGCTTCTGTTTCTCAATTTATCTCATGAGCTAAATAATTTCTATCTTGTAGTTTTTATAGAGAATTGAATGAGATGGCATATATATCAAGCACTATACTGCAAACACAATAGCCACTCTGGAAATAATAGCATCCCTACTTATGTGAAGTCAAAATGACATAGATAATTGCTAAATTGAAAATTATAATAATAAAAACCTTATATATTTAATAACTTACATATCTCATTCACGTACTATGTTTGAGGTCATGTTTCAGTGGATAATGTCATTTAATTTTCAAAGCAACTCTGCTCTACACAATCATTAGCTACGAATTTTCTGAATAGTAGGAATCAGGGATTTTATTCTTTTCCATCTGCTGATCTATAGGGCATCATCAATGAATTTTTAAAAATAGTCCCTTTTTTAAACTCTCCTCAAAATTTCATAATTTGAATAGGCCACCTGTGTCCT
Source organism: Talpa occidentalis (assembly GCF_014898055.3). NCBI lineage: Eukaryota > Metazoa > Chordata > Mammalia > Eulipotyphla > Talpidae > Talpa > Talpa occidentalis. Next base: position 43,515,354 of record NW_023600993.1, on the reverse strand, counting down.
GCTGGAATCCTGATTAATAGAGCATAAGAAAGTAAAGAACTGTTTTGGAAACTGCATGTACATATAAGTCACGTTCTTTATTTGAGATGGCTTAAGTGAATGCTGGTGGAGTTGCTTAGAGAGCTGAAGACACTTAAGTCTCTTGCCATTACCACTATTAAATTCTATTTTCATTTGTCTCAACTGGTGTTAGGAATTATTTTTCACCATTGATATATTCTGTGCTCTTGTTCTCTCATTTGCAGACAATTCGTTTGGCCCCAATATTAGATTTTGCATTCCTTTAGCATAGAGACTTTTTAATACACCTTTGTGCTCTCAGCACATGTACACCACTGTACTTTGTAGGCACTCAGTGTAGCCATTATTTAATGATCCATTGCCTACATGTAAGGATGAGCATGAACTGAAGTACACAAGCACATTGATAGAACACATTTTGCTTTTTTTGTTAGTTTCGGTAAAAACCCCAAACAATATATTGTTGATGTCTTATATCTATAAATATTATATACATGGACTTGTCTGACTATATTTCTTTTCTTTAGCATTTGCTATTGGTGGAGAATTGGATAGATGCCTGGAAGACATAGGCAATTATAATATTTCAGTAGTAAATGCTGATCTGGTTACAATTTGAAATAGCACAGAGCATATATTTTTCCCCTTATGAATTTTTTGCTTATTAAAATTTGTTCCCAAATGTTCTCAATTACTAGATATTGATGTTTTTTTTTTTCTTTAAATTTGAAAGCCTGATTGCAGACATTCTGGTAATAGTTTTTTTACCTTTTAATTAATGATAAGCAGTGGAGAAATGAGTATTAGAGCAGTCCCAATTTTGACTTTTAAGTGGCATAAATATAGTGTGGTAGTGAAATGCATATTATAATTGAATATTAGTATTATCAGGACTTTAAAAATGAAGGCTTTTCATGATTTTGACAGACTTAAATAGTAGAGGATAAAAATTGGTAGTGTTTGTTCAATTCAGTGACTGTGTTTATAAAGTTTAGTTTATAAAGGAATAAGCATCTGGCCAACTTTTATTTATGTATTATTTTTATTAATTTGTTAGTAATTTATATATATAAAGTTATATATATATTTATATATATGTATATATAAAACTGTGGGGATACATTTCCACATCTCCATATCTGCACTTCCTTTACTCACCCTCTCCCCAATCGCCATGCCAGTGAACTATCTCCTTTCTTCCCATTCCCTCCTCTCTCTCACTCACTCCTTCTGGTAATCAGTATATATTTTAGAGTCCAAAAATTATGAGTATGAGTATTTTATGTATTTGGAAATTAATCCCATGCCAAATGTATGATGTGCAAATATCTTCTCCCAGTCTGGAGGTTACCTTTTTGTTTCTGTGATAGTTCTTCCGAGGTACAAAATCTGTTTAGTTTGATATAGTCTTATTTTTTTATTTTTCTTTTGTTTCCCTTGCCAGTGGTATTGCATCCCCAATATATCTCTGTGATTTATGTCTAGTAGTATGTCCCCGAAGATTTCTTTTAAGTATTTTAGTGTTTCAGTTCCTTAACCCATTTTGAATTAATTTTTCCGTGCACAGAATTATGTCATATGTATCCAGTTTGTTTCTTTTTTTTTGGCATGCAGCTATGTTTCACATCACCATTAGTTAGAGAGGTTTTACTTTTTCCATTGTGTAGTCATGGCACCTTTGTCAAAGATTAAATGTCCATAATTGTGTGTATTTATTTCTGGACCCTTTATTCTATTCCACTGGTTTGTGTTTCTGCTTTTGTTTCCAATATCATACTGTTTTGATTACTGTTCTGTGAGTGTAGTTTGAAGGTTAGAGAGTGTGATAACTCAATTTTTCTTATTTTCTCTCAAGATAGATTTGGCTTTTTCAGGACCTTTTGTGGTTCCATACAAATTTTATAGTTGTTCTATTTCCTAGGGAAAAAAAAAAAATAGGAATTGTGTTGAACCTAACTACTTTATAATTTTTTATTTATTTTTGCTCTAATTCTTATTATCTCTTTCCTTCTACTGATATTTGTATACATGTGTTCTTTTTATTTCCTTTAGTTGTAAAATTAGATTGTGTATTTGATATTTTACTTATTTTTTGATGTAGGCCTGTTTTGCTATGCACTTCCCTCATAATACTACTCTTAGAACATGTCATATTCTCTGCTAACTTGTCTCTCCATTTTTGTTAGACTCAAGATAATTTTTAACTTCTCCTTTGATTTCGTCATTGACCCAGGAGTTATTCATAATTATTTGTTTATCCTCCACATGTTTTATTTTATTCTGGTATTTTTTATCATTAATTTCTAGTTTTATGTTATTGCAATCAGATGCTAATCTCTATTTTCATGTATGTTTTGAGACATGTTTTGCATCTCAGATTGTGAGCTACCCTTGAGAATGTTCAGTGTTGATATGTGAAGAATGTGTATTAATTTATTTTGGGTTGAAAAGCTCTGTAAATGTGTATTAAGTCCATCAGGTCCAACACTTAAGGCCTTTATTTCCTTTTTATCTTTCTGGATGATTTATCCCTTTGTGTAAGTGATGTGTTGAGCTTCTCAATATTAATGTTTTGTCAATGTGTTGCTTTAGGTTTGTTAATAGTTGTTTTATATAATTTGGTACCCCTGTGGTAGGTGCATAAATATTAATAACAATTATATCTTCTTGATGAATTGTTCTCTTGATCATTATATATTTCCCATCTTTGTCCTTGATTACTTTTTCTAGTTGAATGTCTAATTTACCAGATAATGAGAATAGCAGTTCCTATTTTTCTCTCTGTGTTGTTGGCCTGAGGTACTTTGCTCCAGTCTTTCACTTTAAGTTTGTGTTTATCCTTAGATTTTAAATGAGTTTCTTGCAAGCATTGTGTAGATTGATTGTTACTTTGTCATTTTCTGCCTTTTATTTGGTGAGCTTGTGACTAAATGGCAAGGAAATCAAAAGCAAAAATAAACAAATGGAACTATAGCACACCAAATAGCTTCTGTATAGTGAAATAAACTATCATTAAAATAAAAAGAGACCCTACTAAATGGGAAAAATATTTGTATATCATACATCTAATAAGGGCCTAATATCCAAGATCTCAAATAACTCATACAACTCAACAAAAAGAAACCAAAGAATTCAATCAAAAAAGGGGCAGAAGCCACTTCATAGTTACCCTCCAAAAAAGTGCCATGGCACTTAAATAAATAGGCACATGAAAAAATGTTCAGTATTGCTTATCATCAAGGAAATACAAATCAAAACCACAATGGAATACTTCCTGACTCTTGTGAGAATGGCCCACGTCAAAAAGGCGAGAGGCAACAAATGTTGGTGAGGGTGTGTATGGAAAGGAACCCTATACACTGTTGATGGACTGTAGCTTGGTCCATCCCCAGTGGAAAGCAGTATGAAAGTTCCTCAAAATATTAAAAATATATCTACTATATGACCCAGCAGCTCCACTCCTAGGTATCCACTTGAAGAATACAAAATCAGGAAATCAAAGGCATAAAAGCATTTCTATGTTCATTGTAGCCTATTTACAATCGCTAAGTTATGGAAACAACCTAAGTGTCTAACAACAGAACAGTGAATTAAGATGATGTGATTTTACATATGTATACATATATACATGATTGATTACTGCTCAACTATAAAAGAGACATGAATTCTTGCCATTTGCAAAAACATATATGGAACTGGAGGGGATTATGGTAAATGAAATGTCAAAAGGAAAAAGACAATACAGGATGATTTTACTCATATGTGGAATATAGAGAAATAAAGCAAAGAAACTGATAAAACTAAACCAAAACAAACCCTAGAAATAGGACTTCAGAACTGAGGCTACTAGAAGGGGATGAGGGTGGAAATAAAGTGTTAAAGGAAACCCCATGGTCTATAGTAAAGGACTATGGGTACTTTGGTGATGGGTGTGGTGTAGTGACATATATCTGAGGAGGTGTGAACTTATTCCCTTAAGTCACTTATAGTGGTGTAAACAAATATTACCTCAAAACAAAATTGGTGAGTTTAGACCATTCATATCTATGGTGATTATTGAAGTATGAGGCTTATTTACTCTCATTCCTTCCTTTGCTTTTCAATTGTTTTATCTTTTTGTTGTTCTTTTTACCATTTCCTTCTCTTTGCCTTTTCATTTGGATGGCTTTCCCTGATTTTTCTGTCAGTTTCTTAATTATTTCTTTTATGTCTATTCTAGATTTTTGCTCTTTGGTTTTCATGAGGGTTATATCAAACTTACAATGTCTAAAAACGTTCTTTATGAACTGATATCTACTTGTTGTCATTAACTCTACAGGTTGTAACCTTTTATTTCTCCCCTTTAGTATTTCATTGTTGTCTCATATTATTCTTGTTTATACTTCTGTTTTCCTATTATCACTTTGTGCAAGCTTTTATGTTTTGTTTTTTTCTTTTCTTATAGAACTCCCTTCAACATTTTTTGTGGGGAAGGATTGGTGGTAGTAAACTCCACTTGGTTTTTGCTTGGGAAAGCCTTTATTGCATCTTCATCTTTGAATATTTTTGTTGGATAGTGTATCTGGCCAACAGTTTTTGTCTTTTAGGAATGTAAACTCTACATTTTATTCTCTATTAGTCTGGAGCATAACTATGATAAATCTGACAGGAGCCTTATCATAGTGCCTTTTATGTTATATTCTTTTATTCCTATCAGCCTTTAATATTTTTTCTTTAACTTTGACTTTTGATAATGTAACAATGGTGTGTGTTGGTGAAGGTTGTTCTTTCTGATTTATTTTATTTTTTTCCCTTTGTTTGAATAGTTTTCTGTATTATTTTGTTTGAATAATTCTTTTTACTCTTCTCTCTCTCCACTTTCTAGAATGCACATCCTTATATTTCCTCTACTAATTGAGTGTGATATTTCTTATATTTTTCATTTTCCCCCAAATCTTCTTTCTCTTCTTTCATTCAAGGGAGTTGACATTCGTGTCTTCTATTTCTGAAATTCTCCCTTCTACCAGGTTAATAATCATATTAAACATATATGTATAAATTTTTCTTTGCAGATCACTAATGGTTATCAGAATACTTACATACATGTAACTGGTATGGGTTGCCTGAAAAACACACATTGTGTAGACTGACATGATTCATCCTGGTAGAATTTATATGCAATAAATTATTTATATAAAAATCTAAGGCTTTTAGCCATGTTTTGGGCATATATCTATGTATCTTTATCAGTATACTACTGTATATCTATCACTGAAAAATACCACACACATTTAGAATCAGTTTTGTTTGTTAAGGAAGAATATAGCAAGTATGATTTCAGCAGCATTCCTCATGTACCACCTGGAGAGAATGATGACAACAGAGGTGAAAAAGAGCCAAGAAAGATCTGAAAGACAACCCAGGAAATTAATTTAGTTTTGCTATGCCATTGAGGGGATTCCAAAGTGTTTTCCTTCAAATTGTAAGATGGATTGCATGCCAACTTTTCATTCTCCTAGTTAAGACTTTGAAAACAAATAGGATACCATCTAGTATGCTTTTTTTGCATCATCTCATTTAAAAAATAGCAATAATGGCATTATAGTTGTATAAGAAACAGATCTTTTTAAAATGGAAAATTCCACTTAGGGAAATACAGTAGAAAACCTAACAAATGGTTCTTGAGACTCTGCATTTCTCCCCAGTTTTTGAAATCTAGAACCTGAGACCCACAGCTTAAAATCCTTTTAGATTTCTTGGGACCATCTGTTTTTTATGACGATCTGTTACCAAACACAGCTGGTTTTGTAGATTATTGTTTCAGAAAGTTTACTCAAGTCTACAATCCCATCTTCTGCAGTTGCTGTTAATATTTAGTTCTTGCCTGCTAAGTTTCTGATTCCCGGCACTTTGTTCTCCACGTGACACTCTTGTCTGAGTTTCTTTGCTTAATTTGGACATTCATAACAAAACATGGTAGTGGCAGTGCCATTATCTTTAAACTTTTTTCTTAGCCACCTGCTGATTGCAGTGTGCAAACAGTAGTTTGCACATTACTCAGTTATATACACCTCCCACCAAGAACTGGTTACTTTTTCACATATCACCTGATTTATTTCCCACAGTGCCTCTAAATTAACTACATGAAGATCCCTTAGGCATTCTAAACTCACTCCACTGTTCATTAATATAGAATTTTCTTTACCTGAATTATGGTGAACTATAGAAGAAACCTAAATATGTCCACTGCATCTTAAAAAGTTATAAAGATATTATATATTTGATGGTATTCAGTAAATGTGTACCTAACGATACAAGTAAATTGAATTTTTGTAAGCATAATAGAAATATAAATGCATTAGGAAAACTGACTATTCCTATAGACAGCATTTTCTTATAGGTGAGTGATAAACCATTAATTCATATTTTAGTCAGACTTTTTACTCTATCAGTGTCTTGAAAAAAATTATTTGCATGTGAGCCAGGTCCAGTCTCATTCCTTTCTGAGCTATAGCATGTTTCAAATGTGCTAACCTAGAAGGTAGAGAGGGATTAATAAAAGTAGTCTTAATAAAATTAAGAACATATGTTTCTCAGAGAGCTTACTGACTACCTACTTATTGAAAACACTCTCCAAGAAAATAATTTAATATTGAGAAATGTTTAATGAGAAAATACATCCTAACACTTTTTAACCTAACAGTTTATTTAAAGTCCATATGAATGCCCAAATGTTTACTTGAAATAGTTTCCTGATACCCTTCCTGATAGCATGTGAATTAAAAAAAAAAAAAAAACTGTTCCTCTTCAAAAAATGTCTTTTATTTATCCAGAGTATGTCTTTAGAAAATGATGGCTTGTCTTTTGGGTTAGTGTTTCTTTCTATAGTGTCAGTCCTTTATGGTCTTGTCATGGGTATTAAAATTATGGAACCAGGAGCTGATCTTGAAAGTTGACTTGTTAAATATGTAAATATTTTATGGTGGAGTATGTCCCTTAATCCTTTTTAACTTTGGTTTCTTAATCTGCAAAATGGGTAAAGTAATGTTTTTGTCATAGAGGTTATATGAGTTTTAATTCAGCTGAGAGTTTTTTGTGGTTTTACAGTAATAATCAGATATGGGCTATTATTTCTGACCTTCAAGTTATTTTGTTTGAAAATATGATCATAGTAATAATATTCATTTTCCTGATTCTTCCCAGGTTTTGAAAACCTTCCACAAATTCCTCTTTGGCGATTCATAGTTGCTGTTCCAAGAAAGCAGGGTAGGTTGTTTTGTTTTTAATGCTTTTTTTTTTTTAAGACTAGAAAATTGAAAGCTGAGGGTCAGCAGAGTTAACCAACTGATTCTAGCTCATATATTTAATAAATAGAAGACCCAGAGCTAAAAAGAGTTTCTCTAATCGCTAGTCTTTTCTAGCAGAGTAAAAAACTCAGGTACTCTAGTGTAAGGACAAAGCAGGTAACAGAAATGAGTAAATGAGTAATGTGTGAACCTATCACGAGTGGTAGGAACTTGGTGAACTAGGTGTGAAAAACTAGGATGTACATTGTCCTCTCTAGGCTTGATTAGATGATGGCAAAGGGGATTTCTGGTCTTGTTAGCTGAGGTCTGCTGTGTTTTTTTTTAGAAGGCAGAAATTTATATTTTTGAGTAAAAATATTGATATTTTTCTTCTGGAGGTATCAGAGGAGAATTTTCTTCATGTGGCTGAACCATACCCCTACCCAGAAACATCTAGTCTCTTATCACTGGATACGTCCACCTATTAAAAAATTAGGTTTTGTCATGAACCATTTTCAGATGCTATTTTAATATTTGAGTGGCTTTTGATGTTAGTATTTGTCTTAAATCTCCTATTTTTCAAATTTTGGATTATGTGATTGTTTCATAAATTTCTGTGATGATTGTAATGTTCACTTTGAGCTTACCAATTAATGACTCCTTAGGGGAGACCTCTTGCAACTAGAAGTTGTTTTCTAAACTAATAGGATGGACTGTTTCTTGACTTCACCAACCAAACTTGGGAGAAACATCTTTAAGGAAAAAAATAGTTACTCAAGTTTTTAGCTTTTGTATAAGAAACTACTTCTTTAAATATTAGACTGTTGGGATATGTTTAGATATGATTCCTTCAACTGTTCTAGTCTTATGATACCTAGAATCAGAACCTAGATTATGCCTGCCCATAAGCCTACTTCTTTAACCAGTTATTGGTTGTCTACCAAGAACAGTGCTTTCTGCCTCTGTGTAAAAGCCCTATTGTGTTTATTTCTCTTTGATTTTTATTATTTTTTTAAAAGATTTATTTATTTATTTATACTTTATTTATACAAGCACTGGGTACAGTCAGAAGCGCGGGAGGGTGAGAATTCACCAGAGTCAGAGCAGAGAGCAGAGCAGGCAGACTGATGAAGTTCACTGCTGAGGGGAGCAGTGGGCGGCAGGTGAGGTCTGCGCACCATGTGGGACCCTCACCCGGTGGCCTGGGATCGAACCAGCACTGCAGAGGCTGCGGGCAACTTCCCAAGACAGCGCTCAACCGCTGCGCCACTGGGGAGGCCCTCTCTTTGATTTTTAAAAATGAGAATTTGTCCTTGATTGTCCCAGAGTACTTTTGCTATGAAGCTGAATATTTGTGAACAGGGTATGTTTGTGTGTAGTTCCATGCATGGTGCCAATGTGACCTCAGTTACATTTTAACTTTTTAAAAACTATTAAGTTGGAGGATCTTGTCAGAAAAAATAAATATGTGCATAATTTCTTTACTAGACCAATGCTGGCGGCTTGTCCTTTTACCTGTACACAGGATGCATGTAAGGTAGCATTGCATTCATGATGTTTACTGGAGAAGGTGCATTATTCCAGAATTATAGTGGCAGATATCAAGATAGCTCCCAGGGTGTTAATGAACAAAGTGATTTGGGGAAATGAAAAATTGAATTTCTTTGTCTTTGCAGATTACATGTAATACAGTAATGCAATATTACATTATATCTAGTCCCTTTCTTAGGAAAGAACTTATAGTTTTCTACTTTCTGAGAAGAATTGTGACCTGTGATTTTATTAATAATGTTTTTGTTTTAGAATAATTATTAATAAAATTTTAAATTTTCTTTAAAGTTAAAAAATGTAATAAAAATTGACAATTTCTACAAAGAAGCAAAGAAATTACTAACAGGTAGTGCTAGCATTTTATTATCCACTGTTGCAAGCTCTGGCAGTCTCCCTGGTTATGAATCCATTTGATGCCGAGTGAAGGACATTGTGAAGTACTTGAGGGCAGGGTGTTATGCCATGATTGTTGTCATCTCTCTCAAGCCCAGCAAGGAGCCTGATAGTACACACTGTACTAGCACTGTTTGAAAGGACAAATAAAGAATGGCAAAAACAGACCAAAGGGTTTCCACAAAATGCATCTTGAGACCTGATTCAGCAACTTAGGTCAGTGTTGTGTCATCTGTTCTACTCCAAAAGACTGAGAAGGACATTACGAATATTGAGGCAGTTAATTTCTAATTGTTTTTCAAATGGAAATTTAGGGAGAAGTAAAATTAGGGTGAAGTTGTAATCTTTTCCTTGAATTACTGAAAAATATTAATCACACTTCTTACAAGCATTTGCCAAAATTTTAATTCAGTTACTTTTCAGTGATTTTGGTACCTGAATGCTTATAACTTTTAGGCATAGTGGTGTTTGAAAATCATAACTTTTTTCAAGGAAACCACAATTCAAATGATCTCATTTGTAAGTATGAATTAATGTAGTCTTAAAACATTTCAAGAGATCTCTATTTATTATAAAAGATGAAAAAATGCTACACGGCAATTTAGTTGATGTTGATTGTATGTATGTAGGTATGTAATCGTGGATGCAAGCACATAAATCTTAAATGTTTGGAAATACTTTACCTACTATATTGTGGAGACCAGGATTTTTTATGACCATGACCCCTTATTTTTCTTTAAATAATAAAACACAAGCTATGATACTTAAATTGAGTCCTCACAGCAACAACAAAGAAAAACTGCTGCTCAGAACAAAATCATAAATGTGGGTGACAAGCTCTTTGATTGTCTCTCTTTATTTGACTGGTTTCAATAGGTCAAGATCTAGTTTAATGTAATATATTATTTTCTTCTTAAAACCTATAGTCACTCCCATTTTAATTGAGAAGAATAAAAGAGAAGCACATACACAGAAACCTATCTAACAGGTTTACATCCAGATTTTGGATGACTTGTAAAGTAAAACAAAATAACTTACCTATAACCATCCCACCACACCTTGACTTTAAGTTCCGCTTCACAATTAAGTAACTTGCCAATTTTGGATTAGCAATAAACAGCAACTCAAGATCTGGAGGGCTTATAAGCAAGTCAGAAGTGGTGCTTAGAATGATTACATTCCTAAGCCCACAATTATCACAGCTCAGAACTAATTTTTATGCCTTAAATAAAACCAAAAGAATCTACACAGAGCACTTCATTTTCTGGGAAGGTTAAATTAAAATTAAAATGTTCATTGGAAAGTCATCCTCTTTAAAATGCATTTTCTAAGAACCACTTGCTTGATAAATGAGTAGCTTCTTTAATTTTTCAGATATAATTCTCTTTACTTCTTACAATAGATTATGTGAGGCCACTGTATTTTTTTTTGAAGTTTGAGATTTTTAAAAATTATTTTGCAAGTCAGTTCTTCAGAGTTCACAGATTATATACATTTACACAATAAGTTATTTACCCACATGAAATGGGTAAATAAAGTATAAAGTGCCTGAAATGGAAACAGACAGTATTCCAGAGAGACCTAAAGTAGGCAGTGAATAATAGCCAGAATAGCACCTTGGGCTATATGTCATCTCTCTGCTGCAGAATCCAAGTGCTTTTGCAGAGCTCTTTGAAACATTCTACATAACACCAAGTTAGGGTATAGAAGAAAGAGAAAGAGAACGCTGAGATAGCTGTAGCTGTGGCAGACAACTGTGTTCTTGCTACATGAAGAGCCAAGTGGAGGGAGAGGTAAATCTCCCTCTCCAACTTTGGCAGCTCAAATGTTTTGGGATTGCTGGTTGTTTCACTTGAGATCTCCACTAACTTCCATGTGATCAGACCTAAGAAGTTATCTGGTTGATCTTCTATGTGACATACATATTAAACTAATTTCTCATGGACTCTATGTTGAATAAGTGCCTTTCAAAATTCCTAATGTTTAAAAATCCGAATTTCTAGATTCTCTTTAAAAATTGGGAACTCTGGCAACATTGTTCCATTAATAATAATACTTCATAGAAGTAATAGACTGGAGCTGAACTGAACTATCTCTTTTAGATGGCAGATATGCTCTGCACTTGGCCAAACACATACCTCCAAACCTGGTTTCACTAATTTTCTTACCTGTTTCAATCCACAGTACTTCTGGTACTTCTAAGTTTTTAATTCCTTTCTGTGTTACCTTCCTGGGGTATTTCATCTACTTGTTTCTCTATTGGTCTGCTGGCTTAGATTCCCAATTCCTTAAAGAACATTTCTATCTCAGTGCTCTCCAGCTCCTGCTTCAACATATCCAATGCCAATATTTTTTTTCTTTCACTCTGTGCTCAATGAAATTTTAAGCTATAATCTGTAATTTTCTAAAAAGTGATTATTTGCTTTTCTCTTTTTTATAAATGATGACCCTGGGGCTAGGGGCAAAATTCAAATTTTAGATGGTTTGGTTTCAGCATTCATATTCAGTTTCACAGCTGTTTCAGGAGGATGAGAGATGATGCTTAGACTTTTTCTTTTATATCTTTTTGTACTATGTTTGGGAAAGTGTATACAAAATGAGATATAATATACTTGGTGATTGCATTGCTGTCTCTTTCCCTAAATTCTTTATACTTTAAGACATACCAGGCATGTCTGTATATACTGCTAGGATGATAATTCCCCATTTTCACAAGGAGAGAATCAGAGCTCTGATAGTAATTCAGAAAGGTGTAGATCAGTGCTGTCCAAATTAGATACAATATGAGTCACATATGTCATAGGGAAAAAATCATGTTAAAAAAGAAGGAAGTTGGACTAAATTTAATAACAGATTTTTTATGGGGACTACACCTGAGGGGGAAAGCAAACATTGTTTAAAAATGAACAATGAGGTGGCGCAGCGGTTGAACGCTGGGTTGCGAAGCTGCCTCCTGCCGGCTGCTCCCCGGCCACTGGAGGAGGGTCCCACATGGCGCGCAGACCTCTCCTGCCACCTGCTGCTCCCCTCAGCAGTGTACTTCGGTCCTTCTCCTGCTCTGCTCCCCGCTCTGGGTCTGGTGGATTCTCTCACCCTCCCATGCTTCTGACTGTACCCAGTGCTTGTATAAATAAATAAATAAATCTTAAAAAAAAAGAACAATGATGTAAATATATATCAATTAAAATAAAAATTTAAAAACAAACAAAAAATAGAGTTTTAGCCCAATATATCCAAAAATATCGTTTCAATATATAATCAATATTAAAAATACTGAGATATGTTTTACATTCTTTTTTTTGGTAGTAAGTCTTTAAAATCCTGTGCACATTTAATCCTCGCATATAATTTCAGTTTAGACCAATAATGTTTCAGTCACTGAGTAGATATGTATGGTTTATGGCTACTGTAATGGACAGCCCAGGTCTGTGTCATTAGCCTTACAAATAGAAAAGAGGAAGGAAGAGGATACAGTTTTTGGTGAGGCTAAGGTATAACACAAAATTTCCAAGCCCTGGTTCAAACCTCTTCCTGCAGACAATGCTATGAGCATTGGGATGTGCAAAGAAGAGAGTTTGGGGATGAATTATTTATTCTTTTTTTATGGATACAGCTGTTTGATATTTGGTAGACCAAAGAGTTGTTATAATTTTAGTATTTCTCTCCTGCTTTTACTGCAATCTAAGGCTTTAATGGAGTGAGGTAGGATATGATTTCACAGGAAAGTGTTTTATCTCATGGGATATTTCATATTCCCTTGCCAGCATGAGGTGAGATCATAAATCCAGATGAATTCACATCTAAAAGAATTTACCTTTTGCTTATCATCAGGAATAGTGAGTGAACATGCAAAAAAAGGGAGGGTATAACATTGTTGGGAACATGAGAAATTCTCTGAAGAAGCAACTAAAGAACAATGCAGTAAAGTGTGCAATAAAGGCACTAAAGTAGTTTCAGGCAGTGCCAAAATGGACAGCCTGAATCCGGAATGAAAGTTTGTTCAGTTAAAGTGCTAGTAACTATGATTTGCAATACCCAGAGATGCAGACTAAAGGCAATCAATTATGTATGACCTGTTATTACTTTATAAAAGCTGGTCCTGAATTGTTTTATTATTTGATAGTGTTTTTCCACAAAAATAGGATTTCTTTTGCTACCATTTTCACTAAGGTAGATACAGAATAACTAAAATGTTCTAGTGAGGGTTTATTTCTACCTGGCTCCACTGATTTGAATTCCATGTTGTAGTGACATGGTCATAAAAAATTGCCTTGTGATGGTTTAACATCCGAAAATCAATCAACGTTATCCAACACATCAACAAAAAGAAATATAAAAACCATATGATAATATCAATAGATGCTGAGAAAGCTTTCGACAAAGTGCAACACCCATTCATGATAAAAGCCCTTGAAATTCTTGGGATACAAGGAACATACCTCAACATCATAAAGGCCATCTATGACAAGCCAACAGCCAGTATCATTCTCAATGTTGAAAAGCTGAAAGCAATTCCATTAAGATCTGGAACAAGACAAGGATGTCCACTCTCACCACTGCTTTTCAATATAATACTGGAAGTCCTAGCCAGAGCAATAAGACAAGAGAAAGACATCCAAGGAATCCAAATAGGAAAAGAAGAAGTCAAACTATCACTATTTGCAGATGATATGATAATATACATAGAGAACCCCAAAATCTCCACAGAAAAACTAATTCAACTCATCAATCAATTCAGTAAAGTGGCAGGATACAAAATCAACACGCAAAAGTCAGTAGCCTTCCTATACACAAACAATAAATCTGAAGAAGAAGAAATCAAAAAAACCACCCCTTTTATTATCGAAACAAAAAAAATCAAATATTTGGGAATAAATCTAACAAAAGAGGTAAAGGACCTATACAAAGAAAACTATAAAACACTGTTAAAAGAAATAGAAGAAGACACAAAGAAATGGAAAGACATCCCCTGCTCATGGATTGGAAGAATAAACATTATTAAAATGGCCATCCTACCAAAAGCAATATACAGATTCAATGCTATTCCAATCAAAATCTCAATGGCATTCTTCAAAGAAATAGAACAATTGTTGATGAAATTCATATGGAATCACCAAAAACCCCGAATAGCCAAAGCTCTACTGAAAAAAAAAAAGAAGGAAATGGAGGCATCAAACTCCCAGACTTCAAACTATACTACAAAGCCATAATCATCAAAACTGCATGGTATTGGAACAAGAACAGACATACAGACCAATGGAATCGAATAGAAAATCCAGAAATAAACCCACAGATTTATGGTCAACTAATCTTTGACAAAGGAGCAAAGACTATGCATTGGAGCAAAGAAAGTTTGTTCAATAAATGGTGCTGGGAAAACTGGGTCGCTACATGCAAAAGAATGAAGCTTGACCACTACCTCACACCATACACAAAAATCAACTCAAAATGGATTAAAGAACTAGACATAAGACCTGAAACCATAAAATACATAGAAGGAAATATAGGCGAAACACTACGGGATTTGCACATCAAAGACATCTTTACAGACACATCACCCAAAGCAGTGATAGTGAAGGCAAAGATAAACAGCTGGGACTACATCAAATTAAAGAGCTTCTGCACAGCAAAAGAGACAATAACAAAAACAAAGAGAAACCCCACCAACTGGGAGAACATTTTTGCACCCAACACTAATGATAAAGGACTGATCACAAAAATCTGCAAAGAGCTGATGAGACTCAGCAACAACAAAGAAAATAATCCAGTCAAAAAATGGGCAGAAGAGCTAAAAAGAAACTTCTCTGAAGAGGAAATGCAAATGGCCAACAGACATATGAAAAAATGTTCAACATCACTTGCAATCAGGGAAATGCAAATCAAAACTACCATGAGATACCATCTCACACCAGTGAGAATGGCACATATTAAAAAAACTAGCAACAACATATGTTGGCGAGGATGTGGAGAAAAAGGAACTCTTCTGCACTGTTGGTGGGAGTGCAAACTGGTCCAACCACTATGGAGAGCTGTGTGGAGATTTCTGGACCTACTAAACATAGAGCTTCCATATGATCCAGCAATTCCACTCCTAGGTATTTACCCAAAGGACACAGAAACATCAATTCCAAAGAGCACCTGCACCCCTATGTTTATAGCAGCACTGTTTACAATAGCTAAGCTTTGGAAACAACCCAAATGCCCAAAAGTAGATGACTGGGTCAAGAAGATGTGGTACATATATAGCATGGAATATTACTCAGCATTCAAAAAAGATAAACACATGCAATTTGCAGCAACATGGATGGCGCTGGAAGGGATCATGCTCAGCGAAATAAGCCAAAAAGAAAAAGAAAAATACTGGATGGTCTCACTCATAGCAGGAATCTAGAAAACTCAAATAAGGGACCAGGAAAATGAATATAAGAAAGTGAAAATCAAAATCAACAAAAAACTATGAACCAGAGACACTTTTTGGGGGTGGGGGGCGGGAGGGGAAGGATTGGGGTCAGAATGGGGCGTTTGCAATTGTATGGGGGAATATAAAATAAAATTTAAGATTAAAAAAAAAAAATTGCCTTGTGCCCATTTTTGGCTGCTCTTAGCCAAAAGAAAGAAATTTAATGTCATATGATATCTAATGACTTAAGCATTGTGGGTTGGGTTGCTCTATCAGGGAAATGAAATAATTCCATTTGGATTATTTTCCTGCGCTGGACACCCTCTGAGATTCTCTCATTAACATTGTCAGAAACAAAACAAAACAAAAATAAACCAGACAATTATAAATCAGAGACATTCTGCTGGGGAGGGGGAGGGAAAGGGATCAAAATGAGGACAGAAGAACACAAGGGACTATGGTGATGGTGCGAGGTGGCGGAAATTCTATGGGGACTATACCTGAGAAAAGAACGCAAATACTGTAAAAAAAAAAAAAAAAGAACAATGATGTAAAATATATATATAAATAAATAAAATATTAAAAATAAAATAGCAACTTTTTTTAAAAATCAAAAAATATATAACCTTAATACTTCAGTTGTGCCACAGTCTTCTGTTTTTATTCTTTTTTACTGCACTTAGCTATCTCAGGTATATTTTTAATATAGGAAAGGTGTGACCCTGCCTCCTGGAGCTTTCATTTAATGTGGGCAAATTCAGCAAAAAGCAAAGATAAAATGTTAAGCAGGTACTAGAAATCGCCAGAGTGGTGGTTGAGAAGATGGTCATGGCCACAGCTTGACATTCTTCCCAGATTTTCTGCAGATGAGCTGAGCTTCTCTTTATCTGTTCACTGTTCTTACTTGCCTTCCCTGAGGCTGACAGGATGGGTATAGCTGTTTAATATAGGTGGTTTTTATTTATTTATTTATTTATTTATTTATTTATTTATTTATTTATTTATTTATGAAAGATTTATTTTTATTTATTTATACAAGCACTGGGTACAGTCAGAAGCACAGGAGGGTGAGAGAACTCACCAGAGCCAGAGCGGGGAGCAGAGCAGGCAGAAGGACCAAAGTATACTGCTGAGGGGAGCAGCGGGCAGAAGGAGAGGTCTGCTTGCCATGTGGGACCCTCCTCTGGTGGCCACCGGGGAGCAGCTGGGGATCGAACCGGCGCTGCAGAGACCGCGGGCAGCTTCACAACCCAGCGCACAACCGCTGCACCACCGGGAGCCCCTAGAGCTGTTTAATATAGAACAGGAGATGCAACATTAAAAATTAGTTGGCTCCTATATGGTTCTGAGATTACATTTCTTCTGAAAAGAGCAGTCACCATTTCTATATTTACTTAGCTAACTCTGATCCCTTGAAAATACATATTTAAAAAAAATTAAGGTATAACATACATATGTAGAGTAAAATTCTATAAAGCATGCTATCTTAAAAATATATCTTGAAGATGTTTTTACATATGTAAGTCCCTGTGTGACTAACATCTAGATCAAGTTATAGAACGTTGTTAAAGCACCTCTGCAGACCCCGCTGTACCCCTTCCAACTGTTTTCCAATACTGTCCCTTAAGAGGTAAATATATATATTTTTTAAAGATTTATTTATTTATTATTTATACAAGCACTGGGTACATTCAGAAGCGCAGGAGGGTGAGAGAATTCACCAGAGCCAGAGCGGGGAGCAGAGCAGGCAGAAGGACCGAAGTACACTGCTGAGGGGAGCAGCAGGTGGCAGGAGAGGTCTGCGCGCCATGTGGGACCCTCCTCCTGTGGCCGGGAGCAGCCGGGGATCGAACCAGCGCTGCTGAGGCTGCGGGCAGCCTCGCAACCCAGCGCTCAACCGCTGCGCCACCGGGGAGGCCCAGCAAATATTATTTTGATGTAAATATCAATGAGTTTCATCTGTTCTTGAATTCATATAAATGGAATCATTCAGCTAGCTGTCTCTCCATTCTAACTTCTTTTCCTTGATCTTATCTGTAAAATTCATCCATGTTTTTGGGAGTGAAAGTAGTTTGTTATTTTTATTTCTGTGGAGGATTTCTTTGCATGAATATACCACATTTATTGATCCATATTGCTGAGCATTTGGATTGTTTCTAGTTTCTCTAAAATTCTATTTTGGTTCAGATTCTGTCCAGAGACCTGGAGCACACAAACATGCTATGCTGATGAAAACCTCCCATCATTTTTCCCTTTCTTCCTCCTAATGTTAAGACTGATAAAAGTGGGGCCTCAGTGGTTGAGCACTGGGCTGCGAAGCTGCCCGCAGCCTCTGTAGCACCGGTTTTATCCCTGGCCGCCGGCGAGGGTCCCACATGGCGCGCAGACCTCTCCTGCCAAGCCCGCTGCTCCCCTCAGCAGTGAATTTCGTCAGTCTGCCTGTTCTGTTCCCCGCTCTGGCTCTGGTGAATTTTCTCACCCTCCTGTGCTTCTGACTGTACCCAGTGCTTGTATAAATAAAATAAATAAATCTAAAAAATAAAAATAGAAAAAAGACTGATAAAAATAACAACTATTATTCTTTAACACATCCTATGGGCCAGGAACGGAGCCTACTCTGTATTATGATAATGTCTCATTTACTTCTCACCAACACCCTGAAAATAATTATTATCACAAGCTTTACACAGAGGAACTAAGACTGAGTTACGGGAAGTCCCTACAATTACACAGCATATTAATAACAGCAAGGATTCAAACCTAGATATTCTGACTCACACTGTATTATACTCACTACCCTTAGTGGCAAAGACCAGACCTTGGGATCTGTAAGGAACTGACATCTTTGAGTAGAACACAATTTTGTCCATTCCCTTCCCTCATGACCTCCCTCCCCAAAAAAAAGGTGTAATAAAAAAAAATGTTTTAAAAAAGCATCAATCCCA
The DNA here is from genome assembly GCF_014898055.3 of Talpa occidentalis. NCBI lineage: Eukaryota > Metazoa > Chordata > Mammalia > Eulipotyphla > Talpidae > Talpa > Talpa occidentalis. Next base: position 43,496,779 of record NW_023600993.1, on the reverse strand, counting down.
GGCTTTAAACCTCCAATGGTTCTGCTTGTCATTAACAGAACATTCTAAGTCTTCACCATGGCCTGCAGGGTCCCCACCTTATTAGCCTACACTTGCCTTTTTCCCTGACCTTATCTTCCATCCCAGCCTTTCCTTGATAACTTCTAGTCACATAAAACTCCATCCAGTCTTAAGCAAGTCAGGCTTATTCCTGTCATTGGATCTTTGAGTTTTGTCATTCCTTTTGCCTGTAGCTCCCTTCAGATTTTTGCATGACTGGCTCCTTGTCTCTTAGCTTGTTTGTGCTCCCAGCTCAAACATTACCTGCCACATAGTCATTTTCTGACAACCTGTTGGGAAGAACCTGTTTATCACATTGCCTTACTTTTCTTTCCTTCCCAATACTTTCTACTACCAACTTAATTTGTTCATTTAATGGATTGTGTATTTGTTGTCTAACCCAACTGTCATGTTCACTGAGAGGGCCTTAGTTTCCAGAGGCCAATGCCTGGCACATAGTACTCAATGGGTATTGAATGAGTGAACAAAGGAATGGAACAATGTGCATTTCCAAGATTTTTAGGACTTCGTAGCATATTTCTTTATATATTTTGTAAAGAAAGGAAATATTATTTAAAAATTGTGATTTTGTAGACAAAGGGGTCCAATTTGCATATGATAAAAGGGGAGAAAAGCTGAAAGTATTATTAATTTTATATGTAGAAACGTCACAATTGCAGAAATTGACTTCTATAATAAGACAATTTCCCAAATATCAGAACCAACCATAGGATCCTAGAAAATGGTTCTTTGTATATTGTTTGCTTGTGGCTCACTGTGAAATACTAGAATGGAACTGTCTCATATGTCAAATCTAGAGTTTAGCATGTGAAACAAATTCATATGTATTTTAATAGTAGAGTTTAAAAATAAAAAATGTTTCAAGAAATGCATGTCTGGATACTCTCTAATCACTGCTGCCCCATTCTAATATGACAAACTTGGAATTGTCAGTGATCCTTTATTCTATCTGCTGGGTGGAGTTAACATGAGTACCTTTGGTTAACAAGCTAGTCCTTATCTTCAGTGGGTAGATTTGCCATTTGAATGACTGCTGGCCAATTTCTATAAATCCACAGTTGTCACTGTTCTATCTGTTGCAGAATATGTAGGAAGTTTTTTTGTAAACCTCTGAGTTCATGGATGTAGATTACAAATCTCAAGTGTTAAGTAAACTTTTTCAAAGGGATTAAAAACTCATTATTCCTAGAATATTTGCATGCCAAGCACCCTAGGGTGTGCATAAGAGTTGTGTATATGTGACAGGCTGGCCTGGGACTTTTGTGTTTGGGGAAGGAAAGAAAAACCTTGTTAGGAGAAATGCAAATGAACCATTTGGGCTAGGACTAGTAAAGGGTTGTATGTCTTTTCTAGTCCAGGCAGAATTTCTTATTACCTCACATCAAATTGCATCCCTTGCCTCTGATTCAAGTCTGCACTTTCATCTTTTCCACCCACCTCTGACTTTTATTGATGCTTTCAGCTCTAGGCAGTACCTAAATGCAAACTTCTGTTACTATCTCTGAGTAATGATATTAATTTCAATGCCCAGGGATAATGTATCACTTATTTAAACACTGTAACAATAACCATTCCATGGTAATTCCAAAGAAAACATAAAAGTGTTGAGAGCTCTCCTCACTTCCCTTCAGCAAAAGGAGTCAGGTTTTAGTAAAAGTAGAGCTTTCTTGGCTCTTAGTGGAAAGGGCTTAAAAGCCCCACTGCTAACTTGTGTGATCTTTGAAGATTACTTAAACTCTCTGAAAGTCAATTGACATATCTACAAAGTTACAATAATAATTGCACATAGATCCTGGAGTTGTTGCAAAGGTTAAGTGAGAAATATATGAGGAATCCTCAGTGGTGTCTCATATGTAGTAAGAGTTTGGTTAAAGGTCTTCTTCATAAATAGATCTTTTAGTAAGAGTTGTTGAAAACATATCTCTCAGCTCTTCTCAATACACCTTGTCAGGAATGAAGATTCTTGAACAGGCTTAGCATTCCCAATACATTCCCCAGCCCAACCCCCACCCTCCAACTCTATCATCTTGTATGTTGATAACATATTGGAAGATTCTTCTCCTTTCCGTGTTTCTGATCTGCTTTCATTCACCCTTAGGATCTTAGATCATTTCCTCTGTAGAGCTTCTTGCTTCCCCAGATGTTTCCATGTTTGGTCCTATGCTCCAGCTGCTCCTAAAATACCTAATTTTATTTTGTTCTCTTATACTTTTTCATATTTGTTTGATGTCTGTCCTTTCCATTTGATTGTTAACCTCATCAGGGTAGGGATTCTTTTGTTCAAAACTCTGGTTGTGTGGTGAAGCTATTCTAAGATCTAGAACCCATGAGGTTGAGCTCAGAATGGGTCTGGGTACACAATTGGTTTGAGAAATACTTGAAATACCTGGGGACACCAAAAACTGTAATATTTAGTGGTAAGCCATAGAAGAATTTGAGATTCAGGAGCATAATTAGGTAGAAAGATCTGTTGTTGAACAGTAGAGAATCCAGACAGTTTTAATAAGCAGTCTCTTTCCACTTCAGGGTATTAATTTCATTTTTTTTTCTATTAGTATTTCAGTCTGTTTGCTCATTTCCCAAATGTAATAGAAAGATGTATATACCAGTATTCTGAAATGAGTGTGTTAATAGAATTAAAGAACTGAAAAAAAAAAAAAAAAAGGACCAAGATTCAGTGCAGCTTTCAGCACACTGAATCTAGTGGAGCAGAGCAGAGGCAAACAGAATAATTAAAATACACGATGGACTTTGATATTGATGGCTATTCAGTGGTTTTCAAAGTTTGTCTCCTGCATTATTAGGATAAGCATCATCTGGTGTGGTAAGCCAAATAATGACTCCCAATCTGCAAAAGGTTATTGTTTATGGCAAAAAGGTCATTGCACATGTGATTAAGTTAAGGATTTTAAGATGGGAAGATTGTCCTAGATGATCAAGGTGAGCCTGATATAGTCACAAGTGTTCTTATACAAGGAAAAGTAGGGTTAGTGATGACAGAGAGGTTGGAAATGTGAGAAAGGGACAGTGGGCCAAGGAATGCAGGATGCGAGTGACAATTAGTGGGAGATAAGCTTGAGGAGTCTCAAATGCCATGTTCATGAGCTTGGATTACACTCTATGATAATGGGGGCATATGAAGTAGTGTTTGAGGAGGGAGTAGTATGATGGGCATCGGTTTGTGTTTTTGTTTTATTCGAAGTCTTATTAGATTATATACCTGTACTGTGTGATTTCCTATAGTCTATTTTATAAAATTATTTATTTATTATTATCTTCCCTTCCCACCATCCTTTGGGTCCCTTTGCCCCTTCCCCCACCAAGCCTCAGAACCCTCAAGATATTTGTTGATGTCCAGAATTTTGTGAAAATATTTTGCATTTTTTAATTGTCTGTTACATGAATGTCCAATATTTGTTTTTTATCGTTCTGACTTGTTTTGTTCCATATAATTTTTTTTCAAATTCCCTCAATTTTTTGGGAAAATGGCTACATTTCATACTTCCTTTCTTTTTTTTTTTTTAAAGATTTATTTATTTATTTATTTATTTATTTATACAAGAACCGTGGTATAGGCCAGATGTGCGGGAGGGTGAGAGGATTCACCAGAGACAGAGTGGGGAACAGAACAGGCAGACTGAAGAAATACGCTGCTGAGGGGAGCACCGTGCGAGGCAGGAGAGGTCTGCGGCACCATGTGGGACCCTCGCTGCTGGGATCGAATTGGCACTGCAGAGGCTGCATACAGCTTCACAGTGTGGTGCTCAACTGCCTGCACCACCAGGGGATGCCCTACATTTCATACTTTCTTATAGCTATTTAATATACCATGCTATGTATGCACCACATATTTTTGATCCATTCAATCATTGAAAGAAATTTATATTGCTTCCATGACCTATTCATTGTAAATAATGTTATAAGTACTGTAGAACATATATATATATTTTTTTTGTGGTTGTTGTTGTCGGTGTTTTCATAATTCTGTGAATATATGCCCAAGAGTGTGATTGCAGGTTGTGCTATATTTGTGTTTTAATTTTCTAAATGTAAATCCTGATTGCTTTCCATAATGCTTTCACCAGTTCCCACCAATAATGTAAAAGGGTTCCTTTTACTCCATGTACCATCTAGCACTTGCCATTGGGGAGCTTTTTAAGATATGCCATTCTCACGGGTGTGTCTCATTGTAGTTTCAGTCTGCATCTCTCTCTCTCTTTTTTTTTTAAATGCATTTTTTAAAAATTGTATTTATTTTTATACAAGAGCTGGGGTACAGGCCAGATGTAGGAGAGGGTGAGAGGATTCACCAGAGACAGAGCAGGGAACAGAACAGGCAGACTGACGAAATACACTGCTGAGGGGAGCTGCGGGAAAGACAGGAGAGGTTTGTGGCTTCATGTGGGATTCTCCCCCACTGGCCGGGATTGAACCAGCACTGCTGAGGCTGTGGACAGCTTCACAGTATGGCGCTCCACTCTCTGTGCCCTCAGGGAGGCCCCTGCATCTTTTTAGGAGTGATGATGAACATATTTTCATATGTGTTTTGGCCTTCTGGATGTCCTCTTTAGTTAATTGTCTATATTCATATCTGCTGCCCATTTGTTAATTGGGTTATTTGGGTGTTTTTTTTTTTTTTTTTTTTTTTTTGTGTGTGTGGTTTAATTGTATGAGTTTTTTACACATTTTTGATATTAATGCCTTATTTGTTATATATTTTGTAAATATTTTTTCCCATTCAGTATGGTGTCAATTTTATCATCTTGTATTTTCTTTTGCTATTTTTTAAATTAACTATAGTGTTTCTTAACTTCGTTATTTCTGAATGTAGCTACTTCATATTTTCATTATTTTTATTCTGCTGTTTTATATCCTCTTTAAGTTCTGTTAGTGCTGCCAGGACTGTTACCCTGAATTCCCTTGTGTCATGTTCCACCACTCCACTGAGTGGGACTCCTTTCAAGTTTTTTTTATTCTGGCATTGGTAGTGTAGTCTTTTTCCTCATTTTCAATTTTGTGGGGGTTTTAGTAAGGATAAATTTTCAACTATTTGGTTTCTTTTTTTAGTTGTTAGAGTAGTTGTTAGACTGGTACCGGTGAAGGATAGTAGGTTTAAAAAAGGACTGGGGCAATAGGCATCAAAGGATTACCTGTAGTACTTAGGAGTTTGAAATTCCTGTTGTAATGCCTTTCTTTTCTTGGGGGTGGGGGTGGGATCGGTGGAAAGTGTTGTAGACATCTCAGCCAGGGACAAAGGGTAGCACTTTTATTTGGGGTATCTCAGCTTGGGGTTGGGGATGGCAGATGTTTCAGATATCTCAGCACTGACTTTAGCAGTAGTCTCTTCCATAAGGAAGTTAAGGTGATCTGACATGACTTAGGCAACAGTTGTTCTGTGTTATAAGAATCAAATTCAAGTCAATAATCTTTGCTCTGTGTCCTCATATCTGTAGTTCTCCTGTAATACACCCTCCATCCTTGGTGCCTGCTCTTGTACCCTTTATTGAGTTCAGTGGCAGGTTGTAGGAGCTCTGATACTGGCATTTGCCCAGGTCAATAGCTGTAGGGGGCTCTGCAGTACAGCCACTCCTCCCTCTGTGGGTTGTATGCCCCATTATTACTAAAATAAAATTCATTTAGAGTTTTTTCTACCCCTTTCAATCTCTGGATGCTGCTGCTATTGTGTAAGCTGATAATCAGTTTTTCTCTCAGGGATTTTGGCATTGTTTTGCATCAGTTTTTGTTTGGTGATTTTCCTTTTTTGGGGTGCAGGTTTGCTATCAGGAGGAGGAAACCCTGGTGTCTTCACTCTGTGTGGCTATCTTGCTGGACTCCTGAATATGGGTTTTAGAAAGCAAAGTTTAGGTTCTCAACATTTCCTGAAAATCATGTTGACTTCTTAATATTAATCTCTGCCATCATCCATGCCATTGCATGGTGATTATGCATCATTGCAGGAATTCTCCATGCATGGATTTTGTATCATTAGTGCTTCAAATGAGCTTTTCCCCTAGTGGGAAACTTTGGTTTTCAAATTGTTAGATTATCCACAATTAGAGATATATTTACACACACACACTGTCTCACACACAGCTTCATTAAATTATACCCACTCTTGGTATGTGAGATATGCTCAAGTATTTTATGTTCTATTTTATTTTTTAAAAAAATTCCAATTCCAATTCCCTAAATTGAGTTTCTGACCACTATTGAGTTATACTATGTAATTTGGAACATTATATAATATAAAGAAAAAGACAACATTATTCATTCTGCATCTATCAATTCTTATCAAACTTCTCTGTATAAGTAGAACCCAAGTAAAACTTAAATATCAATCCATGAAGTTTTAGCCATAGCTCTAGACATTCTTGAAGCCATACAATAATACATTTTTGCCAAATATTGGATGTCAGATTATTAAGATGCATATACACAGCTCTGAACATTTGGGTGGGTATTTTTGGTGAAGTGTCAGTAGAAATAATGACAATCTTCCCTATAATAAATGTCAAAGCTTAAATGAAAGAACATTGACAGAATGACTCCTAATCGCACCATAATGAAGGCCAGAACTGCTTTATATGAAATAATCTTTGCCCTATAAATTAGGTATCTATCATTATGAGATGCTAAATCTGAAATACTAATGTCAAATGCAGAATGACAAGTGCTTTTGGACTGGGGCAGGGGGGAAATAGTGCTTGATTTCTGGAAAATATCATTTGAATTATAGTGTTTTTTTCCTTGAAATTTCAAGTATACCCACAGACACTGTTTCCTGAGCTGTGCAGCTGGCTAAGTTAGATGGAAGATGTTATGGAAGAACTTCTCTTTCTTGGCATTTTCTACTTTCTAAAATTGTTTTTATTAGCTTGATAATATGCATTTATCTTTAAAATTCCAGCTGTGAAATTAAAATTTCTTATATTACCTTATTTATATTATTGTTGTGACTTTTGTTCTTTTTAGGGTCTCATTTCAATCTTCTTTTAAAAAAAGAATAAAGAATCATCATTAAGAAACATGTCATATATCCTTTTATAGTTAAATTAACCAAATAATTTTATGGTTTTCAGTCATTGAATTTCAGTGTATGTATTCAACTTGTTTTAGGTATCGATATTCTACATATCCAGGAGATGGGAAACCTCGTACTTATACCTGCTTTGCCAATATGTGACTGTCTCTACATCTTGTACTTTCAAGTACAAGTACTCAGTTGCCCATCTGTTAAATGGGTGTGAATTATAATTATCCCACTAGATGTTGCAAATTGTAGAGGTCAAATTGGTGACTGTGTAGAAAATGTTTTCTATACATTTCTATAAAATCTATAGAGATGTAACAAATCTTATTGGATTTAGTAGCTATTTATAACCTTGTTTTGAGAAGGATTCAGAGGCTGTATCTGAGCTCTGCTGGGAAAAGTACTCTTAAAAATTTGGAGATGTCTGTCATGAATGCAAACTTTGGGTTTGGTGAATCTATATGTCACATAATTATCATTCTTGAGCAAAACATTTAGATGGTCATTCCCTTCTTAATCTATCTATACCATACTCAAGTTAGTCCCCACTTCAGATCTGTATACTTGCTGATGTATGTGTTGCTCTCACTGTTATTGATCCAGGTTACTATTACTGCCTTTAATGTCTTAGGCTTGTATATTGACTGTGCCCTGGCTTTCATGTTTGCTGTATCTACCCCTAGAAATCCTCTCTTGCCCCTGAGGCCTGAGATGCACTAGATCTGCTTAGCCAGCTCACAGGGCCATTGGATGATAACATTTGTCCCTCTTCTTCCCCGGGCCTACTGTCTTGAGAATTTGTTGTTCATAGGTCCCTCTCAGAAAATGGATCAGGGATATCTCACAATCAGTTGTGTTTGAGAACAGTGGCAACCAGCTCAGAAATGTACCCTTGTGTCTGCTTTTCCTTCTTCCCTGCCTCATTTCCTCTTTCTCTCTCTTGCTTCCCTGGGATGGCATGTGCTAATAAATTAGAAAAACAAAAACCTTTGCCTCAGGCTGTGCTTTCAGTGGAATCTTGGCTAACATAACTCTCTATAAAAAATGTGTATGCTATGTATACGTATATCCATAGGCACACAGACATTCCCTCCTCTCCCTCCCCCCTACATATCCCCAAACGTACAGAGAGAAGAGAGTGAATTGGGTTAAGCCAAAATGAACATTTGGAGCCCAGCTTACTAAGCATTTGCCTGAGGGAAGAGATGCCATGATGAGAGGATTATATGTATGTTAAGAGGAGTGGGGATACTGGACCATGAAGTGGCCAAATCATGGTGTCTATTTTCCAGCCCAGCTCCAGAGAGTTGGTCTGAACTCCAGGAAGAGATGAAACTATAAGTAGAGGCCAAATGGACCATTAGATGAGGGATATAGGAACAGTCATCTACTCACTCTCTATTAACAATTTAACTAGTGATTTAATGGAGGAACTCTGTGTACAGGTGATGTTCAAGGTGCTGGGGATTAAATGATAAACACAGTTGGGCCTCATTGGTGGCCTAGGGGTTAAATCTCAGCACTATCACTGCTATGGCCTGAGTTCAATCCCTGCCAGGTAGCTGACCCACATGGCGTAGCAGACCTCTCCTGCCTTACCCGCCATGCCCCTTAGCAGTGTATTTCAGTAGATCTGCTGGCTCTGCTCCCCACTCTGTCTCTGGTGAATTCTCTCACCCCCTGCACCTCTGGCCAGCACCCAAGCTCTTCTACATAAAAATAAGTAAATAAAATCTTAAAAAAAGAGATAAACCTGATGTGGTACATGTCTTTATGAAGATTAATGTCTCCTGAAAGGGAAAGACAAGACATAAATGAATAACCAAAAAAGTAAATAATTGAAAATACATGTACTATAAAAAATACAGTTGCAATAGCAAATATCAAAAGGAGTAGGGGGAGTCCTCATTTAGGCATGTTAGTCAGGAGAGGCCTTTATGCAGAGGTGATATGAAAGAGGGGAGGAGATGATCATGTACAGTTGGAGGCAGGGGGCTTGGTTATTCTAAGCATAGTGGATGGAATGCCCTAAAGTGAGAAAGATGTATATTTGAGGAAGTAAGAATGCACATGTCTGATTACCTTTAAGGAGTGCTTAGCTTTACATGTTCATTAGCACTTTATATCCATATCTGACTTTACTTCTTTTACTAGTAGTCCAGTGAGATGTATAGCTTTCATTGTGAAGAAACTGAAGCACAGGAAAGATAAGTAACTGACCCAAAGCTACACAGCACACATGGTGAGCAGGGCATCTGAGAGTCCAACCCAGGCTTTTCCTGGAACAGCAGACCTTGTGTTCCAGCAGCTTTTGTAGTAGCAAGCTTGAGCTATACTACCCCCACAGTATGGTATCCTGCAGAGAAACACTTGGATAAAGTCCTAGAGAGCCTTGAGCCTCCCTGGTGGTGCAAGGGATTAAGACACAGCATTATGAAGCTATCCACAGGCACTGCAGCACGAGTTCGATCCCCAGCTGGCCAGGGACATACCCACATGGCGCAGTAGACCTCTCCTGTCTCGCCTGCTGCTCCCCTCGGCAGTGTATTTCAGTCAGTCTGCCTCTTCTTTTCCCCATTCTGTCTCTGGTGAATCCTTTCATCCCTCACACCTCTGGCCTGTACCCCAGTTCTTGAAGGCATAAATAAATAAATCTTAGCAACAACAACAACAAAATCCCAGAGAGCCTTGAAGGCCAGGCAGAGTTAGATTTGATCTGAGTGTAATAACGAGGCATTGAAGCATTTTAAATCTAGGAATATGTGATCCATTTCATGTATGTAGAAGGTCCCTCTTGATATTTCAGAATAGATTGGAAGACAAAGAATGGAAGCAACTATTCGAAGTCTCTGGTAGAGGCCCACATGAGTAGTAAAGGTGGTTAATATTCAACTAACAGCATGGTTGCCAAGATGAAGAAAAGGTGAGGACCTGAATATTTTGTAGGTATGAGTGACAGATCTTTCTCAAGGACGGGATATAGGATGTAAGAAAAAAGACCTAATCAGAGATATTTTCTTGGGGTGTGAGAAAAACCTTATCGAGCCCAGGTGACAGAAAATGTCAGTATTATCCTTCTCCCAAAGGGCATTATTTGCTTTTTGGCATGGGATGTCCCAACATGTCTCTAGTGCTGGGAGCACTGACTCAGCCAGGGCTTCTGCTGCCTTGAGAACCTGCCTCTTGCGGAACACGTAGGCTTGGCTCCCTACTACGGAAGCAGCCTAATCCTGGGTTCATGACTGGGGAACTGTCCTCAAATGGGAGAACTCAATAGAGAGGCAGAGCAGAGTTTACTGGGGGAGAGTCGCCAATGAGCACATAGGAAATTGCTGCTACAGCCAATGATTGTATGATGTTAATATGGCTATGGCCTCTCTGTACCTAAGTCAGTATTTATGATATACTTAGAGCCACAATCACTTTTGAATATTGGCAACTGCTCACAAGGTTAAAATTCAGAATTATGAGGTGTTGTAAAGTTAGTTTTTAAGTGCTAGGCTACCCAGTAGCTGCCATTTATATTGAGGCACATACCATTAGCTTTTATTCACCCCCTCGCTTGTCATACTTACTTTGTCTAAAGGAAAGAAAGGTATTCAGCATAAATGTCCCCATTCTTTCATCTTTTCCTGAGAAGGAGCCAGTACATGAGAGGGAGTGGTTTGAGACCTACTGGGCATACATCTCTCGGACCGCCCTCCAGGAGTTATGAGTAGGCAGAGAAGTGATTTTCATTTTCTGTGATAACTTCCCACAGTAAGTAGGTGGGAGGGTGTGGTGATTGATGAGCTAAATTAGATGGAAAGTGGCTCAAATCAGATTCTAGGTGATTGCTCCTGCCTCTCGACTCACTGCACTTATTTTCTATTCCACTCATTTAGCAAATGATTATGTCTGTCTTGTGACATTTCTTATATTGTTGCTTTATTCTTTACCTTTTTTGCATTATTCTCTCTGCTTTTACCAGCTAGATCTGTTACTCCTGAGAGACAGAAATGTTTCTTTTATGGTTCTGTCCTACTCGTGCCTTACACAAAGAAAATGAGTGACTGTGTAGTGTTTGACTGATTATTGTTGCTTCAAATGGAATATTTCCTTAAAAAGTTTTCTGAATTTATCTTGCCTTAGAAAAGTAGACAGAAAGGGGAAGAGCCACCCTATGTTTTATACACACCTATACACTCAAGCATCTTAGTGGTGGTTGAGCATAAGTATGATACATTTAACTTTTAAAGCCTTTTTTTTAAAGATTTATTTTTATTTATACAAAAGCTGAGTACAGGCCAGAGTCATGGGAGGGTGAGAGGATTCACCAGAGACAGAGCGGGGAGCAGAACAGGCAGACAGACCGAAAGCACTGCTGAGGGGAGCAGCGGTGAGTCAGGAGAGGTCTGCCTCGCTATGTGGGGTTCTCCCTGGCCTGCCGGGAATCGAACTGGCACCACAAATGCTGCACACAGCTTCACAGTGCTGCGCTCAACCCGCTGTGCCACCGGGTAGGCCCATTAAGGACAAATTTGAGAAAACTACTTTTGACTGAACCCTATGTTTAGAGTGGTCCATTTTGGTCATAATGCTGAACTAACCACCCTATAAACTTTGCTGATTTTCACCATGCGAGTTTATCCTTACCTCAGAGGATTGTGCCATTTATTTTTAACTTCAGCATCTGTGAGAATGGGCTCATTCAGTTTTGTCTGTTTCATTTTTTCCCTATTGTGTGATTATTATAAATGATCTGTGAAGCAGAAGGCAGACGAAAATTTTTATAAGCTGGATCTACCTGTGGTCTCAATAGAAATTTAACAAATGTGAAATGGGAGTCAATAAAGAAACCCATTCACCCATCATCAATCTGTCATATTGACTGTTTCTGCAGGGGTAATTCCAAATACGGCAACATGTAAATTCATCAGCAGGAATTAATAAAGGAAATCCTTTTAATAGAAATTCAGGTCACTGTAATTTTCAGTTACTACTGGATGTAGCAGAGAAATGTTCCTCTCAGCCTCTGTCCAAGGTAAAAAGAAATATTTGAGAGGGAGGAACAACACGAGATTTGAGCTTTAAGAAAATCTGAGGAGCCAAATGATATATACACTGTTGTGGAACAAAGAGTATTTTGTTTTACACAGCACATTTCCATTCATGAAGTCATTGTTTTCCTCTAAGTTTATTAAGAAAACTTTTTTTTTTAAAGATTTATTTATTTATACAAGAACCAGGGTACATGTCAGATGCTCAGGAGGGTGAGAGGATTCACCAGAGACAGAGCAGGGAACAGAACAGGCAGACGGATGAAATACACTGCTGAGGGGAGCAGCAGGCGAGACAGGAGAGGTCTGCTGCGCCATGTGGGACCCTCTCTGGCCGGCCGGGATTGAACCGGCGCTGCAGAGGCTGCGGACAGATTCACAGCGCTGTGCTCAACCACCTGCGCCACCAGGGGTGGCCCAAGTAAACATTTTCTTTTTAGAAATAGTAGTCGAACAGTAATTGATACCACTATGTAAAACCAAACAGATTATAGGGCTACCTCTTATATTATGTTATAATATCACCTGTAGTATTATTATGTTTTGCTGAATTTTATAGAGAATGCTATTAAAAAAATTTAAAGGTGAAGATTGGTGTTTTTGGATCCAGTTTGAGATGGTGAGCTTGCACTGAGTTATTTAAAAATATGTTCAGGGAGTAATAATTCTGAATGAAACATCTCACTTCAAGTGCTTTATGAAAATATTTGATGAAGTTAATGGATGATCTAAGAAGTTCCACCGTGCAGAGTTGATTTGATTTCAGAAAAGTCTTAATTTGAAATTAACTCTGCTAATGATTTGAATATATTTAATTTTCTTAGCCAAAGATATGCTATATGTTTTATTAATGCCAAGTTGTATGTTTTATATCTAGTTGTAAGTTTTTGGTGGATTGTGAGAACAATTTAGTGATTTATTTTCAGCATTTATTTTTAGTGAAATGGAATATCATGGAATGGAATACGGTAGGATAGAATAGGATAGAAAACCACTAAAGCAGTACGTGGTATTTAAACTTTTGAATGTGACCCACTACCTTAATCATAACATGATATCAACAGTCATAATTGATTGGCTCCACTGAAAATTCCACTTTAAATAATTGATGAATTTGTCATTTTTTTATTTGACTTCTCTTTTATTTTGGGATTTTGAAATGGCTGTAGTTCTCTTAAAATCTTTCTTTAGCCTCTTCCTCCTGGAGACAGTGATTAATTACAGATGAAGGAAATAAAGCCACACTTCAAAGTTCAGCATATATTATCAGGGACATAATTTTAGGGAAGGGAGTATTTCATTTTTTTAAAAATTTAATCCTGTATTGTTCCTTCCTTATGCCTTTTCAGTTACTGTTTGACATTAAATGGCTTTATAGAGAGGCAGAAAATCATTCAGAAATTAGATGCATAAAGGTTATTAAACTAATATTTAAAATTCTGGTCCTGCACATTTTATTTTTCTCATAATTACATGCCATAATTAGGAATGTGTGATCCTCTCACATGTACATGCTGATAGCTGTGTCCATTTAAAGTACAAAAAGATGCTGACGAATTCTTATTTTACTTGTAGCCTTTCTCCTAGGATTATTACTTATGTCTATCATCAATAACCATAGTATTAAGCCAAAGCTAAAGACAGAATTAAAAAAATTAAAACGCTAAAGATTTTCTCATTTCTTGGAACCTTTTATAACTTGCTTCAGTTCCCAAATAACTAAGCATCTGTGAGGAACTGATTAAAATGCCAACAATAATCTATTCTTGGAATGTCAAGAATGGAGCTATATTATTTGATATTAGTGATAAGTTTTCAGGTCTTGTGTCTAAGCCTTAATTTAAGTGGAATTTGGAGATGAAAACATTATCTGTGGACTGAAATAAACTTTACCAAGTACATGAGAAATATTCCTAATGCCACTGAGTCCTTTCAGTTAGAAGCTTATGTTTTTTTCTTACCCATGAGGGTTAATTATTGTTGTTGATAGAATTGGTTGTTGCTTTGAATTTATTTGTGGTAGCTACATTAGTTTAGGACTGTTGATTGCATGTCTGAAATCCAGTTTTACTTACTTGCCTTAAATGATAAATGCCATTTATTGACTCATGTAACTGAAAAAAAAAATATATATATAGTTTTGGCTTCACCCTTAGGCAGGCCTTTTTTATATGGTGATCATATTGGTCTTCCATTCTACCAGGTAGCAATCCCACTTGAGTTTCTCTTTACAGCAGTATTTATCAAATTCAAGTACTGAATCACATCAGAATAATTTGGATCACATGCTTGTTGCCAAATCAATAACTGTGGCCAATGGAACAAAATAGTGTTTGGCTAGGTTTGGGTCATGTTGTTCTATCTGCATCCCCAGAATTGAAAGGATTGCTGATTCTCCAAAGGACAAAATTGTCTTCCATTACAAAAACCAAGATTTTATGTTGATGCTGGGCAAGAAAGAAACAGAAGATGCTACTACAGATATCTTAGTATGACTGCTTAAAAAACTTTGATATATTTAATTTAAAAAAACACTAATTTTTTCTCCCTATTAAACGAGTAATGCATTAAAAAGTATGTATTGCGGCAGCATAGACATTCCCTTTAACTTCGCTCAGTATATGTATTGTATGCCTGATTTTGACCAAGTGTCTAATATTTTATTAATTAATTTTCATCACTCTCAGTAATAAACAGGTGATTTGACTTAGGATATTACAGGTGCTACTTTTAATACTTAGTGCTCTCTGGAGGGCTTCCAAATAATAATAGCATCTTTAAAAGCTTTGGATTCCCCAAGGAGCAATAAAATTGTGCTGAGTATTGTCTGTGATAAATAACACATCTCCCTTCTCTTCCTTTCCATATTCCTACTTGAGAAAGCTCCAGATTTCCTGACATTATCTGCAGCCGATTGCCTAGTGAAGGTCAATACTTTTTTGCTTTCCGCTTTCTGCTGTCTTTGTGTTCATATTGGAATAATATGAACACAGCTGAAAACTTGAGGAACCAAAAAGAAAGGAAATAAAGAGAAGTTCAAAATGTTGCATTGCACATTACTTTGTGACCCTGTTGTTAACTCCTATTGTGAGACAACAAAAAATAAAAGGCAAACTAGATATTTGATAGTCTCATGGAGTTCAGAGCTTCTGAGAAGGTGGAACCCTGGTAAATACTCAAGGCTTTTCATCTAATACCCTGCATACCAACATCCTGGGATAAGAGCAAACTGGAAATAGACTAACCTCAAGTGAATAAAGATGATTTGTCTGTATCTTACCTGCTTGCTCATAGAAAATGAAATTATCTTAGTAGAGCTATCCTCAAGAGCAGTTACATGTAAAGCTTTTTTTTTTTTAAGATTTATTTATTTATACAAGAACCGGGTACAGGCCAGATGTGCAGGAGGGTAAGAGGATTCACCAGAGACAGAGCGGGTAACAGAACAGGCAGATAGACTGAAATACACTGTTGAGGGGAGCAGTGGGTGAGACAGGAGAGGTCTGCTGTGCCATGTGGGTTTCTCTGTGGCCGGTGGGGATTGAACTGGCACTGCAGAGGTTGTGGACAGCTTCACAGTGCTGCACTTAACCGCCTGCACTACCAGGGAGGTCCATACATATAAAGCTTTAATGTAGACAATAAGCATGGGAAATGCTGCATAATTTCCCCTCCTAAAAATCCATGAGGACCATTATGAATACTAAAGTCTGACAATTCCTGAAGTAAGGAAATGTGTTTAACTTAATATAACCCAATATCCCTTTCACTTGGTAATACCCATTAATGGAATTCACCTTGGCAGAGGCTGGTGTATATTTTTTTTCATCCATCCATTTGTCCTTTTACTTGCTTTATATATCCTTATGGCACAGATTCTAATTCCATTGCTAAATAATTCTTTCTAAAGAAGACGTTTACCAAATACTTCCAGTTAACTAGAACAAGAAACAAGATCTTTTCTGTTCAAGGTAAAACATTGAAGTTAATTTTTCTTAACTTAGGGTCAAGTGTCTAAAGACATGGGCCTTACTTAGTCTTCTTTCTGTCTCAGATGTATTTATTACTTTGAAATTACTCTCTGTTTTGCACGCACACATATTTAGGCTACAGAATTGCATATGATGAAGCATCACTGGATCTGCAATAGCAGTAAAAACTGGAACATTGTGTTTATTTTTCATGAGAAAAGGGAGACATTGGTCAAATGCAGTCCAATTACCAGGGATAAAACATACCAGTGTCACTTTCAATAGTTACTGAAGAACACGACTTAACTATAAATAATACTACATCTATTTCATTTTTAGCTCATTTCATTAAAGAATGAATTCTTCCTATATAGTTCTTGTATTAGGGAAATTTGCCAAGGCTAATTTCCATAGAATAGAATAGAAGTCTTGCAAGGCACGCACATGTTCTACCTCTCCAAATTTGTCTTAAATTTAAACATATAGATTTTATGTCCTTCAGTGGAGAATTTTATCATGTCTTACTCTTTTATACCAGGTATATTTATATCTACATCAATACAGGCATATTGGAAAAATATGAATAACTAAAATGTGACACAAAGTGCCTTCAAGGATTTTTATCTTAAATATGACTGCATATTTTTAGAAGTCCCACAACCATATAATTTTGAGTTTGTAGTAAATTTGCATGATCTATGTACTTCTTTGAATAAAATGTCCAAACTTATTTTGTTGACAATTATAAAGTTATATTTAAATTGTATTTAAAATCATTCAAATTTTTAAATTATAAAAGAACAGGGAGTAATCATGTCTAAATTCAACTATTTTTCTGAATTAACTCCTCAAAAATAGAGGTAAGATTTTCAGTGTGTTTGACTACATGTGCTTTTTTTTTAAATTTTGCTTTATTGTGAAACATGCTATGATAGTGACAATATTAACAACAACAACTAATACTTAATGTATCAGGCACTGTCCCAAACCTTTTACCTGTATTAATTTATTTAATACAATAAACTTTTAAGGTAGATACATAGTTACATACAAATTATAATTTATATGTAACATATTATAAATTATATTTTATCTGTAACTATAAATTATATTTTATATGTAAAATATAATTATATGTAACTATAAATTATATTTTATATGTAATTATAAATTATAATTTATATGTAACTATCTCATAATTTATATGAGATAGTTACATATAAATTATAATAAAGAAAAAATCAAAATCAACAAGCAACTATAAACCAGAGACACACTACGGGGGGGTTTGGGGGGGAGCAGAGGAGGGATTAGGTCAAAATAAGGGGGGGGTGAAACCATATAGGGAATATAACCAAAATGAAAATGCATACATTGTGCAAAAATGAAAAATAGTGTAAGAATTATATAAAATAAAATATATTAATAAAAAACAAATAAATGTTTAAATGAAAAAAAAATCTGATAACCAACCTCGTAGAGTAATGGGGAGGATGAAAGAAAATATAAATAAAAATACCTACAGAACATCTCACTCATGTGGACATTCAATAGTTAACTATTTTTACACTCTCCTTTGTACCTCAGTATAATTTATACATGTGCTTTTTCAACAAATAATCACTGGAGCATAAAAAAATGCTGAAAATCATCCTTGCTTTCAAGAATCTCACCTACACATCAGAGAAAAATTGCTATGCACACATAGTACCAGAATTAAGTTCTGAGTTAGTGGGTAGAAGTGAGCGGGTTCTGTGGGAACACCTGAGGGGGCATTTGTCTTCCCCAAGGTGAGGAATGTAATTTGGGGTTCCTGGAGGAAGTAACAAGAGTTACATGAAGTAAGCTGAGAGTTGTGTGTCTCATAGTTCTTCTACAGTGAAGAAGTCAAAACAGGAGGGCCTCTGTTAGCCTTAGTTAATTGCAAAAGAATCTAATCGCCAGTAGTCTTTTTATGGCAGCACTTTTAGTTATGGACAGAAAAGAAAAAGATGGTGTCTTTTTCTGGCTCTTGTTTGCTTTCTGATTTTTTTGTACTTTACTGCTTTTTCCTCTGAACACATAAGGAGCCACATCTGGATGATCTCCACCCATTTTAATGTCTGATTTTAACAAGATGTTTTTAAAATTTTATGTGAAATGTGTTTTGGGGCAGGGGTGGGGAAGAATGTGAGAGTAGTGTGTAATCCCAGTTTTGTTGGATTGACTAACCTACCTATGACACCTTCTGTGAGAACTGTGCTCCTGTCCAAAGGACAGGCACTGACAACTGTGTTTGCCTACTGTGGCAATGAATCTGGATTATCCATAACTCATTTTTTTTTTTTTTGTAGGACACTGACAGCAAGACCAATGGTCTGCAGATGTTTCTAAAATCAGAAAATTTATTCTATTACTACACAAAGTTGAGAAGCATCATGAACTTTGTTGCAGCCCTTTTAGTCCAGCCCCTTGTTTCGTTGGTCAGCACCATACCTCTATTTACCAGCCTAGCCCCTGTCACTGTTTGAATTGGTAACTTCTAAGGTAGAGTTGTGACATATACCATTATTCTTGATTTTAGTTGAGCTAAGCAGATATTTTTTAATCTGGGCATTTTGAAGTGGTACTTAAGATCTACTTGGTATAGTCTTAAATTCCAAACAGATGCAAATATTTGGTGTTAATGCCAGAGCAGAGAAAGCACATCTCAAGGTAGAGGCAATAGGGTAAAATTTCCACAAAGAAGTGAATATATAACACTCTGTAGCCTAGAGAGAAGGTGGAGGCATTGATTGTAGACCTGAAAACCTTCCCACTTCCCAGTTCTGATTTGTTGGAGGAACCTGCTTTATGTGATAGGGGATAGCTCTAATTCCTCATATAATACAACAATAACCCCTTTTATTACATTCTGTATTGGAAAGATTAGATCTGCCATAACACACAGTGTTTATAAAGTAGAAGATTAAATCTTTATCTCATTTTTCCTTAAAAAAAGATCTATAGTGAGTATATATACAATCAAACAAATATTCCAGATGGCCCAAGGTGATCATGCTACCATAGTGAGGAGCATAAGGCAACAAAAGTTGATGTGTACTTCCCTGCAGTTTGACTGAAGGTGACTGCATGTATTCCCATTAGACTTATTAAAATATTAAAATTAACTCAGGTCCCCAGAAAAAAACAACAAACATCCATTTACTTGAACTCCTCAAGTGAATTATTTTTCTTATAACTAAATTAATAATAATTAAGAAGTATGGTTTCATGATGTTTTTGTTTCACTAGGGTAGTAAAATTTTAGATTTCCAATAATTTTTCATGAATATTCTAGTTGAATTAGAATAAAATCTTGTAAATTTGAGTAGGGCATTCTAAAACCATGGGACCACTTCAGTGAATTAACAGAAAAAAATCTTGTCATTATTGTGTCACTGTTGACCATTAGAAACCTCTGGATTCTAGCCTCCCCTAAGGAATTACAACTGTTTTGAAGTTGACATACTGAATTTCTACTTTGAAGACCTGAATCTGAATATGCTAGGAAGTTGTCTGGGTCTTAAATCTTGATGTTAAAAATGTATTATATGATATTTGTATTTGTAAAATAATAAGTTTGGTGGATAAGAAACTAAACATCTATGGACCTGCCATCCAATTTAAGAGCTATAGCATTACCATCTACTCATGTGATCCTTCCCTACCTCATCCCCTGACTTTCTACTGCAACAGAATCCATTGTACTGAGAATGATACATATTGGTGAATTTTTTACTCACCCTTCCTTTGCTTTTCTGATCCCTTGTGAAGTTATTTTATCACATTTTTAGATATACTTAAACAAGATATATTTTGATATGATTTTTTAGTTCCAGCAATGGCAACTATATTTCATGTTCCAAATCCATTTTGTTAGCAGTATTTACCTGGTGTACTGTTGGAAAGTGTTTTTGAGGACATATTTACTTTTCTTAGTCTACGATTACCTTGGAACCGTATGACCATCTGAATATTATCTGCTTTCTTTTTTTTTTTTTTTTAAGATTTATTTATTTATTTATGCAAGCACTGGGTACAGTCAGAAGCGTGGGAGGGTGAGAGAATTCACCAGAGCCAGAGCGGGGAGCAGAGCAGGCAGAAGGACCGATATACACTGCTGAGGGGAGCAGCGGGCGGCAGGAGAGGTCTGCGCGCCATGTGGGACCCTCCTCCAGTGGCCCGGGAGCAGCCGGGGATCAATCCAGGGCGCCGAGGAGGCTGCGGGCAGCTTCACAACCCAGCGCTCAACCGCTGCGCCCTTGGGGAGGCCCCTATATTATCTGCTTTCTAACTTAACCTTTTTAGAAAACCAAATTTATAATTAAATTACATAATCAAAAATATCACATAATTGTGATCTTTTCTCTGGTAATTCATTGTGGTATTTCATTACCTTCACCAAAGTTTGCTTTTTTCTTAAGTATCCAAAACACTCCACATCTTTGATAAAGTATGTTTCACATCACTATTGAGACTCAAATGAGAATAGATAAAATGCTCTACTATTAGTATCCTCAATTTTGGGGTTTTGAACTCAACTTTACATAAACAGATCATGTCCAATGTAATTTAAAACAACTAGAGTAACAAGACTTCTTTAAACTCTCCAGAGTCTAGTAAATGTTATTTTTAAGATAACATCTTTTCTTGTCCTTCATTTATGAATGTTTGGTCAGGAAATGGTCATAAAAAGCTTCAAGTCCCTATTGAATAATGTGTTCTTAAAAGTAGCTGCCAAATGTAAATACCACTGATATACATTCATGCATATGATAGTATATAAATAACAAGGAAAGCTTAGCAAAGGTCAATCAATTACGTATAGGTCAGAATCCTTTCCATCTGAATTGAGTCATTTTAACAAATGACATCATGTGTCCTTTGCAGTCTATTGTGAAATGTGGCTTGAGTCATTGTAGCTTGGCTTTTTCTCTGGGGTGCCAGGATGGCAGTGGTAAAACTTAATAAATAAATGTATTGGAACCTACAGGAGCAGATTTACATAATTAGGGTTTAGTGATGAAGGTTTCTTATTCTGGAGAAACCTTTGGGCCCTTGCCACCAACTTCTAGTTTCTTATCCTTCTTGCTTGATTTTTTAAAAAGAACTTTAAGACTCAAGAGTTGGGAAAAAGCCAGGTACTCTTTATATAACTATAGTGGATGTCTCCATGAAACTGCCAGCAGGGAATCAATGGTAATAAATCTGGTACCCTTCTAATCTCTTAGCTTTATCATTGCTCTTCTGGAATGAGACAACTTGAATCCTATTAATTTGGTTTCTAATTTCTACTTGATCTGATGAGGGATGGTCACTCCAGATTGCAGGACTCTAGAGTGACTGGTAGGTTGGGATATTGTATGACATGGGAAGGGATGTTGGTATTTTCTAAGTGCTATAACAGTTGAATTTAGCTCATAGACCAAGTGATAAAGGATCCACCAAGTTCAGTCTCCAATCATTTTTTCATTAGGGCTTGAGGAGGCAAGTGTTACTTGACGGAATTTAATTGTGATTTTCCTTCCCCTTCAGGATATTTTAGATAAGTTAAAAAGTTGTTGACCTTTTCTTTTAAGTGGGATGACTTAGAATGAAGGACTTAAAGTCAAATTGCTGTCATGTTTTATGAGTGTTTAAGTTTGCTTCTGAGTCATTGAAATGAAAAAGTCCTGGACATCCCTAGCAAAGATGAAAATGAATGGTGTTTGTGTTTATGGAGCTTATATAGTGGGAGGACCAACATACAGACAGACTATCACAATATACAAAGATAGCTGCTTCTAGAAGACATGTGTGGGCTATGGGGGTGGGGGGTGGAGAGGGGCGGGGAAAGGAAGGACTAGAGTCAAAATAAGGCGGGGGTGCAATTGTATGGGGAATATAACCAAAATGAAAATGCATGCATTGTGCAAAGATGAAAAAATATGTAAGAATTATATAAAATAAAACATTTAAATAAAAAAGATAGTGTCACAGAAAAATACTATAATGCTTTGAACAAAGATTATAACATTAATGACCACAAGATTTCAAACAAAAATGTAGTGATCAAAATATTTAACTGTCCTTAAAAAAAAAAAGACATGTATGGGACTCCCCTGGTGGCACAAGGGGTTAAGATGCAACTTATGAAGCTAACTGCAGCCTCTGCAGTGAGAGTTGGATCCCTGGCTGGCCAGGGAGCTACCCACATGATGCAGCAGACCTCTCCTGATTTGCCCTCTATTCCCCTCAGCAGTGTACTTCGGTCAGTCTGCCTGTTCTGTTCCCCACTCTGTCTCTGGTGAATCCTTTCACCCCCCACACCTCTGGCCTGTACCCCAGCTCTTGTATACACAAATAAATAAATCTGTAAAAAAAAAAAAAAAAGACATGTGTGAACCCAGGTATTATTGATATTTTGAATTTTTAAATATTATATTATTTTTTACTTATTTATTGGGGCTTAATTGGCTGAGAAACATGACTATACTTGTTTTTAAATTAAATTAATTTATTTTCAATTGAGGTAATATTTGGACACCCCCACTAGGTATTGCCACCATAGTGCACCCACCACCAAATCACTCATAGTCTACTACCATAGTCCATATGCTTCTTCACCTCTTTTGATCTTACTCCTCTCCAGTCCCACCCACCTCTGGATGCTTCAGGTCTGTAGTCAGCTTTCAAGGTTTAGTCTTTACACTTGTCTTTTTCTTATTCTTACTTTAGTTACTCTATTTCCCACATATTAGTGACACCATTCAGTATTTATTTTTCTCTTTCTGACTTATTTCACTTAGCATTATTCCTTCCAGCTCCATCCATTTGCCACAAATAACATGAGTCTATCTTTTTTGATCATTGAGTAGTATTCCATTGTGTATATGTACCACACCTTCTTGATCCAGTCATTGGTTTTGAGCACTTAGGTTGTTTACATAATTAAGCTATAGTAAATTGTCCTGCAGGAAACATGGGAGTGCCTGCCTATACTTACTATCTAGGCATATTGGGCTTTCAGTTTTCAAGCTGGTTACTCTTTGTTTTGGTGATTTAGAGGCAACATGATTTCTCTGCTGTTGGAGTGCCACTTACTATTTTGTACACAACGCTAAACATTAATTCCCTTTCAGTAATGTTTTCCACATTCCCAGGGACTCTTTTTTGACTATGTACATATGGATATTAAAACAAATGGTTAAAAGATGAGTAAATAGGTCAAGTTACAGTTATTTCTTGTGGTATCTAGATAGCTGATTTCCTGTTTTGTATTCTTTCCCTGCTATCATAGTTGGCTGGTCATTACAATCTATAGTCACAAACTGATCAGCTGATCCAGTGTGGTATAAATAGATAACACAAAAATGGGCTGTCAGACCAATCTGCACCATTTTAATCAGGACAAAAAAGTCACCATCCTGCAAACTTATTTTATATTTCATTTTATAGAAACTTCCCTATCCATAAAGGGTGCTGAAGACAGTGGGTTGTGAATGAAGGGTAGGTTGACCTATCAGTGCTTGCCAGAATTTCATTCTTATTGTCTAAATATAACCATTGTCAATATATATGATAATGCAATATGCCTATTGTTTTCTTTTTGCAATATGTTTTTCCACCTTAATAATAACATGAATCTTTTTGTGTTATTAAATATTCTAACACATAATTTTCAATGCCTATATAGTATTTTACTTTATGATTTACCATTGTTAATTTGAACTATGTTATTATATTGAAATTTAGGATTTGCAGGTTTTCCTATTGTAAATGGTGTGGTGATGAACATTCTCATTGTTATATATTTTTCAGAATTCATTTGACTTCTTTTTCTTTCACTTTGCTTCTTCCGTTAAGGATTTTCTAAAAATCTGACAACGAGGATGTAGATAATTAGTTAGAAACTTAAGTTTTCTCTTTAAATAGAGTGCGTGGAGAGGAATTCTTTAATAATTGAGATTACTTTATTTATATCTACAAGATGCAAACTATCTTAATGACTTGACAAAATCGGAGGAGCAATTGGTAAACTCATAGAGAGAATAGGGAAGAGGGATATGACCTACTTCTGATAGAATCGATTTAATTGGTTCTATTAAAATGCCTTACAGGTTTGGTTAAGGGGAGTTTGTAGCTATGTTAATTCTCAGTATCTCTCCTGCCTCTCTCTCTCTCTCTCTCTCTCTCTCTCTCTCTCTCTCTCTCTCTCTCTCTGTGTATTAGGCATTGTGTTTCTTTTTATGGAAAGGCTGTTAAATGGGAGTGTTAATGTAGTTTATCTTACCATTCATCTATCATCTATCAGGTGTTGTAGGTATGTTGGGGTTGAAAGCCTGGCATCCACATAAGCTAACAGCAGAGGAGTTTGGCTTCCAGCAGAGTGAAAAAGAGAAATGCTGACACACCCTATACATCTGCCCCTTCATTGCCATGGTATTTGGGAAGTCATTAATGGTGCTTTCCCCTTTTTGAGAAGTAACAGTGGATCAGCAAAGCTGAGTATAGGGCAGAGATTTCTGGTCCTTGCTGAGTACATTAACTCTTATAACAGGGTTTTAAATGTCAATGCTTTTCTAATGTATATGAAAAAACCTAATGTAGAAGTTGGCCCATATACTTATATTATCAAGCTATATGTTTCTTTTTGTAATGTTGCAAACTAAGGTTATTTTTTATGGTAAATATTTTATGGTTTGCTTTCTGTTATGTGTCAGACAAATTGAGGACTCTGGAAACTGAAGATAAAAGAATGTTGACCTTAGGAAATCATTCATCATATTGCTTCATCTGTTAGTTGTTGTTCAGTTGTAGCTCATGTTTGGTAATCACCACTTTTAATTCTCGATTCTAAGGCTGGTTATCCCTTTGGGGGTTGCCTCTTCTTTCCCTTTAATTTTTTTTAAAAAAATGGGTTATTGTTATTGTAACTATTTCATTACCTATTAGTTCCTCCACCAGAGGGGGCTTGTGGACAGAGAGAGGCTGTGGGATTTAATAATTCATTGCTTTTTGCTGTTTTTCATAGTGACTTGTAAGGTTTTTCCTCAGTAGTTCAGATGGATTTTAGGCATTTTATTTGCTTACTTTTCTTTGACTCTTCTTATTCCCAATAAAGTAAGTTATGATTTTTTATTTGGCAGTGGCCACAGAACAGAATAGTTAACTGGTGTTAGTGGCTTTGCATCAGAATACTTTTTTGGCTGCCATGTTGATCAGATCCTATCAGGGGAAACCAAAAGGGAAAACAAGCATAGCCACTTAGCTCAATCTTGGGTCAAACACTAAAAACTGTGGAATTTATTTTAGCAGTATAGATCATTTTCCTGGCCCATATTGGATTTAAAACTTATCATTTAATAGACTCAACTTCACTAACATTGTGATCATCTATGGACTCTTCATTTTTTGATCCTTCTGCCTAATTTTGGCCAATAGCTAGAATTCAAAAGCATAGTTAATATGGAAGCCATCCTTAGGACTGAATCAGCCTGCAAGGTATGATGGCCAGAATGAACACATGCTGGGCCTGGTCTGAGTGAGGACACTTAAAGGAAAGATTCTACCTTAGGGCCAGAAGAAATAGATCCTTTTCTGAAAGGGATCTGAGAAGCTATAGTACTGTGCTGATTAGCTCCACAATTTTTTTTTTAATTGTGTATTTTAGGACCAATTATACTAGGAATTTTGTCCCTTCTCTGGAGACAGAGAGTATTTTCATTGCAAATAAATAGGAATAGGGAATTGGACGAGAAAGAAACTAATTAAAAGTATTTCTTTATCCCCAAATGTAGTGTCAATATCCAGATTTTACCACCGTACATTTTATATCTAGATAGTACCATATTTCAATAATCTGGATATTACCAGTATTGAGTCTCAAGCTGAGTTTTTTATTGGGTGAGTGGTTCTTGAGTCTCAGATTAATATTTTTCATTTTGTTGATGAGAATGAATTAAGCGATTTCTGGTGATTTTGCAAGAGAACCTTTAAGGACATTACCATGAGGCCATTCTGGAGGTCTGTCTTTGTGGTGGGGCGGAAGTAGGGGATGCTTGATTCTTTTTTATTATTTTGTTAAGGTTCAAATTATAGACATGTGGCTGTGGTCAATCAGAATCACATTTCTTATAACAAAAATTTTTTTTATATTCCTTCATAAAAACAAACAAAAAAGCAAAAAAAACACAATTTCCAAATAACTGTATCTTTTAACAAGGGACTTTTAGAAGTTACATTTTTTTTCCCTTTGTTACAGATAGAAAGCCAGTTTTTGGGGAAGGTACACTGAGGTACTTGAAACATAGGCAGTAAGTAGTCTTAGGCTTTTAATATTAGATGCTTATGATAAGGAAAAAATTTTTACATGGTGGTGACATTTTTTTCAAGATTTTCTCAAGTTTCTTCCATAATTGTAACAGAATTTGGTTGGGGATGGGACAGAAAATGAATAAAAATGAATTTTGGGAAACATATTTATTGAAAATTCTAATGTTATAGAGAATAACTTCTCTCACCTTCTTGCTTTAGACCCACAAACTTACTGAGACTTACAGCTACTCTTGCCGCCCGCCCCCCCCCCTTTTAGTCAAGATTCAGAGATTAAGAATTTCCCTTCTTTGAACCAGTTTTGGAATTATCCCTTTACCTTTTTATCTTTTGCATCATGTGTTACGGTATTCGCTCGCCACATGTGGCTATTTCCATTCAACTTAGACAAAAAATTCAATTCTTTATTCACAGTAACTTTATTTCAAAGTTCCTGTGGCTTATGGCTAACTTACTGGGCAACATAGATAAATGCTGCTGTACACAGATATCCTCGCGTTTGGCTACTCTTGACTACCTCCTATGGATATTGCTTCCCTCTCAAGTGGAGGTGGTTTTATTTCTGTGTCTAGAGTAGAGTGGCTGCCTTCTTTCATTCTCGTTGTCACTTGTAGACATCATTTTCATCTTACACCCACAGAAGCACTTTTTTTTTTTTTTTAAACAAACTTTATTTTTTTATTTTTATTTATTTATTTTTTTTATAGAGGCATGTTTTTATTTATTTATTTATTATATTTGTTTGTTTTGTTTATACATGCACTGGGTACAGTCAGAAGCGCGGGAGGGTGAGAGAATTCACCAGAGCCAGAGTGGGGAGCAGAGCAGGCAGAAGGACTGAAGTACACTGCTGAGGGGAGCAGCGGGCGGCAGGAGAGGTCTGCGCGCCATGTGGGACCCTCCTCTGGTGGCCGGGGAGCAGCCGGGGATCGAACCGGCGCCGCAGAGGCCGCAGGCAGCTTCGCAACCCAGCGCTCAACCGCTGCACCACCGGGGAGGCCCACACAGAAGCACTTTTAAAATACATACCATCAGACTGTCCTACTATGTATTCATCTGTGTTATTGAAGATGTTACCCACTAGACCACTGCACTCCTACTTATGCCCATTACACTCCTATCACATCCACATAGAATACTCATGTCTGATCTTTCAGGTCTTTGATTTTCTTATCTATGAATGTCTCTGTACCTCATGGTCTTACCACAGAACAGTGACTTTCAGTCTAGGATGTACCATAATCCTAGGCAATGCTTGTCAATGGAAGGAGTACCATCAGACTCGAGAGGGTTGGAGCTGAGGATGCTAAATGTTATTCAGTACTTGGGATAGTTCTACACAATGGAGAATTATTTTCACCCCAAATTCCATAGAACCTTTGTTAAGAAACACCATGCTAACCTTCAAAATGTGTTTCAAAACTCCTCTCTGACCACTACCTTCTGTCTTTCCAGGAAAGCCACCTCATGTGACACAAGCATTCCTACTCCAAAAGGAATTCTTTGACCCCTTGTGCTTTCCAATCTATTGACCTACTACTACTACTTTGATGCACCATTCATCATCCCTCTCATGCTCTCACTTCCTCCTTACTCAGCTTAGATGCTGTGGTTTAATTTCTCCTTTGCTCTTCTCTCTCTCTTATCCACATCTGGCACAACTCTGACCCTCACTTTCATTCACTTTGGCTCTGAGTGTGGATGAAGGAAGACTACAAAACTCATCTGAACTGCCTTCCTTTTAATTTATGTCCTTAAATGTTAGGTGGATGCTCTGCTATAGTTGGCACTCCTACATCATTTACCTAATACTGCTATTCTCTGAGACAACTATTTTACACCTATACATCTGTCTCAAACATCCGCCTCCCAACCCCAGTTCTTCCAGTTAGGTGATTCCTTCGCTTTATATTTCATTGTGGAATTAGGAATAAACAGCAAACTTCAGCAAATCCACATTCCAATCTGTTTCTGTACCCACTGATGCCCTCTCCTTTTCCAGTATGCATGAACTGTGTAAAATCCTGTAATAGCTTTCATCATTCTCAGAATTAAATCCAACCTCTGACCATAGCCTCAAGGCCCTTCAAGATTTGACTTCCTTTTTGCTTTTTCACCGCATCTCATACCACTCTCCTTCCCACCTCCCAGTCTGGTCACACTTGATTTTCTTGCCATTCTTTAAATATATCTTACCTCAGTATCTTTGTTTGTACTGTTGCTTTTGTCTGGAAGTTATTCCTTCTCCTCCTCCCCCCAGGTTTCTGTTCTTTGCCTCCTTGTCACACTCAGGTTTCTAATAAAATGTTATTTCCTTGAAAATCCTTCCTTGACCATCTTGCCTATGATAGATAGCTGTCTTCTCTTAATATTCTCTATCTCCCTATCCTGCTTTATTTTCTTGTCATTTCCTGACATTATATTATAAATGTTCATGTTAATTTGCTTGTTGTCTGAAAATAACTTCCATGAAGGTAGGGATTTTGCCTGACATGATTGCTTCTGTATCCTCAGTGCCTGCACTGTGTTTGGCAGTCAATATTTATTGATGAAGCATTTAACAAATGTTTGATAAGTGATCATTAAATAAATAAAGTATGGTAAAGGCGTTTTTATTTTGGCATGCTTTTACTAACAGTGAGCCAGCCATATGATGAACCTATTCTCTTACCATCTTTCTCTGTTTGAAAGATTAGAAAATCTTTTGTATGGTGCAGTGTAATAATCATTTGGCTTTGATTTGATATAAATACATAATTTACATATTAATTTTGCCTTTGTTCTTTTCTCATTAGCTCATAACAATTAAAAGAGACTATTACTCTGCTGTAATATGAACTTTTATGATGTCATATCAAAGTCTCCAGTAATTAAATAACTTAAATTAATATCTTATTCAATGACAATATCTTTCAATTACAAATCATCTCCACTAAAGAGCACAATGGCAGATGTGGGATATTTGTAACATTAGGACATGCCAATCTAACAGCCAGATGTGCTTACTGACACATTGAAAATTAAAAGCTGTCACTTTAGGTGATCATTTTGTACCAGTGACACTGAGAACATAGCAGAGTTGATGTGGGAAAAAAAGACAAACTCAAGACACTGTTATTGGAAAGCACAGCTCAATTATCAAGTTGTCATTTACATTATTCAGAATGTTAATTGGATAAAACCACAAATTAACCAAAAAAAAAAAAATCACGTGGGTCTTGCCTTCAATTTTAGTTTGCAAGACACTGATATGCAGGGTAATGTTTAGATTTCTTAGTTTATGTTACCAGGCCCTTATTTAACTAGAGTGTGAGTTGGAGGGGAAGTATAGATAGCAAAAGTCTCTTTTTAAACTGTTTACAAGGGATAGCATAGCCATATTAAGGATAAGGGTATAGGAAGACTGACTGAAAGAAAATAGATAAATTTGATATAATATACTGTGTAAGTATCTTTAAAAATAATGCTGTTCACAATATATTATTGATAATATCAGACAAAATGTTCTTTAAAACAAAAAGTATTATTATGGAGTTATTAATAATAAAATAATAACTCACCCTGAAGCTATATTAATCCTGAACCTACATTGTATATATTAGCACCATTTCAAAATATAGAAAGTAAAAACTGACAGAATAATTATGAAGTATTGGGAACATACATAATCTTAAAAGGAATTTTTAAATATTTTCTCTCAGATACTTACAAATTAAACCAAAAAAATTAGACTTAAATAATGTGACATATTAACTACATTTAAATAGACTTATATAGACCTTTGAACTCCATAACAGAGAATATATACATATATAGGATGCCTTAACACTGATAAATAAAAAATATATTGATAACTTTATCTCAGAGAGAGAGAAAATTAGGAAGCCACAAAGACATCAAAAAGTCCATGTATTTGGAAACTCAAAATCATATTTCTAATTAATTCTTGAGGGAAAAAGTAATGTTAGAGACTAGTAAATGATTTATTTTAAATCTTGTGTGATATAAAGACAACACTAATGATAAAGGACTGATCACAAAAATCTGCAAAGAGCTGATGAGATTCAACAAAAGCAAAGAAAATAATCCAGTCAAAAAATGGGCAGAAGAGCTAAAAAGAAACTTCTCCAAAGAAGAAATACAAATGGCCAACAGGCATATGAAAAAATGTTCAACATCACTTGCAATCAGGGAAATGCAAATCAAAACTACCATGAGATACCATCTCACACCAGTGAGAATGGCACATATTAAAAAAACTAGTAACAACAAATGTTGGCGAGGATGTGGAGAAAAAGAAACTCTCCTGCACTGTTGGTGGGAGTGCAAACTGGCCCAACCACTATGGAGAGCTGTGTGGAGATTTCTGGACCTACTAAACATAGAGCTTCCATATGATCCAGCAATTCCACTCCTAGGTATTTACCCAAAGGACACACAAACATTAATTCCAAAGAGCACCTGCACCCCTATGTTTATAGCAGCACTATTTACAATAGCTAAGCTGTGGAAACAACCCAAATGCCCAAAAATAGATGACTGGATTAAGAAGATGTGGTACATATACACCATGGAATATTACTCAGCATTCAAAAAAGATGAACACATGCAATTTGCAGCAACATGGATGGCGCTGGAAGGGATCATGCTCAGCGAAATAAGCCAGAAAGAAAAAGAAAAATACCGGATGGTCTCACTCATAGCAGGAATCTAGAAAACCTAAATAAGGGACCAGGAAAAAGAATAGCTATAAGAAAGAAAAAAATCAAAATCAACAAACAGCTATGAACCAGAGACACACTATGGGGGGACGGGGAAAGGAGGGGTTGGTGTCAAAATAAGGGGGTTTCAATTGTATGGGGAATATAAAAATAAAATTAAAAAATAAATCTTGCATGATATAAAGAGATACAAAGAAGGGGATTTATAGATTCATAAGGGTATACATTAGAAATGAAGAAATATTGATTATTTGTGAGATAAGCATACGAACAAAGAAAAGACTAGCAGAGTTAAAACCAAATAAATTAGAAGGAAGTTATAATACAAGGTATTACAAAGTAAATAGAATGGATTGTAAAAAAATAGTAGAGAAGATCAACAAAAGCAAACGGTGATTCTTTGAAAGATTAACCAAACACATAAATACTTAGCAAACTTGATCAATGAGAGCGAGGGAGGTAAAGGGGGACCTGTACAAGCAATAAAAGGTGAAAAGAATATGCTTTGAATAACTTTACAGTGTTATATTTGAAAACAAACATTATAATATATTGGGTTGCTGGTATGCATAGTGATATGTACATTTTAAGCTCCTGTCAGAAGAGACAGAGAAACGTCATATCTAGCTGAGTTGAGTTTGAGTCTGGCTTCCTGGAATAGAAGAGCATTTCCCTGCCCTCCCTGGTGACACAAGTGGTTGAGCACAGTAATGTGAAGCTGTCCCAGTCTCTGCAGCATGAGTTAGATCCCTGATCCCTGGGTGGCCAGGGAGCTACCCACATGGAGCAGCAGACCTCTCCCTTCTCACCTGCAGCTCCTCTCAGCAGTGTATTTCAACCAGTCTCCCTGTTCTGTTCCCTGTTCTGTTTCTCACTCTGTCTCTGGTAAATCCTATCACCCCTGCCCCTCACCTCTGGTCTGTACCCCAGTTCTTATATGCATAAATAAATGAATCTTACAAAAAAAAAAGCATTTCTCCATTTAACAAATACTTGTGAATAGCTACTATGCATTGCAATTGGTGTAGGCTTATATCTTCATGAGGGAGATTAAACAAATAGTTACACAAATAGATATTTACAATTGTGATAAGTGCAGTATACGAAAGGTAGAGCACATACTACGGGACCAAATTTTATTAAGGCAAAGGGCAGATTAGCAAAGGTTTCCTGACTAAGTGACATTTAAGTTGTGATTTAAATTACAACTAGGAATTATTCTGGCTGGGAGGTGATGCAAGTCCAAAGACATAGATCACAGACTGGGAGGGTAGAAAGGTGTGAGATTCAAGTCGACAATAGCCATTGGGAAATGGTAGGGTTTTGTGCAAGCGCCATACATTAAATTCACACATTTCTGTAAGGCACAAACATAGTTTTTTTCCCTTGTTAATAGCTTTGTGTAAATGCTTAAGAATATAATCTTCAGAGAAAGTATAAAAACATGGATTGGAAGGAAATAAACCAACTTCATTCAGAATAGTAATTGCTTTAGAGAAGCAAGCGCAGAGGGAACTTTTTGTTGTATCCATCCCTTGTTAATGGCAGTACCCTTCCTGAAATGAATTGTAAATGTAGCCACAATCACGAGTTTCTAATTTCTTTATTTAATTGTCAGTTTTATCTGGGATGGAGCTCTTAGGTATAAAACATCTGACAGAAAATTACAAAAGAGGAACTTAAAGATGCCATTCTGATGGAAGCAGTGGTTTAGACAGTACTACTCAAGGTGTGAAGAGGTTTGGAAACATATTGTCCATCACAGCAGCCACTAGCTGCATGTGGCTACTGAGCACTTGAAATGTGTTTGTAGTGAGACATGCTATACGTGTAAACTGCATACCGTATTTTTTTTTTAAGATTTATTTATACAAGAACTGGAGTACAGACCAGAGGCACGGGAGGGTGAAAGAATTCACCAGAGACAGAGTGGGGAGCAGAACAGGCAGAAGGACCGAAAACACTGCCGAGGGGAGCTGTGGGCGTGACAGGAGAGGACTGCTGCTCCATGTGGGTATCTTCCTGCCCGGCTGAGAATTGAACCTGTGCTGCAGAGGCTACGGACAGCTCCACAGTGTTGTGCTCAACCTGCTGCGCCACCGGGGAGGCCACATACTGTATTTTGAAGACAATGCTAAAAGAAAAGAATCTAACATAGCTCAACACTATTTTGTATTGATTATGTGTTGAAATGATGAGGTTATAGATATACTAAATATAATAAAATATATATAAAACATATAATAAAATATCATTAAAATTAATTTCATCTTTAATTTTTTTTTAATGGGGCTATTAGAAAGTTTAAAATTACACATGTAGTTGACATTATTTTTCTATTGGACAGTGCTGATTTAGAAATTTTTGTAATAATTTGGCATTACCACAATATCCAAGTGAATTTTTATTGTATTTTATAAATTTGTCATCAGCTCACAACACATTGGAAATGAAAAATACCTTCTACTAGTATTGCTTCATAGATAGCTTCTAAAGTACCACTTTAAACTATTCATAGCTTCTAAAACATGTTCCATTTAGGAAAATACATATTTTAACTATTTCTGAGAGCTCTTTGAAATATGCAAAAAGAAGCGACTGTTAATTGATGCCACTCTTTGAGGATGAGAAAAGCAATTGACAAAACTATTGTTATATAACACTCAGATTTGCTTGTATTTATTTTTTTGTTACAAAACTAGTGTTTTGGAGTTGGAGAAAATATGGGTAAAACTATTGTAATGCATAAATTTAAAAAAGTCCAATTGAAGGACTAGTTCAACATCAACTAGGGATTATTTTGAGAATTAAAAAGATATGGTTAAACTCATATCTTAAATTAGTCACATCTTAGCATTAATAATGTACTTAAGTAATTGTCTTTCTTAGGTTTAACTCTATAAAATTCACTCATTTTTGGTCAGAATGGGCTAGATTGGACATAGAAATTGGCACATGTGAACTTCTGATTTACAGGCCAGTTTTTCTCATCAAAACCTGGGCAGAACCATTTATTTTAAAACCAATATTTATTTTACAATGGGAAGATGGAGCAGATTAAAGCAGCATAAAACCATGATAAATCACCCAATCTTTATCCCATAGAAAATCTTTTAAATGGCTCTTAAAGTAATGGCAGTAAAACTGTCTCACATAGTTTGTATTTGGAAGGTTTTCTGGCATATAGTATAGTCTTGTAGATTAAAATCTAATTAACAAGGAATTTATAAGAATTCAGGTGTGGTCTGTGTGATTATTTCTCAGCAAGAAGTTAAATGTGTTTTTACCTCAGCCCAATTTCAGATTTTTGCTAGTCTCATTCATAAGTAAAGGGAATCCAGGCTAAAATTATAAACTGTTGCAAATCAAAAACTCTAGAAATGAAATTTTTAGTCTTTTCATTTAGTAATCACTTTCTATGTTAAATAATTAAGAATATGTACATTTTATGTTTATTATAGATTAATATGCATTAAGGACTTTTTATAATTACCTCATTTTATTTGATATGATTCCCATCATTTATATCTCAAGTTATAATAATTTCTGTAGTTAAAAATAATGGAACCGGGGACTCCCTGGTGGCGGAAGGGATTAAGATATAACCCATGAAGCTGTCCACAGCCACTGTAGCAGGAGTTTGACCCCCCCGGCCGGACAAGGAGCAACCCACATGGCGCAGCAGACCTCTTCTGACTCACCCTCTGCTCCCCTCAGCAGTGTACTTCAGTCAATCTGCCTGTTCTGTTCCTACTCTGTCTCTGGTGAATCCTCTCACCCCCCCACACCTCTGGCCTGTACCCCAGCTCTTGTATGCATAAATAAATAAATCTTTAAAAAAATGGAACTGGGGATAGGCCTTGTTGAGAAGTATGTTCTAATAGGTTTCCAAAAGTTCTTTTTCCCCTCTTCCTGTCAGAAGAATAAAGGGATTTTTCTAAAAAAAAAAAAAAAAAAAAAAAAAGCATTGTCTTTTATCTGGTTTTAATGAAATACCTTTAATGTTTGACATTAAAAATAATATTGGCAGTTGAAAAAAAAATGGAACTGTTTTCCTTTATAAAATTCTTTAATACTATTCTAATGATAAGTGAAATTATATAATATAGTGCCTTAGAACTGATTAAGCATGTTAAAGGATAGAAAATATTAAAAATGGAATGGATGTACTTGTAGTCATGGTGAGTCTTACAAAATGGGGAGACTGTGTCCTGTTACGTAATGGCTGTCCTATTGTGAATAGCATCCTATTGTGAAAGTTCTGTCTCTAGCTAATTGTAGACTTTATCTTTGTCAGTGTTTGGCAT
This sequence comes from Talpa occidentalis, assembly GCF_014898055.3. NCBI lineage: Eukaryota > Metazoa > Chordata > Mammalia > Eulipotyphla > Talpidae > Talpa > Talpa occidentalis. The sequence continues at coordinate 43,461,316 of NW_023600993.1, read as the reverse complement.
ACTTTTTCTGTGAAGTACCTGAGACAAAATATTGTAGGTATTTTTGATCTATGCCCCAACTATTCAACTCTTGTTACTGGGTTAAGACAGCCTCAGGCAATATATAATTGAATGGGTGTGTGCATACCCTGTGAGTCAACAATTCTATATTTAGGAATGTTTCCTAAGGAAGTAATCAGAGGTTTGGCAAAGAAATGTGTACAAGACTATCCATAATGGTATTACTTCATGACATAGGAAATTGTTTATGAGCTCTTGTTAGTGAAAAGAAAGACAACAAAACAGAATTTAAGGTATGATCCCAATTTAATATAATGTATGTGTGTATTTAGATGGGATCATGTGAAATTACCTAACAGTTCATTTACTGTTTTTTAATCTGAAAAATGGCAACTTAATATGGTCAACCTAAGATACATACATATGAAAGATTATCTACCTAAAACTTTTTGGGTTCAAGAAATAGAATAATATCTATTCTACTCTATTACATATGTTCATTTGCTGCAATGAACGTATTTTAATTTGCAATGAGGGAAAAAGATACAGGTCTTTTAGGGCAAAGGAAAGATATTGCCATTCAAATTCTGAATCACATACAATGGTGTAAACCAACATTATCTCAATTAAAAAATATGTTTACTCAATAATGGCAATGCAGGAGAAGAAGGAGTGTGCATGTCACATGTAGTCCTCTTTGAAGTCAGGGCTCTTATGAGGAACTTGGGCTATTGTTATTCTATTGGCAAGGTCATTCCTATATTACCGCAGATACACAGAGCTAGCTCATGTTGCTCATTCCCAGAGCTAGCTCATGTTGCTCATTCTCTCCCATTGTTGACTCTATCTTGTCACTGCCCTTTAAATATCCAATTAATCAAATGAACTACTCTTGTTCAGTTTCCTCACATATCAAATTGCTGTCCAATTAGAATTTGGCTTTGGGTGGAGAACATCTTCAGGAAGGGAATATGAAAGCCTTTCCGGCATCTCTATGACAGTTCTATTGCAAACTGTAGACTTTTACTTGGACATATGATTTTATTCCATAGTCTTCTGTATCTTATTTAATAAATTCTATCTCCTGTGAAATGGATTCCATGTTGTGTGCTGAGAATATCAATGGCCGGGGAGCTAAAACCTTGTGAGGAACTTCTTAAGGTATTGGTGACCTGTATTCTCACTTCTAGGGAAAGGCCCTATTGTCTTTCTGCAGACATTATACATTTCTGTGCTGGAGGACACTTGAGTACTTTCCCTGTCTGAGACTTTGCCCCTTTCCAACTCTGAAGTTTTGCTATTCTTTGATTTTTCTCTCTAGTTCTTGCTTGCTCAGTTTTCCCCATTGCTTCTTGTCACTTGACTGAAACACAGTGTGGAGACACTGGTACACAATACACATTTTTTAGCTTTCTCCTGGAGTTTTCCTTGGATGACATTCATTTCTAGTGCAAAGGGCACTCAGCTTTCTAGTAGACCTGTAGATAAAAGAAAGTCCCTCAGGCCTGCTGTGAGGTTGGAATCCCCTTGTCCCAGCAACAGGGCCTGGCATTTGTGTGAGACTGTGGGACATGCCCCTAATGCTGGGAGCTTCTTGCAGTGACAATCAGCGTGAAGAAAAGCAGTGGACTGTTTCTCCATCTGAGGAAGGTAGAAGTGTTGTGAGCTCACGTTTTTTCTCATCAGACTCTGAAATGGCATTTCACTGTATTTTGATACAAATGTTCAAACTACACATTAGGGGTAATTTCTGCTTTGTTTGGAACACAAGTCAGAATGATCGTATCTCCATTAGAGAAAATGAAGAGGCCTCTGTGTCTGACACTACTTTGTTAAAGAGAAAATGTTTTCACAGGAGGCAAAAGCTACTGCTGAATATAGCCCCAAATCAAAGATCATTTCCACCAAAAACTCTTACATTAGTTTCCTTTTTCTTGAGTTAATGTGGGTCTGTGGAATTTACATTTCTTGCTAAATATTTACTCTTATTTCCTTTCCAGCAAGTGAGAGAAAATCCTAATTTAAAGCACATTCTTCTGTTACTTCAAAGGCTGTTTGAGAACAAGAGTTCTTTATATTTAAAGAAATTCCCCATAACAATTGGTAAAACTGCTTACAGAGTATGAGGCTACACACTTGAGAAAGATTTAAGTCTGAAAATTGAAAAGACTTCAGTTCACAAAGTGTTGATTGCATCACTTTATATAACTATAAAGTCATCTTTTAAAAGTCAAGTTAATACGTTTGGGGGTTGTCAATGGATTGATCAAGTACCTTAAAGTAGAGGAACGATGTTAAGAAGAATATTTCATTTTTCTTTGCATTTTTTGTATTGAAATCATGAAAATTACGCTCTTTCCTTTTGAATTCACATTACAAAAGCTTGTAAATTTTATGTTGTCTATTTAGAGTTAATGAGGGGAGCTCAATTTATAAATCTAAGTACTACCAACATGGCAATTAATTTTAGAAAATTTTCAGTCGGCATACATGCTGGGCTTAGAATGAGATGATTCATTTACTATAAAGGCAATAATGTTATAAAAAATTTGGAGGTAGTCACAAAGAAAGGAAAAAATGAGTGTTGATCAATAGTTTAATTTAGCTCTGACTTGACTAAGTTCTATAGCATGGTTCATAATTTTTCGATGAATAAACCTTTAACATTTTACATGTAGTGCCTCAATTTGTATTGATCTTCCCTAATGTATTCTTCATTGCACAGAAGGAATAGCATTATCTCCAATATTTAACAAAACATGTTGTGTCAGCCTGCAAATGTTAACCAAATATGGCAAACTATTAATGACACTTATTCTTTTTTCAGGACTACTTTTTTCCTGCTAAATAATTTAAAATTTAGAAGAGAAATGGGTAGTAAGTGAATGATGACTTAGAGGGCAAGTTCATTGAGTTCTCTCTTAGTTAATAGATTCTTATTCTTTCTGCATTACTTAATTGCTTATTAAAAGTGTAACTCTTGATGTGTAGTGTATATTTATTTTGTGGAAAATTATTAATTTTTAATGCAACTGAGTGGCTGCTTAGACAAGGGATCCTAGCTATTAATCAGGAGAAAAGTGATTGACTGTCATGTTCATTAATTATTTAAGAAAGTTCAATTATAAGGTCTATAACATAGAAGAAAGTTTTTATAAGTGAGTGAGTTTGCGCTAGTACATTCCAGTACATTTTTGGACCATATTCATGTGTTCATTTAATAAATATTTCACACATTTTATGTGCCATGCACTGATGATTCCATGAAAAAAATACGACTTAGACCTTGGCCTCATGAAATTTCTGGGGCAGTGAGTAAAATGCAAGTGCGTAAGTGGTATGAAGGAAAGCGCAGAGTGCTATTAAGCAGTTTAGTAGACTCTGTTTTGTTTGACTCTCTATATATACACATAAAATGATTCTTCTCTGAACAAATCTCCTGAGTCTCTAGGAAATTCAATGTAGCAAATTCTGATTATCATATGAGGAAATATTTTGTTGAAAATAATGGAGTCTTAGCTTCTTAGCTCTGGAAGAGACTTGAGAAGTCATGTGGGGGTTGCAACCTTAAGTTCTCTTTCCCTTTGTGTTCAAGTCTGGGTTCAAGTCATATTTTGGGTTGCTTCAGGCTGGGCAGGTCCAGTACCTGGAGGGAAGAAGTCTCAAACTCATTCGTGGGGCTATTTCTAAATTATGTTTCAAATAGTGAACTAAAGTTTACTCCCCTGCATATTTCATTTATTGGTTCAGTTTTGTATCTTGCACAAAATCATAACATCTCATTTACCTATTATTTGGGGCACTTTTCACAATCTTCCATTTATCTGTATGAGTTTTTTTTTCATTATGACTATGTTATCACTGTAATATTTATGTACCCTGACAGCAGAATTGTGCATGGTTTTGCTCCTTGTATTTCTCTAACACTAACATGGAGCTGGGGAATGAGTGAATATTTTGTTTTGTTCCAAAAAGGCTTTAGGGGAGATTACCTGATTAAACCTTTACATATTGGTTCATTATTTGACAGCTGTCATCATTCATTTTTTTACTTTCCTTTATTTTCGGGTTAAGATTCTCATTTCTTTCAGCTTCCTTTTTGTATGACACAGTGTCCAGTCCTTTATGCCAGTCATCTCCCTCCCAATGTACCCTACTTTGTTACCACTTTTTAAAAAATTTCCAGTTTCAATATGTTGTGGGAAGGCTTTACAGAAGTGTGAATCAACCCTCTGCTGGGTCGTAAAGAATATGGAAATGTTCTTTGTGTCAGGGAGGCCAGTACTGGCACTTCCAGAGGTGCACTTTGAACAGAGTATCAAAATGTTCCCCCACCTTGCAGATTTTACTAGGCCTTTGAGTTTCCTCCTGAGGCATCTCCCTTTTGGGGGAATTTTTGCTCTTCCCTTTGAATCTTTCTCATGAACTTTACTATTCTTTCTCCCTATCACTTCCTCATTATTGCCTAGAGTGCCAGACAGAGTGATGTGCAGTTTAGAGCTTTCACTAGGGACACAGACTGGCTGGGTTTAAAACTGAGTTTTGCATGAGGCAAGATAGGACACTCCTCTGGGTATTGGTATTCTCTTCTTTAAAATGCACAACATAATAATACTAACTTTACAAAATGATTGTAATAAGTGTAAATTACATGTGAAATGCCTGACCAGAGTTGGTTCCTAACACACTGTAACTATAATCCTTCCCTTTCTTCTAGTGGACTACTGCTGAGTCTTGCTTCTGGTGATATAACCATCTGTCCAGGGGTCCCAGCACATGCAGTGGGTCAAACATGTTTTTCCATGAATCCCATCAGTGGTAAACAGAGGTAGAACATCACCCTATTTCTTTCATCCTCTAGGCTGAAAGAGCTGAACAGGAATAAGATTTAATAACTTCTTCCTTGTCCCTGTAATGTTTTTTTCTTTCTTGAGCCCCATTTCTCTACCAGGGCTTGATTTCTCCATCTCAACTCTCTGTTTTGTTTGTGTAATGAAAATAATCTCATTCTGGTCAAAATTTTTCTCAATAGGCTTATTGCCAATTACTGCACAGACATCAATGTTAACAATCTGATGACAAGTTGGAGATTAAGGCTTGTCATCACTATTTAATTAACCTCAAATTGAGTGGTTTATGCCCTTTCACAAGCTCAAGAGAGCTGCTAAAAGAGTGCCTGGGGCCCAGATAGATTCTGGGTGGCAACACTGGAAAGCTGGAGAAGGCTTAGCAGTCACTCTGAAGAATAGCAAACACTATTTGATCTTTGCTAGCATGCCTGAAGACGGAAGCTAGGTAACCATGCAAAGTATATGAAAAGGGTAGGGAGGAGAAGAAAAAGGAGGGTTTTTTTGGTTCTAAGAAACCTGTAGTAGTCTGTGAACTGCAGAGACCATTAGCCAGAAGTATTCTGGAGACAAAAAAAAAATCCTCTGTTTTAAGGCTTGGTGTAGAAAAATAATTAAACTATTATTTTGCCTATGTTGGATTAATTAAATATATCATTAATTTTATGTATTACTTTTTAAAAATGTGATTACCAGACATTTTAAAATGACACATGTTCAATATATTATATTTCTACTTTACAGTGTTATTTTAGATCTTTCTCTTTGCACAGATGAGAAAAATTTTAATACAAAAGCTTTTTTTAGTTAATAATGTATTGTGAATGTTTATGCATAAACTATATGATGTGGTATTATTTTTAATCCTTTGTAATATTTCTTTGTATGATGTGTCTTAATTGATTAATCCAATCCCCTAATGTTGAACACCTAGGGTACTGCCATATTTTAAAATTATAAATTATTCAAGAACATACTTAGGTCTTTAAGCTCATCTGTAATTATGCTTCTAGGATTTGTCTCTGAATACCAATTAATAGAGTCACAAGCTCGTTTGTGGTGTTAAACAAATTTCTACACAGAAAGGTGATACTGATTCATACTCACTCCAGTGGTTTATGATGATGCTATTTCACCTCATTTATCAATACCAGATAGCCTCATTGTTATTAATTTCAATTTTAATGTGCAGCATTATTATGGCTTTTTCCAGCAAGTTACTAGAAAAGTCTTAGACTTGGTAGTTTCTATACTGGTCCAACGGATGTTTTTAAAGATTTTCTTTTATGCGTCAATTATTCTCTTATCCATTAACTATAAAGCATCCATATGTGTACACCACTGCAAAAGATTTTTAGTATCTAGAAGGGTGAATTAAATAGTCTTGGCCTGACTTGTGTGTTTGTATTTGCAGTTGTGGAGTAAAAGGTATCTTAGGAAATCTCAGGAGGTGAGATTAGCAACATGGCAGGTTGAGAGGAATGATTTCAGGTGGTTGATAGTGGGGGAAGAGGGAGAGCTAGAGAGAGCAATGTGCCAACTACTAGAGCCTACTCTCTTCTCCAGCAGAAAATATATGACATACTCTAATTGAGAAATTGATTTCAGGAGAGTTTAATGAAGGGCATATTGACAGAGGTGCTGCTAGAATTAAGGGACTAAAAAAAAAAAAAGATGGTGAGGCATCTGTGGAGAGTTTGAAGGGACAAAAGGAGAGAACATTTGTCAGAACCCAAAGAAAACCCTAGCTAGGAAAAAAGGCATGTGAAAACCCACAACTGTACAGCAGGGGGTATAGGCTGGTAGGATGAAGAGGTAGGAAATCAATATCACCACTCATTCCCTCTGCTCTATGATTCCCTATGCTGTCTGCCATTGTCTTGGCTCAGTGGAAGCCAGAGGCATGGGAGCTGAATCTGCAGGTGAGAGGTCACCACCAGGGCAGGGAAAGAATCCAAAAGGGCAAATGAAGGAAAACCATAACACCAGTAAAATGTATATAACAATACCTACCTTAGACGTTTGTAATGGAATGAAATGGAAGTGGGCACTTAGCACAATGCTATTTCTTTACTGTTTTTATCAGTGACTGAGGTCTATCAACTTCTTACCACCTTGTCCATTTATTGTTTCTTATAAGTTTAGCAGAAGGGAAAACAGAGAAGAAATTTACCCTGATAGACCCAAACTTTACAGTAAGACTTGAAAAGTTCTATACACCCCAGTGAGGTAGCCATTTATGTTGCGAATTGTGCATATCAAACCCTTATAGTCTGGTAAAAATCCATAGAATTTTTCATGTAGTTGGATAATTAGGCCACATGCTGTTGGCTCTGTTCAAAAATGGTCATTTAAGTATCCTTTTATTATTTTTGGCTTCCACTGGGAAGTTTAAATAGCCACTGCCAGTGTGGTTTCTGTATGCTCTTTAAAAAATGCTGAAATTGAACAGAGTTTCATAAAATTGCTGGACTGTTAGATTTAGTAAGCTCTCCCAGAGATAAACCTGAAACAACAACCCCCAAACCCTAAAGTAAATACTTCTGTAAATTGGGGATTTTCACAAGTGCACCCTGGGGAGTTTGACCCATATGGAGTTAGTTTACAAGCAAGGGTGGAAGATGGCAGCTTTTGAGGGGAGTTGACCCCTTCACTTTCCTTTGCATCACTCTCTTTTGTTGATTTCTACTAGAAATGAGTGACAGCATTGGATCTAAGGACCCCTGAAATATTGCATCTCCTATTCTTATGTAGAAAAACAATGCCATAGTGTAAACTAATAGATAATATTTCAAATATATGAATATTCTTAAGTTACCAGATATTTTTAGGGAATATAATTATGAAATGAATATAATTATTCATTTAAAAAGAGAAATAGTTTTTACATGTATTCAAATACTACTAGGTCCTTGTTACCATTTAAATTGATTTATGTACATGATCTCTATTTAATCCTCACAGCAGCCCTATGAGTAGCTCGTGTTTTCTTCATTTTACAGGAAAGAATATCGAGGCTCCAATAAATAATACCAAGTTACCACGTCTCATATTTATTTTATTTTTTAAAAAGATTTATTTATTTATGCATATAAGAACTGGGGTATAGGCCTCCCCGGTGGCGCAGTGGTTGAGCGCTGGGTTGCGAGGCTGCCCGCAACTTCTGCGGCGCCGGTTCAATCCCCGGCTGCTCCCCGGCCACCGGAGGAGGGTCCCACAAGGCTCACAGACCTCTCCTGCCGCCTGCTGCTCCCCTCAGCAGTGTACTTCGGTCCTTCTGCCTGCCCTGCTCCCCGCTCTGGCTCTGGTGAATTCTCTCACCCTCCCGCGCTTCTGACTGTACCCAGTGCGTGTATAAACAAAACAAACAAACAAATAAATAAATAAAACATGCCTCTATTAAAAAAAAAAAAAAAGAACTGGGGTATAGGCCAGAGGTGTGGGGAGTGAGAGGATTTACTAAAGAGAATGGGGAACAGAACAGGCAGATCTACTGAAATACACTGCTGAGGGGAGCAGCGGGCAAGACAGGAGAGGTCTGCTGCACCATGTGGGTAGCTCCCTGGCCAGGGATTGAACTTATGCTTCAGTGGCTGCAGATAGCTTCATAGGTGGTGTCTTAACCCCTTGCGCCACCAGGGAGGCCCATGCTTCATGTTTAGTAAGTTGCAGAGGCAGGGTTGAAATATGAAGCATTTGACTGCCAAGTCTGAACTCAGTTCCATATATATATTTTTTTTTTTCTTAAATGCGTTTAGAGTAAACAACATCGATGGTGGGGGGAAATTTTTGTTAAACATGGTAACTCAGGTAAACTTGTGTGGGGGCTTCAGATAGTTTTTATTCCCATAAATCATTTGTAGATTATAGACGTGTTCCTTGGTCTTTTGTTACTAGAACATATTTTCTTAATATATATGTCAATATCAAATCTACCCTAATAGTTATGCTCAAGGAGTTTCATGGGCAATAAGCAAGATGTTTATGAAATATTTGGTTTACATTACTGCATATTGATTTTTAATGGCCAAATGTTATTTTAAAATGTGACTTGTATTAATTACATCATGTATTGAAAGGTATCTTTAATTGTACCTATATTGACTTTGGGAGGATGCAATGTAGATTCTATAATTTTAATTAACTGTTTCTCCTTTGACATTTCATTACTGGTTTCAGAAGTGATAGAGGATACAGACAATAGCCTGTCAGAATTTTCTGTAAAGAAACTAAGATGGAGAAATACTAGAGTTGTCTTGGTAATTGAAGAGAAAGGCAAGGGAAGTGGGGAAATGGATGCTAACTTGTTAATAATGTGGTTGGTAAACTAAGCTTCTGTCATCTCCTGTAAATTAAAAAAAAAAAACGAGCATGTTATAGATCAATTGAATGAAAAAATGAAGATGACTTACTTCAGTTATAATTTTTGTATTCAAAAAGTACATCTTTCTCCTGAAAGTGAACACCCCTCAAATATTATATTATCTCTACCTGAAAGAGAGTCTGAGGATTTTCTGTCAAAAGAAGCAAAAATGTGAAGGTTAAAGATAATGGGTCCCCATCTAACACTGGACTGATTTGTTAAGCACCGAGCACGCATTTTTCTCTCTTTTATGGTAAAAGCCAAAAAGGACACTGTGGAGCTTAAACATGGCCCTGCATCTGCTACCCACATAGGAAGATGAAGGTAGGGAGGGCAATTTACCCAGTAAAAGTGCCCAAGAACATAATTACCTCCCTTGACATCTGATGTAACTTTAGCACATCCCCATGGAAAATCTCTGGGCAGTCCCTCCAAGTCATTTTCATGGATCTTGCCACAGCTAGTAAGCTTATTTACTTATTTCCACTTTGAGCTTTACCTTTCTAGACTTTTAAGATTTACCTCCAGCATAAAGAATGGAGACAAGAGGGGCGGAGCAACATGGTGGCGAGGAGACGCTGCGAGTAAGATCTCCCATTAAAAAAAAGTGAATAGGGAGGAAAAGCGGCAGGTCCCAGTGAGAACTGGGACACGGAAGATAAACGGGGGACGCCAGCAAACTGCCCGAAGAAGAAAGTGGCCATAAAAGAGGACTAGAAGGGAGGGAAGCGCAGAACCCTGCTCCCCTCCCCCGCCCACAGAGGCGGCACTCTCCGACCCGCAGAGAGGAGGAAACAACAAACCAAAACGGCCCACAAGAACAAACGACGCAGCAAGCGGGACTGTGAGTGGAAAGGAACTATTGCAGCCACCACACCCCGTGAACTGGAGCTGAGGCGAACCCTGCAGGATTCGCCGCGGCGGTGAGCGAACGGCTCCGGGCGCCATTAGAGAAGAACAAAGACCCCGGGAGACGCGCACACAGCCCGGGCTGCCGGGGGCGGAGCAACATGGCGGCGAGGAGACGCTGCGAGTAAGATCTCCCATTAAAAAAGTGAATAGGGAGGAAAAGCGGCAGGTCCCAGTGAGAACTGGGACACGGAAGATAAACGGACGACTCCAGCAAACTGCCCGAAGAAGAAAGTTGCCATAAAAGAGGACGAGAAGGGAGGGAAGCGCAGAACCCTGCTCCCCTCCCCCGCCCACAAAGTCGGCACTCTCCGACCGGCAGAGAGGAGGAAACAACAAACCAAAATGGCCAACAAGAAAAACGGACACAGCAAGCGGGACTGTGAGTGGAAAGGAACTATTGCAGACACCACACCCCGTGAACGGGAGCTGAGGCGAACCCTGCAGGATCCGCCCCGGAGGTGAGCTCCAGGCGCCATTAAAGAGAGCCCCGCCCAGGAGGAGACCAGCCCAGCACACAGCCCCGGCCGCCCGGTAAGCCTGTGCGGAAAGTGGCGCGGATCCAGACCGGATCGCAGCTGCCCAGGTCCCCGCGCCTGCGACCTAGGCTTGCGGGGAGACGGCGGAGGCCCTCCCTGAGTGAGCAGGAACAAGGCGCCCAGGCAGGGGAGCGGGATTCAAAAGGCGCCATTCCCGCGCCACTGATCTGGGCTACAGCCCGCGTCCTGGAACTGAGGGCTTTGGAACTGAGACCCGGGGCACGAAATTAGGGGCGAGGGTTCCCCACGACGGTGGGGCACAAGGCAGACATAGCACCCCAAAGCCGTTGAGGTGTACCCTACGATCCCCGCTCTGCTCCCTGTCCCACGGGGTGGAAAATCAGCTCCCCAAGGGCTCTAGGAGAGATCTCTGGCGCCACCTAGCGACTTGACCCCAGCACAGGCTACTGAAGGAGCTAGTGGCCAGCTGGGGAGTTAGCCCACACCTGGCTCCTTCTGAACAAGTAGTCTGAGCCCACAGGGAGAGCGAGCACCCACAGCCGGGGCAGACCAGGCGCGCAGAAGAGTGTGCCTGAGACCAGACGCGCAGGGAGTGTGTCCCACATCACCATTTTAGAACAGGGACATTTCTTCAGTAAAGACTACCTGCAGAAGGCTTCCTCAGGAGCCAGAGGTGAGCGGGGGAAGTTCGCCCACGCCAGACCCCCTCTGGCCTGCAGTCCAAGCCCAGAGGGGAGCAGGAACCCACCGCCGGGGCAGACCAGGCGCACAGGGGAGTGTGTCCCCACATCGGCATTTTAGAACAGGGACCTTTCTCCATTAAAGGCTGCTTGAAACTGACAGATGACTCCTGGAAGAACCAGAGGGGAACAGAGAAGCCCACCCAAGATGCCGGCCAGTCCCAACAACACAGTGTCCCAACGCATACGGCAAATTAGAAAACAGACAGTAGGGAGGAGAAGAACCACACGCAACCTAGCAACTCTCCAGAGAAAAAGCACACCACAAAAAGAAAGCCAGCCCCCAGATTGCAAAGACAATAACTTGGAAGAATTTCTGAGCCTTCCAGAAAGAGAATTTAAAATTGCCGTGATTAAAAAACTGACAGAAGTCATAAAGGAAAACAATGATAAGGGAAAAATAATCAACGATCAGAAGAATGCAATTGAGTCCCTAGAGAGGGAAAACAATGGTCAGAAGAAAGAAATTGAGTCCCTAAAGAGGGAAGTAAAAGAAATGCAGGAGATCAAAGAATTAATGGAAGAACTAAAGAACTCTGGGAAAAGCAATGAAAGCAGAATAGATGAAATGGAAGAACGAATAAGTAATCTTGAAGACACAGAAATAAAAAGAACCAAAACAGAAAAGGAAAGAGAAGTACGAAGGAAAAAGAACGAAGAAAGACTTCGGGAACTATCTGACTCCATGAGGAAAGGAAATATAAGAGTTATAGGAATACCAGAAGGAGAGGAGAGAGATGTAGGAACAGAGAAAATATTCAAAGAGATAATTGAAGAGAACTTCCCAAATGTGAAGAAGGAGCTGAAAATTGATATACAAGAAGCAAGAAGAACACCAAACTTCCACGACAAAAGGAAAAATACAGCAAGACACATAATAGTAAAGCTCCCAAGAATCCAGGACAAGGAAAAAATAATGAAGCTGGCAAGAAGGAAGAAACAGATAACATTCAAAGGAAAACCAATCAGGCTGACATCAGACTTCTCCGAAGAAACACTACGGGCAAGGAGAGAGTGGAGGGACATAGTCAACAGACTCCAAGAAAACAGATGCCAACCAAGAATACTCTATCCCGCAAAGCTCTCCTTCCTCTTTGAAGAAAGAATATGGACCTTCCCAGACAAACAGAAACTCCGGAATTTCATTGCAACTAAACCCCCACTCCAAAAAATACTACAAGGAGTCCTAAAGCCAGAACCTCAGAGGGACGAATAACAATGAAAGAAGGCCAAAAAAAAAAAAAAGTTATTAAAAGAATAAATAAATAAAATCAAAGGAAAGACAAACACAATGGCAAATACAGATGTTAACATATCAATATTAACTCTAAATGTAAATGGACTAAACTCTTCAATAAAAAGACACAGAGTGGCAGCCTGGATTAAGAAACAAAACCCAACCTTTTGCTGTCTCCAGGAAACACATTTAGCTACAAAAGATAAAAATAGGCTCAAAGTTAAAGGATGGAAAACAATCCTACAAGCAAATGGACCAAAAAAGAAAGCAGGAACAGCTATACTTATATCAGATAAAACAGATTTCAAACTCAAAAAGATAAAAAGAGACCCCAATGGTCACTACATTATGATCAAGGGGACAATACTTCAAGAAGAAATAACACTCATTAACATATACTCACCAAACGAAGGAGCACCAAAATATATCAGACAACTGTTGTCCTCTCTGAAAACAGACATCAGAGAAAACACATACATAGTGGGAGACTTCAACACACCACTATCAACAATGGATAGATCAACAAGACAAAAAATAAGTAAAGAAACCAAAGCTCTAAATAAGGACCTAGAGCAATTAGGCTTAACAGACATCTATAGAACACTAAACCCAAAAAAACGGAGTACACATTTTTCTCAAGCGCACACGGATCATTCTCCAGGATCGATCACATACTGGGGCACAAGACAAACATCAACAGATACACCAAGATTGAAATCATATCAACCATCTTTTCTGACCATGAAGGCATCAAACTAGAAATAAACCATAAAAAGAAGGCAAGGAACTTTCCTACCTCATGGAGATTAAAAACCACACTACTGGAAGACCATTGGACTAATGAGGAGATCAAAGAAGAAATTAAAAAATTTTTTGAATTGAACGACAAGGAGGACACTAATATCCTAAATGTATGGGATGCAGCAAAAGCAGTAATAAGAGGAAAATATATAGCAATAGAAGCTCACATCAAGAAACAAGAAAGAACGCAAAGAAACAACCTCATCTCGAAGCTCAAAGATCTAGAAAAAGAACAACAAAAAAACCCCAAAACCAGTAGAAGAAAAGAAATAATAAAAACCAAAGCAGAAATAAATGAAATTGAAACTAAAAAAACAATCCAAAAGATCAATGAAACCAAGAGCTGGTTTTTTGAAAAAATCAATAAAATAGACAGCCCCTAGCCAGGCTCACAAAGGAAAAAAGGGAGAAAGCACAAATAAACAGGATCATCAATGAAAGAGGAGAAATCACAACGGACACAGCAGAAATCAAAAGAATAATCAGTAACTACTATGAACAGTTATATGGAAACAAGTTTAACAATCTAGAGGAGATGGACAAATTCCTACAACTCTACAATCACCCAAAGCTAGATAAAGAAGAAATAGAACACCTAAACAGACCAATTACAATTAGCGAAATTGAAATGGTAATCAAAAACCTCCCCAAAAACAAAAGCCCAGGACCTGATGGATTTACAAATGAATTCTACCAAACATTCAGAGACGAATTAGTGCCTATCCTTCACAAACTCTTCCAAAAAATTGAGAAGGAAGGGACAATACCAAACACGTTTTATGAAGCCAACATTACACTAATACCAAAACCGAACAAGGACAACACAAAAAAGGAAAACTACAGGCCAATCTCCCTAATGAACACTGATGCAAAAATCCTCAATAAAATTTTAGCTATCAGAATCCAACAATGTATCCATAAGATAATTCACCACGACCAAGTTGGATTCATTCCAGGGGCACAAGGATGGTTTAACATCCGAAAATCAATCAACGTTATCCAACACATCAACAAAAAGAAATATAAAAACCATATGATAATATCAATAGATGCTGAGAAAGCTTTTGACAAAGTGCAACACCCATTCATGATAAAAGCCCTTGAAATTCTGGGGATACAAGGAACATACCTCAACATCATAAAGGCCATCTATGACAAGCCAACAGCCAGTATCATTCTCAATGGTGAAAAGCTGAAAGCAATTCCATTAAGATCTGGAACAAGACAAGGATGTCCACTCTCACCATTGCTTTTCAATATAATACTGGAAGTCCTAGCCAGGCAATAAGACAAGAGAAAGACATCCAAGGAATCCAAATAGGAAAAGAAGAAGTCAAACTATCACTATTTGCAGACGATATGATATTATACATAGAGAACCCCAAAAACTCCACAGAAAAGCTAATTCAACTCATCAATCAGTTCAGTAAAGTGGCAGGATACAAAATCAACACGCAAAAGTCAGTAGCCTTCCTATACACAAACAATAAATCTGAAGAAGAAGAAATCAAAAAAGACCATCCCTTTGTTATTGAAACAAAAAAAATCAAATATTTGGGAATAAATCTAACAAAGAGGTAAAGGACCTATACAAAGAAAACTATAAAACACTGTTAAAAGAAATAGAAGAAGACACAAAGAAATGGAGAGACATCCCCTGCTCATGGATTGGAAGAATAAACATTATTAAAATGGCCATCCTACCAAAAGCAATATACAGATTCAATGCTATTCCAATCAAAATTTCAATGTCATTCTTCAAAGAAATAGAACAATTATTGATGAAATTCATATGGAATCACCAAAAACCCCGAATAGCCAAAGCTCTCCTGAAAAAAAAAGAAGGGAATGGAGGCATCAGACTCCCAGACTTCAAACTATACTACAAAGCCATAATCATCAAAACTGCATGGTATTGGAACAAGAACAGACATACAGACCAATGGAATCAAATAGAAAATCCAGAAATAAACCCACAGATTTATGGTCAACTAATCTTTGACAAAGGAGCAAAGAATATGCATTGGAGCAAAGAAAGTTTGTTCAATAAATGGTGCTGGGAAAACTGGGTCGCTACATGCAAAAGAATGAAGCTTGACCACCACCTCACACCATACACAAAAATCAACTCAAAATGGATTAAAGAACTAGACATAAGACCTGAAACCATAAAATATATAGAAGGAAATATAGGCGAAACACTACGTGATTTGCACATCAAAGACATCTTTACAGACACATCACCCAAAGCAGTGATAGTGAAGGCAAAGATAAACAGCTGGGACTACATCAAATTAAAGAGCTTTTGCACAGCAAAAGAGACAATAACAAAAACAAAGAGAAACCCACCAACTGGGAGAACATTTTTGCACCCAACACTAATGATAAAGGACTGATCACAAAAATATGCAAAGAGCTGATGAGACTCAACAACAACAAAGAAAATAATCCAGTCAAAAAATGGGCAGAAGAGCTTAAAAGAAACTTCTCTGAAGAGGAAATGCAAATGGCCAACAGGCATATGAAAAAATGTTCAACATCACTTGTCATCAGGGAAATGCAAATCAAAACTACCATGAGATACCATCTTACACCAGTGAGAATGGCACATATTAAAAAAACTAGCAACAACAAATGTTGGCGAGGGTGTGGAGAAAAAGGAACTCTTCTGCACTGTTGGTGGGAGTGCAAACTGGTCCAACCACTGTGGAAAGCTGTATGGAGATTTCTGGACCTACTAAACATAGAGCTTCCATATGATCCAGCAATTCCACTCCTAGGTATTTACCCAAAGGACACAGAAACATCAATTCCAAAGAGCACCTGCACCCCTATGTTTATAGCAGCACTGTTTACAATAGCTAAGCTTTGGAAACAACCCAAATGCCCAAAAATAGATGACTGGATCAAGAAGATGTGGTACATATACACCATGGAATATTACTCAGCATTCAAAAAAGATGAACACATGCAATTTGCAGCAACATGGATGGCGCTGGAAGGGATCATGCTCAGCGAAATAAGCCAAAAAGAAAAAGAAAAATACCGGATGGTCTCACTCATAGCAGGAATCTAGAAAACTTAAATAAGGGACCAGGAAAATGAATAACTATAAGAAAGTGAAAATCAAAATCAACAAAAAACTATGAACCAGAGACACTTTTAGGGGGGTGGGAGGGGAGGGATTGGGGTCAGAATGGGGGGGCTGCAATTGTATGGGGAATATAACAATAAAATTTATTAAAAAAAAATAAAAATAAAAATAAATAAATAATGAAAAAAAAAAAAAAAAAAAGAATGGAGACAAGCGGGTATTTCATTACCAGGTATCTATCTCCCTACTGCAGGTGCTGCTTGGAGAAGTTTCCCTGTGTTAGGCTTGCAAGACTCATTTATTTTCCTGAGCTCTCTAATGTGGGCAGAACCAGACTGACTACATTATTAAATTACCATTATTACACTATGATATCTTGGCATGATCAAGGCTGAGTTGGAAAAGTTAGCGAGAGACAGGAAATATGTTTTCTCTCTTTCTCCAATTACCCCAAATGGACATTAACAGACTTTTGTAGTCTGTATGTACAGACACCAAGATTCTATAAAGACAAAGAGAAGATGTGGTCACATTTGAGCCATTTTTCCTATGCAGTGTAAGAAATGGGAATTTCACTTTTAAGAAGGTTGCTTTGATTTGGAATCAACTGGACAATGCATGATTGTGGTAATTTTTGGTTGTCTGTTATTTGACTTTCAAAATTATTTGACATTTTAAGCTATAATGTTATTTTAAAAACTATAATGTCATTAATATATTAATGTGTAATTCATTTACAGTTTATACAAGCATTCAAAGATTCTATTTTCAGTAGTTTTAATTAAAATTAAAATATTTCATTACCACTCCAAACCTTCTTAAATTAAGCAACTGCTTTTATACTTTCTCATGTCTTTCTTCTTCATATACTCTTGACAATCAGCCTGTCGTGATCTTTGGTGATAGGAGTTATTGGTGTCATAGTGTGTTTATCTATGCCTGTAGGTGCTAACACACATTAAGTACACAGTAAATTCTTATTTAATGACTGTTTTAATGCTGCCCATACAGTATATGTTCTAGCCATACTAGAACATGTTTTATCACATATACTCTGCTTCCCCCTTTGAAATTTATCCACTTCTCAGAAATATTCTTTGCTTTTCAAGTCTTTGCACTTTTTACAATGCTTATTTGTGAGTTTTCACCTGTCCCTATATAAACACAGTTCCTCGTTATATATTAGGTACTCAATAAATATCTTAGTGAGTGAATGAGTTATTAAATGAACATATAGGTGTACAGTTAGACCAAGGAGAATTTTTTTTAAAGATTTATTTATTTATTTACACAAGCACTGGGTATAGTCAGAAATGTGGGAGGGTGAGAGAATTCACCAGAGCCAGAGCGGGGAACAGAAGGGGCAGACTGACGAAGAAATACACTACTGAGGGGAGTAGTGGGCGCATCAGGAGAGGGATGTCGCACCATGTAGGCCCCTCGCTGGTGGCTGGGGATAGAACTGGTGCCGCAGAGGCTGCAGGCAGCTTCGCAGCCCAGTGCTCAACCTCTGTGACAAGGAGGCCCTAGACCAAGGAGAATTTGTGACATTTTATAACAACTCCATTTTAGACATTCAGTATACTGATAAAAATTAAGTTTGAAACACTTCAGTCAGTCCTTGCTTCAGAATACTTCACTGACTCCCTATTCCCTTGAGCAGTAGGTTTTTTTAATTGTAACAGTCTGATCATAGGATCAGGTCTTTACTCTGTTTAAAGTCCTTCAAGGGCTTCTCATAGTCCTCAAGAAAATTGTAATTCATACGCTTAATCATAATGAATGTTTCATCTCTCTAGCCACAGGTCTCCTCAAGCCCCCTTTACTCTTTGATGTAATGATCACAAATTCACTGAAACTGATGTTTCATCTATCCCAGGGCCTTTGACAATTGGGTTCCCTCTGTTAGAAACACTTTACACCCACCTCTTTCCTTAGCTAAACTCTCTGATGCTTCAGGTTGACACACATTGAATATCAAAACTCATATTAGATGTTACCTTTGTTACTGGGCAACAAAAATACCTCTCTCATTGGTTCTGAGCCAGCCACCTACCACCACAAATGCAAATAAAAGGGTCTTTGTGGTGCATCAGAAGAAAAAAAATCAACAACCCTAATTTATTTTAACAAACAGAGGGAGAGAGAAAAATAGCTGGGTTGAGGGAGAGAAGACTGTTCAGTTACCAAGTTCCTGACTCATGGTACAAGTGGAGTTGCCTCTCCAGGGCTCTGGGGGATCAGGGGCTTATGGATGCCCAAAGCTCAGCTGGCTGTCTTCTACAGCAGCTCTGTTGGAAAAAAAACAAACCCATGTGATTGGTCCTACTTATGAGTTTGTTTTTGGACTTTGGAGTAAAGGAAATCTTGGGAGGTAAAATTAGCAACATGAGAGGTTGGGATGAATGATTTGGGGTGGTTGATGATAGGGACAGAAGGGCAGCTAGAGAGAGCAATGCACCAAATACCACCCTCTTCTCTAGCAGAAAATAAATGACATAGGATAATCATCCTAATGGGTTTTTCTCAGGCTGGACAAGTGTTTGAAACAACATCAGATGCATTATTAGTAAAGGGAAAACAATGAATTTAATAACACATGCATGGAAAATTGATGTGGTTATAAATTCTTTTTTTTTTTTAAAGATTTATTTATTTATTTATACAAGCACTGGGTACAGTCAGAAGCGTGGGAGGGTGAGCGAATTCACCAGAGCCAGAGCTGGGAGCAGAGCAGGCAGAAGGACCGAAGTACACTGCTGAGGGGAGCAGCAGGTGGTAGGAGAGGTCTGTGCACCATGTGGGACCCTCCTCCGGTGGCCGGGGAGCAGCCGGGGATTGAACTGGCACAGTAGAGCCTGCGGGCAACTTCACAACCCAACTCTCAACCGCTGCACCACCGGGGAGGCCCTGTGATTATAAATTCTAAAGAATAATGGAGCAGACTGGGAATGTTTATCCTGCTTGGGTTTTAGGGCCTGGGGCATCAAAGACAGAGAGTGGGACATTTCAAGGATAGACAATGCGGGGGGTGATCTCACCCTTATTCTGAAAGTTAAGATAGAAAATCTGTCTACTGACAAACCTAGAGCTGAGTGAGAGCCTCCTAAACTATATTCTCCTAAGTCATAAAAGGGAGAGTACTGATTGTTTCTTCAATTAGGGAGGGACAAATGATTTGAGCAGGAGGAGAAAGCCTAACTGCTCTCAAATCAAAATATTCTGTATTCTTTAAGTGATGGTAATAGACCTTCTGAACCTCACAGGGCATTGATTGATCCCTTGTTCTCCTTTACCAAGGTGATAAGAGGCCTAAACTAGGCCTATTGAAAATGCCTATCTGGGCCTCCCTGGTGGCACGGGCGGTTGAGCTCAGAGCTATGAAGCTGTCCGCAGCCTCTGCAGTGCCAGTTCCATCCCCACTGGCTGCGGAGCTACCCACATGGCATGGCAGACCTCTCTTGTCTCACCAGATGCGCCCCTCAGCAGTGTATGTCAGTCTGTCTGCCTGTTCTGTTCCCCGCTCTCTCTCTGGTGAATCTTCTCACCCTCCCGCACATCTGACCTGTACTTTGGTTCTTGTATAAAAATAAATAAATCTTTAAAAAAAAAAAAAAAAAAGAAAATGGCTATCTGATTCTTTTGGGAGGTTGACCCCACAATATGTGTAGAAACTCAGGTAGTATTCCATAGAAAATAAAATTCCTTGCCACTACTTTTTTTTGAAGAGTTAAATAAGAGAAACTTATTATTTTATAGTCTAGAAGCCAGATATCCAAGAACAAGGTGTTTTCAGGTTAATTCCTTTTGAGAACTGAGAGAATCTG
The DNA here is from genome assembly GCF_014898055.3 of Talpa occidentalis. NCBI lineage: Eukaryota > Metazoa > Chordata > Mammalia > Eulipotyphla > Talpidae > Talpa > Talpa occidentalis. The sequence continues at coordinate 43,440,998 of NW_023600993.1, read as the reverse complement.
TTCTAGGCCTCTCTGCTAGCTTCTAGTAGCTTCAGGAGTGCTCAGCTTTGCAGTTATCCATCTTCACATTATTTCCTCTATATAGGTTTCTATGTCCAAATTTTCTCTTTTTATAAAGACACAAGTTACATTGGTTTAGGGCTTACCCTAATGATCGCAAATTTAATTTTCCAATTTTTATTGGTTTTCATTTTAATTTTGGGGATTATATTTTTGTGTTTTCATATGTGCACATATTCTACTTACTCTTCACCAAATTACCCAATTTTCTTATTTTTAATAATGTCACATTTTACAGGCACTAGGTCTTCGGATTTCAGTATCTTTTGGGAAGGGATACAGTTTAATACAAAATAAAAACAAATATAGGTGATCTTCCTTGCGGAAGCACAGAAAGGAGTATAATGGTTTTGACTGAGTCCCAGAGTGATTTCTAAGGTAGGTGATAGCAGAAGTGAAATTGGAGTTTTCCAGGTGAGTATGGCTGAGGCAAAGCTTGGGAAAACAGTTCATTCACCAAAAACAGGTGAAAGTTCATTCAGCCATAGGCAGTAAAACTTAAAGAGACATACAACAAAAATAAAATGATGCAATTTAGACTAGCAAGAGTTTGAAAGGTGTGTTGACATATTAGCACTAATTAATATTTCTCAGTGAACTAACTAAAAAAATTAAAAAAGAATTAAGGGGACCATAACTTTATTATTCTGAGGTTTATTCAGTTAGTAGATCATATAACACCAGGGTTTCATTCCCTGAAGTTTGGGAAATACTGAAATACTGTCATAATCAGCTTTTGCCCATGCTGTGTTCTCAGAATGCCTTCTTCCTCCTAATTTTCTTTCCTCTCTCTCTCCTTTCTAAAATTCCCTTCACCCTCTTAACCTACCCAAAATCTTTCACACTTATATTTTGCCCTATTCTTATTGGTTGCTGATCATCAATGCTTTGTTTTTTTTATTTTATGTAACAAACACAAATTCATATTTCGTCTTTTTTCTCTAAACTATGTGGAAGTTTCTATCTCTAAAGTTTGTGTAAGGAATAAACATTGGAACTTATTCTTCTGAACCCCACATGTAATCAATATTCATTATATTATATGTAATATAACACATGTGCATATATACAAATGCATGATATATAATAGCCCATGTGCATAAAAGTTCATTAAATGCTTGCTGATTCCAGTAAATTTGGTTCAAAGTAATTTAGATGATTTGTTAATTGTGGTTTTGGTTCACAAATATAGTATGCTTTTGTATCTGAACAATTTATATTTTTACATCTTCTGATTTTCATGGACACTGCTTGCTAGAAGAAGATATAGATAATAAACTAATACATGCATGCATATATGATACCTATATATGTACATATATGCTACGTATTACATAGTCAATTAAATGGAGTTTTGTGTTGCTTTTTAGTTTGGGTGATCACTTCTCTGATTAGGGAATATTTGAGGAAGAGGGATGAATTTGTAGAAGAGGGATGAATGTTAATATTTGGGGGACAAGCTTCCTAGCTAGAAGCAAAAGCAAGACATGAGGAACTGAGTCAGGACTGTGTCTGCTGAAGGCCAGCACAGGATGAGAAGAGAGCAATGATAAACATGTCATTGGTGAGGTGGTAGAACTAGATTATGAAGGGCCTGTTAAGCCATAGTAAAGATTTTAGGTTTTTATTGGAAGGGAAACCATGGAATTGCTAAAAGGAAGGGAATGACATGGTGTGATTTATACTTCTAAAAATCCATTTCAACTGCTGTGGATAGAGGAGATGACTGGGTAGAGGGGACAAGGAAAGAGCAGGTTGTCAGTTAGCAGTCTCTGGCTGTTTGCCAGGGTAGATGTGCTGAGAAGTGATAGGTTTAGGGGTAAATTTTAAGGCTAGAGCCAACTGTGTCATGCTTCTAATTAATTTATTTACTACTGTACATTCGAAGTAACATTCTCTGTTAGCATTTATTTTCATCTTACAATTCTATTTAAGACAAGTTTTTTTTTTCTATTTACCAAATATTCCTTTATTTTTAGTTGTTTTTAGATGATCCTTAATGACTAATTAGTCAATAAAACCAGGGCTCTATCTGGGGCAAGAATGCATTCCCATGATGAATTTATTTATTCATCTTTTTAAGAAGCAATTTTATTTTCATTTTCAGTCTTAAATTCTGTGTCAGAAGTGTTGTCATTTCCCAAATGACTATTTTAGAGGTGGACTTTTTTTTTTTAATCCATTCTAATTTTGTATCCTCTCCATTTAATGCCCCTATCTCTCCTTTGTATTATAAAACTCTACACACTATTATAGCTGTCGTCACCGTGGAAAGAAAATGACTAATTGAAGTTGCTTATTGAAATAATAGAGCAGGTTGTGACACTTGGCGAGAATGCTAGAACGATGGGCTCCAGCTGATGTTATGTAAAAATATTCAGCCATGAAATATGCACTTGTGGATGGCTTTTCGCAGATGTCTGCAGAATGCAGATATTCTGTATTCTGAGGAGGTCTGCAAATTAAAGATCTATCTGACCAGATAGAATTATAGCACAGTGAGGACAGAGTGGTGCAGTGGGTAATGAAAAGACATTGAATCTTGAGCAATGGTAATTGTAACCTGCCTGGACTTATAAGCAAAAATAGACAATTTTTATGCCCAACCTCTGTTTAAGAGGGAAAGGATGAGATGGCAGAAAAATGATGATGAACTTTTCCTTATTTTGGAATCCCTTCAACGTAAGATATACTGGTATCATGCATGGAAGTATAAATTGGCATTTTGTCTTTGGAAAGACATAACTTCAAAATAAAACACCATGACTTCAAAATAAAATGCACCTCTACTCTTTGACCTGTTTCATTTCTAGTAATATATCATAGACATATAGTCATACAGGTGCACAAAAATCTAAGTACAGAAATTTTTCTTAATAACAAATGATTCAAAATGGCTTAAATGACTAAACAAGAGAGGACTAGGTAAATAAGTTATGAAATATCTATACACTGTAATACAACTTAGCCATTAGAAAGATATTGATAAATGAATGCATGGTTAATTTTGCTTTTTTTGAGATCATATAAATTAAAAATATATGTATCTATGTTTCTATAGTGTGTGTTGAAGATTATGGAGATTGTTAACAGAATGGGTAGGAAGACTTATTTTTCACTTTGGTACTTTGATTTTGTTATATAATATATAATCTTTTCAAAGGTTAAAGATAAAGAAAATTTTAGAGGTGGATATTTGTATCTTTTAACTTCCTTATATATATAAAGATATCTTTGGTTGATTATGGACTGTTCTGCACTTGAATTCTATTTGGAGAGTGTTTTCTGGTATGGGATTTTATAATTTCTATTGGAACACCTTTTATTAGGATGTCTTTGTACTAGCATTGAGGTGGCAAGTCCCCTTCTTTATTTCCTGTCATTACCGAATATAGCTGTACCATTTTCTTCTAAACTTCTCCTCCTTCCTGTCTAGAATAAGTCTTCAGAAACTTGTATGAAATGGCAAAATCATTCAAATCCACTGGGTTTGAATTTCAGATGGGTGCATTTATGAAAACGCTAAGGAGCTTCTGGAGTCATAGACTGGTCCTTTCAACCACAAATAGAAATTAAAGACTAGAAATGATGTTTATTGTCAGCTTTAAAAAAGCTCTTTCCACCCCCAGCAAGTGAGAGAGCAATTGTTTGAAACCTAATGCCAAACACTGTGTCATTCTCTACTATTATATATAGTATCATGAAGCCCTGAGAAAAATGTCTGAAATTGTTCCAGTGATTGTTACAGAAGGACTTAACGGCTGATACTATTCAAAAGCCCCATTGTCTATATTATAGTAGAGGGGAGTGGAGGAAACAAAGAGAAGGAAGAAAAATACATTTCTAAAAAGTTAAGTAACAACATGTAAATTTCAATCTCTGTTGCTGGAAATCCAACTCATTATACATGAATGTATAATAAAACAAGTGTTTGGGATATTGAGGTGTATGAACTATGTAGTATAATCAGAGCTTATGTTCCTGCAGTGGAGATTGAAATTTACAAGTTTCTTCTAAGTAGAAACTATCATTCCATTTTTATTTTCTAAGGGAGAATGAAATTTATGAGTTGCTACTTAGCAATACCAAAAGTGCTAGCTCCTATACAATGAATAGTGAAGTTTACTAGTTTCCATTTGACGATGCCTACATTTCTGTTTGTCCTCTCTTTCCCTCTGTGAGGAACAGTAAAATTTGTAAGGTTAGTAAAGATCCTTCATTATTAATACAACATTATTTTGCTGGTGAGGATTTCACAAATGGCTTATGAACATATCTAAGGGGAGACAGTGGGCATTGTGAGGCAGGAGATTTTTTCAGGAACATTGAATTTATAGTCATCACCAAGGAACAGGAAGAGATCCTCACTCCTGGCTTTGTGTCCTCATGGCCCATTTCCTTGACTTCTTGGTTGTTATCTTTCAAGTGTATTTCACTGGACCTTCTTTTTTGAAATCCTTCTTACTCTTCTGGTGCAAATGTTACTCAGCTTCACATCCTTCCTCTTCCATGGATCTTCTCCTCATACTTCTGTTCTCTTCTCTGAACACTCACAATAGTTATTGTGTGCACAATTAAGTGAATCGGCCTTAGGATATCATTTCTACTATTATCTTGTAGTGCTATTTAAATATTTTATTATTACACTATTTTACTATTATTAAAATTTCAAGTTATGTGTGCCTTGTTTCACCAATTTTATTATAACAAACTCCTTGAGGGGAAATACCACGCCTTAAAATTCCTTTTGCTCCCAATGGGGGCTTGTATATAGTTATGTAATTGAAATGAGGTGGATGTTTTACCAATCACGATAACAGGGGAAAGAAGGAAGTGAAAAAGTAGTAGACACCTTGTGGTAGCTATTGGGGACTACTGCCAACATTTTTTCCTTGTCCATGAGAGTCTGTACTCACACCAAGACATAAAGTCCTTTGTTTCACCTCTTGGGATTTTGTTGATCTTTTGACTTGTTCAGTCCAGTAGAAAGTGACAGAAATGACACTATCCTAGTTCTGGGTCTAGGTGGCTAGAGATACTTCTCTCTTAGAGCTGCATGATTTCAATTAAACAGTTTCGAATATTCTGTAAGAGGCGCATCTCTGGGGGAGAGGTACTGGAGAACTGCACTAATATGGAGAGAGGTCCAGCCAACCTCCGGCTATTCCAGCCATACCAGGTGAGAGTCCTGTGAGTGAAGGAAGTCAACTTGTGTCTTTAGTCCCAGCTGAGCAGCTCCCATGAATACCATGTGGAAGAGAGATGAGCTATCCCACTGAATTCTGCCCAAGCTGAAGAAGTAGGCCACATAAATGGTTGTTTTAAGTCACTGCATTTTGGAATGGTTTATTATGCAGCAAATATCTCAGAAACACACCCATAATGAGATAAGCTTTACATTAAATTTTGTACCCTACAGCAGGGCTTTTTAAATTTTAATGTGCATATACCATGTGGGAATCTTCTTAAAATTCTGATACAGTAGATCATTGTGGGGTCTGGAATTCTGCATTTCTAAGTTTCTAGGTAATTCTGATTACCTGTGGGCCAGCAAAAGTCAAACAAAGCAGGGAACATTTTTCCATCCAAAATGAACATGTAGCTTATTACAACCAGGAATTTCACTTTCTGGTGAAATTCTGAATCTTTTAATACACTCTCATTTGTACAATAGACATTCCAGTTTCAACAATACAGACATACATTGCTTAACAATAAGGATACATTTGGAGAAACATGTCATTAGGTTATTTCATCTCTGTGTGAGCATTATAAAATGTAACTATAGATACATCTCCATGTGTCATTTTCCTCAATTCCACTTACATGCAGCTTCCTTGGAGTCCATAAATCAGACTTCCTGGGTGGGGGAGCTACTGGGAACTAGGGGAGAAGCTGAGCAGCCAGGTGAACTTATATAACATAGAAAGCAGGCATGTCCATTTCTCTTGCTTTTTTGGCTCTGACTTGTACACTCGTACTGCTGAGAGGAGATACTCGGAGGGGGACTTGGAGGAAAACATGTGGAAGAGATACATGTAGAGACACTTGGAAGAGGTATTTGAAAGAGACACATGGGTAAGAGAAACATGGGAAGCCTGCTTCTGGTCCTTGGCAAAGTCAAAAGAAGCTCTTATTTTGATTTCATGTTGAATTATGTGGTACATTTTGAATTTTGAGTCTCTACTTTGTCTCAACTCTCTGGGACCTGCCTAACCTCTTTCTAATGGTTCCCCATCAGAAGGTACCTTAGATTTTGGCATGCATTTGGGCCTCAGTGGCCTTACTTCAGGTCAAGTCTGTTTGGCTGGGCATTTGTCTGTGAGGGAATGGGAAGTTTTGGAAGTTTTATTGGGAAATTATTATTTGAATTACTTTCTTCTCTTTCTATGCACACCAATTCTATTAAAAATCTTTTACACTAAGAGTCTGCTTCCTTTACTTTTGTGCACATAGATGGCAGACCCCATTTAGAGTGTGCACCCTTTAATATTTTGGGGTCCCTGGGTACCTCTTAGCTTCTCTCTAATAAATCTAGATTGTTTACCCTACTACATACCTAGGCTATATGGTGTAGAGTATTAGAACCACTGTCATGTATATGGCCCATCATTGACTAAAATATGACTCATGACTGTATAAAACCAGATTAACATGTTTGGACCAAAGTCCCAGGCAGGTTTTATTTTCTTCAAGTCTAACTCTTCTTGGAATGACTTTATTTCCCAGAATTGGTATCTGTTTAACCAAGAGAATGCTCTGTGACAATCATTAATAGTGGTAATTATAGCAATCACTTTCACACACCGAGTGCTTTGTTGTGAGACATGTTCTCACAACAAAATGTCTATAAGTCCTTATATACTTTTCGTCATTTAACCAATATAGTAAACATGACTGACATCATTTTATGGATGAGAAAACTGAGATTCAAGGAGGTTCAGTAATGACTGGAAGTAAGCAAGGAAGCAATTCCATGTGTCATTTGAAACCATAGATCAGTCAGGCAACTGCTTTGCCAACTTGCATCTCAACTCGAAGCATAGCACACAGGACCTTCAGGCCTCAGTTGGGTGGACTACAACTCATACTTCTTTTGTAGTAGTAGTAGTAACAATAGAATATCTTATTTCCCTGCAATATAGTGACATTGGGATACCCTGACAGAAGGAACTGAAATGTACCTGTGCAGGTGTTTGTGTGTGTGTGTGTGTCTGTGCATGCACATGTGTGGCTAGAAATGTATTTTTAAGGTAGAAGTGGAAAAATCTTTGAAACCTATTAGCTGGGAGAGATAATTTTTTATGGGAACATTCACTTAATTATTGTCAGCATTTTACAGTGGTATTTAAAGTGCTGACATGAGGAAAGTCCTTACCAAAATAAATATAGATTACCTTTTTTAATTTCAATAGTGTCTTGTTTTCACTATGTGTTGCCTATTGCAATAAAATAATTTCACCTGTTTCCCTTTGCTCTAGGTTTATTGTTCTACTTCCTATGACATTCATCATATGGAAGCTACTGTGATCAGAGGTTTCTGTTAGAGTAGCATAACATAATTCTTTTAAAAACCATAAAAAAACACACTGATAGGCTGCTACTTTGAACTAAACTGCCAGAACGTCTCTTTACTTATCACTTTGAATGCGTTTTCTGTGTTCTCTTGAAAGTTAGAGACTGACAGTTGGAAATGGCAGTGTTCTATGGTGTCAAAGCCAGTGCACTGCAGAGAACTCACCCTATGAGTATGTAAGTTTCACTGTGTAGACAGTTGGTGTAGACACCAGGACCTCTGGCCAGGAGGCTTTAATTAGCTCTATAATGCCTTCACTGTAGAGGTGGCTGTTATCCAATATGATGATGATGGTGATGGTGATGGAGCTGGTGTGTGTATATGCAGGGTTGTTTAAGTCAAGATTTTTGGTTTGCACACTTTTTTTTTTTAAGATTTATTTATTTATTTATACAAGCACTGGGTACAGTCAGAAGCGCGGGAGGGTGAGATAATTCACCAGAGCCAGAGCAGGGAACAGAACAGGCAGACTGACGAAATACACTGCTGAGGGAAGCAGCAGGCACTGGCAGGAGAGGTCTGCGCATCATGTGGGACCCTCACCGGTGGCCGGGGATTGAAGTGGCGCTGCAGAGGCTGTGGGCAGCTTTGCAGCCCAGCGCTCAACCTCTGTGCCACCGGGGAGGCCTGGTTTGCACACTTTTTGATGGGGTCAATAGAAATTTTGTCTTTTTTGAGTGAAAGGAGAATGTATGTGGGAGTGATGACAGGACTTGTTGTCAATGCTCAGAACTAACTGATTTTTTTGAAATCACAGAACCCAATTTTAATCCCAGTGCCTGATGTTCTTCAAAGTCAGAGCTGATCACTTTCTGGTTAAGCAGTGATTTCCACTGCCATTCTGAATGAATCAGTTGTAAGACAAATGGTCCATTTTGATAGATTTTCTGACATTGTGAACATGAAATAGTCTGTTTCTTTTGGGATAAATAACTTATTCTAACAACTGTGATATTATAAGAAGTTTCAGATGCATATTTAATAAAAACAAGTTTTATTTTCTCTGTATTATTGAGACATACATGTGAGGAACCACATAAAAGAAAAGTTCTGAAGCTTCATTAATTTCCTTATTTCTAACTGGAAAAGTGTGGAATATATTCTACTGATTTTTATCACTTTCCAAATTACCTTATTCAATGAGTAATAACCAAAAAGCAGAATATTGCTAAGTGAAACATTTCCATAGATGATTTTTTTACTGCAGAGTTCCAAGAATCTTAGATGTCTAATGTATTTTGTCCAGAGGAGATTATGAGTGTGAAAGGTCTGCTGGGGGGAGTTTTACAAAGATCATGTTATTGGGAATGGATTCCTTTGCAAGTATGTGAACTGGTAGACAGAAAAGAATTTAAATGGAAAAATGGAGTAAAAATGGAGCAGGTACTCTGTGCAGTGAAGAAATAAAAATATATGTTTGATGAATGAATGACACAAAAAAAGGATTATCACTGAGACTTTTGTAGCACCAAATTTATTAACCAATTAAAAGAAAAATATCTTTGAAAATTGTTTGAAAATTATCCCATGGTTTGTTTCCTTAAAATTGGTTACAGTGAAAATTAATGTACAGATTTTAAATGAGGTCAGGAAACTAGAAAAAGAATGTCCACATGTGCACAGTCAGGAAAACTACAGGATTCAACATGCCTTGAATCTCTAGCGGGAAATGACGTTACTTCCCTACCAAGCAGAAGGAAGAAGGAGGCATCTCTACACTACACATCAGCAGTCCCCAAAGGAGATATAAATGGAGGTGGTAAGCCCTTGGACTGGGGAGTCCACTAGTGTCTTGCCATGAGACTCCATTTCTCATTTCATTATTTTTGAATAAATCAATTTCACTGGAGGAAGAACTAACTGCTTTTTACTTAAGGTCAATATTATAAACCTGTTGTTGGAACTTATTTTAAATTATATCCTGAAATGTGGACAAAGACAAAATAACAGCTTATGATATTCTGAATGTTGACAATAACTCTGATTCTCATTTTTTACTGCCAGGAAGTTAAAATTCATATTATCTTTGTCTTAAATCTTTATATGCTGTTGGTTTCATAGGAAAGATGAAATAATTTTTCTTCTACTCTTAAAATGTTTTGGGCTGAGACTCCCCTATGATAAAAGATATATTAAGAGAACAAATGCAATTTTACTAAAGTGTATGATTCATGCATACATGGAAGATATATGAAAACTGAGCAATACTTTCCAAGGTGGTATAGGGCACCACCTTAAATCCCATTTTTAGCTAAGAAATGAAAGAAAGTGGGTGGGGACAGTTTTTACCAAGAAAAGTGAGGTAAATAATATGGATAAGGTTTGTTCTGGGGATTTCATTCCTTCCCAAATGATAAGATTATCTAGTGATTTAAAATCATCCTTCTCTCCCTGATATAGAGAGGGAGACACACATGGAGATTTCTTTTATAAATTTAAGACATCCCTTTTAAATTTGTAACTTCTGTTATCAGAGCTTTTATGTCTGTAGTTTCTTAAAAACAATCAGCTCAAAATAATTCTTATGCCAATGAAGTATATTTTGTGTGGCATATTCTGTTAGTCTTTAGTTGCAAGTGCATGGAACCAATTTCAGAATATTCTAAGGGAAATGGAAAGAGTGAATATTGGCTCAGATAATTGCATGGTTCAATGAAGTGAAACTTTCCCAGCAAAGGGTCCAAAAACTTGGCCAGAACCTCTCTCACCAATTCTGGATCTGGTCACCAGCTGCCACAAATGCAAACAAAAGGGCAACAAAAAAGAAAAACAAAAACAGTTTAGTCCAAGCAACATGGTACAGGGAGAGGGATAACTAGCAGGGTAGAGAGAGAGGGAAGTCAGTTACCAGGCTAACTTTTAATAGCAATGGTAAATTTACCTCTGCTCTTTCCCTAGCTCATGGTCCTTTCTTCTCTAAGTGCCATTAACTTTTCCTCCAGTCTCTGTGCGTGTGGGATAAATGGTCCCTAAGCAGTTTTGGGCTTATGTGCCTTTACTCAGGATCTCTGAAGACCCTTTCATTTTTAGCTGATTTAAACCCAAATGCCCAAAAATAGATGACTGGATCAAGAAGATGTGGTGCATATATACCATGGAATATTACTCAGCATTCAAAAAAGATAAACACATGCAATTTGCAGCAACATGGATGGCGCTGGAAGGGATCATGCTCAGCGAAATAAGCCAAAAAGAAAAAGAAAAATACCGGATGGTCTCACTCATAGCAGGAATCTAGAAAACTTAAATAAGGGACCAGGAAAATGAATATAAGAAAGTGAAAATCAAAATCAACAAAAAACTATGAACCAGAGACACTTTTTGGGGGGTGGGGGCGGGAGGGGAAGGATTGGGGTCAGAATGGGGCGTTTGCAATTGTATGGGGGAATATAAAAATAAAATTTAATATTAAAAAAAAAATGTCCCTAAAAAGGACTCATATTGGTTACCCTGAGTGACATTCTTGCTTCTTGATGGGGAAGATGAAGCCCCTTGATTCAGTTACATGGAGAATCATGATGAGTTGGGTCAGGTCATCTGACAGTATACAAAGTAGCTTCATTACATGGTGCTGTTTGTGGATAGACGGACACTTTCAACTTCAGATACAGCACACTTCATATCAACCCGTTTTCTTTTCATTTCCCCATTCTAAAGGTGACTCTAAAAGGAAGTAAAAAGACAGATAAGGAGTTTAGGGAGCAGATTTTAGTACTAAAGGGATCAGATGCTAGCAGTCAAAATAATGAGTGTTTACTTCCTTTCCCTTCACCTCTTCTTGCAGAGGAGGGGTGAAGAGGAGGCATGTTCTAAATTGTACATATGAAACACACATTAACACTTGAACTTTCAGCTCTTTTCAGGGAGTAAGTTGACTAGTAGGAGCAGACACTCTACACAGAAGCATGCTGGGAGGTCATTTACTGATTACATATCACATAAATATCTTCTAAATGTGAAGTAGCAGGTAATGATATCTGATTGTGAGCCTTTTCTTTACTGAATCTTTCTTTACCCAGAATTCACTCTCAGATAGTACATGACAAATACTTACTCCACTGTATGTTACTTCTTTTGGTAATTAAAGTCCTGTAGGTACTGAAAATCTGGTCTCTAAACTCCTTATCTGTCTTTTTACTTCCTTTTAGAGTCACCTTTACAGAATGGGGTAATGAAAAGAAAATGGGTTGATATGAAGTGTGCTGTATCTGGAGTTGAAAGTGTCTATCCATCCACACATTGCACCACGTAATGAAGCTACTTTGTATACTGTCAGAAATATGAACATGTCCCCTTTTCATAACCAAGTTCATTATGGCAACTGTCATTAGATTGTAGCCTCTGTCATAGGCAATATACCTGCTGGGATTTTTAGAATTATATGTGGAATCTAAGCATATTAATGCATTTGTCAGGGTTCTCAAGAGGAACAGACCAATAGGGTGATTATGGATGCTGCAAGTCAGAGATCTAGAAAAGCTGGTGGTGTAGTTTTGAGAGTCAGAGGGCAGATAGCATAATTCATAGTTAGGGGCAAATGACTGATGTCTTAGCTTAACAGTCAGTCAGAGACTATGAATTTCCCGCTTTTCTTCTTTTTTGTTCTATTCATGCCCTCAAGGTATTGAAATCCACTTACTTTTGGGAAAGCTATCTAATTTACTGAGCCCAGATTCAAAGTTAATTCCATCTGGATAAACTGTGTCCCAGTCAAGTTGACACGTAAAATTAACTATTACAATTAACTGAAGTATGGCAGCAATAATTAAAATTACATTTTTTTTTTTGTTTATAGAAAGAAAAAGTTTATTGAGGAGAAAAAGAACAGAAATAAAGTGGGACTCCCAGGCCAGGAAACCAGGCCTGGGAGGGGCAAGGAAGCCTAAAATTACATTTTAAAGAAAGGAACATGCAAAAATGGGAATATTTTAAGTAGCTGAGATCTTTGAAGGCAAGAATCCCAGTTTACTCACTTTTGTGCCCCTCAAATCTCCCAAGTACTTTCTAAAATGTTCGTGTTAAAAGAATGAGTAAATAAGTGATGGAGTGAATAGTTCTGCTATTACTGCCTCTCTTTTGTGGCTGTGTGTTTTCTGGTTTCAACTCTGGTCATGATTTTTATTTTCTCACTGGTCCTTTTGTGCTTTTATAAGAGTCTTCTATATCTTTTTTTTTTTTTTTTTAAGTTCTGATATTTTCTCTTTTAACCTTTGATTCCTGACATTTCCCTTTCCATTTCTTACTTTCTTTTATAGTACAACAGCCTTTGTCTGTCTCCATCTCTCTTTTCCATAGCTATTCATGGCTATTTTTTTCATTCTGTGACTTTCCCCCTTTTTTGATACTGTTGTGAGAGCTAGATACTTTATTGAGTTAAAGAGAATACCCCATTGTGCTATCATATGAGGAAGCTGCTTAATTGAGTAATGACATAATTTATACTGTGTCAGGGTCTATTGTGGGCACTAACTGAGAAAATGGACCACTTTGTAATGGCAGATAGCCAAACCTCAAAGAACCTGTAATTCTGTTCTTTTTAAAAAATTTTATTTAATCTAGTATAAATTTTGCTTTTTTGACTTTTCCTAAGTTCTCTATTTTAAAAGTAATACCCATAACTGACCATACCATTTTTTAAAATTGGTTTATAAAAATCACCCACCACCCCAGGCTATTATTATTAGCCTTATTTTCTAGCACAGGAAAGAGAACTAATCAGAACTAAATGAACCTTCCAGAATTCTGTGTTGACCATGTAGGAAATAACAGATGCATATAGTTATTAGGCTTATGTTGTTGATAGTTTGCTTTAATAATCAGAGTACTTCATATTATTCAGTAAGTATGCTTCATTAATTAGATATATTATTTATCTGAAGGGCAGATAGGTACCATGGCTATGATAATGATGTCTGAGTTTAAATGTCGTAGGTTCAAATCCAGTTATTTTACCTCTTACGATTCATTTTCTTCAGCTGTAAAACGGAGATTTTATTAGTATCAATCATATAGAATTATCATAGAAATTGAGTGGGTTATTATTGTAAACATTCTGAATAGGGCTTGCCACATAGTGAGCATGTAAAAAATGCTAGTTGTTCTTGATTTATTTTTTTTTACAGTCTATTCTATTTATTTCCCCTTCCTTCTAATTTTCAAAATACCAAATTTCTTTCAGAAATTGAGAGAACAATAGATACCCAAATACTATTCATGACAATTCAATTATAATATTTTGTCACAATTGTTCATTTGATTTCTTTCATTTATATACTTTTATAAACTTTTTGCAATTTGGCTATACACATCATACTTCCTCCTGGTATTTAATCTTGTATAGCCTGACATCAATATGTAACTATAATATCATTATTACATCCAAGAAATTTATTGTTGATTTGTTCTCTAATATGATAAGCTGCTCCCATTAATGGCCCTTGAATTTTATGATTTCTTCTTTTATTTATTTCTATTTTTCTTCTTCTAAAGAATGCTTATTAAATTTAGTTGTTTCTTCTCTTGATCTAGAATAGTCCTGTAAGGAAAGAGGAGAAATTTTCCATTACCTCTCTGGATTCTTCTGTGGTTGGTCCAGTAATCAAAATAGCATCAAACTGATTATATTAGAAAGAGAAAAAGACCAATTTAATTCATATTCATATGGAAAATGTACTCAGAAATGTGGATTTCAAGGTCTTTGAGGTAAAATGGGAGTATGTATCCTGAGCTAATGAATAGCATGGGGGGGCTTGTCTTCAAGAATAGAGGAGGAGAACTCATAAGGAGGAGAGGTTCACTAATATGGCAAAGAATAGATGCTCTGCAATTAAATATTTGCCCTGCCATGTAGACAGTTTTTTCCTATAGATAAATTATTTCTGGTAAAAACCCTAATTCTGGGTAAAATCCCAATTTTCTTTCTTTTATGTATTATAGTTAAGGGAGTAATAAATTTTCTGTGGGTCTGCTAGACCTTTTTACTTTAACTTGAAATAATCCCTATACTAAAGTGACATATCTTGGGGATATATGTTCTGAACAGTCTCTTTAGTATTCCGTCTGTTTTTGGTCTTTCATAAATTGAAACTTCTGAAAATTCCAAGATAGTATCTTATGGAATGTCATACAATATCTATTTATTCAATTGCTTCTTCATGGTTATGTTCAATTTAAACATTTTTGAACAAAATACTCCTAGGCACATAATTTGTTGTGCCACTATTGGTAATGCTGATTACTTAATTGAGCTTATATTCTCTAGGTCCCTCCATTTAGTGTTTTTAAATTGTTTTTTTTTTTCTTTGTAATTAATAAGTAATCTGTGGGGTGATACTCTGAGACTGGGTGAATATCTTGTTTTTCAAGAAACTTTCATGCTTTTGTTTTATTATCCAGTGATGAATCTTGCCTAATGATATTTTTCTAATTATCTTTATACACTTATTAGCTGACAACCTTTGGTACAAAAGAACTACCATTCCCTTTATCCATAGAAATATTGGATAATAATCACTATAGTTGGAAAAATTTATTCATAGAGCATAGTTCTTCTGTCAGCAAAAATAAAATATATGTTTCCTTTGCTACTAGTCTCATAGTTTTATGAAAAAAAGTCACTGTAAACTTTGAATTGAAGTATAGTAAGCATACAGAAAAAATGCACAAATCATAGGTATATAACTCAAGTAAGTTCCATGAAATAAATATAACTATATAAACATCTCATTATTATTTAGTGAGACTCAAATTATTTCCAGCTTCACCAGTAGAATCTCTTTTGAGCTAGTACTATATCCTTTTGGCTTGTCTCCATGTGTCTTTGAGTATGCCCTTGAGCAAAATAAGATATTTCAAGCTTATCTTGTGCTTTCCCTATACCTGAGCAAGAATAAGTCATTTCTTCAAAGAATTCTGACACCCTTTAGTAGGGAATGGAATTTAGAAACAAAGATTTGTCTACTAGTTGGGCTCATTGCTATTTGAGTGTCATTGCTTCTGTGTTAAATGTTTATAACAGGTTCTGGTCACCAATGCAACATGTATCAAAGAAATTTTCAGACATAGGCTGGATGTCATATAATTCAACTCAATTCTGATATTGTCTACCCAGCGATAGTGTGAGATCCTACAGAATAAGGGCTCAGCCCTACAAGGCAGCCCCCATCCCAACACCACTTCAGACACCAAATGCAAGAACAGGTTGTCACTTACTGGTTATAAATCAGAGGTTCCAAGAACCCTTTCCGTGTGTTTGCTGAATTTGGGAGAGTGGCTCACTGAACTCAGGGGAACATTTTGCTTATTAGATTACAATTTTTTATTTTATTTTATTTAAGATTTATTTATTTATACAAGCACTGGGTACAGTCAGAAGTGCAGGAGGGTGAGAGAATTCACCAGAGCCAGAGGGGAGAGCAGAATAGGCAGACTGATGAACTACACTGCTGAGGGGAGCAGCGGGTGGCAGAAGAGGTCTGTGCGCCATGTGGGACCCTCACCCGACGGGGAATCGAACTGGTGCTGCAGAGGCTGCGGGCAGCTTCCCAACCTAGCGCTCAACCGCTGCGCCACAGGGGAGGCCCTAGATTACAATTTTTTAAATAAAATATATACTTCAGAACAACCAAATGAAAGAGATGCATAGGGCAAGGGGCCAGGGAGTAGAATTTCCATGCCCTCTCTGACCGTGTTGTCTCTAAGCATGCCACTCTACTCAAATCTCCACATGTTTATCAACCCAAATCTATCCCAATCTGTAATTAAATTGTGTTAAAACAGTGGTTGCTTATAATTTCTAGTGCACTTACTACATCACTTTCTCTCCAATAAAAATGTACCTAGCTATATGTGAATCACATTATATGTTTCAAAGATATCAAACATTAGTAAGTTTTAGCCATTATTAATAAAATATTATGGGTGACTGATTTATTATTTTGAGAACATGATGCAACATATTTCTTTTACCTAACATATCTTGTACCCTATTCCACAGTTAGAGTCATTTTTATTGTTATGTTATATATCTGAAATGGTTACAGTTTCAATTTTGACTTGGATAGATCAGGCACTGCATAATTAATGAGTGCCAAAATACTCAATAATTAAGAAAATTCAATATTTAAAAAAGCAAATGAATGCAAAAAATCTATGGTGAACAAAATATGAAATGGATAAGTAAAGATCAATGCAGTGCTGATCCATATTGGATCTTAAGTGAAAGGAAGAATGAATTTAATTAAATTAATAAAGTTACATATTTAAAAGTTATTTAAAACTGTTATTTGCTGATGACAAAATATCAAACATGATAATTCTCCCCATTTAAAACATGATAAAGAAGTAAATGATGAAAATATTATTGACTTTGTACCCATTAAAACCAGAAAATTGAAGTAATAATAAATTCTGTGTTCTATATAACAAAAATTTTTATATTTAAAATAAATGTGAGTTTCAATATATCTAGTTTATAATTTTGCAATATTTTTTCAGCTACTTTAATGTCCTCTAAAAATATACCTTTGAAAAATACATAAGATAGGAGTGTAAATGCAGGCTCAAATATGGTTTGGCATGGTATTAACCTTCATTTAAAATTTTTATATTTTGCACTATGGATTTTTTGCATTAATTTTGATTTAAAAATATTGCATTGAATATGATCTTGGATAATGTGTTTTGTTTTGCTTTTAGCAGTCCTTAAATTTTGCACCTGAGGTAGGTGTTGCTCTTGCCTCGCCCAAAACATGGCCCTAAACCTCATTTCCCTGTCTCTTGATCAAATCAGGGATGGACTTGGAATAGGAGAATAAATGAGAGCAGTATAAGATATTATAGAGCACTATTGGCTCAAAATGAACAAGACCTGATTGAAACACAATGCAAGAATTTATTTTCAGGTTTTTAAAGACAGCAGCCCAAAAGACACATATTTTTAAGAAGGCTTTGAATTGTGCCCTGAGTTACCTGGATGGGATAGGGCTTATATCCACATAGAAAGGATGGAATGGTTCTCACTCTGGTCAGCTGTGCAAATTAGAGTTAGAAGTCAATTGAATTTCTTTTGAAGGTTATTATGCAAATTTGGTTAGAAGTTAGTCAAACCTTGATTGGTGCAATTACTTGAGAACCAGGTGAAAATTTAGTCATGTAATATTCATTTGAGTTTTAATCTTCAGATGTCTGTGGCCAATGACTTCATTTCAACTCCTTCCTTGAAGTGGTTATTCTTGGGTTTGCCTTGTTGTGCCTAGGTCCTGATACTTCTGAGTCCCCTGACTCTCTTTTAGTAACCCAGATTCAAATGACTCCAAAATGTTTCTTATATCTTGTTATAGTGTTTTCTAATGTGCTAAGAGGCATTTATATCAGTGGTCTAGTAACTTGAAGCTCCCCCCATCCCCCCGCAGTTTTCCTTTGGGTTGCCATTTCGGTTCCTTGACTAGATTGTCAATTAAGCAAAGCAGCTATTGGGATTGGAGGCATAGGATTATTACCAAACAAAGATTACTGTCTAATAAATGTACATAGAAGAGAATGCTAGGAAATTGCTATTTGAAAGAAGAGTTATTTAGGAAGTTAATTAGCAAAATGATAGGAGCCAAAGCTCCTATCTCCTTCCTATTGTGTAAATAATTTTTAGGGTTTGGGATTGAGAACAAAATAATTTAATTTTATTGACTAAGGAGTTGGCTAAAGGCAAAAACATGTCTACTTGGCTGAAGTTTATTGGTCCGTTCGGGAGTTTTTGTTCAATGACTGGATCTTCCTAATAGATGGGCCCCTTGATTTTGAATGTAGCCTGGGAGGTCCCTTTTTTCCTGTCTTCTTGATCCTGTGTCAATGATCTCTTGGTCTCAGTAGACTTGGAATTTATTGTAAGTTCAATCACTTCTGTACATATTCACATTGTATGACTCACAGACAAACATCACTGTTTGTCTGCTTGTTGCCTCAGTCTTAACAAACTCAAAGACAGTCAAACACAATTATTCCTGCTGATAGGGGCTTGGTTCTGGCTTCAGTAGCAGAATGGGCCACCAAAATATGACTGGCTGAAAATTTTTTTTGAGTTGGTTGTTTTTAAGATGCAGACACAGGAGAAACTCTGAAAATAGAGTAAGAAGTTTCCCTTTAATCAGTGAAGGGAATTTATATTATTACTAGAGAAAGTTACATTAGGCAGGGTGCTTGTGTTGGCAAGAGAGCTGTTGCCAGAAATAAGTTTTCACCTGAGAGAGACTTATCTGCGTGGGAGGGCTAACTTTGTTTACCAGATGTCTCCTCTTTTTCCTGATGGTTGCTGTTACCCCCTGTGAAACCCCAGACCCCTCTCTTTATCCATAGTTCAGGGTGGTATTTGAACCTTATGGTTGGCTTTGAGTCTTATATATCTTTGTATGTAATTTTATTTGATTTTTTAAAAGATTTATTTATTTATACAAGAACTGGGGTACAGGCCAGAGGCTCAGGAGGGTGAGAGAATTCAACAGAGACAGAGCAGGGAGCAGAACAGGCAAATGGACTTAAAACACTGCTGAGAGGAGCAGCGGGCGAGACAGGAGAGGTGTCTGCCATGTCATGTGGGTATCTCCCTGGCTGGCCAGGAATTGAGCCGGCACTGCAGAGGCTGTGGACAGCTTCACAGTGCTGCACTCAATCCGCTGTGCCACTGGGGAGGCCCTATTTGTATGTAATTTTTAAAATGTTCCTTTAAGTCTCCTTTTATTACTTAGGTGGGGAGAATGGAGGGACTCAGTCATGAGTTTGCAGGAGTTCACAGAAAATTATTTCTGCTGCCCAACAGGGATAATGAGTCAGGGGGTGATCCTTTAAGGCCTCTAGTGAACTTTGTTCTGGATAGTATTCAGTATTTTCAGAGAGTTCCCTGGTCTACATTTGGTTTACTTTTTGGAGCTATTCTGCTACTCGTGATGTTTCTATTTCACTCAACCAGTCCCTGCCATCCTTTTTCTTAGGTTATTAAAGCATTCCCACCATGATGTGTCCCAACTGGAATTTTTAAAATCCTGGAATTATGGCTGAATTGACATACATATGGCATACGACAAAGATGTATCCCTTGGAGAAATGAGCTGTGTTTAGTATTCTGATCAGAAGCCTTTCTTGTCTAGACATTGAGCAGTTGCTCAATGTTTGAAATATTTTTACTTGGTGAAGGAACTCTAGTATTCTGTTGGATGTGTGAACTCTGTGAACTCTGGCCTTTGACTCTAGTTTTAGGGGCATTTTTCCTTTACTCACTGGGCAGACTTTACCATTATGAATTGTCATTTTGCAAGACCAGTGAATTCTGCAAAGGTTTATTAATCTTTTTTTTAAAGATTCATTTTATTTGTACAAGAGCTGGGGTACAAGCCAGATGGGCGGGAGGGTGAGAGAATTCACCAGAGACAGAGTGGGGAACAGAACAAGCAGACTGACGAAACACACTGCTGACGGGAGCAGCGGGCAAGACAGGAGAAGTCTGCTGTGCCATGTGGGATTCTCACCAGCAGGCCTGTATTGAACCCGCACTGCCGGGGCTGCGAACAGCTTCACAGTGTGGCACTCAACCGCCTGTGCTATCGGGGAGGCCCAGGTTTATTAATCTTGATTTAATGTATTCATCTGAAAAAAATGTAACAGCAAGAGAAGGAAGCTTTATGTCCGCATTGTGGAGGGCCCTTTGGGGGTTCACTCTATGTTACTCATTGCAATGAAGAGTAAAAGTGGCAAGTTATATTAGCTAAGTTCAAGCTACAAAAAGCAATATTAATTTCTCAGGAAGTGTAAAAGGATATGCAAATGTGATCAACTCCCAGGAAAACATTGCAATATACCACTCCAGGCTTTGAAATTATGCAGTTTAATAAACACTTGTTAAGAAGCTTCACACATCAAACATCAAATTTAAAAGAAAGTGTTTCTGATCACATATTATTTTTGTGGAATAGAATTATTTTCCCAAACTTTTTGAACCCCAACCAGGAAGATTGAAGTGTGCAGAGTAGTGGATTTATCTGTAGCAGTCCATACTGGGACTGTGTTTTGGGAAAACACAGATGGTTCTGGGGGAAAAAATTCCATGTTGTTGTTTTTCAGTAAAAAGTGTAATTTGGAAGTGTGGGCCGTTAGACAAGAACCCAAAAATAAAAATTTTAAGTCAAATGTGTTCAGTTTGTAACTGACAAGGTGAAATATTCATGGAGTTTTAATTAGGACAGTTATACAGGGTTCACTTTCCCCCCATAATTTCCTTAGGTCTATGCTTCTTCTAAGAGAACCTTCCCTATAATTTATTACCAGAACAAAGCTTTCCTACTAAGTGGAAAGAGTTTTTAGGAAGCTACACCAGATTTTAAGGTTCTGAAGACTAAATTCTGCAGGCAGAGTAAAAAAAAAATCCCCATCTGAATTATTGGTTTCTCAGATATTTCAATAGTAGATTGTTAAGAGGCTGAGAACAGTATTAGTTGTTTCTAGACACATATCAGTTCTGCTTGCCCTGGATTTGATGGTCTTGTTTTTTTTTTTGCAGAGCTTTACACTCTGTTTAATCTGGTGCTAAAAAAAAAATCAAAGAGATTAAAAGGGATTACATATATAAATATAAAAAAAAATTAAAAGGGATTACACAGAGTAAGACTCACTGTGGGTGGAGTGTGGGTGGAGGGAACAGTTATTTTCAAATACTGCCGTTGTGTATATAAAAAATCTTGTATACTGTTTGATCCATCAGTTCTGTATATAGATGTTTATCTTAAAGCAATATTTAGACAAGGTCATGAAGGTGTGTATCTAAGTAAATTTATTAATACTAAATAGAAAAAACAAACACACTAAGTACACAATATTTGGTTAAATATTTTCTCTTTATGCAGTAGAATGCCATGTAGCCTTTTAAACTGCTGTTGCAGACAACTCAATTATGTGGACTTTTTTTATATTTAGTGGAAATGGAAACATTACAAGACAGGAAGTATATAGTAAGCATTGTCTTATTGAAAAGAGTTTTTTAGTTATATTTATATGGTAATGAGTTCTGATGTTAAAAATTCCAAAAATTTTATTTGTTTTTGCTTAACTATAATTTTATTTTTCAAAGATAAACACAGAATGAATACTTGATAATAAAAAAATAAGAAGAGAAAATTTGCCCATCAATGAAAGGTAATAAAATATAATCCAGGTGATTGTTGCTTTAAAAAAGTATGGGATTACAAAACAGATTTGCACTGAAAATTAATATTTGCTTTAAAGAAAGGTTCCTGTGGTTATGATGAGTATGCAGTATCATGGGTGGTTTAGGGTTAATTCGTAGCTCTTTAGTAAAGCTGGCCTGCCAAGGAAACCTGGGGTTAATAATGACTATGAAGTTTGGAGCTGAAGGTTCGATAGAAATAAAGTTCATGGATCTTTGAAATTGCCCAGTGGTCAGTAAACAAATAGTATCTCATTCCTACACACATGCCATGCATTGTATAGTGAGGTACACTTAAATTTATCCAATAAAGAAATTCAAGCATGGCAAAAATCTAAAGTACAACTATAAGTGATTGGTAACTACCAGTGATAGGCAGGGATAAACCAATTGCTAGATACAGTATTTCTGATAAAGAGCTAATATTCCTAATATATAAAGTCATTACAAATTGAGAATAAAAAGAAATTCAATAGAAAAGAAGTAAAAGACCTAGACAATTAACAAAAATTGTCATTAAAAATAGTTCTTAAGAATATGAAATTAGGGCCTCCCTAGTGGCACAGCGGTTGAATGCTGGGCTGCAAAGCAGCCTGCAGCCTCTGCAGTGCCAGTTTGATCCCCGGCCACCAGAGAGGGTCCCACATGGCATGCAGACCTCTCCTGCCGTGCCTGCTGCTCCCCTCAGCAGTGTACTTCGTCAGTCTGCTTGTTCTGCTCCCTGCTCTGGCTCTGGTGAATTCTCTCACCCTTCTGCGCTTCTGACTGTACCCAGTGCTTGTATAAATAAATAAATAAATCTTTAAAAAAAAAGAATATGAAATTATATTTAACTTCACACATAATAAGAGATTTATATTGTTATTTATAGTTATGAAATATTGGAAACATCCTTAATGACATGACAGGTAAAGAAAAACTTAGCAATTATTTCAGATTCA
The DNA here is from genome assembly GCF_014898055.3 of Talpa occidentalis. Taxonomy (NCBI): domain Eukaryota; kingdom Metazoa; phylum Chordata; class Mammalia; order Eulipotyphla; family Talpidae; genus Talpa; species Talpa occidentalis. Next base: position 43,418,215 of record NW_023600993.1, on the reverse strand, counting down.
GGGAAGCTTAAGATACTTGACAACAAAAGCAACCTAATTCTGGACTGGAGGAAAATGTCCAGACAGAACATTCTTGGGATTGAAGAAAAGTAAGTTTGGACTATATATCAATGAATATTGTAACAATGTTGAAGTACCTAACTCTGATCATTTTACTATAATTATGTGAGAACTTGGCCTTCTTCTTAGAAGATGTTGATATTGCAATAAATTTGAAGAAAAATCTGTTTCCCTACAACCCTGCTAGGTTCAATGGCTGGGACCCACAAATTAAACTGATTAAAGACAGATTAACAAGAGAAAAAAAGTTTTTATTATGATGTATGCAAGTCTTGGATTTCACAAAGAAAAATATGACTCCTAAGGTTTCTGCCAAAGTGGGTGACAAATATAGCGTCATAGGCTAAGTAAAGAAAAGGGAATTTGGGGCTTCTGGGAAAGGGTTTGGAGACGAGTTATGGGTCATTGAGGGAAGGAAATGCATGCTAAATAATAGTCATTAAGCAAATCAGTCTCTCAGATGATGAGTGAGCTTTGTCTTTAGTGGGAGTTTTCCTGGTTAAGAGACCTATCGATAAATGGAAATTAGAAAATTTCTTTACAAAAGAGGATATTTATACTATATGTTTAGACAGAGGGGGGTAAAGAGTATGTTCTGTGTCTGATGGTTCTCCATTGCTTTTAGTTCAAAATAACCCTTCTGCCAAAGTGGGTGACAAATACACCCTTTTGGTGTGGTACCTGGGATCGTATTCTGGTAATTTTCAGTGCTCACATTCAAAGAGCTTAGCCAAAATATCTCTCCTTACATTTGAAGGAGGGAGTAAGAAAAATGTAGAAAAAGAAAAATAAAATGGCAAAATATTAGCAGTTGATGAATCTGGGAAATGGTTTATAGAAGTTTATGCTATGGTTTTCATAAATTTTCATAATTTTTTTTCCAAAGTAAAAATAATTAAAAACACTGAAAGCCACAAATGCTTTTACCTTTGAAATTTTGTTTCTTTTTTTTTTTCCCCATGAAGATATTCTCTTAAGAGTTTATTATAAACAGGGCCTCCCTGGTGGCGCAAAGGGTTAAGACACAACCTGTGAAGCTGTCTGCAGCCACTGCAGGGTGAATTCGATCCCCAGTCGGCTGGGGAGCAACCACATGGTACCTCAGACCTCTCCTGGCTCACCAGCTGCTCCCCTCAGCAGTGTATTTCAGTCAATCTGCCTGTTCTGTTCCCCACTCTGTCTCTGGTGAATCCTCTCACCCCCCACACCTCTGGCGTATACCCCAGTTCTTGTATGCATAAATAAATAAATCTTTTTAAAAAGTTTATTATAAACAAATTTCACAGGCATGAGGAAATAAATATATATGGAGAAACAGGCAGGGAATTGAGGGAAGTAAAGAGGAGTTTAAGGCCTTGGTGAAGACATTCCTGTGTGAGGAAAGCCCTGTAAGGGAAACTGGATAATCCTGTGAGACTGTGGTCTGGGGTAATGTGGCCTGGGAGTTGGGCCTATGCTTCTATGAAAGTAATTCCATGACTCTGTGTCTTACAGTCAAAGAAATCCTCTCATCCACCAGCAGAGGGGGTTGAAGCCCTGGAGGGGGCATGCCCACTGCAGTTACTTGTCTGGGTGTTATCCCCATTAGTACGGACACATGGGAGGCGTCATACCAGGAGTTGGGCCCTACATGCCTGAGGGGGTGTCCCCTGGCCTGCAGGTGGTGGAGGACCTATACAGATGGATAGAGTCTGGGTTGGAGCTTCTGTAATAATGGCTATGGCAGCAGTAGCTGTAACAGTACCTCTTCCTTGTGTGTCATTGTTGTGGGGAAGAATAGGTTGTAGACAAGATAGGCAGAGTGAAAGAATTTACCAGAGACAGAGTGCAGAATAGAAAGGGCGGATTTATTGAAATATTGATACATTGCTAAGAGAAGCAGCAGTGAGACATGAGAGGTCTGCTGTGCAGAGAGTGAGGATCTCAAGTCTCTATTTATACAACAGGTATCATTGATTGGTTTGGGTGACTAGTCTTGGTTATGTTCTGACAGATGATCTGAATTAACACAATGGATCATCAGCTTAACAGCCAGATTCCCCTGGAAGTTACATACACTCCCTTTATCATTCAAGTCTCTCAAACTTGCTTGTTGGGCAAGGAGTTGGGCTTAGTTTTTAAATTTAGTAATGATACAATAGTCATCACCTGTAGAATGCTCCCCCAGCCCCACAGACTGGCTCAGCAAATCCTGCGAAAGCCTGGGGTATGGGACCACCAGCTAGGATTCCTCTATCTGAAGCACTGTCAATGCTGGGGGCCCACCCAGAAGCTCCAGCAAGCAGCGCTCAGGTAATACCGGGGTATTTGGGAGCAGGTAGCTCTACTGTCATTGTGACTGAGGTTTCCCCTCAAAGTGGTACCATGCCGAGGACTTGATTCTCTTCTCTTTCTGCTTGTTTTGAGTTATATGGCTTGACCTTCCTGAGGATCAAATTCATAGGCTTGTCAAAACCCTTGAAGGTGCCAGTGAAGTCCCCACCATCTTGCAGGGTGCACCGCAGACTGTGGTACAGGTGCTGCAGCATCTTGCCACTCTTGCCCACAGTTATGGTGGTGGTGTTGATGGCTCTGATATCCCTGGATTTGCCTTCTTAGAAACCTAGAGACCTGGGCCCTCCCCTGATGGCACAGCGGTTGAGCGCTGGGCTGTGAGGCTGCCCGCAGCCTCTGCAGTGCCGGTTCTTTACCCGGCCGCCGGTGAGGGTCCCACAATAAATAAATAAATAAATAAATAAATAAATAAATAAATAAATAAATAAAAAATAAAAAGAAACCTAGAGACCTGCCAGCAGCCTGATTCCCCAACCTTTGAAAATTTCACCAGGTCAGAGAGCTTTGATTATCAGGGACACTAACTTGCCAGGTACAGTGACTGCATTTCACCTTCATTACAAGCTAGCTCAGAGATTGCTCATTTCATTCACTTTTTCTTTTTTGCCCAAAAGACTCCCAGAGATATTGGTACATTTCATATTATCTCTTGGCTGAGAAAAGTGTTTTACTCATTCCTATGAAGTTAGATCCTAGGGATCAACAAGAGACAGAATTCATGTGTTTCTTCCCTCCTGCAGATGTCTTAACAGTTTGTCTCTGAGGCAACATTCAGTACATTTGTTTTGAAAATGATCAGGTTTCTGTTGAAATTAGCCAGGTATCTAGTTTCAGCACAGGGGAGACTGTCTGATAATGTCCCCCTGAAATAAAACCATTTAAAACTAGTATATATTGATGTTTGATTATATTTAATTATACCCTTTCTAACTCAGTTAATTACAAAAGGGTTAAGAAGTGATATAGCCCTTTGTTATCTTAACTTTGGATACAAGTAAATCCTATTCAACAAAACCACTCCCTAAAAAAGCATGCAGAATGTTTGATGCATTTGGTGAGGTTGAATTGGGAAGTTGTCAGAACCTAAGTGCCGATTTCAGAGAAGCCCAGCATTCAGAGAATTCAGTCTTGACATGCTGAGAACAAAACCTACCCACTATTCTAGAATAATATTTCCTTATAGGGAAATATATATTTTATACTATCCTTCTGGAATTTCTACCTGAATTTTCTTGTGCTAACTTCTATTTGGCTCCTTGATTTCTCTCTCTTAGTTTGTGCTACTCTAGTGATTGTAGATGAAATCTTTGACCTCAGTTGGGTTGCATGGTGGTACATGGCCCATATGGCTTCCCAGCTGTGCACACCCTTGGCCAAGAGAAGGGTCAGCCTTGGAATTAGTTCAGGGACACTGATTGTCATTAGATATTAAAGATGGCTTTGACAGAAGTGACTGCCTGACTTATTGCAAGATATTCTGGCAGATAAGAGAAAAATAATGCCAGTACTGCCTAAATCCATGGCAATGTGTCTCACAATTCCTTTGTCTCATAAAGGAAGGTATCAGAAAGAGTATGGCTTTATTGGTGCCCATGGAATGGGCAATCAATTATTAACATTGGTTGCATAAATAAGTGGAACTAAATCTAATGAATATATTTTCTACAATTTAATAGTAATATGTTCCAATTTTGGGAAATCTGGATAATAGAGATTTCTCTAAAGACAAAAATTGATATTATCCATATACCCACTGCATAGTTAAATTTGTATAGATAATGTTGTTGTTTATCCAGGCAAGAGTATTTTGACATAGTTACGCATTTTTAAAAAAGATTTATTTATTTATACATACAAGAACTGGGGTACAGGCCAGAGGTGTGGAGGGAGGGGTGAGGGGATTCACCAGAAACAGAGTGGGGAAAAAAGCAGGCAGATTGACTGAAATACACTGCTGAGGGGACCAGCAGGCAAGACAAGAGAGGTCTGCTGTGCCATGTGGGTAGCTCTCTGGCTGGGGATCAAACTCATGCTGCAGTGGCTGTGGACAGCCTCATAGGTTGCCTCTCAACCCCTTGTGCCACCAGGGAGGTCCTCTTCATCTTTTCACTTCATATTACATTAGTTATATGAATTTCCTTAAATTATATAATAACAGCATTAATTTTAATGGCTCTTTGCTATTTATTGTGGGGCTCTTAGGATCCCTTCTGTGCTTTGATACTTTCAATAATATTGATATCAATATTTATAAATTGCTTGTTTGAGATCAGCAAATATTTATTTATAAGTATTTGTAATTTGCCTCGTTTCCATCTTCTCATGAAGATTTAGAGAAGCCAGAGAGAGGCCACTCTATAGTCTCCATAACAGAAGACTAGGGAACTCCTGGGAGGGAAATATGGCAAGCAAAATGGGAGCCAAGGGATAAGTAAGGAAGAGAGCAAATGTGTCTACCGCTGTTAAAGCGGAGGAGTGTATTCAGAGCAAACTGGGACAGCTTTGGGGTTAGAGGACTTGCCTACTTTATATTTCATTGAAAGAAATTATTTATGTTAACTATTGTTATCATTTCACAAAAGGCCACATGTTAACATTAAGAAAATTGGAAGGATGAAATCTCATAATTTAAAAATAAATTTAAATGCTCCATTGGAACCTATTAGAATGTATTTTTCTTTTCCATTACTCCTTGGGCTGTTAACTTGATCACACTGTGGCAACAGGTCCCAGTATATTGACTAACATTTGGGGGCCATAAGACCAAATAATCTTTATGGCCCCTTGACTCAAGATAAGAAAACTTGCACTTAATGAAGGGATAGATTTCAATCTAGGTGATCTAATAGATGACTTTTGAGCCATAATATGTCCCATGAAAGAAGTTTTCTCAGTGGCCAACTTAACTTTATGAAGATCAAGTGTAATATTGTTTGTGTAAGTGCTGGTATCTAAATATTTTGGCTTTTTTTTTGTTTGTTTGTTTAAAGGCTCACAAAATTTATTGGTTTATATACTGAAAAAAATATAGATACATGACTTCCTGAACTTTTGGATCCAGAAGACCAAATGATATAACCACTGTTATTCAAAGGCAGTATTTCATCCTAATGACAAGAGAGCTTCTAGTCATTTGTACTCATTTCATCCTACTAGTTTAGCAATCCTAATAGGAAACAGTAGAATCTCACATCTCTAATAGTTCTAGTGAAAGTTTAAAGTTTCCTTTTCAGTGGCACTGCCCCAGGGTAATTGACTAGATATGGTTAGGTGCTTAGCCCTAAAACTGTAGGTGGAATCAATCTCTTCTGAGAAATGTGCACTAACACTATCAGTCAAGTAGTTTCCTATGGGAAAATCAGATTGCTGATAAAAAAACAGAGGGACATGGCAGGACAACAAAAACTACTGTATACTATAGGTAGCCTGCCAAGTCAGTACATGCAGCCAGTAGAATTGCTGGCATATTTGGGAAGGTCTATGTGTAGTATATTTTCTACTACCTGCCATACCATTGTTTAGTGGCAGACAGTGTCTTTGGCATCAATTAAATGCCAATACCACTAGGCAGAAATTAAAACACTCTAATGAGATCTTGGACCTATTGATAAATGATCAGGACAATAGATTATGCCATTGTATGTGGAGTGAAATATCTTTACCCATTAGGGGCATCATCATTTAAATGATCTTATTAATTTTGGGTTTTGGCAGTTTCATTGACCCCGGAAGGCTCCAATTTGCCTAACAGGACATAGCCAAAGACATAATTCCACGTTATATACACATAAGTTGGACCCACATTAACTTAATCAGCTATCCTAGGACAGTCTGTTCTAGATAGGGTCTCTTAGAAAACTAGAACAGTTCATTTTATATTTTATGTTCATTGATAAATTCATGTGGGCTAGTCAGCCCACACATTCTAATCATATAAGGGCTACTTGTTTAGAAAATGTTTAATTAGTGTACTATCATGCTTTTAAAACCTTTTTCAATTTTATTAAAGTATAATTGACAAATAAAATTGTCATATATTTAAAATGCACAATGTATGATTTAAAATTTGATATATGTATAGATTATGAAAGGCTTCTAATCATCATTCATTGACACATCTATCGCTTCGCATATTTACTTTTTCATGGTGAGAACACTTAAGTTCTACTCTCATTAGCAAGTTTCAGTTACACACACAGTATTAGCAACTATAGTAATCATGTTATACATTGACTTCTCACACATTATTCATGTTGTAACTGAACGTTTGTATTCTTTTACCTACTTCTTCATATTTCCCTACCACCCAGACAGTGGTTACCACCATTCTACTCTGTGTTTCTATGAGTTCGACTTTGTTTTAAAATGTATTTTATGGAGTTATCCTTTTCCTAGTGCAAACCAAGATTTCTTTATGATTCCTTTTATCTTAGCTATTCAGTTATTTTCTATATGGACTTATATCAACCAGACAATTTGGAAAATTTCACTTTATGTATCCACAGAAAATAAAACTTGTAGCCACAGACTAAAAGCCCTTGTTTTTAAATTCCTTGTCTTCCCCTTCCCTCATTGTCTGATAATACCTCAGTTCTAAAATGTATCTGGACATTTATTAAAATCTGGCAAGAATCTGTTATGTAACCTTTTAAATCATTTAAAAAAATACTAAATTATTTCTTGTTTGCTAATTTTTTAATCACAAAACTTCCAAAGCAGATTTTTACCAACTTACAAGAAAAGACATGTGTACAAAAAATAGCAACAAAAAAAATCTTGAACAGTTCTGTACATCAGTGTCATGGAAGGAAGATTGAGGGAGAGGGGGGGTTGTTTTAGAAAAAATAGAAAAAGGATAGAACTTTTCTGATCTCTGAGCTTCTTGGATAACCAGCGCAAAAAAGGAAGTGAGTTATGTGCCTGCTACAAAAGGAAACATATCACTTTGCCAGTAGGGATGAATTGTTTCCTAGCTCTAAGAAGAATGTTCCTGTGAAAAATTGATATATATGTTTTTGTATGTTTTGCATTTACATATTTGTAAAATATGTATTTGTTATTATATATAAATTTATATTTATAATATGATATATAAATGCATTATCTTATATATATTAAATATCTGTATTGACTACATAATTGATAATATTCATAAATGTAGTCTAAATTGCTGTAAGATTATGGATTTAAATTTTTCTAGATTCCTGCTCAGGCTGGAATTCTGAAAAGAGGTTTCTACAGATTATTAACATAGTGCCATAGAGATGATGTCTGCCTTTCTTGTGAGTTAATTTGATATATAGAGAAAGAATATTGAGAAAATAGAGCAATGGATTAGAAGGTATTGAGCCCATTTTCTTCTTTACCTAATCAAAAAAGAACTATTAAAGAAGACCCAGTAAAGAAACTAGATGCTGATCATATTATTTCCCATGGTTCTTGAGTACTTGGGATTTGTCTCTTTCCAGGTATCTTTATAACACGGTTTCCATTTAAGGTTAGCTCGAATAGCCTACCTTTCTGTCTTGATGTCAACTGTTCCTGTCCTCTTTCTGTTTAGTAGGTTTCTAACATTCTTGAGTGTCAGATTTGGAATTATTTTCTTTTATCAAAAGTCACTGTGATATATGTTAAATACTGTTGTCCCTCTGAATGTTATTATATGAAACAATGCTTTTACCATCTCTGATCTCTTAGCCTTCTGATGATAATGACATATTAATTATGAAAAGTCAAGATGATTTCAGGCAAAAATAATGGCCTTTCAAGTCCTCATGAATATTGGATCACTTTCATATTAGCATAGGCATTTTGCCAAGATATTTGAATGCTTATAATTTGGATAGCAAGTATCCTGGGGAGGGATCATATTTGCTTGCATGCTCTGCATGGCATTTGGCCTATATTTAGCAATTCATGGAATTAACCCCAAAATAACATAATCAAATTTGTCAAATAAACCCCAGATAATTGGGTCTTAAGGAACCAATGTTATATAGGGATACATTTTAATAATAACCTCATATTAAGGCAAAATGAGTTTTATTTATTTAAATTAATTCATTCATGGAAAATATATTTGTTGAGCACTTAATATGTGTCAGGTAATGTTTTAGGAGAGAAAAATGCAGTTTTACTTTCAATGATCTTTTGTTTTCTTGGGAGAAGAAGGTACTAAATATATAAACCAATAAATGAACAAGGGAGTTAAAACTTCATGGATAGATTTAAGACTTTAAACTAAATTAATATATCAGAAATTATTGGAGAGGGGATAAGCAAGGTAGACATTTGGAGGAGGTGAGATTTGAAGAGAGAATTAGATGTTAGGGAGATGCCAGCCATGCAAAAGATTTTATAGAAACTATTCCAGATAGAGAGAACAGCAAATGTAAAGTCCTTGCTGCAGTAATAAATTTGGATGTACCAAGAATAGAATAAAAAAAGGCCATTGCAACTATATATACAGTACATTGGGAAAGGGAGAGGATAATTGAAGATGAGGCAGGAGAAGTGGTGAGGGGAAGGGCACCACATATACCTACATTAAGGGATTGAGATTTCTCCTAAGTATGATGGAGAAATTTGGATGACCAAATTTCAAGCATGACATGATAAGATTTATATTTTAGAAATCTTACTCTTGCATTATATCTGTCAATGTGAGTTTTTTTTTTTTCCCAAAGATTTATTTATTTATTTATACAAGCACTAGGTACAGTCAGAAGTACGGGACGGTGAAAGAAGAGCCAGAGCAGGGAACAGAACAGGCAGAGGGACGAAATACACTGCTGAGGGGTGCAGTGGGTGCAGGAGGAGAGGTCTGCGTACCATGTGCGACCCTCGCTGGCAGCCTCGCTGCAGAGGCTGTGGGCAGCTTCGCAGCCCAGTGCTCAATCGCTGCGCCACCAGGGGAGGCCCCAATGTGAGTTTTTTAGTGACTAAAGGAAAACTTTTTTATGAAGAAGAGTGTATTTAGTTTTGGGTTTCAAATGAATATTTAATTTTTTCATATATATTTTAACTTTGTTTTAAAGCATTTAGATGAACTAAAAATATTTTGTGCAATTTATGAAAGCTATACTAAATTCTACTTAAACAATCTTTTCATTGACTTATTTAGTTAAATATCTCCATTAATATTTTAAAATGCATTTGCAAATTTAATACATTTACTTTCTTTGTAAAAAATTCAGATGTTTGATGGGCCATGCTTATAGTAAAAGGCATAACATTCCAGGTTTTTAACCCATATATCAATATTTTGAATCAAGTACTAAACTCATGAACATGGTAAATCCTATTATCTTAAACATCCTGGAAACACAGTCAAATTATCATAAACATTTCTACCTAAAATTAGAATTCAATAATTAATTACAAATTTAAAATTGGAAATGCAGGGCTAATTTATCAGAATGCTAAAAGGTATGTCCTCTTAAATATTATAAATATTTGACACCAAAGCTTCAGATTTTCTCCATGCCAAACTTAACTCTCCATGCCAAACTTAACTCTCCATGCCAAAATAACATGTGAGTACCATGGGTTTCACTGACCATATGAGCTCTCTATTTAATTCTTATCTGTCATAGGTTTGAAAAATCCCTTTCTCAGGAAACAGTGATGTTATCTCAAGTAGGTTGAGATTAGGGTTCCTGGTATCATGAGGTTGTGTGTTCATGTAAAGTTACAGAGTCGGACCAGTTTGCACTCCCACCAGCAGTGCAGGAGAGTTCCCTTTTCTCCACATCCTCGCCAACATTTGTTGTTGCTAGTTTTTTTAGCATGTGCCATTCTCACTAGTGTGAGATGGTATCTCATTGTAGTTTTGATTTGCATTTCCCTGATTGCAAGTGATGTTGAACATTTTTTCATATGCCTGTTGGCCATTTGTATTTCCTCTTCGGAGAAGTTTCTTTTTAGCTCTTCTGCCCATTTTTTGACTGGATTATTTTCTTTGTTTTTGTTGAGTCTCCTCAACTTACTAAAGATAGAGCTTCCATATGATCCAGCAATTCCACTCCTAGATATTTATCCAAAGGACACAGAAACATCAATTCCAAAGAGCACCTGCACCCCTGTGTTTATAGTAGCACTGTTTACAATAGCTAAGCTTTGGAAACAACCCAAATGCCCAAAAATACATGACTGGATCAAGAAGATGTGGTACATGTACACCATGGAATATTACTCAGCATTCAAAAACAATAAGCACATGCAATTTGCAGCAACATGGCTGGAGCTGGAAGGGATCATGCTCAGTGAAATAAGCCAGAAAGAAAAAGAAAAATACCGGATGGTCTCACTCATTGCAGGAATCTAGAAAACCTAAATAAGGGACCAGGAAAAAGAATAACTATAAGAAAGAAAAAATCAAAATCAACAAACAATTATGAACCAGAGACACACTATGGGGAGGGTGGGGAAAGGAGGGATCGGAGTCAAAATAAGGGGGTTGTAATTGTATGGGGAATATAAAAATATAATTAAAAAAAATAAAGTTACAGAGTCAACAATTTATGACCGCAAAATGGTTGATGGGGATAAACTCTAAGAGTATATATATATAAATACACATATAAATAGCACATATAAAACACATATATACCAGTATATGGGGGTATATGATAGACACGTATATATGACTCACACACATGAAATGACATTTCCTTGGCTAGAGATAGACATGGAAATATTTTTCATGCTTTGTTCTGAGTTGAAACTCATTAATCGCATGTCTGTATTATGTGTAACTTGGCATAATTTGCTTAACTTCTCTAAGTCTCAGTTTGTTCATATGTAATTGAGAGAAAATGATCACATGTATGCATATAAATGTCATGAATATTGAGAATACACTGGGAGTTCAAATGGTTATATTTACTATTATTGTCAGCTAAACTGCCTATATAAATTTTACTCTCAAATAACCATTGGTCTTTAGATTCAATTAATGTGGATTTGATAAATTTCATGATATATGAAAAATGCCAGAGGCCCATTAAGTCAAAGGACCCTGTATGCTTAACAAGCACAGTGATCTGCTTAGTAATGTGGTAGAGAGATAGGGAGTGAGGTGTGTAGTCACCAGGTTGAGACTGATAGACCTAGCAAGTATGTCAAGAGAATGCTCTTAGGCAACAGTTCAAATAAGTGGACAATGTGGGGAATGGGATTAGGATGGTTACTTTCACATATTTTAGAGGATGGTCCTGGGCATGGGTAGAATTCTATGTAAAGTATTAAAAAATATGGTGTTAAAAGAAGAATGTCAGGCAAATTGTAAGCAAATTGAAAAGGTTCGTGGGAGGAGGGAGTAGTATCAAAACAAGGGGGGGTGGGAATTGTATGGGAACTATAACCAAGATGAAAATGCATACATTGTTCAAAAATGAAAAATGATTTAAAAATATATAAAATTAAAAAAAGGAATTTTGTGCTTTATGAGTTTGATTCCCCTTCTAGGGAGCTGACCCACATGTCGCAGCAGACCTCTCCTGTCTCACCTGCTTCTCCACTAAGTGGTGTATTTCAGTCGATCCCCCTGTTCTGCTTCCCACTCTGTCTCTGGTGAATCCTCTTACCCCCCACACCTCTAGCCTATACCCCAGCTCTTATATGCATAAATAAATAAGATAAATCTTTAATTAAAAAAAAAATGAAAAAGGTTCCCAATGTCAGAACTCAATTCTAGAAAAAATTGGGTACTGTGCAGGTGAACAAAGGAGTCACAGTGAAGCTCAGGGAAGAGAACGTTGTTAAGCACCTATGTTACCTGATATATGCTGCCATTTTTGTTTATTCTTTATATTATCTCGCTGCTTCCTGATAGACTCAAAACTAAATCTTATTTTGATGACAGAGGAATGATTAAGTGAACATTTCCAACATTTCTGTTCTACCCAGCAAATGGTAGAACAGAATTAAGCTCAAACCTCTTATTTCAAAGGTCATGATCTTTCCATGAGAGCAACGCTGCCACAGAGGTGACTAGATGTTGCCCAGAGTGTTGGCCTCAAAAATACTTAAAACTCTCCTGCCATGTGTCATGATCAGTCCTGAGATGAACATGGATTGAGACTGTCAAGGGAGTTCTATCACTGGGAGTGGAGGCCTGCAGAAGCTGAGATAGGGTGGAGTTTAAACACCCACCTAAGTATAGTCTCTTTTCTTTGTCCTTGGTATGGTCACTGTGCCCTAAATGGAATTCTGGTTCTCCTTTGGAAATAGAAGAGAAAGATAAACTAGGTAAATTATGGCAGTGACTTGTAACCTCTGAATGTAATTAAAGATATGAAGAGGTTACTTAGAAAAAGTAGTCATACCATAGTCATACCATTCCATATTCAATTATGGTCCTTGAGGGTAAGCAAGGTTTTGTTCACTAGCTCAAGAGAATATTTCTACCAACAAAATCTTTAGAACAAGGATGCAGATCCATTTTAGAAGTGTTTTCTTAGAGAAAAAATTGCATAAATGCAAGATGTTGCTGATATTGCTGCTGGTAACAACCATTTATTTAGAGTTTAATAAATACCAACTTCTATTATACTTAATTCTTTTTTACATCTCACAACAACCCTACAAGGCAGTATTATCATTAGTCTTGTTTATCTGTATGATGAAATGACTCGGAGATGTTCAATAACATTCTTGGGGTTACAGGTAGAATAAGTGGGGATGTGCTCAATAAAGTTTTGTAATTTCAAAATTTAAAAATGTTTGTGTGAGGGACACATCTGGAAATCATGGTGGAGTAAACTGTCAGGAATATCTCTGAGTACATCCTGAAAAAACTTACTATCTTATGCATTTTGTATCAACTCACGACCTGGGGATGCATAAGATTACCCATGCAGCTGTATTATTGAATGTGTGTGGCCAGAAGGATCATAGTGTTGGTGGATTGGGAGAAGGGAGGGGAGAAGGCAGAGTTGAAAACAAAATGGTGTAGAACTCAACTGCCACAAGCCAAACACTGGGGGCGAATATTTTCAGAACTGCTTCCCTGGGCTGCAGTAGACCCAGACTCCTGCCTTCTGAATTCAAATTTGTTTTGGTTTGTTTTTGATGGTCCTTTGCTGCTTCCCGCCACCCCCCACCCCGCCATATTCCACATATGAGTGAAATCCTCAGGCATTTGTCTTTCTTCTTCTGATTTATTTCACAAAGCATAATTTCCTCCAATTCTATCCATGATGTTGTAAATGGCAAGATTTTATTTTTTATAGCTGAATATTATGTATAATTAAAAACTAAATTTGGAAGAAGTACTTGCCAGTTGTTGACCTGGTATATTTTTGAAGTGGGGGCAATGTTTAACACATACCTTATAAATAAACTGATGTTAGGGCTTTTTTGCATGCATTTCCTTGTCACCTGTCACCTGTCATGTCACCTGTCATATCACCAGGCTCATGTTAAAATTCTATAGCGGTAAGCCCTGAATTTAACTTTCTGTAAACTCCAATACATTGTAGAAGTTAATCTAAATTTTGTAAAGGTATTTGCGGGTGAAAAATACATTCTCAAATGGAAAGTACTACTGGCTAGATAATATTTCTATAAAAATTATAATATTTATAATAATTAACTTTTAAACAGTGCCTTTTTCCTTCAGTGGACTTTTCAGCTGCACCACATTTCTATGGAGTTGTCAGTAGGAATTTTTCCATCTTGCGGGTCACTGTTAGGACTCTGCATGTGCCAGGTTGTTCAGAGATAGCCACCCTGAATGGTTCGTGTACTCCCAGACTTTATGCAGAGAATGGTAAATCCATCTATGCAGAAGGCGGGGCCTTTGCTGGGAAACACATCAGTAAGTAACAAAGGAACTTGTTGAAAGAAACACTACAAAGCAAATCCACAGCTCCCTGGGGCAGCTGTGAGTACTTACTTTTATGTGGCAGTTACTAAATATTTTCCTGACAGGATAGAAAACAACTTGCACAACTCTACATGTGTATTTTTGGAGAGAGCCATAGGTGGTTAACAAATGAAAAAAACACTGAGTGGTTTCAAATCTTTTTTCTTCCTATTATAACCTAGAGGGAAAAGGTGTGTCCTTCTTTCTGATTCATCCCAGGTAGATTCTGTTTTGCAGATTTCTTCATGAAGTTGTTGAGGAGTGATATTTCTCTTATCATTTCCCTCCTTTTCTACCCTCCTCTCCCCTTCTCACCTAACCTCTCTTCTCCACCCTCCTTCCCTTCCCACCTATTTTCTCTCCCTCCAAAACAAAGCAAGTTAAAACCTAGTTGGTTTGCTCATTACCCTACTAGTTTTCCTGTGCGTGCATAGACCTTGAAGCTCAAACCTAACAACACAAGAGTTATAGGCACATTGCAAGAGTGTCCATGCACAGGAATGTAAATAATAAATAATCTTTACTTATTTTGAAGAGGAACAATTTAAGCATCTTTGCCTACAAACTTGAAGGCAAAACTCTTCTGGCCTTTTGTGAGTTGTTGCCAGTCCTTGGTTATATTACTACCCTATAATTCAGAGATTCCTGAGAGGAGTTAAACAATTTTAAGGCCACAATAATTTTTTTTCTTTTATTGTTTCCTGGGATGTATTACTTGGGCTCTCAGGGTGATCATTAAATTTGTATTCTCTTTGAATCATTCTGAGTAAGGATTGTCTCCAAAAATGATCATTATTTTTTGTTATGTTTTCAAAAGGAAAATTGGAGTTATGGGCTAATGACTGAGGAAAATGAAAATGATTTTTAAGAATAACATGGGATTGTTTTTGAGGCATAATTTTCTGTGCTCAGAAACTTAAAAGCAAAATTGGCCAGCTTATGAAAATTCTGAGAGTGATATGCATTTGCTCAGGAGAATTTTGGGATAGAATAATTAGAAAGAAAAAGAGAAAAGGATATAGGTAGGGAGACAAGGAAGATAGCCCAATGATGTGATGTATCTGATTACCCTTTTGCTGAGGTATTGCACAGAAAGTATGTATTTAGATTGCAGTCAAAGTATTGGTATTACACTGAGTTACAGGAATGTAGACCCCTGAGCTGGATAATAAATGTTAGGAAATTAACTTCCTGCTACAAGATTTTAATATGCCTACAAAGGCTTTTTGCAATAGGTACACATGAGATAGAGAAACAAATAAAAGCACATCCTGATATCAGGGAATTCAAACAGCAAACAAAACAAAGCAGGCACTTATGACAGATTATACCCACTTTCAGGAGTGTGTCACCCTTAGGGACACACAGCAGGTAAAAACATAGTTTCTCTCAGCATGATTTTGCAAAATGTGTTTGCTTATATCACAAAACAGGGTTTCTCGAATCACTTCAATTCCATTTGTATTTGCCTCAGCGTAATCATTAAAAAACAAAACAAAACAAAATGAAATACAGTAAAATATTTAGGGTCCTGAATTATCTGGTAAATATATCACCATTCTTGAACAACTTCTTAATTTATATAGAGCCCTTTAAGAATAGGACGGTATTTTGAAAGTATTGTGACCTTTAAAAAATCAGTTTTTAAAAATATTTAGTGCTGAGAAGTTATGCTGGCACTGTGATGCTGTCAGACTGCTGTTGTCATTATGGACAGGTGAATTCCTTTTTCCTAAACAATTTGACAGCAAAGAGTCTCATCAAAAGAGGTGATCCTCTGCGACAGAAATTCCAGGGGATTTCTCCCAGGCAGAATTATAACAGAAACAAAACAGAATATTCAGTATAATGGCATCATAACGTAGTCTATAATTTCACTGTGAAGGAAACGTTAAACTATGCAGAAATTGCTCTGATATAACTTATTAAAATGGTTCTGATGTAATATTTAAAAAGCATTCACAAAATGACAGGTATGCACGATTTCCAGATATGGGAGGAGATGTAGGTTTATAGCTAAAGAAGCACAATGGAAGCAGGTTTATGCAGGACCAAAGAGATCCAAGACACCAAGGACTACAAATCCCGTAATGTCACTAGCACTGTGGGAGGGTTGCTGGGGACTGAATTTGGAGTTAAGCAGCCAGGTTTGGTATATAACCAGACATGTGGCCTTGGGGGTCCTTGGTTTTTCACTGGCTTTCAGCATGTTATTAGGGTTCCAGCTCAGTGAAACTGGTAGGATGCATTCATCAATTTATCTCTCGCTTTCTCCCTGAGTTATTCATTTCTTCATTTCCCCTTTTTGTAAATAAACACTTTATTATCCCCTTTTTGTGTGTACCTGCAGTTGAGTCTCATTATAAGTCCCGTTTAAGTGCATGGGTGAGGACCCACAACCAGGCAACCCATTCACATTGGGTTGCCCTGTAATAGACTCTTTCCTTTCAGATGGGTTCGCATAACCTAAGCTGTTGAGACTGAGCAGTTGCCCAGGATGCCTCTTTGTGAGCTTACGGTGACCAGTGCAACCACTGCATTATAAAGTTGCCTCATTTGCTTAAAAAGAGAACAAAACGAATTGAGTTGCGTGCTATATTTTCCTATAACATAACATATGACATGAGAATGGTATAAGTAAGAAAAATAATTTTTCCTCTATCTTTTTTATTTTTAAAAAGATTTATTTATTTATTTTGTACAAGCACTGGGTACAGTCAGAAGTGCAGGAGGGTGAGAGAATCCACCAGAGTCAGAGTGGAGAACAGAACAGGCAGACTGACGAAATACACTGCTGAGGGGAGCAGCGGGCGTGGCAGGAGAGGTCTGCGCGCCAGTTTTTCCTCCATCTTTTTGTGCTTTTAGTGAGACTTTGTAGTAAAATAAAGACTAACAAGGGAAAAAAAAGGTTTTTTTTTTTTTGTTTGTTTGTTTTTTTACATGTATACCACTTGTATATAGGATAAATATTCAGGGAAAAATGAGTGGCTTGAAGGGGTGACTTTAGAACTCAGGATTAAATACCATCGTAACAGAAGTGAAGAGAGAATGGGGTCCTTGTGGGGGGAAGTGATTTTTAGAAAAATGAATAGGTCCTTAGAAAATAGATGAGAAATATGATTGTAACAAAGTTTGTCTGGGTCTGACGCCCATTTTTAGTTTCCTCTCTTGTGGTCGTAGTCAATCTTCTTTGTTTGATGAAACCGGGAATTTGTGACAATTGAGTTCCTTCTGGAGGATTTGTCTTTAGGCAGATAAAGGGAGTTCAGAGAAAGCCATTCTCTGCATTCTCTGTTTTTTAAAATGCCTATATCTTCAGTTAACCAGTATACCAAAGTTATGTACTTCAGCTGGCATATCCTGCTACCCATTAGTGGCCTTGCCTATGAAACTGAAACTCCAAGATCTTAGCTTCCTGCATCTCTCAGCAGATTAGGGATGCCTTTCTTCCAACATAAGAATACCAAAAGCTTTTAACTAAAAATTTCTTTTCTCTAGACAGTGCTTTAATGGCTAGTGCCAATATCTTTATAGCTCTTCACTGTTTGCTTTTCCATAGCCAAATTTTTCTTCCTTTAAACATGTTAATATCTCCTACCAGTGAAAGTCAAGTTCACTGGCCAGTTTTCTTCCATGTAGTTAAGTATCTCTATTTTGATGTGTCTAACAGAGCAATATTAGTTTTCTCATTTATAAGTTTTTTTTTTTTTTGTGGGACCCTCGCCGGTGGCCGGGGAACGAACTGGCACTGCAGAGGCTGCGGGCAGCCTCGCAGCCCAGCACTCAACCTCTGCGCCACCAGGGAAGGCCCCTCATTTATAAGTTTTTGCGGGCATATACTTTACTCTTGCTCACATACACTAAAAACAGCTGTTGCAAGTATCTTTAAATAGCAAACCAAAGAGGAAAATGGTGACTGGGATAAATCAATAGAGAATGTGTGTACTATGCTGGATTATTTCCATGTGCCCATAGTATTTACTCTAAATTTTTATAAGAAAAATATTGTCAACATTACATCATTTATTTATTTGTCCTGGTCCATACTGAATTGTAGGGCACAATATTGGGGGGTCCTCTTGGGAGCTGAGGAGAGGCTATCAAGCTAGGATTGTGTCTGTTTGTAGGTATCAGATATGTGTATATGAAGTCATATCAACCCCTGTAATAGGAGAAAAATTTGTGGGGCAGCTTCAGTAATGGCGTCTTTTGCTTAAACTCTCATTCCCATTTATCTATGCTTGCATATCTAGGGTGGCTGTAAAGTATACAAACTATCTCTTTTTTCCAGAGAACTCTGTTCTTTCTCTGTAAGAGTGGTCCCTTGGGCCTTCAACTACATTTGCTTACCACATGGTTATTTGACAAAAGTTATTTTGAATTACAGTTGGATACCTAATTCAATCTTGCCACCCTCTTCCAACCCAAAGTCTCTCTTTCTAGAATTTGGGATTCAGAGATAGGAGGTCATTCTCTGTGTGTGACTGAAATAGTGATAGTTAAGTCAGAGACCTGTGTGCTAGATTTCATTTAAGGATTGGGGAACACAAAAAGGGGGAGACTGTACCCCTGGTTTTCCCATGTCTTTCATTTCCTATTATTGGGGAAACTAGCTGCATCCCCACCTCTAAGCGCTTAGGGCACGCTTGTCCCTTTCTAATAAGTCTTCTTTCCATTTTAAACTAGTCTAAATTGGTTCCCGTAACTCAGAACCAAAGAGACTTACGAATATATTCTCTTGTGCAAACCAATGTTGTAAAATAATATTCCTGAAAAATCAAATGAATTGCAATTCTTTAAGGGGGTTATAAGATTTAGATGTAATGGATATTATCTTTAAATTTGGTGTTTTAAGAGTATTTTTGAATCTCCAGTAAAACTTCACAAATGCATCCTGTTGAATTGCCAGAACCTTTCCTTAGAAAAGAAGCTCAGTTCCTTGGGACTTGGTTAATTAACCTGGGAAATCCCTTCAAATTGATGAAAGTTGTATTATAGTTCAGCATTTAAAGGCTGAAGACTGAGAAACTCTGACATGTACATAATTAAATGAGTTTCTCAGTTCTCTCTTCTGCGTTGCTTCCCTATCCCTCAACAACACACACACACATATTTGAAGTTACTTTGAAACTTGAATGGGTCTTTGAATTTCAACTTGATGATATAAGACATATCCAGACATGATCACCTTGGAGTTTTGCCTTGAGAATACTAGGGAGGGATGGCTATTTGATTTTGTCTTTATACTCTTAAATTTGATTTGCAAATCAATTTCAAAGAGGTTTGATTTGAGACCTGATGAGGGGAAAAAAAAATGTCCTTAGGAAAAAAATAGCTAAAATTCATCACCATATCTTTATTGAAGACCAATTATTGCTCATGGAGAAACAACATGTTACAAACTAAGTAAATTGTCAGTGATTCCCACCCATAATGATTGAAAATGTTATTTGCTCCAACAAAAAATGGGGCTCTGATTATAAATGAAATGGTTTCTTGAACTCTGCTTCTTATTGGTTGTTTCAAAGTGTTGAATTTAATAAGGCACAAACAAGTAGGAAGAGAATAAGGAGTGACAGGCATAGAGCAGTAAGTGTAATATACTAAGAGAGGGGGGATTCCATCAGGTAGGAACCCTTTCTTGGTAGAGAGAGAAAACATTGTTGTGTAAAATGGGATAGCTTTGAAGGAATTCCAAGTCTTTATTTTTGACTATTCAACTGTAGATTAGGGTTTCACAGAACTCATGTTAGGTTTAGAGGTTATGAAATACTGTTTTCCAAATGGAAATATATGACTTGTAATATCAAAGAAAAGAGAATGAAGAAAAAGAATGCTCCTGGCCAAGGCATCAATAATACTGTTACTCTGAGATCTGTAATGATCACCCAAGGGCAGTAGTTCGTTCTCCAGCTGCATTTTCAGCCCTCTTTATGTTTTTATTTAAAAACCCTCATTTCTATTAAGGTAAGTCATAACAAGCTATGTCCTGGTGTGCACATAGATTTGTCATGAGAAAGGTCATATAACAAATGACTTATAAGTTGCCTCTACTGTTCTCTGCATTCCTCTACTTTTGGAATCTTTCTGTTTTAGTTAGAAGAGGCCAGGTTATACTGCAATTACAAATTACAACCGGCCTTTGAACAACTTGGTTTTGAACTGCACAGATCCATCTATACATAGATTTCCTTGTAAATAGACTTGTACTGATAAATATGGCATAGCACTGTAAATTTATTTTCTCTTATGATTTTCTAAAGAACATTTTCCTTTATCTTACTTTATTGTAAGAATATATAGTATATATAACATATAAAATATGGATAAATCAACTTTTTATATTATTAGTAATGTTCAGTCAATAGCAGGCTATTAATAGTTAAGTTTTGGGGGAGTCAAAAGTTATATGCTAGTGAGGAGGCAGATCAGACATCCTCAACTGATCAAGGGGCAACTGTAATCCACAAATCCCAATGTATAGCATAAAGGAAGGTTTATTATTTGTTTATGGTACATGTCAAACACAGATTACGAGGGGTAGTGTTTATTATAGTCATTTAGGGACTTAAGGAAATAGAGCTACCAACATCCTGTGTCTACACTAGCCAGATTATGTTACCTTCTTAGGGACGAGAGACTGAAGAATAAAACATGCAATTTTCCCTGACTTAGCCCTGAAAAAAATGTGTTACTTTTTCTCAGACCTTAACTAGTCACATGGTTCTACTCAGTGATAAGAGGTTAAGATGTGCAGGTGCCTTTATGCCCACAGCCAAAGGAGAACTAGATGAAACCAGTGGCATATGTATAACATACACCACAGTCAAATTCTCTTGATGCTTTGTTCATACATTAAGCCTGCCCTGATGGATTCAACTCATAGTAATAACCTTTTCCTTTGACGATCTGATTACACTTGCATATACCCTTCACTTTGGCCCTTAGTTTTCTGTGTCATTGATAAGTAAATTTATTATTTATGCCTATATGTGAATATGAATAAATATTTGCATCTTTATGACCAGTCTTCTCTTTTTGATTGTGAGGTGACATAGTATTATTCTGCAGTATTCTATTGGTTACACTGGTCAGCTATAATTATATGGTAGAGAACTATCAGAGAGTAAAAATCACTGGAGACCATCTTAGAAGCTGGGTATCATATCATATCCACTACATTTTTTTAGAGAGAGAATCAGATCAAAAATAAATGCATTGGTTCAGGAGACTGGAGAGAAGTTCTTTAAAACTAACTCTGAGTGTGTCTGTGGCAGAAATATGGGGTTGGATTGTTGGGGACTGATGATGTGTGTGTCTGACCCAGTGTTCCAGTTGGACACACTTTTTCTTCCTGGCCCCGTGTTTCCTGAAGAGGATGATTTTGACCATTTCAAAAATCTGTAATTGTTTGAAAACAAACTTTGACTTCCCTTTAAGTAAACCTAAACCTCATTTGTGGAAAGCTTACTTGTTCAGTCTATTTGATCTTATTTCTCCTAAGAGCAGTGATGTTATTTGGGAAAACATAAATATTTCTTAGGTTTTGCCCATGAAAAGATGTGGTGCTCTCTCTTTGCTTCAGTCTTCTCTTCTATAAAATGAGGATAATCATACTCTCCACAGGAGAAGAATTTTTTCTTGAAGCATTTAGTCTTGAAACTTAAATGATATAATAGATATGAAAGGTCTAGCCTAGTGCTTGAAACAGAACTGGTGCGTGATTAATGTTTGATGTCATCTCCACAGAGAGTCTCTTCATATTAAGAAGAATGGGCCACATATAAATGATTAAGACAAAAATTTAGAGCCATTTAAGACTGTAAAAAAGGTGAACTTAATTACACAAATTTAAAATAAGCCAAATGCCATTAGGTGTGTCTGGTAAATCACTATTTTTATCTAAATATGTCTTTTTTTCCCAGAAGAAATTTCTTTAATGATATTTGCATTTCATGTGTAGGCCACTATGATGTATGATGGACACTCGCCTCGTTTAGCTATTCAGCACTTGAATGCAGCTAGTTGGACTAATGAATAGAATTTATTTAATTTTACTACATTAAAATTTAAATAGACATATATGGTTAGTAGCTACCATATTAAACAGTAAAGGCTAGATGCCTACTGCATATGATATATCTACATTAGCAAAAAAAGGAATGGATTTTTGAATTTTTTTTGATCACAGTGCTTTGTCTTCTGGTGCCATATTATTTTAGGTGGCACTTATTTGGATAATTGGCTTATTGTTATCAAGAAGTTTTCCAGAAAGGAATGTCTATAGAGATGGATATTAGTGGTTACCTAGCACTAAAGGAAGGGAGTGCTGGGTAAAATAAAGAGTGACTGCTAATGAGTACAGTATTTCCTTATGTGGTGATGAAAATGTTGGTTGAGATGACAGTTACATAACTCTGAATATGCTAAAAATCATTGAATTGAATACATTAAAAGTAAGTTAAATATGTTGTGAATTATATATTAAAAATAAATTATCTCAAAACCGATATATATATATTGGTTTTAGAGGTGGAAGACGGAGCCAGATTCTTGCATGCGCCTGTGCGTTATTCTAGTTTTTTTGAAGTCAATAGAATATTTTAGGACTTTATTATATTTTCAAAGTTTTTTCCAAGTTGTATTAGTAAATCTCATTGTACTCAAGGGCTGTTTATGGGCTGCCTAAGGGTATCTGTTGATGAGCCCCTGATACAATGTCAAGAATCACAGTAAGTTGCTGGACATTATTGGCCTTATCACAATCTTGAATAGGTTCTTTCCATCGCTCTAAAATGAGATCAAACAACTAATTGACCTAAGACCATTAAGTCAGGATAACTTATGCTATAATTTCATCTGCCATCAGTCCTCCTTCATCCTCATGTGGGATGTTCCCTTGTTCCCTGAATATCCTCTATCAACACCTCCTTTTTCAATCACTGGCTTTGCTGATGCTGTTTCTTTCTGCCACCCCTTCTTCTATCCTTTCAAAAGTCTTCCTACTGATCTGCATTGAGAGAGCTCTGAAAATGCATAAATGCTCAGGCTCTGGATTAAAACCCAGGTTTAACCTGGATTAAAATATGAGCACCACTTCTTATTGACTGTGATTTAGGATGGGTTTCTTTACCTGTGTTTGCCTCAGTATCTTCATCTCCAAAATGGGAAGGATGATGCTTCTATTCATAGACCTGTTGTGAAGATGAGTGAGACAACTACTCAATAAATGTTAGCTGTGATTTTTATTTCCTGCTCCTTTGTATTTTGTTTCTGCTTTATTCATTTTTATGTCAAGGTCATGTTAAGGCTCTTATTATTATCTCTGCATTATTGTTGACTGTGTTTTTTTTTTTTTCTCTTCCATTTCCATTATAAGCAATTAGAAATAGAGGGCCATATATTTTTCATTATTGTTTGTTCAACATCTTATCCAGGAACCATCACAAGAGGAGATACTCATTACATCTTATTAAAGAAATGAATGAAAATATGAATGAGTTCATTTATTCCACAAATGAGCATCTCTCAAGTATTTAAGCAAACCCGAGGAGGATAGGCATATGTTAATATCTATTTTCTCTATCCTATTGTCTTCTGTGATATATAAGGGCTATTGATTTTTTTGTCTTTTAATACAGCCGCAGCAAATTCCAGAAACTTCGTGGTTTAAAATAACACAATTATTTCACAGTTTCTGTAGGTCAGAAGCCAGACATGAGTCTCATCAGTCTAAAATCAAGATATTGGCAGACATTAACTCTTTTTTAGAGGCCCAGGAAGAATCCACTTAATCTACTTCCAAGCTCATTCAGGTTGTAGGCAGAGTTTTTTTTTTTTTTTTTTTTTTTTTTTTTGTGTGTGTGTGTGTGTGTGGTTGTAGGACTAAGGTCTTTGTTTCCTTGTTGGCTGTTATAGTGGGACCACCGTTATCTCCTACCCACTTCTCTTTGATCCTCAAATGTAACCCCTGTATTTCAGAATCATTAGTGGCACATTTAATCTTTCTCATGCTTGGATTCTCTCTGACTCATCTCTCTCTCTCTCTCTCTCTCTCTCTCTCTCTCTCCTGCATGCTTTTCTGGTGCCTCTCTTTGGCACTTCAACTGTCCATTTATACTTTTATGGCCTTATGTGACTATATTGGAAAGATAACAATAGCAGTACCAACATCGTTAATAGCAATAACACTTTTTTTTTTTTAAAGATTTATTTATTTATACAAGCACTGGGTACAGTCAGAAGTGCGGGAGGGTGAGAGAATTCACCAGAGCCAGAGTGGAGAGCAGAATAGGCAGACTGACGAAGTACACTGCTGAGGGGAGCAGTGGGCGGCAGGAGAGGTCTGCGCGCTATGTGGGACCCTCACCCAGCGGCCGGGGATTGAACCGGCGTTGCAGAGGCTTCGCAGCCCAGCACTCAACCGCTGTGCCACCAGGGAGGCCCTATACCAATAACACTTGCTGAGCTCTTTCATGCCAGGCATGCATAGTATAATTTATCTAATGGTGTAACTGAGGGTCAAATAAATTGAATACCCTATCTAATTCATGCAAAGATCAACAAAGAACTGAAAGGTGTCTGTTATTCCAAAGTATATATGCTTAGTCACTCTATATTCTAGTTGGTGCAGGAATTGAATACTGCTCTTAGTAGATCTTAATTTTTATAAAATAGAAACTATACCTGTAAATACCATAAATGCAATATATGTAAGACTTCTTAAACTGTGTAAACAATGTTTCTTAAAGAGCTGTTGAAGTCCTTTTTAGGAAATATCAATATATGGACTGCATTCCAAGTTTTCATCAGTATT
Source organism: Talpa occidentalis (assembly GCF_014898055.3). Classification (NCBI taxonomy): domain Eukaryota; kingdom Metazoa; phylum Chordata; class Mammalia; order Eulipotyphla; family Talpidae; genus Talpa; species Talpa occidentalis. The sequence goes on along the minus strand of NW_023600993.1, from coordinate 43,393,136 downwards.
ACAAAAGACTAGACAGTAAGAGATTAATGTCATTGGTGAAAGATATTGTGGAGCTTTTAAATCACCCTGTTGCATTAAGGCATTGCTGCCCATGATTATATATATTTCCTATGTCTTCAATAGTCCACAGGGACTGCTGGCTGAGGTAATGAGCATTGCTAGGAATCTTGACAGCAAACTCTCAATGGTTTCAATGCTTTAGAATTTCAAGAAACTGGGACTTTCTTGAAGTAAATCACTATTTCTGTCCTGTTTTGGTAATTTATTCTGATTCATCTCATATTAATGATGGGCTTTATGTCACATGTAATGGTTATAATAAGGTATTCACCAAAGCTTCCTCTTATGGGTGGAAAGTACCTTGGATTTTATTGTCATGGAACAAGATGAAAGGGAGAAGAGAAGCCCTCACTTCATAAGGCTACACTGGTAGACTAAGCAATATGTGTGGGTGAGAGATGTGAGCAGAGTTCAAAATCTTCCTTTAGAATGAAACTGCAGCAATTTCCTGGAATGCTCTAATTGACTTTTCAGGGTCCGAAAATTCATGAATGTGATGGTTCTGAATGTCGCTGCCTTCATTATCAGCTTCTTTGACCAAATCAGGAACAAAATTCTCAACAAGTTCTCTATTTTGCATCATTAAAATTGACTTCTAATCTCACTGCTTTGAAGTTTTTATTAAAAATAAATTCTCTGCTTTTCCCCCTATCTCTATGTCTCCTGAACGCTGCCTTTCTCTACTTTCTCAGAAGAATTTCTGAATTGTTATATTGATTGAGACCTTTGACTCAATTATCCATTCAGAAAGTGCTTATCACACACACACACCATATGTTAAGCACTGTGCTAGACATTGTATTGGAGCAGTGACTAAGACCAACATGGATCCCCCTAACTGAAAGGAAGCTGTGTGTTCAGGTAAGCACTAGTACTTTCTGCCACAAATGATAGTATCAGCATCTATAATAATACTATCTAACATTTATTAAGTTATTATAATTTTAATCTAATTGAATTTATATTCTGTCTCTTATAATGGCCAGAACACTGATGAACCATTACTTACATTCATTGTGGGCTCACTTTGTGGCAAGCACTGGGGTATTATCTCATGTAATCCTCACAAACCACTGTTAAAAAGATTTTGTCATTATCCCCATTTTATTACATGAGGAAAATGAGGCTCAAATTGACTAGAGATTTGTGTCAAATCACACAGCTGATAAGACAGAAGACTAGGATACAAATCTAGGGCTGTTTGATTCCTTAGCTTGTACTTGAACACCCCACAGGGCATGTAAGGAAGGACACCAATTTTCCCTTGATGTTTAACTAAAATCATGAAAAACAAATTCCAGTCATTATAACATTTTCTTTTGTTATTAATTTATCATGAATTTATTTTTACATATGCTTTTAAATTGTTAAAATAAAAAAAAACCTCCCTTCCATGAAAGTGTTAGCTCAGTGGTACATTACAACTGACAGTCCAATGTATATATATTGAGGATACAATGTTCCAGAAATAGGGTGAAAGAGACATGATCTTTACCTTCATGAATCTTATGATTTAGAGGAGAAGGGAGCCATTATTTAATTAATCACAAGGGTGGAGAGTATTATAAAAGGGGAAGATGACAGTGCCATGATAAGCATATCACATTTGTTTTGGAGTGGAGAATGGTTAGAAATGATCTCCCTATAAAAATGAGTATAATCTCAGAAACCAAGCATGAGTAGATACTAGATGAATGAAGAGGATGTCCAGGATGTTGTATTTTCTTGAGGTCTGACAGACAGTAGTCTATGGCAGGTTTGGTGCATAGAACCTGAGAGGTGATGGCAGGTGGGAGTCAGTCAAATGGGACATAGAGATAGCAAGCAGCAGGAGCATCATGATAGATGCTGTGAATCATGGCAAGATTTTTGGTTTTTATCACAGAAGAAATGGTGAAAATCTTATCATAGAAGATCTTTAGGCAATGGATATGAAATGTTTGGATTTTTTACAGTTCAATTTTGTTGCAGTTTGGAGGTAAATTGAAATGAGGTAAATTGGAAGGCAAGAGATGAGTTTGAAGTCTTGCAAGAGGGTTGTTGTGATTTGGCTTTTCCTGGGTTTGGTGAATCAGGCATTGTTTCCTCATACATGTGCTTTTAGTAATTTTGATGACATCAACTACATCAACACTCATTCCATCTCTGTCAACTCAGGAGCAAACTTACCTGCCTTGAGTGCCATTTCAGTTGAAGATCTCTGAACATTTTCCATTATAGTGTTCCTCTGGCCACCACCATATTTCTGTAAAATTAAGTGTTGAGAACAGTCTCCTTTTCATCTTAATCAAATACTTTAATTGACACACTCTCATGATTGCGACTTAATTCACTAGTCCAAGCAGAGATGATGCACCTTACCATTAATATAAAAACCTTCTTTAAGCTTATCCCTCACATTACTTACTATGGATGTTTACACAGGTCTTTGCTGTTCTTGCTTGCTTTTATTTCTTTCAGATTGATTTCACCTTCATTCTAGGTTATTCCTCTTGTCAGTCTTAAATGAAGAGTCCCTTATAGCCAGAGAGAGGGGAACATATATCCTTTTAGGCTGTAAAAGATACTCTACTAAGTACCAGAACTCTCAGGGGGTACCACAGGGATAAAACAATGAAAATAGTTATTTTTGTTCAATAACAAATGGCAGTTGATGGTACAGTTGTGTGTGAGTTATGAATGCTTTCAGCTATAAGTAACAGAAAGCTCAAGTAATATTGACTTAACCCATAAGGATATTTATGTACTTACAAGGATATAGGAGGTAGAGCATCCCAGATTGGTTTGGTAGTTGAGTCATGTCAAGAAGGATCCAGTTACTCTTATCCTCAGGATCTTGCATCTATTAGCTTGTTGCCTCGTGGTCAAAAGATGGCTACTATAGCTCCAGGAATACACTTTTTACAGGACGTTGTCCCAAATAAGGAATAACTTAGTGGGAAAAAAAATAGGCTTTCCCTTCATGCAACTCTGGCTGTTTATCGTAAGTAAAAAAATCTTTAATGGAAGTCCTAGTCTATTTCTACTCATTGATTAGAACTAGGTCATATGCCTTCTACTGAACATCAATGGTAAAAGGAAACAGCATCTCCATAATTGACTTAGACACATCATTATCTATTATCTAATGCTAGGCACATTGCTGCCCCTCAATATTTAGGTTCTGTTATCAAAGAAAGACAAAAATTTTCCACATTTGGATTTGGAAGTGATAATCACAAAGGTGCAACATTTAGGTGTAAGAGGAAGAACATAGCAGGGACTTTCAAATACAAGAAAATAGAAGCAAATGAGATCACTAGCTCCTTACTTCCCTGCCACAAAGCAATCTTGAATACCCTCCCAGATAGCAAAAGGTAATTTGCCTTTTCTACTCACCTCACATACCTGTGTGTGGCTGACATTGGTAGTTCCCTTTGTCAGATCCATTTTCCATCCCTTCTTTCCTAAGAGAAATCTGATTTTTTGGAGCAGTAATGCCTGGCTGAAATGCCCAGTTTTTCACACTCCCTTGTAGTTAGGAGAGCCTGTATAAAATCCATTTCTGACTGGAGAGGTGCATGTGGAAGTCTCTGAAGTTAACTTCCTGGAAAACTTTTAGAAAGGGACTGACTCAGCAGGCATCTGCACTTTATATATGTCCGTTGTCTTTGCCCTCTTCTTGCCTAAAGTGAGGATGCCATGCCAGGAGGTTGAGCAGCCATCTATAACAATGAAAATGAAAGCCCCACCTAAGGACAGTAGAGCCAAAAGATAGCCTGCGCCCTTCATGACACTTTGAGGCATTATCTCGACACAAGACTATTTACCCTCTGAAATTCTTGCATGAAAAACAAAACAAAGCAGGAAATGAATCTCTGTCTCTCAGTTTACATCTTTGTTGGGCCAATGGTTAGGTTGCAATTACTTATAACTAAGGGAGCTCGTGTTGGTACAACTTCCAAAGCCAGAGGCTTGGAACAAGAGAGTGAATACACACATCAATCAGTATTATTAATTGCCAAAGAAAACCTAAAAAACTTTGTAACAGAACAATTAGGGAAGAGGGGAAGTGGAAAACATAATTGGCTTGATGTGATCACGAAATGTCTCTGTTACAACACTTTGGATTTAGTCATTCTATTATTGTCCCCATAAGCTTTTCAGAAATGTGATGCTCCAGTGGTCAAATGATTTGAAAGAGTTACAACACAAGAAGCTTATCTTCCAGTCTTCCAGTCTTACTTCTGATTCCATTGTTTGCATACCCTTCAATCTGGGTGTTATTTATATTTGGATATTGTATTTGCTTCTGTTTGCTTCTTTCATACTCATTGATAATTAGTCTGCATATTGTTTTACAGAAAGATATCTTTACTGTGTTACTGAGGACGTTAAAGAGATGATGTTTTATATTATTTTGGAGAGCAATTAGATCACTGTATATAAAGAAGATAAATACATTGCAGGTCAACATTAATAGAAAATAATCCTTTATTTTTGGTGTTTGCAATGCAAAAAATACTTCTCTGTTTTTCAGAGTTCAGGCTTACTATCTTGTGATAAATAGATAAAAGATGAAAAGAAGCCCAACATAAAAACTGTCATTAAATCAACTGGCATTTATCATAAAGTCAGATTTGCCTTAAAATAGCCCACATTTACTCAAATACAAACATGATGTTTGCTTCTTCTCCCCAAATTTACTATTCCTTAGTAGAGAATACTTTGTTTTATATTCGGGTCCTTTCAGGTGCCATTTCAGAGAGGTGGAGTGAAATGACTTCACCCAATATTTGCTTAGGGTGCTTGTGAAGGTCATCTTCTGGGATCAGTAAAAAGAAGAGCAAAGAAATTGAAAGCAGAGTGAGTCATGATTTCTGGGGCTGTGACTTCACAATTCCAAGTATCGGATGTTGTTCTAAACAGATCTTTGGAAAATCACCCAAAAGACATAGATATATTATGCATATCAAATATGTGTGTGTGTGGCTATATATGTCTGTAGGAGGATGAATTTTAACATTTAAAAACTTCTAGTATAAAAGAGTACTTGTGCTTTAGAGACAAATTCCTGAGATGATTACCCACACAATTCAAGACGTGTCTTATCTCAAACCAAGACATATTTAATGACATATTTTTTATGTCACTAAATATTTATGCAAGTTGGCCATCATTCCTGTTGATTATTTTTAATCATTTCATTGAGAAAATGAAATATTTCTTTATATTCAAGTTTGCCTTATATTCGGCATTATCAACTGCTCTTTTTAATTTAACATCATCATATTCTTCCTTCATGTTTTACAATTCAATATAAAAAGTTTTAAATATATAAATAGTGAGTGGTGCAGTGCCATATGCTAGCTTATGAAATATATATATAGTTCATAAAGAACTATGTGGTTACGCAGTGCCAAACTGATGTGAAAGTTATTAGCCTTTGGGTTTGAGTTTAACCCTTGTTTTTAGGGTTCTCCAGAGAAACAGAACCAAGAGGATATATAGATACACACACACATATATATATATATAAAATATTTAATATATATTTATTAAAGCATTTTCATACATAACATTTATTATGTATTTAATATATAATTTATATATAATATATATTATGTATAATAGGCACTATATTATATATATAATATATATAGAGCAATTTATCTATATTTTATATATATAGAGAGAGATATTACCTCTCTCTCTCTCTCTCTATGTAGAGAGATACCCCAGAAAAACCAATGTTTTAGTTGGAGTCTGAAGACATGAAAAAACTATGTCCCTTTTTTTAATATTTTATTTTATATAATTTTTACATCATTTTTCATTTTTGCACAATGTATGCATTTTCATTTTGGTTATATTCCCCATACAATTGCACCCCCCCCTTATTTTGATCCTAGTCCTTCCTCTCCCTCCCCCCGCCCCCCCACCCTATAGTGTGTCTCTGGTTTATAGTTGCTTGTTGATTTTGATTTTTACTTTGTATTAATTAGTCTTCTTCCTGGTCCCTTATTTAGGTTTTCTAAATTCCTGCTATGAGTGAGACCATCCGGTATTTTTCTTTCTCTTTGTGACTATGTCTCATTTTTAAGGCAATCAGGTAGGAGGAGTTCCTTTTATGGTGGAGGGTCAGCCTTTTATTTTATTCAGGCCCCTAACTGAAGATTGAGGCCCACCATGTTGGAGGGGGCAATCTGCTTAGCTCAGTCAATCCATCAATTTAAATGTTAAACTCATCAAAAATACACTCACAAAAACACCCAAAATAATGGTTAACAAAATATCTGGGTACCCCATGGCTTAGTCAAGTGGACACATAAAATTAACCATCACAATACTTATGGGAATGTAGATTTTATGATTTTACTTTTTTTTAATTTTAGGATTTTTATCAAGTCTACTTCCAGGAAAGATAGGTGTAAAGTATTATTATAAGATTGACCATACCATGGAATGAGACAAGTTTGTTTGTTGATTTTTAAAATTAAACCTGTGAGCAGATTTCTTTATATACCTACCCTAATTATGATGTCTGTCTACATTCTCTGCCAGTGAAATGGGGGAAATGCGGCCCAGTTAACATTATAAAGTTCTGTAGGGCTAGTGTCTTTTGATTTTTTAACACAAAAAACATCATGACATGGACCTCTCTGGTGGTGCAGGCGGTTGAGCACAGCACTGTGAAGCCGTCCAGTGCCTCTGAGTGCTGGTTCGATCCCCGCTGGCCTCAGAGCAACCCACATGGCAAGCAGACCTCTCTTGTCTTGTCCTCTGCTCCCCTCAGCAATGCATTTCATCAGTCTGCCTGTTCTGTTCCCCACTCTGTCTCTGGTGAATCCTCTTACCCTCCCGCGCATCTAGCCTGTACCCCGGCTCTTGTGTAAATAAAATAAATCTTTAAAAAAAAAATCATGACATAGAGTATTATGATTAGAATGTAGTTACATCTTATGTATATTGAGCTTTTGCCTGTTTAACATTATGAATTTGCTAAAAAAGAAAGAAATACCAGTTTAAATAATAGAAGTCATTCCCCTAGGTAGTCCTCACAATGAATATATGCTTCTTAGTAAATGTGAGATGGGAACTGGGAATTAGTCTCTTTCTCCTAAATCTCCTAGTGTGAGCATGTCATTGCTGAGTGTATTCCAGTAATGACATATTCTGTTATGCATTAAAACTAATATATAATGGCCGGTAATTTTACTGCTTCATTTGATCCTCTACCAAAGAAATATCTGTATGTTCTAGCACTAGAGGAAAGCCTCTGTTGGACCTTCTGAAATGTTGTGCCATATTTTATTCTGTGGGAGAATTGAAGAGATTTACAGGGAGAGTTTTCAAGCTCTGACTTCAAAATTATCCCCCATTTTGCATTCTGCTGAACTATTTTTGATATTTCTGGGATTGTGGCTTTCTTAAGAGAAAATGTTAAATAGCAACATTTTCAAGAGCATTATGGTTTCTGCTCTTAAAGAATATTTATACTCCATCTCTGTTGGAGATTATCTGGAAAACAAGCATGTGCTTTCTATGATGTGCCTGTATATATGTAGCACACAAACGGGTATGTGTGTGTATGTGTTTGTATACTAAGTTATGTAAGGAATGGACAGTTTTACTCTTTGTGCTGAGTGGTAGAAAGTATCCCATTGTTTAGTCTGTTCCCATGCAGAGAATTGATAGCAGTCATAAATGGTACACAGCAGGCCAAAAGCCAAATAGTATTCCTCATCAAATTCTTTCTCCTTCATTCTGATTCTCTCTCTTTCTCTCTCCCTCTCCCTCTATCCTTCTCATTCCCAGCCTCTTGCCAAATGCCTACTTTTTGTTCTTTCCTTGTTTGAGAGATAACATGTGAGGTCTGCTTTAGTTATAATTACACAGTTTTTACCTTTCAGGAGACAGTTTTGCAACTGATGATAAAAATATTCTGTCTCCATGGGCAACTGTAGTAAATATATTTTAAAGGAGTTTACTTTCTGAGAGTAGAGGCTCTTAATGATATGTCGAAATTTATAACTGGTTATCTATTCCTTTGGTTCCAAATCCTAACTCACTGTTTGTCCTCAATTTTCAATTTCAATTTAAAATTACTTAGTGACTTCCCAAGTGTGAAAACACTGAACTGGGTGGTATTTGGAACTGGGGTCTATTAAATAATGTATTAAATGTCTGCTCTAAACTCAGCTTTGTGAGCGTCTTTGAAGAAAAATCCATTCTACCCAACTTCTGAACTCATAGCAATAAAAATAATAGCTACCAAGTTTGAATGCTTACCACATGCCAGACTTTTTGTATTTTACAAAGATTACCTAATTTCATCCTCATAACAATCTCCTTATGTAGATATTTGTATTCTCATTTTTCAGTCTAGTAAACTGAAACTCAGAAAGTTTAAATGACTTGAGTTTGTACCCAAATTAAATGCCTGAAGCTGGATTTGAACCTCTGTCTATCTAACTGCATAATCTGGACCTTGAAAGAGTTCAATTTGAATCTTAAGTTTTGAATTGTGGCCATTTTTGAAGAGAGAGTCTGGGTTGAAATAATGTACAGTAAGTTTAGTTATAGTACATTATTTCACATTATGAGAAAAAGTTAGGGCTGAGATCTGAGACCTGGAGCCTTATCATTCCAACAGTCTAAGGTCTCTTTTTAGTTTCCATTGCTAAACACTACCTTAGAAAAGGTAGTTTTACTGTAAAGTTCTTAAGAGTTGCTAAATTTCAAGGTGTAAACCCCTGTAAATGTAAAGACATAGTGCATAGGGCCCAGGAAGACATAGAAATGAAAGGAAGAAATAAGAGATTCAACTTAAGGAAAAGAAAATACAGCTAACACATCTTATGAAAGATAATTGGAAGCAGATTTCAACAAGAATGAGGAATGGTAAAAAGACTCATACCAAAGGAGAGCTGAAGACAGTGATATCTGGATTTGATCTTTTGGGAGTTACCTAGAGGCTACAGCCACAGGCACTCTATAAATGCAAGATGATAGCGATGATGCTGTGCAGCAATAAGTAGGAAGTGCAAACTAGGGATAAGAAGAGAGGAAAGTGTCTGGGTTGCATTGAACCATAAATCCCGGAGAAAAATATTCTTTCTTCATGTGTCAAATGTAAAATTGTGCCTCAAGTTCTCTATTTCATTTGGCATACCTAATTCTCATAAAAGAGCACCCTGGAGGGAGGTCATATGAAGACCAAAAAATGAGTATATCACAGATGTCAACTATCAGGAAAAGCCATTTGACTTCCCTTCTTGCTGTGATTTTACTATAGGCAGAAACTTCAAGGGAAGGAAAGAAATAAAAGAGGAAAGGAGAAGAGAGAATAAAGAAATCCAGTTTCTAGATTAGTGTGGCATTCCAGTATAAGTGCCAGTGAAGGGGTCTGTGGATATATTATCTAAGATAAGAGTGAATGGATTTCATGGGTTCATGTGCTGTCCTGGGAGAGATGAGAGGAGTATCTTTTTGGAGAGGGAATGGGCCTTCCTTATTTAACGGTCCTGTGGTTCGAGCCTAGTTTGTGTTGTAGCTTTGGATTTGGCAGGCCTAATCAGGGATCCATCTGCTGAGATGTGACCAAAGCATAAATAAGTGCTTCTCATGTGCAGTGGGTTCACCTTATGCTTACTTAGAACACAGAGCCCTGGTGAAATCTCCGAGTGTACACATGTTCATGGGGCTCCTACAGGAAATGCCAGCCTGGAAAGAAGAGAAGCAGTTGCCATGTTCTCTACAAGATTTCAAAAAGTGTTTTTGTGAGTCGAATGAAATAAGACTACGTTTAAAATCTAGCATATTTCTTGAATATTTGTGCTGTTCCAGTCTCTTTGTCTGGGGCTTTTGCATATTGTTGCTCTGTTTAATCGTAACAATGACAGATTCATCTCTTAATACATTAAAATTATAAAACTTCCATTTTGTAGCAATGGGATAAAATTTGTGGGTAGTTCACAAGTTGTTACTTCATCACCTATTGGTAAAGACTCATTGGTCGAGATTTGGTACTTTCTTAAAGACAAGGTTGTTTGAGTACCAAGGTATCTTTAGCTGGAGTTTTCCTTATTTCCTTTCTTTAGGCTTGCTCAGTTGTTTGTTCTCAAATACTTACTGTGAGACTTGAATACATAAAGCAATGTAACTTGTACCTTACAGGTGATTTAAATGATCTCCAATGTTTGGTTTGGCTATATGTAATATTTACCTTAGGCTTACTTTAGAACTCAAGCCCTCTCAAGACATGAATTTACTATGTTTGTATGCAGGCTGTTTAGATCCTTGGAAATGCCTTGAAGTTTTCATTTACTGTATATGTACATATGTTTCCCAATCCTCTGTTCTTCCTCATTCTATCACACATATCCTTGCTATGGGGTACACCTCTTTTGGTGATACATTTGATTGAAAAATACACAGCATGTCAGGCCACAGGGTGATAAATGTTTAATTTACTTCCAAGTTTTTCTTTTATTTTATGTAGTTCCTTAAGAATAGTAAATGCAATGTTATGCCATGTTTATTTTTAATAACATAACTCAACTTAAAAAAGAGACATGCAGATGCCCTATATTCCAGTTGAAGTTATGTTCACATTTGTTGGGTGATTTATATTGCAAAGCAATAAAAACGTAAGTACTTACCATCTCTTAAAAATCTTATACAAGAAGCTTATCATACAAGTTACAAGATTGTTCCTTAATTTTCTTCTTATAATTTTCTTTCAGACTATTGCTAATAGTTAAAAACTATATTACTGTGTAGTGACCATTGTCTTCTACTGTGTCTTTCATTTATCTGATAGTACCAGATTATTTTTGTATGTTTTCATATAAATGTGCTAATTATTTTATTTCTGAGTTATCCCACACATTGATCTGTGTATTACCTGATAGAAATTCATTTATTTTAATTTTTTCTACTGTCATCACTTCTGTTTAATTAAGCATTAGAGGTTTTAACTAGAGCAATCAGACAATAGAAGATAAAAGAAAAACCATGATATAAGGACATGGATGTATTCCATATTCATGAATGGTGGAATCACTAAATAGACAAAATGGCTTTCCTAAAAGCAATATATAAATTTAACACAATTTTCTGAGATTTCACCCATATTCCAAACCTGTTGAGATCTCTTGGAAACTTTTGGGCTGATCAAATTTGCTCCTGGTGTGTGTTTATGACATTTAAAGGAAACCAAATGTGAGCATCATTGGATTCTTATTGGAATAAACAATATTGTTTGAGCAATATTGGAGGATTTTTGTGTGACCTAATTAAGGTTGAAAATTATGCTTTTTCTCTCTTATTTTCATCCCATATTTCCAGTTCTGTTTTTGCTATCATTCATATTATGCTACACTCCCCCCACCAAATAATTATATTTCTCTTAGACCGTGGATAAAGAGAAAGACAAAGTAAAATAAACTTATTTTCTGGGCGAATAGAAGGCTTGGAACACTAAAATGTGAACAGAGTTTGTCTGTAGTATACTTAAGAATTTGATTAAATATTATAGTTATTAAATTTATTTAAGAGAATAAAGGATTGTGAATAAAGTAATGTGAACTCCTTTGGGGAAAAAAAAAACAAAACTTTCATGTTCAGTGTGAATTTAATAAATAGGAGAACTGGAAGTCAAAAAGAATGGAATTCATTAATTTAGGGCAAATGTAGGGTAGAATATTAGAGAAAATCTAGCTAATCACAAAATTGTAATGTAGTTAGTGAACAAATATGCACCCTCAGGGAAAAATGACCAGGGGGGGTCACAAAGGACATTGAATAATAAAGCAGCTATGTAGCTCTAATGAACACTACGCTGACTTCACAAGTAAATTAGGAGAAATGACGTGACTTTTTCCTTTCATATTCATCCTGGAAAGAAATTATCTAGCTCTGTACTTACTGATTTTGAAGATTTCAGGAAAATTTCAACTGAATTTGGAAGACAGTCACAGATATGTTTAATGACATTTAAAAAGAAAAAGCTGATGTGTGAGTTTTATAAGAGAGGATGATGACTAATAGCTAGCTTTTTGTCTTTTCTTGTGGTATCAAGAAATAACTGGTTTATACAATAGTGAGGCATTTTTGGTTAGTCATTGGGAAAAATTACCACATGACATTAAAATGCAGAAAACACTCTTTTAAATAAGCAATGTGTTGAATCCTATTCTGGGGAAAATCTTTAGAAACGGGTTTTATCTTTGAGCTCTAATAACTATAGAGGCAGGAATCAGAATGATCTGGGTTTATGTATGTGGATTTTTTCTTGTCCTGGGGTCAGTGATTTTATGAAATACCTAAAAACATCTGTTCCCCAAGATTGCAGAAAATGGCTTTATTTCTCTTTGTGGAAAAATGTGATTTATTTCTTATTTCTGGAACTTACTATTTATGCTTTTGCTAAGTTCATGAATATTTTAAATCAATCTCCTAATCAATAGAGGATTTTTTCTCCTATTGTGTGTGGCTAATTTAACATGTGGCCACATCAGAATGGTTGAATAAGATTCTTCAAATGATATAGACTATCTTTGTGTTATTTATATGGTATTTGTTGTGATCCAGATTTCCTTAGAGAGAGTGAAGTTTCTCCAAGAAAATTAATCCAAATCATAACTTCTCTTTCCTTATTTGAAATAAGCTGCACGTCCTTTAAAATATATTCAAACTTTGTTTTTTACCATTCTCTCAATAACTAGGAAGATAAACATATATACTTGCCTTAACACCAGTGTCCTGGAAATATGCTACAGTGATATAGTCTAACCCAGAATCCTCCTATTGTTACCTTACTTGGAATAGAAAACTAGCATGAACACTGTATCATTTTCTTCTCTCTCTCTCTGTTTATCATGGTATGCTTCTATCTTTTACTAACAAAGAAGAAAGGAAATTCATGATTGACTTTCCTGTGTTTTATTTCCAACCAAAGTAGGATTTTACTAAGCTTGTAAGAAATTCTATAAGGTTTGTTTGAGGAAGTAGCCAATGCTATTAAAGATAAGGTTTCTAGTTCTCTAGGTGTCCCTATGTTAACCCTTTGAATTTCAGTTTGGGAGTGAGTGCTCAAAATATTCAAAATTCAGCATGACAAGAACTCAAAAACTGAAGGGACTTTTTTCTGGTAACTTTAGAGGGTGAAATATTTCCACAACTTTCAAGGCTATTTTGTTTAGGAGCACAGAACGATAATTTTGTCTCTCGGTGGCATTTATAAGGAACTATTTATAGTGGTAGAAATCTGTCTCTGGATTGTATTTTTATTTAACATTTTTCTACAGGTTAGATATGTACTTTGATATTGTTCCTAAATTATAAGGTGTTTGTATCATTTTTCTTCAGTGAGACAAAAATACCTACCTTATAAAACTTTCCACCCTCTGGAACTACCTGAATACCTCAGTTGTTCTAGTCTCATTTCAGTCTCAGAATCTGAACATATTCACTCCATTTTCCCCTTTCAGCTTGGTTTCCAGTTCTAGCCCACCATCACATTCCCTGGGGAGCTTTTTAACTCCATTTCCTTTGTCCCTGACTTTCAGGAGATGGATTTGATGCTCAACCTGATTTTGGAAGCCTAATGAAAATGCACTCAAATAAAAACCTTTTGTGCCTCTAGGATAGTATTCTGCCTCATAGATCTGTCAATCTGGAGAGCAGAGTAGTGTGGAACTACTAACTTCTTAATAGCACCCCTGATAATTTAAAGAGGTGCTTCTTTGAAGAACCTGTTTTTCCAGGTAGAATGGACACCACAGTTATAGGGATGTTCCTTGGCTCCTAAACTACCAAACTGCATGGAAAGTCTCTCTGATGACTTAAGACAATGATTTTTCCTTTATATGATGTATGCACATTAATTGAGTTTTTGTACTTTCAGCTTATGTGTACTCTCTTTAAAAAAAAAAAAAGAGATTTGTCTCCTTTGCCTAGCAAGGTAAAAAACATACACAAAAACTCATTTAATTTCTTTAGATACTTTAATAGCCCTAAGTGACTTTGCCATTGGAGTATCAGAAATTTCATAATTATGCCTCAAGAAGAAGCCTACAAATGTCCTTCACTGCTTAGTTGATAAAATGTTCTGTTTAGAGAATGTTAGCAATGTGTGAACGAATGATCCTGATTTGTGTGTCATTTGGATTAAGCTAGGAAAGAAGTCACATTCAGAATTATTTTGTTCTGGTGGGAAATCAATACTGTCTAGACATGGTCTCATTATAACTTTGCATTGACTAAGCAGACTCGTTCAACAGTGGGGCTGAGATTCCTGTAATCTGGCCTACTGGTTGAATATCTGTGTTGTCTATTATTACAGAGATCTCCAGATTCACTGGGGTCAAGTATCCCAGTATGTATCCCAGTATGATCCAACTCAACAGTAGGGTGAGCCTTGAAGACTGGATATGCTAAACTTATGACTTTACAAAAGAGTTTGAATCCCAGAAACTTTGGTTGCTGTTCTTTAGGAATTCATACCATGCTTGGTGATAGGTGCATGGAGCATGGGAGAGGCCTTATAGCATTTGAATTTTCTTTGATCTCTGAAACATTAAACAGAAAACAGTAATTCAATGCACATCTTCCCTGTTGTGTCACCTTCCCATTAACTAATTACTTAATTTTGGGAAATAATATCTTGATGTATAGAAATGTCACCAGTTATTTTTTATATTCAATAGTCTTCTCATTTATAAGAAAACTTTATCTACTTGAATATATTTTAAAATTGAGGAAGTTTATGATTCCTCAGCTATGATCAAAACTTAAAAATCTTGTCTTCTCCCTGTTAGACATTCAGACTCTTGGCTATGTTACTCTGCATGGAATCTTAAATCCTTCATTTGTGATTATTTGCTGGCATTTTGCAAGGGAGTGAAACCATATTTGAGCCACTAGCAGCCAGAGGTGGCCCAGCCTGACCAGGTTCTCAACACTGGAATAAATGTCTATTACTTGCCTGGCATCTTTACTTTTCAAATTTGGGAAAGATGAGTATAGGCATTGAGAAATAATGCTGGTTATACAAAGGATTGCTCATGATAAAAGATCTCTTTCTGGGAATTTAAGTGTTCCAGTAGATTAGCATTATTGATCATTCTCTTTTCACATAGTCTACCGATGATCTTAGAATCCTGAAACTATTAGTCTCCCTTGTCTAGTGTAATTACCAGAATAAGGAATAATCTAATTAAAAGACAACAAGGATGCGTTCTAATTGTTCTAATAAATTATGTTAATATGCAAGCATGCAGTTACTTTTCCACAGGAATTTATTTATAATATTGACAGCTTGTCCTTCATTGCCACAATCTTTAATTTCTTTTAAACAAGACAGCTTACAATAGGGTAGTTAAGTATTCAAACAATCTGTTGAATTTTTTAAGAGAATCTAAGGTTTTGTGTAGTACATTGGGTGAAGAAATAGTTTTGGGTCCTTTAAAATAATACCCCAAACTGAAGAGGATAAATACCAGTGGAATCTCAGGTAAAAATCAGTGGCAGACTATTGTAGTGAAGGTAGTGTTTGTTTTGAATCAAGTACACTTATTCATGTACTTGTGCTTAGTTAATTTTAGACATCTTACAAGAATCTGTTAGACACTATTTTGTAAGTATGTATGAGATGGTGCCCTCAGTACTAAAGTATGCCATGATAGGGGGGGAAACTTAGCTGATCACTTCTGACAGACCTTATGTTTTCTACAGAAAATGCCAGTCTTCCTGCTTTTATGAACTGAATTCAGATAAGTTTGTTACTAACTATGGGAGAAATGCCTCAAGGCTGTGTGGAAAAGACATCAAGAAGGATATGGGGAGAAATAAAAATTCTGTGTAGGGAATAGAAGGATGCATATTGATCAATTTTAAATAAATAAGTCACTCTACATATTCATGAAAAGTAGATTCCCAAGTTGGTTTGTATTGTTCTCCCATCACAAAACAACTTTAAAATGTACTAAATAAGTCTTCAGGTAGAAAGAGATTTTAGAACTTATCAAGACTGGAAAGTATTTTGGGATGGGACATTTTTCAGAAATTAAGAACATCATGGGAATTATTTTCTGCTTCTGAAGGACTGAGCCATTCAAATCATCAAGTTCAACAAAGAGTATGGAGCTGGAACATATGCAGGTTTTAGCTTATACTCATAAAATAACTTATTTAAGAACAGCAGTCATAGAGACAAAATGGAAAACAATGCACACATTGTAATATGGAATGGGTATATTTTTAATAATTTTCTTTAATGGTGAAGGAATGCAAGCAAATTTCTTCCTATTCTGAAGTACATTGGCCTAAATAAATTGCTGGTCTTTGACTTCTTACTCCCTGTTTGTCAATGTTCTGGTTCATATCATACATTCTTTTTCTGTTTTTAAAAAAGTTTGATATTTATTTTAAGGCCATCAGGCTCTGAAAATTTTTTTCCTTTGAAAATGAACAAGTGTGAGAGAACTCTTGGCTCACTGGAGAAGGTGCACCACCAGGTGTAAAGAAGTAGAACAAATATCCAGGAGGGTTTGATTTCCTTATCTCCAAGCCAGGAACCATGTCTGCCTTTGAGAGGAAGCAAGGATTTGTCATTTATGTCTTTCCTTTTCTTTTCCTTTATTTTTTCTGTGACAATATTTTTATATTGTGATAAAAAATAAATGACATAACATTTGCCATTTTAACTATTTTTAAGTATAATATGGTGCCATTAAGAGTCATACTTATTTGTACTACTTGGATTCTTTTTTTTTTTTTTTTTTAAAGATTTATTTATTTATTTATACAAGCACTAGTTACAGTCAGAAGTGCAGAAGGGTGAGAGAATTCACCAGAGCCAGAGTGGGGAACAGAACAGGCAGAGTGACGAAAAAATATACTGCTGAGGGGAGCAGCAGGCATGGCAGGAGAGATCTGTCACACCATGTGGGACCCTCGCCGGCTGCTGGGGATCGAAATGGCACTGCAGAGGCTGCGGGCAGCTTTCCAGCCCAGAGCGCAACCACTGCACCACCAGGGGAGGTCCTGTACTACTTGGATTCTAAAGAAAATAAGACTTGCCAAATAAGTATTTAGGCTACTAATCATATAAAGATCTTTTCTTCTGCTCTTTGTTTCTACTTTTTTTGATTTTTTCCCCCAAAAGTGTAACAACAATTATAAACAGGGATACCTACTTATACAAAGCCAGAAAAAAGTTCTATTTCGGTTCTAGAACAGATTCTACATGCTCACAGTGAATGGGAGGTATATGTGGCTGGACAAAGGGTCAGCATGATAAATGGGGGTGCAGCAATCCTGTTTTTGAATGTCCCTTGGGCATTTCTGGAGTGCAGTGTGAGCTTGACATGCTGTACATAAAACTGATATGTTTTTCTTAGCTGCAAACATCGGAAATTTTTCATTTAGTAAATAATACAGATATACATTATGTTAATGTTTAGACAAAAACTGACAAAAGTCAGGGTATTCAAAGCTACGGGAAAACTGAAACACTTCACTTAATGTATTGCCATCTAGCTATGATCTCATTCCATTCTGCTTCATTCACTGATCACAGAGACACTAAAATCATTTGGTAGGCAGGGTGGAATGTGTTTATAATGGAATGTAGAAGGCAGAGACTCAGCTGAGTCTTCTATTTTTATTGGCTATTAAGATAGTCTACAAGTATATAAGCTGAATTTTTATACATAATAAGATAAATATAGTGTTAATTGAAAAGTCACTTTTAAAAGGGTGTGATGACAGCTATCATTCTTTCGATGTTATATTCCCTGGTTTCTTCTCTTGAGTAGCTCTCTTAGTACATAAGATAAAGACTAAATTTCTTAATACAAGATTAGAAATACTAGCATCCCTTTCTTAACTGTCTTCCCACTTCATCTCCCCTTGTTCCTATAGATGTCCTGTGCTTCAACAAGACATCATTTCCCTAAATGTGCCATCTTTACTTCTCTCAGGTCTTTTGCACATATTCCCCCCTCTACTTAGAAACTCCTTTTTCTTTCCAATTTTCAGAATCCAGCTTACCTGTCACCTCTGAGAAGCTTCTGTTTATTCCCTTAAGTAGTGCTGTTTACTCACTGTGTGTCAGCAGTGTGATCAACACATGCATGCATTTTCACACTTAAATATATAATTATAATTATTTTTTACATGTCAATACCCCTTGATAAAACTGAACTTCTTTATATTCTGCTAACAATTCAACTCAATAACATTGAGCTTATTGTACATATATATATAAATATATATTGTGTGTATACATATATATGTATATATGCTCTCCCTACACATCTTAATTTTGAGTTTTTGCTGAGATGCAGGAACTGAGAGTTTTCAAGTACTGAATGAAAATAATAGTGAACAGTCAAACCAGAATCAACCCAGAATCCAATAACAAGTGAAAATACCCTTCAGGGATGAACAGAACGTCAAAATATTGTTTGCAGAAGGAAAACTATAAGAATTTGTCACCAGGCAGACTTGACTAATAGAATCTATAACTAACAGAAAGGAAATGATCAAAAAACAATGGACTCTTGGAACACCAGGAAGGAAGAAAAAACACAGTAAGCAAAAAACAAAAAAAGTACTGGTTAATACAATAAGATTACCTTTTCCTCTTGAGATTTCTAAATCATGTTTGTAGATTGAAGCAAAAAATTATGTTTTCTGATGTACGTGTGAATAATGGAAATATTTAAAATAGTTTTATTATGGAATAAATGGGAGGATCAAGGGAGGTAAGTTTTCTATATTTTACTCAGAATGGTAAAACAACACAAATAGATTTAATAAATTATGAATATATAATGCAATACCTAGAATAACCTTGATAGGTATACCACTTAACAGAAATTGGCAAAGTTGTTTAAGAAACTTGACCTAACTCCACATTCTATGTGAAACGCTCTTCAAATACATATTACAGACAGATTGAAAATGAAATGATGGAAAGAAATATATCATGCAAACAATAATTAACAGAAAGCAGGATCAACTGTTTCTTTGGAAAAGGTAAAAAAAAAATCACAAACATCCATCTAAAAAGACTTACAAAGAAGAAAGAGAGAAGAATGCAAATTACCAATATCAGGAATGAAACAGGGGCTATCACTATAGATCATGCAGCTATCAAAAGGATATTAAAGAACATTATGGACAACTCTGAAACTTAAAATATTGGTAACTTAGAAATTAACTATTTCCTCCAAAAGCAAAAACTCCCAGAATTCACATAATATAGAAGAAAAAATTTGAATAGCCCTGCAATATTTAGGAAATTTTAATCCATAATTTGACAACTTCCAAAATTTAATAACTCTCTAGTACCAGATGGTTTTACTGGAGAATTCTACCAAACATATAAAGAGGAATTAACATAAATTTTATGCAGACTCTTTTAGGAAATAGAAGAGCACACTTCCTGATTCATTTTATGAAATTATTATTACCCAGCTATCAAAGTCAGATAAGAAAAGTACATAAAGGAAAACTATAGAATAGTGACCCTCATGATTATAGACATAAGCATCCTTAACAAAATATTATCGAATAGAATTCCAGGAAAAAGTGAAAAATTATACATTATAACCAATTGAAATCTATTCCAGAGATGCAAGACTGGTTTAACATTAAAAAGTCAATCAATGTAATCCTCTGTATTAACATCCCAAAGGGAAGTGGTAAATCAAATACTTATAACAATTGGTGCAGAAAAAGCATTTGACAAAATTCAACACTGATTTATGACAAAAATTTCTCAAATAATAATGGAGGGGAATTTCATCAACTTGATAAATAACATAATTTTATTTTATTATAGACAGCTAAAATTATTCTTATTGATGAAAGAGTGAGTGTTTCCCCCCAAGTTTAGGAAGTAAGGCAAGATTGGAATAGTTCACTCTTATTCAACATAGTGCAGGAACTTCTAGTCAATGAAATTAGGTAGTGAAAGGAAATAAAAACATAAAGGAAGATATAAAACTATCTCTGTTAATGATGATCTGATTTTCTATGTAGAAAATCCTAAGTGATCTTTAAACAGTCTCTTAAAACTCATAAGGGAGTTCAATGAGGTTATAATACATAAGATAAACAATTTTTAAAATCAGTTATTTTTGTACATGCTAACAATGAACACATAGACATTGCAAAATTATGAAATACCTAGGTCTAAGTCTAGTAAAACATTTACAAAACTTACATGCTGAAAATGAAATAATATTGATGGAAGAAATAAAGAAAATCTAGGTAAGTGGAGAGACATAATATGTTTATTATTTGGATGTTTCAGCATAGTAAAGATAATAATTCTTCCCAAATGCAGTTCCTTCCAAATTCTCAACATTTGAAAAATATACATAAAAGATTATTCTAAAATTTATATAGGGATAATGAACTAGAATAGCTAAAATGATATTAAAAATAAGACTAAAAGTGGGAGCATTTCAAGGCTTATAATGTAGTTACAGTGTGGCTTTTCATGGAGAAATAGGCACATACATTAATTAATCAGAATGGGAAACCCCAAAAATAGATCCCAATGAAGATGCCCAAATGTGTTTCAAAGACAGGATTTTTTGGATTTAACATCAAAATGCAGTTCATAAAAGAAATAGCAAAGACACACTGGGCTTCACAAGAATTAAAACCTTTTGCTCTGTGAAAGACCCTGATAGGTGGTTGAAAAGATGAGCTACAGACTGTGAAAATATTGCAAACGGCATGTCTCACAATGGATAGTTTCAAATGTATAAAGACCTCTCAAACTCAACAACAAATAACCAAACCAGTCCATGTACAAAATTGGCAAGAGTCATGAACGAAGATTTCACTAATGAGTTCTACAGATGGTAAATAGGACATGGCAAGATGTTCAACAGTATTAACAAGTATTAGCATAGGGAAAATGTGAATTGAAACCACGATATAATCACTGTACACCCGTTGATTGACTAAAATGAACAAAATAGTAATAGCACTAAATACTGATGAAGGTGCAAAGAAACTAATTGCTCATATATTTATGGTGTGCCATTATTGTAAAATGACACAACTGCTCTGGAAAATAGTTTGGCAATTCCTTATAAAACTAAAAATGTCCTTACCATACCCTTGGACGTTTATTCCAAAGAAAAAAATAATTTATGTTAAGACAAAATCCTGTACATAAGTATCATCGCAGTTTTATCTGTAATAATGCCAAACTTGAAATAACCTAGACAATCCTTCATTGAATAAATAAATAGTGAAACACACACCATGGATTCCATCTACTAAAAATCCTGAGATTTTCCCATTATCCTATCTTCTTTCATAAATCTTAGGAGCCTATTGCTGAAAGAAGCCTTTTAGAGCATCCGAGGAAGCTATTGAACTTGTTGGCAGTGTTGGTTAAGGCCTGGTTCTGGGATTGGAGAGCTTGTTTTCAAGTCCTGAACCTACCACTCAGGGAAGCCAGGTGGCCTTAGATAGGTAACCAACTGTCTTTTTTTTTTTTTTAAGATTTATTTGTATTTATTTATGCACATAAAAACTGGGGTTTAGGCCAGAGGTGCGGGGTGAGAGGATTCACCAGAGACAGAGTGGGGAGCAGAATAGGCAGATCTACTGTGAAATACCCTGCTGAGCGGAGCAGCAGGTGAGACAAGAGCGGTCTGCTGCGCCATGTGGGTTAGCTCCCTGGATGGGGATCTACCTCAGGCTGCGGTGGCTTTGGATAGCTTCACAGCACTGAGACGTAACCCATGTACAACCAGGGAGGCCCAGGTATCCAACTGTCTTCTCCATTATCATAGTTTCTCCCTTATAGGTTGTTATAAGGATTATATTAGATAATATCTGGAAAGCCCTTGGCATACTAAGTGTTGTGTAATTGTTAATTTTTTATGGTAATATTTTTTATTATAAATATGATCTAAGTCTCAAAGCTAGTTAGCAGTGGAGGTTCAAGTGAAACTCTGGTAGACCTTTTTTTCACTGCACTCTCTTCTCTACTTTGCTATCTAATTGGTTAGTTTTCATTCATCCTTTTAGAGTCTACATTTATAAAGTCAGAGTTGTTAGTGAAGATTTTTATAAGAACACTTTCCAAGAGTTTTTTTTTTTTTTTTTGAACTGCCAAGTCCAGAGATTTAGGATGTAGCTTGGTGCTGAAGTAATTGGCTCTCTTAGTCTTGCATTATAAGAAGTTCCCTTTCAGAGTATAAGGTTGAGAACCATAAGAGGAACTCTCACATTTTGGTAATTGCTTTAAGGAATAACTTACCTTAAAAAAAACATACATTATTCAGCTGCAACTCTTTCCTCCACTCACCATGCCATTTTGAGAATCTCCTCATTATATAAATTCACACTCTTGTTTTCTTAAGTTTCCCCTTTTAATTATTTCCTCAAGTATCATCTCAGTATTATTTTCTTTTCAGTTTATTAACTAGTTGGGGAAGTGATGCACTTGTTAGCACTGAAGAGCTCCTTAGGGATACAGAAATGATTTAATCTTTGGAGAATACAGAAGTGATTCCATTTTTTGAATTGAAGCATCACAAGACTGGTCTTAGGCTGCCTCTTGAAATAAGCTGTATCTTATTTATCACAGTTCTATCTGGTCAACAGATAGTTTTTGGTCACAGATTAAGTCATAAAGTCTCATTAATTGTTGAGCTAAAAACAAGGATGGCATGTTTTAATACTTCCTTTAATGCAACATTGTTTTTTTGTGAATTGGGTGGGTTTGGTCATGAGCAATACAGAAGTCCACAGTGCTCTAATATTGATAAAGCTAGGTATTTTTTAAATCTCTTCTAAATTTATTCCCTCTCTCCCTGATAGTTAACCAGGCCAATTATATTATAGTTTCTTTTTCCCAGTGTGGAGTTTTGAAGCAAAAGCACTAGCAGTTCCTTTTCAAAATAAGTAAGAGAACATCAGGAAATAGAATTGCAAATTTAATTCCATTTTGTCATAAGAAATTTAACATTTTCCCCATTACTTAGACATCAGTTATAACTATGACATTTCTCTTGTTTTGACTAGTTCTGGTGCAAGAAAGAGAAATGTTCTGTTATAAGGGCCTCATTCCCTCAAATAATTGTCTAATGATACCTCAAAGTTCTCTTACCACTCTTTTCGTGGTCACTGTGGTCTGTTTGGTTATTGAGTGGTATCATGGTAAACGTTCAGCTACTTTTTTGAGGTGTCCCTCTTAATCTGGAGACTAGGGATAAGAAAGCAAGTTTTATGTACCCACTCTCCTTTGCCCCCAACCCAAATTAAGCCAGGAAAATTTTGTGTACTTCATTTATCCATTCATCAGTCAGAGGTTATTAAAAGATTTTCATTCAGCACCTGTTAGTAACTGTGAAAGCTTCAGAAGCCACATTGAACAAATCCCAGAGCAACAAAGCATGCCCTTTTGTTCCTCTTTTTACTTTCTTTCCTTCCTGTCTTCTAACAACTTCTCAAAGGTTTTTGACCCTGCTTACTAAATTAGAGATAGTATGCAAGTAACAATTAACTATAGGCAGAAATGTGACCACCTTTACTAGTATAAGTTGGTAGGCCCATGGAATGAACAAAATTTGATTGTAAGTTTCCTGGCCTGTAAGGCAGAGAGAGAATTATGTGGCTTATGTAGTTTTCCTTATCTGACTAGAGAAAGCATTACAGTTCTTCCATTCAAGCGAAATCTCTTGAGATCAAAACTAATGGTGGAATTTATTGGTTACAAAGTGAATATTGACTTTTTGGGTTTTTCAGAGATGAATAGTATTGGGAGGTAAAAGTGATTGTGCAAATCATATTTGTCTTGCTTACTTTTATGTCCTGCACAGTGCCTGGTTCATAGGAGTTGGTTGATATATAATTGTTCAACTAAACTAGACTATTTATTGGACAGTTTTGCACGAACTTGCAGTTGTAATAAAGACACACTATGTATTCCATGCCTTTGAAGTTTGCGCTCTCACTCTGGAGAGTTACCCTTCTGTTCTTCCTCCTTCTCATGCTTTTGGCCTCAGCACTAATTCAGCTCACTTTGTTTTATAACTGTTACAATGATCTACTCCCAATCTTTGTTGGAGAATTTGACTGGTGTCCATTTTTTCTAACTGCACAGCTTATGTTTGATTTTGATCACTTTCATACCCTACCCCCTAGCACAGTGCCTGGCATTTATAGATAATAAATATTCTCTTACGAGAATGAAAGGAATTAATTACCAACCAATGTGGTGAGTTGTGGTTTTAATGAACTTTAAGCAAAAATGAGGGTACTGTTAAAGATAATTATGATGCCAATGATAATGACAAATAAAAGGGTGAATGTACTATTGAATTCTAACAATGTTCCAAGTCTTTATAGCAATTGTTCCTTCATAACTCTGAGGAAGACAGTTATTATCCTCATTTCATCAGTGAGGGAAATGAATATAAAGAAAGTCAATGACTGTGATGTAGTTATATACTTATTTGGTTAGTAGAGAGGAGGTACAGCAGGATTCAAATGCACATTCGTCACTACTATGCAAAATTGTTTCATTTTATTTTGCTAAAAGATCTTTAGGTTTATGATCTGGAAGGAGCAAGATGTGTTCTGAAGATGTGTCTTCTTGTGTTCTGTAGAGTATGCTAAGTGATATTGTGACAACCCAAAATATCAACTGTCCCCATCATTTCATTGTGAGACTTCAGCTGTGTTCTAGCCAAGAGCAGGAAAACGTAGAACTGGAGGCCATGTGATTCTTTATTTTCATATTTAGGAGATTTCAGTGGGTTTTGGTGGGTTTTACCCACTCTCTTTGCAAAGCTCTCTTGCTGAATGTCCTTTGCTGCTATTCCATTTATAAGAATCTGTCACATTTCATTTATGCATTTGAAAACCCAGTGTTTATCACAGTGCAGAACAACCACATTATTATAAATACTTACTCAGACAAATTAAATGATTTAGTGTAGTATCTCTGAGAAGACTAATTTTCATGTGTGGAATCATGTTTATCATTACTCAAATTTAAAGACACAAAATAGCACATTTACACTGGTAACTATTCATAACATGTCCTTTCAACCTTGTTTAATATTACAAAGCAGCCTGAACCTCATCTCTTAGGGCGACACGCTAAAGGATGTATTTAAATATTAGGTTGTAGTGGGGTGAGCATCTGAGGCAAATGCATTACTAAATTGGCCCCTTCTGCCTCCTATATAAAGATGTTTGGATTGACAGATATTTCTTTAAGGGTTTGGCTATTTATCAAACAAGCCTACATATCAGGCATTTTCAAATACACAATATTGACCCATGAGGAAGGAAGTATTGGGGCTTTTTCTTTGCTTTTATGTCATGATTACTGAACTTTCCTGCAGCCTATTTTCCTTCATAGAATTTTCCTCTAGCCTCTTTAAAGAATGACCTCCTTGCTTCAGAGAAAATTTTTTGCTTATTACTGTCAAAAAAAAGAATTTTCCTAAAGCCAAAATTTTTAAAGCAAAAATTCCACTTTGGAAGGGTGGAAATCTAATCTTACACCCTAGAAATATAAGATTAATGGCAAAATTGTTTCAAGGAGAGAAAATGAAAAGCAAAATTACTAAGTCTGCTGAAGAACTAATCAAGTGTATTATACTCTTGATTCTAGAAAATTACAGCACACCCTTTAGAAAGGTTGACAAGATGTCCATGGCCTCTCTCAGTTTACTTTGCCTAAATGTGTGTTCTTTCTTCCCTGGAGTTCCAGAGGCACTGGTTTGTCCTATAGGTGGAGGCTACTCTGGCCTTCTGTTGTTCCTCTGGAAGAGCTCAGTGCCTTTCCAAATGACAGATGGTTCCCTCTGCTGGCTGAACTTAAATTCAGCCATCCACAATGAACCTACCCAGGAGGAATCACCATCAGTCTCACTAGTTATTAAAACATAGCTTTCAGTTTCATGTTTGAAAAACCAACCCTCTGTGACCAGTTTAACTGCACTCTTGAAGTGGTGAGGAATATTTTCCCTCTCTCCTTTACCACATTTCCTTCTTCCTAGTTCCTTCGCTCCCTCTCCCTGTCATATTTCTGTCTTCTCTCCCTTCTTCTTTTCTCCTTACCTCCTTTTATTTTGAGGAAAGTTTTAAAATACAGGCAACACAAAACGTAGCATAACAAGCATCTCTATTTCTAATATCAAAAAAATGAGCATCTATCCATACTTAGTCAGATTTGCTTTGAGTTTGTATTTTTGTAAAAGAAATTATTGATAAAAGCAACTTTCTTTTAACTGCCATGCTTTTATTTCACCCAAAGTTCTCCACCCAAAATTCTAGTCCTATAAAATTAGGGATGTATTTGACTAGTCTGTTGTTGATATTTTTACATACATGTATATGTATCCACAAACTATGTACTATTTTTATATATTAAATTTTCTTTTTTTTTACATGACATTATTTATGAGAATTACCTGTACTGATACCTGTGAAACCAACTGATTCACTTTAATAGCTATATAATATTCCATCATGGAAATATAGCCATTTCATTTACCCATTCCTTTGTCAGTGTGACTTTTGGGTCATTTCCAGGTTATGCTATACTTAAAAAGTAAACAAAAACCAAATAAACAAAAATCTTTCCCTTGTATGTATGTTTCCAGAGACAAGTGTATCTTCCAAGAAGATCTTGATGGCATGGGAGATGTATAGTATCTCCTGTTAAATATAACAAAATTGTTCACTAGAATGAAATACTAATTCATGATTAGGCCAGAAGTAAACTAAACATTATGCTATTCCCTCCCGCCCCCTGTCTTGGTCAACACTAAATTTTCACTCTGATATATACTATTTTGATAGAAGGAAAATAGAATTTTGTTATTTTAATTGCATTGTCTTCACATTTAATGGGGTTGAGCTTATTATGTGCGTTCCTTTGAGACCACCTTTTTTCATTTTGTTTGTTCATCATTTTTTTTGACTGCTGCATTTTTAAGCAAAGGGATGAGGCGAAATTTCATTCAGAGGGTAACATCTCAGGAAAGACCTGAATGAGATAAAGAAGACAGCAGCAAAGATACCTCTAGATGAAGAAAGTTCTAGGCATAGGAAAAATAAAATGCAAATGCAAAGGTCAGGGTTTTAACTTGCAGTACAGTGGGGAGCCTTGAGGCATTTCTGAGCAGAGATGGAAGAAGAGCTCTCTGGCTATTGGAGATTTAAATTGAAGAGGCACAACCACTTAGGAGAGTCCAACTAAAATCCTAGTGAGTAAATGTGCTAGTCACGTAGCACTGAGGCTAGGGAATGTGGTGGTCACTTGCTTCATATTTTAAAAGGAGACCCAAAAAGATCTTCATTGATCTGGAGGTAGAGAGATATGGCTCCATTTTTGATAATATGTAGAATTAAATTAAAAACTATAACAATTTATTTACTGATCATCTGAAGAAATGATCTAAAGTGCCAGACCAGCTAAAGATAATGGTAACCTATTTAACCATTTATAATTATGATTTTATTTCAAAGAAGTTCATTTGAAGGAAAGGCACAGGTAGAGATGAAAGCAGAGAGTAGCCAACCATCTGGAGCATTAGTACATTGTCATTGTGTGATGTCTGGGCAGTGAGCTCTCTCTGGAAAGTTTTGGAATTTCCTTACAAGTAAGGTGGTTCATGACTCTCACCTTGGGTAAAGACTAAATATGTACCAGGAACTATGTTCTTGGTGCTTTATCCTCATTTAATAAAAGTCCTCTTCATAAACATGCTCTTCAGATATTATTATACCCCTTTGATAGAGGTGGAAAGTGACCTCAATAAACCTGTGTACCCGTATAAGACAGAGATGGTAAATGCATTACTAAGATTCAAACAGATCAATCAGACCAAAAATCTATGTTCCTTCCATTGTTAGATTTTTCTCACATTTTTATAGACACCAGACTTTCAAGGGGAAAGTAAAAAAACTGGCCTACAAATTGCTCTTCAGACCAATGATTTGGTATAGAAAACCACAAAACCAAAAAAGTACTCCTACCAAGACTGGCCAGTTCCTTAGGTGGGTCAGTTAATGCTGCCAGAACAGCCCTGGGCAAGAAATGAGAAGAGGGAGTGCCAAGGCACATTCTGCCACTTCCTTCATGTGATCTTGTATCATTCACTTGAAACACTTTGAATGACAGTTTCTCTTGTGCAACATAATGACAATACCTACACAAATCATATGTGTGATTTTATTCTGTCCTTTTGACAATATCAATGCAGCCAAGCTAGCTCAAGATTACTGGTGAGTGTTCCTAATGAAGATGTACATAAAAGTCATCTACGTTACTGTCAAAATGATTATCTGAATTTTTGTTCATTTGTAGATATCCCAAGTCCTCCTGCCTGCTTAGACTGTCTAGAAAATCTTGCATTCTGCTGTTGAGTACCCTGAGGAGGTAGCAGTAATCTGAAAGGTAGTGTTAATTTAATTTTAATTTTTTTCAGAGTTTGGTGTAATTTGCCCTGCTGTTTATCATGAGCAGGTCATAAAGTCATCATTGTCATAGTAGTAACATTCCTATGTATATGTAAAACAGAACTTTTAAAATGGTAAGATTTCAGTGTTTGATTCCCTTGGAGAATTTATCCTTTCTCAACTTCTATTTGTAGCTGCCATTTTCGTATTGGGGTATAAATATTATGTCAGTTAAATAAAGAAGTGATGACTTCACTTTTTGAAGAAAGCATTAACTTTCCTTTTCATGAAGTGCAGCTTAACTGTTACCTGATTGACATGCTATTATATTATTCTCCCCCCACCAGATAGTTACACATATTTAATAATTTTTATGTAAAAAAAGTAAGGTTAAACAGTCACAATATCAAGTTGTTATGCTTTTCATGGCTTTGAGAATGATCATGGAATTGAAAAGAAATTAGTAGCTGTAGGAGGATGCTTCTGATATGAAACATATCTCCTATACTAAAATGGAATGGGATTATTCTTCATTAGAAGATGTCCTAGTAGTATGTGTTGGGACAGTGAAGGGTATAATTTATTTAAAAACAAAACAAACAAACAAAAAATCCTTGAAGGGAGGACAAAATAATGACTTGTCTTTTTTGTCTTTGAATGGTTTTACCATTGAGTTCAATATGCTTTAAAAAAAAAAAAAAACAGCAACAAAGGAAGCAAAATGTGCAACTTGGTAAAACTTCTCAGCATGTTGTCAGTGGACTGTGTCCATTTAACCCTTTCCTAGAACTCATGTATACATTCCTCTCCCTTTCTACTGTCCCTTCTCATCTTTACTCCCTTAATCATCTCTTCCATTGTGAAGTCTCAGTAAATAATTTAGTATGTGAAATAAGTATAAATATCCAATAGTCCCAGGTGCCACAACACCTGGGATACTCTGCTCCATTTCTTGCCTCTAATCAAGACCCAATCTCCACTTTATATTTTCGGTCTACTTACCTTGGACCACTTATTCCTTTTCCTTTTATTCCACATCTTTTGAAACCTATCAGTTTACATTATGTTTACAAAGTTGGGCAGGATTTTCCCTAAAATTTATGACTATGAGACATTATTGCATCTTCTAAAAGTGTTTATCAAATGCAGATTTTGGTGGGTTGAGGCATGCAACTTTACTTCTTAATGTGTCTGGTTATCTCTCTGTTGAATCACCTGCTTATTTAGAGAGTATACCTGGAAAACAGAGAGGTTTCAGAACAGTAAATGAAATGAGGTGAAATAGAGCACTATTATTTTGTACCTTTTTAGTCTGAGTTTTTGCACAGAATTAGTCGATCCGTGTATTCCTGTCCTGGTTAGTATTTTTAAGTCCAGAAGAAAATCTCTTTAAATATGAAAGCTGTAGATACAAAGTATGTAGCTGAAAGAGAGGCATTTTATTTGATAATATTAGTAATTAATTGATAGAATTATAGACTATAAGTTTTAGAAGCTCTACTCCTTGCTTAGAAAGTCTTTTCTCTCGTAATAGTGAATTGCATGCGCTTCATGACTTCAAATACAGATTCTTTGTTATTTTCTTTTTGAAAGGACTGACTGACTCAGATTTCTGCTATTTGCTGTATGATGCCAGTTAACTCAGTAACTTCTCTAAACTCTAGTTTCTTCTTCCATAAAATGAGACTACTTTAGGAGCAACCTCATAGAATGATTATGAAGGAATAATTGGTAATTTATATAAAATAATTAGCAAGGTTTCTGATATACAGAAACTACACCTCTGGTGTAGGCCAGAGGTGTGGGGGGTGAGAGGATTCACCAGAGACAGAGGCTGGAGCAGAACAGGCAGATCTACTGAGATACACTGCTGAGGGGAGCAGAAGGGGAGACAGGAAAGGTCTTCTGTGCCATGTGGGTTAGCTCCCTGGCTGGGATCAAAATCATGCTGCAGTGGCTGCAATAGTTTGATACCACTGAGACTTTAACCCCTGTGCCTTCTGTAGGGAGACCCTACAGAAACTCTTAAGAAACTAACTATAAGTATTATTATTATTATTATTATTATTATTATAAGGAAATGTGTACTTAACAACTCTATTTTCAAATGATATTTCTCTTAGGATATTACCTATTAAAGTTTTCAATGCAGCAGTATATAGAAATATCTGCAACCAAAAAATATAAATAAATTAATTAATTAACAAAAAGCCATGTAGATAATATTTGGTAGTCATCATGCTGTTACAAGCCTCATTGCTTTGAGATTAAATGCTGACATTCTATGAGTAAGATCTGATTGATGTTTTATCATTTTACCATTTAATTTTGTTGTACTTTCATTCCAAATCATGCCATTTATGTCAAGATGATCAAGGATGCTCTGTCTGACTTAATGTTTCCACTTAAAACCAAAACCAAATACCACCAGATGAGGTGTTAAGTGGAAGTTAAGTATTTTGAAGACGGGGACTAGGAAATGCAAAGTAATGTTTCCTAAATATTTTCTCTTTTTTTCTACTTCTACTTTGACTATATAAGCTCTACTGAGTCTGAGGATCTCACGGATACACAAACAATTACAAAGTATGGGGGAAAGTTTACCTAAATGTATTAGAAAGTGAAATAAGCATCTAGAGTTTGGTGGGGGACTGAAATTCAAAACTTGGAAACAGGGATGAGTGCAGAGAGAGTTCCCCATTTTTAGACTGAGGGAATGCTGAAATTAATGTTACTTGAGGCAGCTAAACCAATAAAAAACCCATAGACTGGGTCTACCTGGTGGTCTAGGGGTGAAGTCTCAGTGCTACCACTGTGATGGCCCACTTCAAAGGCCGGAGTTCAATCCCTGGCCAGGGAGCTAATCCACAAATGGCGCAGCAGACCTCTCCTGTTTCACCAGCTGCTCCCCTTAGCAGTGTATTTCAGTAGATCTGCCTATTCTGTTCCTCACTCTGTCTCTGGTGAATCCTCCCTGCCCACACCTCTGGCCTGTACCCCAATTCTTTCACGCAAAAATAAATAAATAAATAATTTTTTTTTTAAAGAAAACTTACAGACTTTTTGATTCAAATAGCCAAAGAACAAAGTTCAGGGCAACCACAGCCACTGGCAATGAAACTAGAATCCTGGAAATGAGAAACAGAGAAAACCTCCCAATACTTTGTATAACAACTGCCCAAATGTTTGACTAACCCTGAAGTACATATGTATGGAGCAGACACATGAACTGAACTGATATTTGAACTCCTGCTGAAAGGATAGTTTTAAATTTGAGTGTAACCAAGTTAATTGCCTACTAAAATACATGAATGGATGTTCTTCAAAAAACTAATAGATTTCAGTCTTTAGGCTATTATATTCACATTCATATATTCACATGATACAACTCAAAATTAAACATTAAGAACCAAGAAAGTATGGCCCATCCTGAATAGAAAATATAATCTTCTGAGACTAATTCCAAGATGACATGGTTATGGCATTTAACAAATATTTTAAAGCAGCTATTATAACTATATTCATTGATGGGAAGAAAAGTAGACTCACAATGAATAAAATTATAGTAAATAAAAACTAGGCTTATAAATTGTGAATAACAGAGGAAAGTGTTAGTGAACTTGAAGATAGAGTAACAGAATTTTTCCTTTTGAAAAACAGAAAATAATACAGATTCTAAAAAATTAACAGAAAAAATATGAACAGAATTTTAAGAACCTATATAACAAAAATAAAAATGCCTAACATACATGTAATTGTAGTCTAAGAATGAGAGAAGAATGAAAATGGGACAAAAAATATTTGAAGAAATAATGGCTCAAACTGTTCAAATTTGGTGAAATATATAAATTTACAGATCAAGAAACTCAACAAGTCCCCTATGGAGTAACTTTGAAGAAAACCATGCGTAGGCACATCATATCCAAACTGTTGGACACCAACAATAAAGAGAAAATCTTGATAGGAACCAGAGAAAATGGCACATTACCTTCCAGGGAACAATGCTTTAAATGAACACCGACTTCTCATCAGAAACTATAAAGGCCCATAAAGTGAAATGATATATTTTAAATACAGAGGGGAAAAAACCCTGTTAATCCAGAAATCAACGTACAGTGAAAATATCTTTTGAGAATGAAGGCAAATTAAAGACTATTCAGATAAAAGTAGGCTAAGAGAATTCATTGTGAGCAGATCTGTAATATATATACTCAGGGAAGTAGGTCAACACCCAAAGTGAGATAACACCTGATGTAATCTAAAATCTTCAAGAAGGAATGAATACTATTGAAGATTATAAATATAAAAGATTATTATTTCATCTAGTATCTTTAAAACAAAAATTTTACATTACCTTGTTATGTTTATTATGCACTGTGTGCAGATGTCGTGCATATGATAATTGTAACAGAGAGAATGGAGGGTGTGCTAAATTGATTTATAAAGTTGCAAGATTTTCTAATTTTATAGGAGTGGCATGAAATTAATTCTAAGTGTTCTGTGTAAGAGTAGGGATGTATATTGAATCCTTATAACAGCCACTAAAATTTCAATAGATCAATTGAAATAGGATCCCAAATATGAAGAAACAAAGAGGTAAGACAGAAAACAATTAATAAAATTATAACTTTAATGCATCCATGTCAGTAGTTCTATTAAATGTTAATGGACTATATATTTTGATCGAAAGGCAGAGTTATCAGAATGGATTAAAAAAAAAGGAACAACTATATTCTGTTGAAGTGATCTTTAAATATAAAGGTATAGATAAGTTTAAAGCTAATTGATAGGAACAATACGGCAACAGAATAAGAAGTGTAGACTGCTCTATCAATATCAGGCAAATTAAGCTTTAAGACGGAGAAATATCAGAGATAAAGAAGGACATTTCATAATAATAAAAGGGTCATGACATTCTGAACACATAAGAATTATAAATGAATGTAAGCCTGACAAAATTTCAAATGAGATCACTTTCAAGTATTTTATTTTTGGGGTGGGAGGGGATCCCTCACCTCTGAGTCAAGAAACAAATGTGGCTCATTCCTTTAAACTAACTACTATTTAATAAAATCATGGAATGAAAGCTAAATACATGTGAAAAATAACATGTAATTGGAGAGTAGATATGTGTATACCCAATTGTTATACATTTTTCATTGCACATCGGTGTGCATTCTGTGCAGTGTGTTCTTCATTTGATACATTTCATAGGTTTGGGCACTTCCTATGATACTGGATTAAGGTAGACACATTCAAAACTTAATTCTTCATGCAGAGTTCTTTTAATTTGTGTGCAGCAGAGCAGGTTTTAGTCCATTTGTTTGGGACCCTCATCATACTAGTTATTACATATTTTGAATATCACCCCTGCTTACAACAGTTAATGCAAGTTAAAAGTATTTCTGTCCTTTGTCAGTGGACTAACTTATCACTCAGTGGTTTACCATATTGCCCAAGATGGCAGAGCTAGCTGTCAAATCCAAGTCTGTCTGTTTTCAAAAATTCCCTATTGCACTACACTGTTTCTTCTGAGGAAATATCATTTGTGCACTATTATTAGGGTTTGCATAAGAGGATCTGTAGTGCCCTTTCTTGGATACTCTTGATTACAAATTAACTTTTAATGGTATGTCTGGATCAATTCACTGAATGTGAAATATGGAGACTTAATATTTCAGAGTCAGACTCATGACTTTGTGCAAGTTCTCTAGATATACTAGTGGATGACTTATCAAACCTTACAGATTCACATGTGTATTCTTGTTAAGTTCTGCATTTCCAGTATACATGTTTATAGTAAGAATTTAGAGGTTGTAGACAACTTTCTCTGACTTTACATGTAAGAAGAGCAACTGTGATGGGGCAGTTTACATCAATGCATGGAGTTCAGAGGGATAAATGATTTCTAAATGAGGTTCAAAAGTCTATGCATTTGAGTTTTACTACTCCTGATTAATGTGTCTTAAGGGCTCAGTATTTCAGACTTTTCAAATGTTTCTATGTATTAAATACTACATTGGATGATGTTTTGCAAATATTTTTAATGAATCTTTACAACGTTATTAAGAAATAGATATCTTTATTTTAGAAATAAAGACAGTGAAGCTTCTGTATTCTCTCCTCTGAAATAGAAAACTTAACATTTGCTCATGTCCATGACATAGGACCTAAGCAAGAAGTTATGACTTCATTGTATTTGCTTGTGAGATGTGAGGCTCTCTAACCTGGAATCGGGTGACACAAATCCTGGTCATTGCTCCATAACAAACTAGCTAAGAATTCTCCATGGGGTTTATAACTTATTTAAATGAAGATTAGCAAAATATTCATATGAAATCAGAAAATGAATTCAGTAAGTACTACTGCTAATTTAGATGCAAATACACAGTGAGCACAAAAATCATTTTTGAATTTTGTGGTAGGCAAAAAGGGAAATACATGAAATTTCATGTTCTTATTATCAGAAAAGTTAAAATGTCAAAAAAATTCTCACATAATCTCTAAGATCCCTTGCTGTTTTTGAGATTTTATAAAACTAGGATAATAACATTTACCTTTCAGAATCTTTATAGATTAAATGAGAACACTGGAGTGTGAATGTTTATTTACTACTGTAAACCTCCAAAGTCTGACAGGAGTGTCACACTGTGGTTAACTTTGTTAAAATTCCAACTCTGAACTTGTGTGTATCATCTAGTTGCTATTTACTGAAGTACACCTATGTTGTCAGCAACTGTGAAAAATATTTTATAATCTTCTCCAGACAAAGTAGATGCTATTGTCCACACTTCATTAGGAAACAAATTAGGAAACAAAGCCCCAGACAAATAATGCCACTGGTCTAAAGCCACAGATAAGTTCTGGTCAGAATTTGAACCCCTATTTCTCTGTCACCAAAACCTGTGGTTTCCCCAGTACACTACACTGCTTCCAAACTATTGAATGATTTAAGTTTTGTCATTCTTTCCAAGAATCATTCCAGTTTATAAAGCAGTCTTTGTCAAGACCTGGCACATTTTGGATTAGAATTAATTTAATATGCAATAAGGAGTCATGACTTAGAAGGCTCCACATAATCCCTGACATCAGAAACCCTTTAAATATCTGCATTTAGTGTTTGTGCTTTGTTTTTAAAAAGTAATTTCCTCTTCAAGTCTTGAGGACTTGGAGAGTGATAGAGAAAGTTCACCCTGGGACCACTGGTAACAGCTTTGCCAATACAGTTGGAATGTTCTTCAACTATAAAGCTTATTTAATGAAAAGATACCCAAAAAACCTTTTTACTAATGTGTAGTGCTCTCTAGTCAGTTTGAAATGAGTGAACTGTCAGCCTGCCCATTACCATGCATACAGTATGTGCTCATTAAATCATACACTGTGGGGTTTCTTCAGGTTGTCAAACTGCTTAATTGAAAAAATGTGTAGTGTCGCTCTTATGGGAAAGAGGCAGGAATCAAAGAACTTGAGAGCTTACTCTTAATATTTCAGAGTTAGCTTTTAACTGCAGCTAGAAATTGTTCCGTTTTACCGTTTTGATTAAAGGGCTATTCTTCCTGCATCTTTTTTGGTTTTGTTTATAATTCAAACACTGTAATTATAATGGAGTTGCTTTTATAATAGAGCTACTAAATCATTCCGCCAGCAGATGAGAACCAAAGGAATGGCTCAGTTTTTTTGTGTTGTAACTATATATTGAGCTGTAAGGTCGACTTGGATGTGTAGGGCTAAAACAGACTAGACTAAAAGAGGATGGATTTTAGTTTTGCTAAATCTCTGCAGTAGTGTTTTCATTTTATGAGGTTTAGGCTTTATCATCACCACAGTGGGTGGGTTAATCCTTTCTGAGCGTTAACACCTTTAGGCTATCAGTATCATTGGATTTGCTAATATGGTGGCTTTCAAAAATTCTAGTGTTGTAGCTCCACTTCAGACCAAGTAAGTTAGAATCTGTGGTTTTAAAAGAAACTTTCTAGATCATTTTAATGTGAGCCAGAGTTGAGAGAGAGATAGGCCTAAATTGACTCAAGTTGTTCAGTATTCCAGGACAAAATTAAATCTGAAACTATGTATCATCAACTGCACCCAAGTCAGCTGATATTTTCTTGTGTCTGGGCTCCACTTAGATCTGTTAAATGAGTTCTTTGGAGACAAGCTCCAGGAACATAAGATCTCTAGGTGATTCTTAAGCACTCGGGCTTGAGAATTTTCTAAAGAGAGATGATTTTTATAAGTAAAATTGAATGGAACTTCAGAGGAAAGTGCCTAGTTCAAGCCTGGACAGGGTGGACAGGGACAGGATTTTTTTTTTTTTTTAACAGTAGAGGTTTTGGTAGATTTATCTAAGCTAACTGGGATCATGCATGATTATAATAGCATCAGATTTATTTGGGGGGATCGATGCCTTCCACTAGCTAGTGCCACATGAATCCCAGGAACACACATATTACATAGTTTCATTAACCTTTGGATACTTGAGTTTATCACTAGAGCTAATGCATTTTATAAGGACCAAGAAAAGTATTAAGATTAAAAGATAAAGTTATTATTGTATCAATATATGGAGAAATTTCAGAATCAGGACAATTAGATATTTAATGAAATGTCAACAAAATGTAACATTTTATTGTTATCAGTAAATTTAGTAATTATAAAAAGCTGACATTTACAGACATTTTACAAGTTAGCTTTTCTCACTTAAGAATTTCTAAAAATGCATGCTGACTGCTGAGAAATTTTAGCCAATTTTAAAGTCACATAGATGAAATTATATATAATAAAATAACTTCAAGTAAAAAAGCACAAAAATGGGCCTCCCTTGTGGCGCAAGGGGTTAAGTCTCAGCACTATGAAGCTATCTCTATCCACTGCAGCACGAATTCTATCCCCAGCCAGAGAGCTGACCCACATGGCACAGCAGACCTTTTCCTTTTTTGCCCACTGCTCCCCTCAGCAGTGTATTTCAGTAGATCTGCCTGTTCTGCTCCCCACTCTGTCTCTGGCGAATCCTCTCACCACCCACACCTTTGGCCTACACCCCAACTCTTGTATACATAAATAAACAAATCTTTAAAAAAAAAGCACAAAAATATTTTCAAAGATTTTACATCTGACAATTGTTTAGTGTACTATATATGATAGAATATGAAGTTGAGCCTGCACTCCCCAAAATGGGAGCAAAGATATACTCCAAACTAAAGATTATTGCTTACATATCCTTTAAAAAGCCAAAAGGATGAACAAAACAGTTAATATTTTAGATACATATCATATATACTTCTAGAAGTACGTCATTTATATAAAATTTGTTATCTTCTAATGAGACTGACATGGCAAACTGCACACTATACCTCTTGCTCAGAAGATTATCCCTAAGAAATTGCAATAGTAATAATGAGATAACATCACTAGCATAAAAGGCAGAGAAATGGATACATACCACTGAAAATTTGGAGTCTCTGAGGTTAGTTGATAGCGATAGCTAAATATGCCTTTGGATTTTCCTTGCTGTTTTCATATTTTGGATTTGTTTGTATATGAAGTCCCATGTTTTGGGATTCTTCTGATCCATGTATTACAGTTCCAACTTATTTAAGGTATATCTCCCCTTTTCTTATCTTAGCCCTAAGTTTTGTTTCTTTTATAAAATATATCACAGCTCTTTCATGCCTGTTTACCTTCCTGGCATGTTTACCTTCCTCTCCTCCTCTGGAATGGAACTTCCATGAAAGCATGAATTATGCATATACTTTACAAAATCAATCATGGGGGAGAAAGAATGGTGACAGTTGGTCACTTTGTTCTTGTCAGCAATGAGCAGATATAAGTGTGATGCTGTTAGAACAATGGTGCAAATACTTAACTGGTGAGGGAATATTTTAATTTTTTTTAAGCTTAGGATTCTATAACTGCAAGTAATAAATAAATAAATAATGGGAGGGAAGTTATGTTCAAGTTTCACTTAGATCTTTCACCTCCTCCCACTTCCAAAAGACCAAAAAAAAAAAAAAAAAAAGCCAAAAGAATCAACTTTTCAATAAATTCTGTGACTTCTAGATGAATAAAATGGTTAATTGTTCACTTACAAGTGATTACTTTTTACTTTTGGAGAGAGTCCTGGAAATTTCTTGGCAATGCTTCAACTGATTAATAATTTATAATGATGATTGACTGGAGACTGGAAATAGAGCCAGTAATCTCCTATTTTCCTCTTTATTACTTCAGACAATCTGGTAAGTCATAATGGCGGAGTGGAATGTTTCTAGGTCAACAAGCTAGTAGCTTTGGATTAAAAATGGAGGAGATATTTGCTCTGTAAGGTATTGACCTTCCCCTAATAGAACTGGACGACTTTGTGATGTGTTCTTTGTGATGCATAATACTGCTATTACATTTCTAGTAAAGTCTATGTGAACTACAGGAAACTCTTACCGTGACTTGGCTGTATGTCACATAATGTTATTAAACACTGGTTGGAAT
Organism: Talpa occidentalis; assembly: GCF_014898055.3. Taxonomy (NCBI): domain Eukaryota; kingdom Metazoa; phylum Chordata; class Mammalia; order Eulipotyphla; family Talpidae; genus Talpa; species Talpa occidentalis. Next base: position 43,354,148 of record NW_023600993.1, on the reverse strand, counting down.
AAACCAATGAATGTATCCAACATAATCCTAATTTTAAGCAGTTCAAAATCTGGCAAAAGAGACACTAATGCCAATAAATCATTATTCTGCTAGGTAAAAATTGTTGTGTCTAAAAAAGATATGAGTAAGTCCATTAGCATATTGTTCAATGTGAGGGATCTGTCTAGCTGGGACTTACTGATTTGGAACAGTGTGAGAAAGTCAAACTATCTAGTACAAATGGTGTGTGTTGGTAACCACAATTACAATTAGAAAATGGCTAAGAAAGGACAGCTGGCATAAACCTGGCTCACATTTTCAGGGCTATGTAAAGTTTCAGGTCTGTATTCAGAAAGAGAGGATTCAGATCAATAGTATCCTAGAGCCTAGTTTGAAGTAAGCCTTAGTGTAGAAAGTGTGTAGAGTTAGCTGGAAATTTCTGCTTGTTCTTGGGAGAGTTTGTGGCTTAAACAGGAGCTAGTATTACTGTGATTGTTGCCTGGGATGTTCCCATTCTCTAAAGGAAGTGCAATTCTTTCCACTTGACCACCTACCTATTCAACAAATATTCACTGAGTGCCTACCATATGCCAGATTGTGCTAAGAAATAGCTTAAGTCTACAAGAGGAAAAATGTGGAAATGTCATGGATGTGTCAAGAGTGAAGGGATTCATTGCAACTGGCAAGGAAGACTCCCGGAGGAGGTGACATTGAAGGAGAGCTTTGAAGGACAGATGGGATTGGTCTTGTAGGTTTGGGGAATAGAGGCAAGGACAGTTGAAGAGGGGGAAGGGATGGTGAGGAAAGGTTTAAAGGAAGAAACACTGGGAGTTTTATGGAGAGATGTATGTGCACTTTCACTGAAATGCAAAATATGCAAAGGGAAATTTTCCTTCATAAGACTGAGCATGCTCAGACTCAAAAGGGTTCTCATATAAAGAAATGATGATATGCCAGGCACTGTCCTATGTACATCATCACATTCACTTATCTATACTCATAATAAGCCTGCGAGATAGGTGCTAATATGATCCCTTCTCATAGATGGGAAAACTGAGACAAAGATAGGTTAAATTACTTGCCAATTCCTAGTAAATGGGGGTGCTGGTGTTTGAACCTAGCACCCTGGCTTCAGAGCCCTTGCATAAAGGATACCTAAGCATCTAAACTAAGTATGATGAATACTACTGGGTATCAATAGATTAATAAATGGGCAAGATGCAAAGTGTGCAGATAGTGGGCAACTTGTATTTCCTTGAGCAAAGAGCAGGGCAGAGCTTTGTCTCTGATAACCATGAGGGGCATCTCAGGGCCTGGCCACCTTCCTCTAAGTTAGCCACGTTTGCAGCCATTTGTGAAGATAAATCGTCAGTTCAAGGAAACAAAAGTGTTTTTCAAGGCGCTTTGCTGCCATGATTAGCCTAGGACAGGATTATGAAAGGAGCTTTTTTGCATCCACTGCCTTCCGGGGTTACATTCTTAGTGAATCTACTGCCTCAAAATGGAGCTTGTTAGTTGCGTGTCATCCGAGGGTGGCAATTAGTTGCATGTGTTTGGTTGGGTGCCAGCCTCCAGGGCGCCAGACCTCAGTGGGGGAGCCACTGTTTGTCATGAATTAGTCTTTAAATAAAAGCAAGTTTTTAAACTGGAGCATGCTAATTTGGGTTTTGCTAACCCCCTCTGAAGAAGGCTTGGCCTGTTCGGTGCCAGCTGGCTGAGTTGGCATTCAGTGAGAAACTGGGTCCCTACCAAAAATCGCATCACTCCCCCCCCCCCTCCTTTGAGAGCAAAATGGCAGCAAGGAGCTGGTTGGCACTGAGAAACAAGGTGAAACACGGGGCAGGAACAACACAGAAACAGAATGATAAAAGAGAATTGAACTGCCTCGGTATCACTGCTTCTCTTTCCACCTTAGAAAGGAAAGTGAGCTCTTCTTTCCCCACTCATGCTGTCTTCAGCCACCCATTCAGTGACTTTCCACATAAAAGGCTTCCTCATCCAATTGCTTATACACTGCACCTTTTATGCTCTTTCAAATCATACTTAAGGGATTATCACTGCAGCTTTTAACTTCCCCTAGAAAGAGCTGAATGAACGTGAATGGGGCGGAAGAGTCTCCAGTGAGAAAGTGTCCCCCACCCCAAAATGCTCACAAAACCCCTAATCACGATGTAAGAATGCCATCCTGTTTTTGGCGGCGACTGGCTACAAATGCGCTAATTAACAATTACTGTACATATACGCGATAATTAGAGGAGTCGTGTTGCACACACAGCTGATGGTAATAGAATGCGGTGCACACACCGGCCCTGCTCGCCTTGAGATGGCGCTTTTTTTAGATAAAGAACGATCACACAGATCAAGGTTTTGATTCTTGAAATTTAGCACTTTGCCTAGTAAGTGCTAACTGAAAGATTTGTTTTCTTACACTTTTCAGGTGGATAATCTGATCAGGAAAAATGACAACTGTGATGCAATCAATAGTTGAAAACTTTACCTTTTTTTTTTTTCCCAGTTTCATTTTGCAAACATCCCATTGTCATCAAATAGGATTGCTCAGTATTGGGGAAGGGAGCCTTGTATATAAGCAAGGCAGGGAAGGAATTTAAGCAAGCTTTACATTTGTTCTGAAGATTCAGGAAATATAAAGCTTTTACTCCTACCAATGTATTTGTGCCGCAAATTTTGGAGAAATATAAGTTGACCTGGTTACTAATGGAGGGTACATTAAATTTCCTGGAGTGAAAGTTTTTTTTTTTTTTTTTTAACCTATTTGAGGTCTGTTGCCTCTGTTTTGAGTGCATCTTATTAAGTTTGCTAATAAATTGACGCCCAGTTCCGAAATCTTGTCCTAAAAGCTTCACTTTGTGTTTTTGATTTTGGCACTTTTTATGGATGTTGAGGCAAAACTGACAATGAAGGACAGTTTGAATACTTGAGTACTGTAAACATTTTTATGGGGGATTTTATTTTTTCAAGGGAATGCATTTTGCAGTTTCTTTAAATGCTCATTTAATATTTTGGGTCTCCCCAGGACAATGTGTTGCTTTTAAGAATAAGAGGCGATAATGAGCCCATGGTGCCTTTAATTTATGATGTATCTGACAGTATTGTGGTGGATCTGATGTTGAATGCATGTGATTATGTCTGCAAGCTGAAAATAAACCAGCTGGTATTTGTTCTGAAAACATCCCGAGAACACCCTCCTGTTAATGGCCCATGGCTTGATCCAGCATCTGGTAAACTAATATATTGTCATTTTTACCATGAAAGTCGGTACAAATCATTAATGATTCCGGCAACCATTTGTGTTCTTCTGTTGTCTAGAATACTCCAATTACCATGAAATTATTCCTATTAGAGACATGATTGAATGATAGTAACTTGACTGTAACTTGTTGGCAGAAATTCTTTCATAATGACAGTAATGAACTATGCATTTGAGTCCGTGCTGGACTCTGTTGAACAGGAAGTTTGGATATTATACATTTCTAAGCCTCATGAATAATACCTTTTAATGACTGTATGATATGAAGGAAATGTGCTTTTTTTTTAAAGATTTATTTATTTATGCAGACAAGAACTGGGGTACAGGCCAGAGGTGTGGGGGTTGAGAGGACCCACCAGAGACAGCATAGGGAACAGAACAGGCAGATTGATCAAAGTACACTGCTGAGGGGAGCAGCAGGCGTGACAGGAGAGATCTGCTGCACCATGTGTGTTTCTCCCAGGCCAGGGATAGAACTCCTGCTGCAGTGGCTGCGGGTAGCCTCATAGGTTGCGTCTTAACCCCTTGCACCACCAGGGAGGCCTGAAATGTGCTATCTTGCAGATTTGTTTCAATGTGGAAATTTACTGTTTTTGTTTAATATGTTGAGGGAAGGATTCATTGTTTGCCATTAAAAGGAGTGTTCAGGGATCACTTTATAATATGGACCCATTACAATGATCACCAATATAATAAACCTAGTAGAGTTCATATGTGCTCTCATTATAGACAGTATCTAAATTTTTAATAAAAATTTCTATACAGAATCATTGCCAAAGAATGAAATAAAACCATAAATGCCGGTGACCCTAATAAAAATACAGAGTTCGATACTGCCATAAGATTGGTAATTATCATTTCTCCCTTCAATTAATCTTCATCTAAAAGACCACAACATGACCTGCATAACTGAAAATACATATCAGACAGGTAGTGTAAGATATATAAGAGGAGCAGTGGAAAGGACAACTGTAGCTCCATGAAAATTTGTAGGTCACATATATTAGATCATTTACACAAGACTAAGACAGTTTAACCATATTTCCCAAAGATATAGGAAAAGTAATGTATCAGTCACTTCTTGTGGCCTACCTCATATCTTCTCATCTCACTTTTAACTTGGGTCACTGCTGTAGAAACCAGTTTAGAGCAGGTGTAACTTAAAGCCTCTTACCCAAACTGCTTTGGGTATCCCCATTTTCTGCCCTACAATTTAACACCTTTATGTGGGACTGATAACTTGGAAGTACAAGAAAGTCAATAAACCATGGAGTTATGCCTGACCAGTGGAGAATAGTAACTAGTACATAAATTCTTCCATCTTCCATGCATTTTTCAAACAGTTCTTAAGCACATAATGCATTCTCATCTGAAGCACATAAGTTTTCTCAGAGAGTAACATTAAAGCCCCATTTGCCCACAACGGTGATCAACTTGGGAATACACCCTTCTTTTGGATTTCCTTCTGTGGGGGATGCTGTTGTTGCCACACCAAGACCATCTTTACTGGCTCTAGCATCAATGCCCCGGCTGTTTGGAGTATTGGGTGCTAAGGACACACATGAAGCTTCTCAAGAAGCTTGGGAGCCACCTTCCCCAGAAATTCCCGTGAGAGTCCCTTACTTTTGACCCAGGGCAATCCATAGCATCTAACAGGAGCTGACAAGGTGAGGCAACAGTGGAGACCTTCATGCTCCAGAGCATCTCTTGGCATCAGGCTGAGGCTAGACTTCCACTGAGGTCCAGATTTTCTTAGTTTCTTTTCTCACCCACTCCATTCCCTCATTTCCTTACATCTTTATCCAGAGGTCATTCCTTCAATTATTTGCACAGGAATGTTCATCTCAGGCTCTACTTCTGGGGAGACATCCCTCTTTCTTGTTTTACTCTTTTTCATCCCCAGTTCTACTATGTAGAGTCTTTCCCCACCAAAAAACTACCTGCTGATAAGCCTTTTTTTTAGGCTCTTCTTGCCAGACTGGGGTGTTGGGGTAGGATGGGTAACCCAGTTTATAACGATGAATGATATCAATATGTTTTGAGGCTTTATTCTATGATGTTAAGCAGCTTCTGCTGGTTAAATTCACATGGTCTCTCCGAAGTGCCCTAGTGAGGAAAAGTAGATGTAGTTTTAGATGAATTAGGCACCATAACATTATACTAAAGTGAATGATTCAGACAACAAATGCACAAGTTTAAGATTATCATGTGGGGCCAAAGATGGCATCAAGGACTTAGTGAGGAAGTATACATGAATTCATGAAAGAAACATTAGGAAGGCAGAGAGAGTTGGTTCAGCTTGGAGAGACAGTATGAATAAACACTCCAAATGCACTTGAAAATCATTAGTTTAAGGGACCCTGATAATGCCATCCCTGTGGGAATATAGGTTTATCAGATTGGATAGTCCAGAATGTGCTTTCATTTGTTAGAGTTGCAAATATCTTTTCAATAACTACCACTTCTAAACATTATGATGGGCATTGGGAGTGGTAGACAAAATAGAAATTAACCTTGTTGAAAGAACTTGCAGGATAGCAAATGTGGGACTATCAACAGATAAATACAAGTAAACAGATACATACATTTAATCACAGATTTATTTTTTCCTAAGATTTTTAAAGAAATGAACAGGTTGCAGTGGCAGAAAATAACAAGGGTCACATATGTTAGATCAAGTGGACAAGGAATTTTCCCTGAGAAGATTACATTTAAGCAGAAATCTAAAGGATGGGAACCATTAGTCCCATAAAGTGGGTAGGGTAAAGATGATCATAGCAGCTAGAGGGATGGAATATGCCAAGGACCTGAGGCAAGACATACCTCAATATCTTAAGGATACAAAAAATGTCAGTGTGACTATGTGTATTGGGTAAGAAAGGGAATGCATAAGATAAAATTGGAAAGTAGGGGTGAACAAGATTTTAGAGGCCCTTGGATATTATTTTATTCTGAATGTAAGGGAAAGTAATTGAAATACTTTAAGGGCAGAGAGTGATGGTTTCCAATTTGTGATTCTACAATATGACTCTTTTGTATGGAAAATAAGTGGGGGAGAGGACAAGAATAGATGTGGGGAGAGGTACGTAAAGGTTATTGCTGTAGTCCAAATGAGTAAAGATGATCAACTCATCTAACACAGAGTCAAAATGGAAGGGAGCTAGTATTTACTAGAATGTAATTCAGACAACAGGTCTTTAATCTCTTGATTACTATTGTACACAGGCCTACACATGAGGCTTGTAGGACACAGGCAAGGGCAGAAATAGAGACCATGTGCCATCTGCCTAATATTTAAAAGTTGTAAATTTAGCTAATACTGTTAAAGAAACGCTATTTTTACATCTGCCATGAAAATATAACATTTTAACAACACAAAATTGAATAGTATTTGTAAAGCTATGATTTTTAAGTGATTGAAAATCGACAAAAGATCAATGACAACTGAATTTTATTATTATTGCATATGCTCTGTTTTTAGGCTATTAGTATTTGGTAGGTTTTAAGAAGATGGAAATAACTTATATATTATTACATATTTATTCCAAATAAGTTGTTGTTCTTCATTTCAGTAAAATTAGAATGGTGTGATATTCAAGCTTGTTTTTAAAATATGATTTGTGTCTATTGACAGTAGTGATCTAATGCAGGGACCTACAACTATGGCCTGGGTCCAGAGATCTCCACTCTCACTCATTTATACATTTTCTGTTATTCCATCCATGCTACAATGGCAGGAATAAGTAGTGTGATGATGCAAATAATTTACTACCTGGTCTTTTACAGAAAAATTTGCTGAGCTATGAACTAAAGAAATAAAAACTAAACTGCATTTGTATTCACAGTATATAAAATTTGAATATATTTTCATTAATCATATAAAGTAATTATAAAAATTTGAAGGGTTTAAATTGCTTTTTAATATTTTCAGAAAGCATTAAATATTTATTGTACAATATAATGAATATAATATTTATTGTTCAATATTCAAAGTAATTTATTAGAATTAAAAACAGTATGAAGATATATTAACTAATATAAAAAGTTAAGAACAATTAAAATAAACTAGATTTAAAAATTTTAACATTATAATTAAATTTTGTTGAATTTTATAAAAAGAAAATCACTTACAGTTGTTTTCACTCTCTATTTTGTTACCAATATAAAGAAATACCAGATTTCCTGCATGTCATGTTGAAATTCATATACATTCAAATTTAAGAAGAGCATGTATTATTTAAGAGTTTTGCAAAATGTGCCTATGTCACTGTGTACAACATTGTTATGAATGCTTTTGGAATTTGTGAGACCTCTGAAGCTCTGAAATGATACCAGAAGATGCTGATGGAAGATAATAGATGTTCAGCACTACTGGAAACTGAGATTATTTTTATGCAAGAATCTGTTTACTTATGCTGTCTGAGAAAAAAAAAATCTGACAAATTTGTTTCTTTTTCTCATTTAAGCTCTTTAGCTGCTCAAATCCTGTCCTTGCTACTTAACAGTGTACATCTTTGTTATCTGCAGTTTTGCAATTGCACAACCTGTCCTGACACTCAAATTTAGTCACTGTTTCTTCAGTGACATCTGGCAAGGGATATAGAATAGGATTTTTCCAGGGCATGGTCAGCATTAGGCTGAAGAGTAGAAGTTACTAGTTGTATCCCATAAGAGCCAAACATCAAATCATTAGTAACAGAGGCTCCAGTGCATTTTCTAACCTTTTTTTTTTTTTGTGTATGGAGATATGTTTGTGATATAGAATTCCTTCTAACTTGTGGGGTTCAGAATATACCAAGTAATAGGAAGACAGCACAATGAACTATGGTGGTGGTTTATGGGTGATTCGGTGGCGGGTGCACTATGGTGGAGACACCTGATGGGAGAATCTTATACTTTTGAAATACCAACAAGAATGAATACAATGTTACAGAAAAAAAAAATGCAAGCAGAAACATAATAATAGACTATTTTAACATCTGGATTTATGGAAAATCAGAAGACAAAAAATAATTCAGAGAAGATAAAAAAGGGAAATAATTGATTAATTGATAAAGACGAATTAGATAGTATCTAAATTTGGATCTTAAAAATAGAGAATATTTCTTGTTTACATGAACCTTTAGAGAGTTTGCAATAGATGGCTTGATGGGTTTCAAAGAAATAGGAAATTTCAAGAAGATTGAAATGGTAAAATAACTATCACCTGGATATTTTAAAACATTTTGTAAGCAACTTTCTTTCAAAGAAAAATTCAAAGGCCAACCAGAAAAATAATCATACCCATAGTCAAAAAACCCAGCTTGGAATGGATAGTTACTGTAACTTAACCAAGAAAAAAGAGAAAAGCTTTAATAACTTTGGGAAAATCTGAGATTTTCAAAAGACCAGATCCTTATGCTTTCAGAGACAAATTACTTTAAACTTTCAATGAACAGATAATGATAATAAATAGGACATGATATGATTAATTTTATATCTGCATAATGGAACACCTTGCAGTCTTTAGGTAGGATTCAGTGGTTCTATTTTTTCTCTGGAACAATCTCCAAATATATTAAGTGTGTGTGTGTGGGGCGGGGAGAGGCAAGCTGAAAAGCACTCTGTTATAACACTATTTGAGTAGATATATTTGTGTGTGTGCATGTATAGATAAGTATTATCTGTAAAGGATTACAAAAGCAACTGATAATGATTACCTCAGGGAAAGGGATCTAGGCAGCTGGAAAACAAGGGGCATATACTTTTAAATTCATGTGCTTGATACTATACATATCTATAAATAATTATAAAAATAAACACAATGTCCATAACATAAAGAAGAAGGAAAATCACTGATGTGTTTATGAAACCAACATGACACATACTTTGTAAGTCTGACAAAGACAGCACAAAATAGAAAACTGAAAATCAATGTTTACTTATTGTGAAAACTTTCACTAAAAGTTAGTAAATATTATTTATCATATTATTGAATACTAACTCTATCAAAGATTGCTTGTTCCCAGAATACAAGGGTGTTTCAATAATAGGTTTTGTATTAATATGCTCTTTTTAAAAAAAGATTTATTCTTATTTATTTATGTATACAAGAATTGGGGTGTAGGCCAGAGGTGCAGGGGTGAGAGGATTTACCAGAGATAGAGTAGGGAGCAGAACAGTCAAATCTACTGAAATACACTTCTGAGGGGAGCAGTGGGTGAGACAGGAGAGGTCTACTGCACCATGCCATAGTGGCTAGCTATAGCTTGATAGTGCTGAGACTTTAACCCCTGTACCACCAGGGAGGCCCTATATTAATATACTCTTAGTCACTATCCCACACTGTCTCTCAAATAGAAGCACTTTTTGTGCTCATCTGTCATTCATCTATAATTATATTTACATAGCTACTTCATTTTATCACCTCTAAAATGCTGTTGGTTGTATGATACCCTGGTTTCAGAAATGTTAAAGTGTCAAAAGCTGTTTATATTAGAATCAATGAACTATAATTTCTACCCACCTATCCATCCTTCTATCCACCTATCCATCCATCCATTGAGTTATCCTTCTATCCATTTTCCTTTCTTTCTGCTTTCCATCTTTGTACCTTCCCTCATCCCTCCTATTATCTACATATCTTCTGTCTTGAACATATCCAAGACAGGGTGTTAAGTGAAAAAAAAAAAAGTAACACAGTTTCTATGTTATGATCTACTTTGTGTATTATGAAAATAATATTTAAATAGGTACATAGTAGGGAAATGTGTATGTGTATGTTTGTGATTTATGGAAAACTTGAAGTAATGAAAACTTTTGGACAGAAGTGTTGAGATGGACAGAAATGAGGAAGGGGGACTTTTTTTTTCTATATTTCTGTACTCTTTGAATTTTCTAACTTTTTTCTACCCTCACCCTTATTTTAAAAATTCAGTAGTTTTCATGACAAGGGCTATTTGTTGCCTTCTTATAGTAGAAGTTGTCAAAGAACCTTCAGATCCCTTCAGTTTACTTTCAACATTTTTGTGATCCCCACCCCAATTTCTGTGTACTTTCTTTTCAATGGCTGTACCTGTAGAAATCTTTGCAAAATCAGGTGAACCCCCTGGCTTTCCTAGTCCTGCTGACAGCTGGAAGTACAACCCTTAGCCAATCAACTATTGGTAAGGGAGCCCAGGTCCCTTGCCCTGTGAATGGAAAGGAATATCCCATTCTTAGGGTACTGCAAATTCTACCACTGTGTGGCTTCCTGCCTTTTCCTGTCCCTCTTCTTGTTGCTCCCTCTGCAGTTGTCTTGGGAGACCTTCATTAATAAATCACTTGTTTGTGAATCCTCCTCTCACCACTTGATTCTGAGACCTAAGACATTTGTGTTCTACTTTGAATTTATAGGTTTTTTAAAAGAATTTTTAATGCCCTGTGTATGTATATAAAAAGAAATAAGATATAGTAGAATCAAATTATATTTGAACAGCAAGGAAATCAGGATTGGCTTCCTTCTATTAGGGCTTCTTGTGTTTCACAGACATTAAAATATTTTATTTAAAAACATCTTTAAAACTGATTTTAACCTTCGCTCTTGTAGCTTCAACAAAGCACATTTGCCCGCCAACTTCAGGACAACTTGCATTTTCCTGTAAATACTTAAAGACCACTCTTCAGCTACTCATAGCTAATGTATTATGGAAATTTCTAACAATTTCTGGGGCTCATCTTTGTAGAACACAACTATCAATTCTCAGTTAAAAAAAAAAAAAAAGTTTTATTGAGGGATAGTCCCAAGATGGAATTACTAATGGCCATAAAGAACTCTGCTTACTTTAAGAGGGTCCCACAATATTATGATTCCTTGGTAGTGGGCTTCAGTGGGCAAATGAATTACCAAAAAGCACTTTGCTCATAGATTGCATTGGTGCCTTTGAGTCCAGAGTCCATTGTCAAATAAAGCATGTCATGTGGGTGCAACATTTTTGCATTTTTAATCATCGTTGATCTCCCAGTTGCTCTTTTGCAACAGGTTTACTGGTAATAAGTGTGAACAAGCATGGCTATATTGCAAATGTTTGTGCTCCTATGGCATTTTATTTATTCTGGTAATTGTCGAAGTATTTATAATCCTCCTGTCTTTATCCTGAATGCGTGCCTGCATTTAGAGACATAAATTTCTCTAGATTTGAGTGGCTGTTGACAGCATGGTTTTAACTATAACATACTCTCTCTCTGTGTGTATACACACATCTATATACATGGATATTCTCACACCCACAAACAGGGTAATTTATAGCATAACACACATGCAGGTTTAAAAAAAAATCCCTGTGCCTGTCATAAGATGCTAAGTGTTTTCTCTTTAGTGCTGGATATTAAAGGGAAAAACAGCATCTAAGGTATTTATTTCTGCAGAAGTAGTGGGAGGTGGGCTTGGACAGGAAGACATCCAGATTGGAGGTGGCTCCTTCTGCTGTCAGGGCATCTCCCAGGAGCCCCTGAGACAGGTCACCAAATCTTCCAGTCCACTGTGCCTTTGGAAACAGCCCGCCCTCTGCAAGATCCCGAGAACTGACTGGTTAGTGAGTACCGATGCTGAGACACTATTTTTGAGAAGAGGCATGTATGCAGTTGAAGATAACAGTTAAGCATGGTTTACATTCTGTGTTTATTCCTTTTTAATCTGTCTTTAAAAGGACACTATCCATTGTTGAGTGTCTGAATTCACTTTTCCCTTTTAGCTTACTAATTTGGGTACTGAGTGCATAGTCTATTAATAGTTTTAATATTTTGTTATTAGTATCAGTTTTATCTCTTTGTCTGACTATAAACTTCCTGAGGGCTGGAACTCTTCTTTGTATTTTACTTGAGCCTTTAAAGCTCGTAGCATATTCTAGCCTAGTACTGGATCCATGGTTGATGCTCAGTAAGTACTGAGGAGTTGGACTTCCACCCAAGGTGTACTTTCCAAGCTAGCTTTTATCAATCATAGATTGTAATAATCATCAGATGGGAAGTTTTAGTTAAATTTTACTTATTTAATCAGCAGCTCAGAATACCAGTGCATGAGATTAATTAGCTAGATATTTTGTTGTGCTTCTATCAGTGATTTTCATGCCTTTTTCTTTAGCTGAGGAATCTTTCTTTAATGGATTCCAGCGTGGAGAAACAATATGTACAACTGATGAAAGGGGAGTTGCTCTGTTTGAATGGGGGTAGAAGTTGAAGACCCAGTTTAAGTTTCATTGTTCCCTCTTCTCTTCTGCTACATTTCCCCCAATATCCCCAAATCAAATGGGCAGTGAATCATTTCCTAGGATTGATAGTGCTCTTCTGAGTATAATTTGTAAGTCATTTATCTAAAGAAATGTCTTTGTATTATTACATTTTGTCCAACATTTTAAAAGATAGACTATTTTCTAAAGTAGTTTTAGGTTTAAGAAAAATTGAGCGGAATGTACAGAGTTCCCCTAACAACTCTCCCCTCCACATGCAGTTTGCCCACATCTGGCATTAATGTGGTTACTGCTGGTGAACCAATATTGATATATTACTTTTAACTAAAGTCCTTCCTTTACGTTAAGATTCACTTTTTGTATTGTGTAATTCTGTAACTTTTGACAAATATATAACACCATGTGTCTACTATTATAGTATCATACGCAATAGTTTCACTGCCCTAAAATGCCCTGTGCTCTACTTATTCAATTTGGGGGTCCAACATTTCCTAAGGTACATTTATGTTCATAGAGTGGTGGTAGCAGGAATCAAGTTTGATAATTACAACTGTTCTGATCTGTTTATCAGAAATGGAAAAAAGTCACATTTATACTCCCCCCAAAGATGAATTGGTATTACAGATTATAATCATGATATGGTTTTGAAAACTCAGTAGATTCCCACAGCTTTTGTGTTTTATAAGAATTGTAATTTATCAGTGAAGTAAATGTAAGGTAAATTTCTCTGAAATGATAGCATACTTATTTAAAATATGTTGTGATATATTTGAATCTAATGTGTTAATATGTGGATAAAGGTTAATTTTGATTATTTTCATATCTAGATTTTAGAACTACTCTTCCAAATATTGATTTATGAAATGCAATTAACTTACTTTTGGGGACGGTCTTTGACTTAGGCATGTTGCTTATTATGTAGGCAGATTTTAGAACGACATTGACAATGAATACAAAATATTAATGAACCAATAAGACAAGCAGTTTTCAAAAATCACATTATGTATACTTAATGCCTAACTGACCTTTTCTGCAGTTACTTAAATCTTTTAAAAATTCATTTAATTTCAAACCCAGAGTATTAGCCTATTTATATGTAAATTGTCTTTAATTCATGCATTGATTTAAAAGACTAATCCAAAAGATCTTTTTCCACAAGTGACCTTTTTGACTCTACACTTCTGGGAAAACTGTGAAGTGGTCTCTTGGTGACCTCACATCTACCTGTGGTAAAACATATGCCAACTCTGGTCTGTATGAATCATTCACAATTGTATAGTTTTCAACTAACATTGAATTATTAACTGTATGATTGTTCTAGTAACTATCATAACTTCTGCAGAACAATTTACAGGGGTGGCTTTATTTTCTTTCTTTCTAATTTCACCCTCAGCCAATAAATCACATTGGTACCTTTAAGAAATATGATCTATTATTCAAGGGACACAGAATCAAGTGCTTTCATAGTTACTTCCTCCAAAGAGCCTGGGTGTCAAAGAAACTTAATTTTATACTACAGCACATTGTACAGACATGAGAACTTAAAGAATTTTAGAAAATCAAATGAACCAGGTGAATAATCTTGTTGCAATATATTTATTCAACTCTTTTTTTAAAGATTTATTTATTTATGCATGCAAGAACTGGGGTACAGGCCAGAGGTGTGGGGTGTGAGAAGATTCACCACAGACAGAGTGGGGAATAGAACAGGCAGACTGACTGAAATACACTGCTGAGAGGAGCAGCGGGCGAGTCAAGAGAGGTCTGCTGTGCCATGTGGGTTTCTCCCTGGCTGGCTGGGGGATCAAACTCGTGCTGCAGAGGCTGCAGATCACTTCATAGTACTGTGCTTAACCCCTTGCACCACCAGCGATTCCCCTATTCAACTCTTTATACCGCTATATCTAATTCACCTTAGGGAATATTTTAACAGTACTTTATAACAAGTTATCTTTCTTTTGTTTATACATATAATTCTAAATAAGTCTAGTGTTTGTAATTAGTGGACAAAATGCAAATAATTTAAATTTTAACCAGCATACGCCATCTGAAGTAAAATTGCATATGCCTTAATAATATGTATTTTATGTTTGTTTATACTGACCTCTATCTCTCTTGATGTTGATGTGTCTATCTGTTAGGGTTGTAACCTGTCATCACAGTAAACAACCCTTTGGGGTGAGAGCATCCCCTTATGCTTTAATGTGAATGCAAACCTCATCCCACCCTGGAGGCGTACAGCATAGGGCTCTGTGTGTGTACAGGCCTCCCTTCACATGGCCCTTCATTCACCTCAAACAGTATCCTTGTCTTTCTAAAATTTTAAGACAATTTTTAATACCCCCAAATGATTGAGAACTACTAAATATATATACATATGCATCCACCCACAAACTTATTAAATATACATAGCGAATATTCTCCCTTTGTTGGAATTTCCATTTCCATGGTTTCATTTCATTTGGTCAAGTGTCTCACACATTAAGATATTGAGAGGAGGGGCCTCCCCTGTGGCGCAGCAGTTGAGCACTGGGCTGTGAAGCTGCCCGCAGCTTCTGCAGCGCCGGTTCAATCCCCAGCCACCTGCGAGGGTCCCACATGGCACATGGCGCACAGACCTCCTCTGCCGCCCGTTGCTCCCCTCAGCAGTGTACTTCGGTCCTTCTGCCTGCTCTGCTCCCTGCTCTGGCTCTGGTGAATTCTCTCACCCTCCTGCACTTCTGACTGTACCCAGTGCTTGTATAAAATAAATAAATAAATCTTAAAAAAAAAAGATATTGAGAGGGGAGAAGCATATTCATATAACTTTTATTAAAGTATATTGTTAAAATTGTTCAAATTTATTATTGTTATTAATCTCTTACTGTTCCTAGCTTATAAATTAAACTTTGTCATAGCTACAAATGTATAGGGCAACTCATAGTATATATAGGAGTCAATACTATCTGTAGTTCAGGTATCCATTGGAAGTAATGGAACATATTTCTAGCAGTTAATGGAGTCTGAGAATCCATTGCAGTTTTTGCAGTGGTTATGTTCTATAAAGTGCTACAAATCTGAATTGGCAAATACTGAACCATTGCTCCTAGGGGAAATACAGGGTTACGTTCCTTGAAAGCCTCTGGCCAAAACATTTTGTCAGTTGACCACCATGTAAGCTTATATTATATTTGTTCTGTTTAAAGACGTCTTATTTCATGTATATTGTTGACTGCTCTTGGGGGCCATTTTTTTTAACAGCAAAATCACTGATCACAAGCATAAAAATCTGAAAAATGTGACACAAAATATACCACAAAATAGACGCTTATTAGTGTGCAAGATGCAACGAGAAGACTAAGTTTCACCTCATTTGACTTCAGTTTGGAAGGTGTGTCCAGCGACCAATTTTTTACTACTTTATGCTTGTCCTCAAATAGCTAGAAAAATGCCATGAACATTGATTTTCAGATTACAATTAAACTTTAGCAAGTAGATACATTCACAGAATTCACAAATAATGAGGATCAAGTATACATACATACATACATACATATATATATATATATATATATATATATGTTGCAAGGGATATACAAGTTCATCTGATGCCAGGGTGAACAGCCAGACAGGAACACTGCCCTCATGGAACTGATGGGCACCCTGGCAGGAGACACAGGTATTAAACAATTGATTATGCAAATAATCACCTAATTGCAGTAGTGATAACTACTGTAGGGGAAGGGTACCGGATGCTACTAGAGCACATAATAAAGTACCCAAACCCAGGCTGAGTGAAAAAAGTCTTCTCAAAGTAACATTTGAAAGACATGTTCAGAAGGATGGATAAATATGCAAGAAAATAATGGCTTGTATAGCAAGTGATAGCAGAGATTTTTTGCTAATTCGCCTTTCCCGATATTTTATTATTCTCTTTTAGATAAAGTTGATGGCATTTATTTAAATATATATTTTCCAATAAAAGGAAACATTCCCCTTTGCACTTGTGACAAGATTTCACCACATAGGTAATTCCTCAGAAGTTCTTGTTCTTTTTTCTTTTATTAGGAAGATACTGACAAAATAATATATTACTCAGTGAATGGTAATAAAATAGGTCTCTAGAAAGAGACCCTTTTCTTCTCTAATTTTTCCTCTCCTATTTTAGTCTTGTTTTCTTCCCACCTTACTCGATTTCTCCCTACTTTCCCTTTTTAAGATGACATTTCTTTTAAAAATTTTACTAGTATTCTGAGCTGAAAGAAACCTTCCATTTCTTCCTAGTAGTTTAAATAACCAGGTAATATTTTCAATATAAAATACCTCTGGCTTCTCCTACCCCAATTCACTGATGTGAATTAATTTTTACTTAAAATCCACTAAATTGAATTTAAACACTTAAGAAAGTAACTTTCTTATTGTCTAGGTCAATTTAGTCATTTATAGTTGTGACTCTTGATGGAATTGGAAAAATCAACCCATATATCCATTCATTCATTCTTCATTCATAAATATTTTTTAAACCTTTAATATGTGATAGGCCCTGTGCAAACACAGGTAGTATAAAGGTTAAAAAGATATGAACCTGTTCATGCCTGTCTTCTATTATATTTGAAACAATACCAGCCTTTTCAGATGAAAGTTATAATTGTATATAAATAACAATTAGACACTTATTCTGTGCCCTGTATTTGATGTGCATTACTTTCACCATGTTCCTATAAAGTAGGTTTTGTTATTATCCTCACATTATAGATGAAATAACTAAGACTAAGGAAGGTGAGGGCCTCCCTGGTGGTGCAAGGGGTTAAGCACCGCACTATGAAGCAATCTGCAGCCTTTGCAGCACTAGTTCAATCCCCGGCCAGCCAGGGAGCTACCCACATGGCAAGGCAGACCACTCCTGTCTCTCCTGCTGCTCCCCTCAGCAGTGTATTTCAGTCAGTCTTCCTGTTCTGTCCCCTATTCTGTCTCTGGTGAATCCTCTCACCCCCCACATCTCTGGCCTGTACCCCTCTTGTATGCAAAAATAAATCTTAAAAAAATAAAGAACAAAAAAGAACTTAGTTCATGTCAGTTACTGGTAAGTAGCAGAGCTAGTTTGAACCATGGCCATTCTTAAAGCATATTACACTACATTTCTTTCTGAAACCTTTATGAGTAACTTAATAGGAATTTTAGTTTAAGATGCCAACTAAAGTAAGCTCATAATATTTAAAGACTTTTTAGACCCATAATTTAGATGTAGTATATGGTCTTGTTTTTTGGTTTCTTACCAGAAAGTAATCGCCACCTTCCTAGCTCATCTACAGAATTTAAAGGTGAGAAAATTTGGGCATCAAGTGGTCAAGTTGGCTAGAAAAAAATATACTTGGAATTCAGCACCTGTCTTATTTTTGTCTACCAGGTTCTCATTCTAAAAAGGAACTATTTTAAAAGTTACTGCTTTCAATTTTTTTCTCATTTCAATAATAATTCATATCAGATATAGAAATGTTAGAAAACATATACACATCTGTACATAAAAAGATTAAAATCTTCTGTCTCTATTTCCATAGATAATCCCACATTTTGTCATTAATTATGAAAAGAGCTTTGTGGATTTTTTTCCTATCTGTTGCCTGTGCATTGGTTTACCATGATGCTATTTGCTCCTGGAGACAAGGAAAAACTTCATTTAGTTTTGTATCCCACAGCACTTGATTCCTTGCTAAACATATGGTAAATTATCAGCAACTACTTCTTGCTTTAAATTGAATTG
This sequence comes from Talpa occidentalis, assembly GCF_014898055.3. Lineage (NCBI taxonomy): Eukaryota > Metazoa > Chordata > Mammalia > Eulipotyphla > Talpidae > Talpa > Talpa occidentalis. The sequence continues at coordinate 43,335,955 of NW_023600993.1, read as the reverse complement.
GAATCACCTACTGCCCATCATACTCCTTTTGCAACCGCAGGATGCATGGACCCAAAGGAGGAAGGGAATCCTGTTTTTCTGTCATTCTTAAATTCTGTCCCCTTGTGTCTAGGGAATTGCTCAATTGTTGTGCTTTTCCTGGGATGAAACTCAGAGGACAGCAAGGTCAGCTTTTAGAGCAAAGCTGCAGCAGTGAAAAAATTGTCTGTGAGTTCCTGGCTCATATCAGGAGTATAGTGAGTGTTGGCGAGTGAATCAAGGAGGCACTTCCCTCCATAGGGGTTTAATGGTTCACACTCTTACCTGTGGTGCAGGAAATGGACTTATGAACTTCCACTGGCCAACAGATTTTATCACAGCCACAGGCCACTTGTATCCATCCCTTCTCCTAGATATCAAATATCTCAGTCACCACATCTGAGGGCTGGTTGTAGTCATCACTCTCTGATCTATTTCTTCTTCATAATGTTCTTCTTTTTTATTTTAAGACTTATTTATTTATTTATAGAAGCATTGTGTACATTCAGAAGCGCGAGAGGGTGAGAGAATTCACCAGAGCCAGAGCGGGGAACAGAACAGGCAGACAGATGGAGGACACAGCTGAGGGGAGCAGCGGGCATGGCAGGAGAGGTCTGCATGCCATGTGGGACCCTTGCCGGTGGCCGGGGATAGAACCAGTGCTGCAGAGGCTGCGGGCAGCTTCGCAGCCCAGCGCTCAACTGCTGTGCCAGCGGGGAGGCCCCATAATGTTCTTTTGACTGCTGAAGCATACACTGTGCCTGCTTTTTCTACTTCTTGCCTTTCCAACTGTTATTTTTGTCCCTCCCAACCCCCTTTATGCTTTTCTCCCTGTTTTTTACTTTGGGCACTTCCTAAGTTTACCAATCAGCTTGTGGTGCTTATCACTTAATGACGTGATGCCTAGAAACTTTGCTCAGAATTCCATTTTCTGTGATCATCTCTGGAGAATACCCAGGATCCCACTTCAACTTCCTCTCTGGCCTTTGTCCAGATTCCCATCTTCCTAGTGGATGCACAAGAGAGAGTGCAGAGCCTCAAAGGGCTCTTAGAATCACCGCCCCCAATGCCAAAGTGAATGAGGGCATAAGTAGTTACAGTAGTCTGCAAGGAGAGATGTGGGTAGAATAGACCATCTGAGAGAATGTGCGGTAGCTTTCTGAAGATGGACATTGCCAGCCCAGGTGGTTGAATCTTGGAGTCATCTAACCTTTCTTTAACCAGAGTTTCCCATTGACAGAATACATCTTTTTTTTTTTTTTTAAATAATAAATTTTATTTTTATATTCCCCATACAATTGCAGCCCCCCCCCATTCTGACCCCAATCCCTCCCCTCCCGCACCCGCCCCCCTAAAAATGTCTCTGGTTCATAGTTTTTTGTTGATTTTGATTTTCACTTTCTTATAGTTATTCATTTTCCTGGTCCCTTATTTAAGTTTTCTAGATTCCTGCTATGAGTGAGACCATCCGGTATTTTTCTTTTTCTTTCTGACTTATTTCGCTGAGCATGATCCCTTCCAGCGCCATCCATGTTGCTGCAAATTGCATGTGTTTATCTTTTTTGAATGCTGAGTAATATTCCATGGTATATATGTACCACATCTTCTTGATCCAGTCATCTATTTTTGGGCATTTGGGTTGTTTCCAAAGCTTAGCTATTGTAAACAGTGCTGCTATAAACATAGGGGTGCAGGTGCTCTTTGGAATTGATGTTTCTGTGTCCTTTGGGTAAATACCTAGGAGTGGAATTGCTGGATCATATTGAAGCTCTATGTTTAGTAGGTCCAGAAATCTCCACACAGCTCTCCACAGTGGTTGGACCAGTTTGCACTCCCACCAACAGTGCAGAAGAGTTCACAGAATACATCTTTATCCACTAAAGTCTTACTCGCTTTACCTTTTCGGACTACAGACTATTTTAAGTCTCCATTGTGACTATATAATAAAAGAACTCATGTTATGGGCCACCACAGTGAGAATTCGATCCCTGGCCAGGGAGCTAACCCATATGGCACAGCAGATCGCTCCTGTTTTGCCCACTGCTCCCCTTTGCAGTTCATATCAGCAGATCTGCCTGTTCTGCTCCCCACTCTGTCACTGGTGAATCCTCTCTCCCCCTCTACACCTCTGGCCTGCACCCCAGTTCTTCTACATAAAAATAAATAAATAAAATCTTAAAATAAGACACTTCCTATCAGTTCCTGGTGCCTCTAATGACCTGTTCATGGTCATCATTCCTGTTGAAGGGCTCACAAAGGATAAGCATGACTACTGCTTCAGTGTTCTCCTGTAGTTTTGTTCTGGATCTCCTTCTAGCCTTACTCTAGAGGTCAAAGAGACAGCAAATGAATTTAGGACTAAAGGGAGGTTATCTGGATTAACATCAAGACTTACAACTGGTTCTTTCCATCAAGATAGGGTTAATTTTGCCAATAAGGTTGTGGTTTTTTGATATCCTTCTTTGTCTAGCAAGTCAGTTCTGCTTCTGGTCTCTGCTTCACAGCTTTGTCCTTTAGTTTGCCTTGGACCAGCTCAAGGCAGGATTTTTCTGATCTGGTTCCCTTATGTTATTCCAGTCCCTGCTAACCTGCTATATCCTAAGTTCTCTATCACCTGAGCTGATGGACCACCTTTCCTCCCCAGGTTTTGTGAGTAATTTTCTGTGATATCAGTTTTATGGACTTAATACTAGTAAAAACTAAAATTATCTATTCATACATTTCTTTCTTTGTTTATTGGTGTCTCCCTATCCCTGTCCCCTCTTCCCCACCAGTAGAATTACCTTCCATGAGGGTAGGGACCAATCCTATTTTGCTCACCAATCTCTTCCCAGAATTTAGAACAGAAAACAATAATAGGCTCACAGTTAGTACATTTTCCTGGGATTTGAGGGTGGGAACCATTGATGGAGCCTCCGTGCATAAAATCTTAAGGTTTTCCTTTGACCAAGCTCTTCATCTTTGAGACTACTTTTTGCAATTGGGTTTATTGAGTATTCTCAGTTTTTAAAAAATAACAAGGCTTTTCAAATTATAATATGATTTTTGGACGAAGGGTGCTTTACTACCTTTACCACCCTTCATCTTTGATCATCCATGCAAGAAGTGAATGTAACTTTATTTGTACAAGATTGTATACTTTTCTAAAAACCTATCAAAGTATTTATACTGTGGTGTTTTCACAGTTGACTTGCAAAGTAGAGAAAACTACCAATATATTATGACCTGTGTATATGAGAATGGGTCCTAGAATCATAAAGAGGCTATACATTTATCCCTTCTTTTAGTTGACAAGTTGTGAAGAACTGCAGGTTAGTGGACATTGTTTTCTATGATATACCTCCCCCTTTTTTTATTTCTTCTCTTTTGGTACTAATGGTAAACTCATTTGTGTCCTGAGCTTTGATTCCTTCCGCTGTAACAGAAACTTTCAATTTTTCCTTGTTTAAAAGCCAGCATATCCTTTGTTCAAATGATGGTCTTACTTTTAGTTTGTATGTAAAAATTTTTTATAAAATCAGAAAAAACAAAACTACATAAAAACCATTTTGGTAAAACAATGTCATGGACTTGGTATAATTTGACATAAGTTGGAAACTAGCAATCAATCAAATAGTCATAGTAATGTCTTCTCTGCACAAATCTGACTTCTCTTAAGGATTTAATGAAATAAAGGATTTAATGAAAGAGTTTTATCAAATGTATTTTGTTCTAATAATTATAATATCCTCATGAAGATAATTTTACCATTTCCAGTCCCTTAATCTCATCCACCAATGATGTATCTGTAAACCCAGACTGAAAATTGCTAAAATCTTAAAGCAGTCACATTCCATTAGGAACGTTTTAATTCAACAGAATGACTGAGCTTAGAAACTCTTGGAAAAATACTAATCAAGAAGGTTATTGAAAGCAAAATGAGAGTGCAACTATATGAAAGGAGATGGGATTAGGGTTGGCTTTGTTTGGCATTAATTAAACTTGTAACAAGTCACAATAATTTCACTGTAGCTATAGTTTAATGTAGTTCCCAAGTGAATAAACCATAAGGCCAAAGGCCGAATAGCTTAACAAAAGGGAAATAGATGATTATCTTGTAAACTAGTGGAGCAATGATATTGTGACTTAATTAGAGAGCTTGGTAAGAAGTTCAAGTTGCAGCTAAAGTCTTAAAACAGTTGCCTGGTCATTTACAAGATGCTGGAATGGTTCATTTTATGACAAATCAGAAGTCTTTAAATGGTCACTGACATCTAAGAACTGAGACCCTAGGAAAACATAAATGCTGTAATGGAATACAAGTAGAATCTAGGGAAAAACACTAGGGAGAATGATTTAATGCAGTGATTAGACTATAGTGATATGACTGATAGAATGAATAAGGACTGTTTCATTAGCCATCGAGAAAACTACACTGATAGTTATTGGACATCTGTGCAAATTGGGATTAAGTCTAGGAAGATGTGGGCGATGTGGGCTTAATTGGACATAGAGTTAGAAGGTACACTAATATAGATATTCTGGGTTTTGACATTGGGTTAGTTATTAGGTTTCAATTGCTTTGACATTTCTTTCATTTGACTTTTGCTCTGTAGATCATAACTAATATGTATTTTCCTGCCTGAAATATTTGATTAATGTTGTTTTTCTTTTTTCTTGAAATTCTCATTAATTTCCTGTGGAATTCCATTGGTAACTTTATAAGTTTGTTCTAGTGAGAGGCTTTAACCACTCATATTTTCATGAGAACTTTATGGTGCCAAATTAAAAAAAAAAAAAAACAGATGAGATGTGAGTAATCAATTTAGCCTATTACCTGTGTGTTAGTTACTGATATCTCACTGATAATCTGGATGCTTCCAGGCAACAGATACTTACCTATGTCCTATGTGTACATCACAAGGGCAAAACAATTCTGAGTTTCATCTTTAACTTTCCTGCCCTGAAGGATGCAACATCCGAGCTACAGTCATTCATGGAACAGTCTAGACAAACTTATTTGTTCAACTTTAGGGTAGAGCAGAAATCTTTGCACATGGTTATTTACCACCAGTGTTTGTTTCTCTTTCTAGCACCTTTAAGAATATGTCAGTGCTAATCTGCTATTGCCAGGATTGGGCACTCCTTTGAGTTTCCTTCTGGAGAATGCCAAAATTGTGTCTGCAGATTTTCAGCTTGATGACACCTTGGCTTAATGAAAATCCTCCAGGAAGAGAATGTGATTTTTTTTAAGTTCCAGGCTAGTGAAAATGAACAATTTTGCATAAGAAATAAATCCTTAGCATTAAGATAAATGAGAAGCACTGGTGATGTGAAACTAAGTTTGCTTTGCTATAGATAAGGAGGCTAAGTAGGATTCTATGGGAATTCACACACTGGATCTAAATCTTTTTTTAATTACTGCATCAAGAAAGGTTCCTTTTTTTCTCCCATGAGATAACTATTAAAGCACTTTCTTCTAGCATTTTTATTTGATAAATTTGACGTTATATTTTATAAGTTTAAGTTGTACAGCATCTTACTTTGATATTTGTTATATTGATATGATTGCCATGCAAACATCACGTCACGTAATTATAGTACCATATCATTGTATCTATTCATGATACTATGCCATTGATCTTTATGACTTATTTACTACTCAACACAGATTTGTAGTCTTTTAAAACCTACTTTTAGAACAACTTTCTTTAGAGACCTAGCTTGACCCTATGCTCTTACACAAATCCTGAGAAGGCAACAGTACCTTTCTCTTGGGATGGTGCATGGAGGCCCCTATAATTTGTCTGAACTTTGTTGTGACTCACCAGCTGGGAAATGGGACAAGTCCTGGCATTCTTGCCTGTTTTAACAGGTAGACCACTTGGGTCCTGTTTTGAAATTTCTCTGACAGATTTCTTAACAGTTGAGGGGAGTTCTCTAAAAGATAGTGTAGTTATGCAAAGTGTAGCCACAAAAAGCAAACAAAATGTTTGCTGAAGAGTGGCATAGATAGATAAATATTGTATTCAAAGTATTGCTATGTTCAGGGATGTACTCATAACACCAAAGATAAAGGAAGAACTAGAATTTACTTAGTGAAAGATGTTGCCATGTTGACTGTAAGAAATGTACACTTCACACAATAAATAGACTAGCCTTAGGCTAAGAAAGGAGATTGAGTTGGAAAAGGAATGCAGGTGGGATTTTAGAGCTAGGAGTTAATCTCATTCACTACATATGGCTTGGAGGTAGAGAAGGGCAGTGGAGATTACATAGAAAAATATTACTGGATTAGAGTTTCCTGGAGGAAATGTTAGTTTATATATGGCTAAACTAATTACTTGCCTAGTTGTTGAAAGTGGGAGAAGGAAAATATGGTCAAAGGTGTTAGTTGTAAACATTGGTGTCTTCTCTGTCTAGTTTGAATAGAAAAGGAATTCTTTTTTTTTCTTTTCTTTTCTTCTTCTTCTTAATATTATTATTATTTGCATAGAAGATCTGGGGTGTAGGCCGGTGGTACAGGGCATAAGAGGATTCACCAGAGACAGAGGGGAGAGCAGAAACAGATGGATCTACCAAAATACACTGCCAAGGGGAGTAGCAGGCAAGACAGGAGAAGTCTGCTGGGCCATATGTGAGTTAGCTCCCTGGCCAGGGATTAAATTCAGCCTCTAGCGATGATAGCACTGAGATTCAACCCCTAGGCCCATTGGTCACCAGAAACACCCCAGAAAAGGAATTCTTTAAAGAATGTGAAGAGTTTCAAAGAATCATTGGGAATCCCAAGGAAATAGATTTAAGTTTAAGCTGCAGGAACAATGCCCAAAACTATACTACAGAACAGACCTGGTGAGAAATCAGGCAGTGATGCCACAGCTGGCCTTTGAACCATCTATGGAACTGGACTAATGAGGAAATTGTCACCATCTGATGCGCTCTGTATGCCAGTTGAAAGCTGTAACCCCATGGATGCCAAGGATTTTATTTTTCTATAATTTCCCCAAATATTCCTGAAAGTTAAACATCTTTCGACTGCCTATATCAGCAAAATGGACAACATGCAGTGTATTTTTTCTCATTACTCATTTTCTCATTGCAACAAGTGGATAAAAAAACTCGTAGTTCAGATAACATTTAGATTCCCTTGCCTTTTTCGTTGAAATACAAGTTTCTATTTATGGAAGTCCTTAAATTATCCTTATTTGATATTAAAATATTCCAATTACTTATCTAAAATAAGCTAAACATAGGATCTCTGTGTTAACATGTGTAAGCTTACCTCAAGATGTGTTTTGCAGGGCAAATGAGTCCATAATAAATTAAATTTAGGAAATGCTGGAGTAAAGAAGTGAAGCTTCTTTAGGATTAGGATGAGTATGAAAATGCACAAAAGGATATTGAATATGTCAGATTTTCTAAAATATTTGGGCCATAGAACCCTTTATACAAGGGGCATAAGTTCTGAAGAATACAGCTTGAGAAACTGCATTGGACTGTGACTTCTTTGAGAATAAGGATCTTGAATTTCTCATTTATATATTTTTCCTACCTAATCCAGTGCCTTGCATATAGTAATATTTATTGACTTTTTCCTCCTACTTGAGAACATATCCTTATGTTCTACAAAGGAAGTCTTCTAAAAACTAAGGAATGTGGAAGAAAACAAAAGTAATTAAGAAGTTGTATTAAACTGTATTATAAAGAGTTGAGTGATGACAAGAGCAAGCATGACAGGCTGTCCACTTTGGGTGTTAGACTATTTGGGTAAAAGCCAGGAGGGAGCATATTTCTTTTTTTTTTTTTTTTTTTTTTTTTAATAAATTTTATTGTTATATTCCCCATACAATTGCAGCCCCCCCATTCTGACCCCAATCCCTCCCCTCCCACCCCCGCCCCCCTAAAAGTGTCTCTGGTTCATAGTTTTTTGTTGATTTTGATTTTCACTTTCTTATAGTTATTCATTTTCCTGGTCCCTTATTTAAGTTTTCTAGATTCTGCTATGAGTGAGACCATCCGGTATTTTTCTTTTTCTTTTTGGCTTATTTCGCTGAGCATGATCCCTTCCAGCGCCATCCATGTTGCTGCAAATTGCATGTGTTTATCTTTTTTGAATGCTGAGTAATATTCCATGGTATATATGTACCACATCTTCTTGATCCAGTCATCTATTTTTGGGCATTTGGGTTGTTTCCAAAGCTTAGCTATTGTAAACAGTGCTGCTATAAACATAGGGGTGCAGGTGTTCTTTGGAATTGATGTTTCTGTGTCCTTTGGGTAAATACCTAGGAGTGGAATTGCTGGATCATATGGAAGCTCTATGTTTAGTAGGTCCAGAAATCTCCATACAGCTTTCCACAGTGGTTGGACCAGTCTGCACTCCCACCAACAGTGCAGAAGAGTTCCTTTTTCTCCACACCCTCGCCAACATTTGTTGTTGCTAGTTTTTTTAATATGTGCCATTCTCACTGGTGTAAGATGGTATCTCATGGTAGTTTTGATTTGCATTTCCCTGATGACAAGTGATGTTGAACATTTTTTCATATGCCTGTTGGCCATTTGCATTTCCTCTTCAGAGAAGTTTCTTTTAAGCTCTTCTGCCCATTTTTTTGACTGGATTATTTTCTTTGTTGTTGTTGAGTCTCATCAGCTCTTTGCAGATTTTTGTGATCAGTCCTTTATCATTAGTGTTGGGTGCAAAAATGTTCTCCCAGTTGGTGGGGTTTCTCTTTGTTTTTGTTATTGTCTCTTTTGCTGTGCAAAAGCTCTTTAATTTGATGTAGTCCCAGCTGTTTATCTTTGCCTTCACTATCACTGCTTTGGGTGATGTGTCTGTAAAGATGTCTTTGATGTGCAAATCACGTAGTGTTTCGCCTATATTTCCTTCTATATATTTTATGGTTGCAGGTCTTATGTCTAGTTCTTTAATCCATTTTGAGTTGATTTTTGTGTATGGTGTGAGGTGGTGGTCAAGCTTCATTCTTTGCATGTAGCGACCCAGTTTTCCCAGCACCATTTATTGAACAAACTTTCTTTGCTCCAATGCATATTCTTTGCTCCTTTGTCAAAGATTAGTTGACCATAAATCTGTGGGTTTATTTCTGGATTTTCTATTCGATTCCATTGGTCTGTATGTCTGTTCTTGTTCCAATACCATGCAGTTTTGATGATTATGGCTTTGTAGTATAGTTTGAAGTCTGGGAGTCTGATGCCTCCATTCCCTTCTTTTTTTTTCAGGAGAGCTTTGGCTATTCGGGGTTTTTGGTGATTCCATATGAATTTCATCAATAATTGTTCTATTTCTTTGAAGAATGACATTGAAATTTTGATTGGAATAGCATTGAATCTGTATATTGCTTTTGGTAGGATGGCCATTTTAATAATGTTTATTCTTCCAATCCATGAGCAGGGGACGTCTCTCCATTTCTTTGTGTCTTCTTCTATTTCTTTTAACAGTGTTTTATAGTTTTCTTTGTATAGGTCCTTTACCTCTTTTGTTAGATTTATTCCCAAATATTTGATTTTTTTTGTTTCAATAACAAAAGGGATGGTCTTTTTGATTTCTTCTTCTTCAGATTTATTGTTTGTGTATAGGAAGGCTACTGACTTTTGCGTGTTGATTTTGTATCCTGCCACTTTACTGAACTGATTGATGAGTTGAATTAGCTTTTCTGTGGAGTTTTTGGGGTTCTCTATGTATAATATCATATCGTCTGCAAATAGTGATAGTTTGACTTCTTCTTTTCCTATTTGGATTCCTTGGATGTCTTTCTCTTGTCTTATTGCCCTGGCTAGGACTTCCAGTATTATATTGAAAAGCAATGGTGAGAGTGGACATCCTTGTCTTGATCCAGATCTTAATGGAATTGCTTTCAGCTTTTCACCATTGAGAATGATACTGGCTGTTGGCTTGTCATAGATGGCCTTTATGATGTTGAGGTATGTTCCTTGTATCCCCAGAATTTCAAGGGCTTTTATCATGAATGGGTGTTGCACTTTGTCGAAAGCTTTCTCAGCATCTATTGATATTATCATATGGTTTTTATATTTCTTTTTGTTGATGTGTTGGATAACGTTGATTGATTTTCGGATAAAAAGGAAAACTACAGGCCAATCTCCCTAATGAACACTGATGCAAAAATCCTCAATAAAATTTTAGCTATCAGAATCCAACAATGTATCCATAAGATAATTCACCACGACCAAGTTGGATTCATTCCAGGGGCACAAGGGAGCATATTTCTGTGCCAACTTCCAGCCATTTGCTGGAGAAAGGCAACAATGAGTAGAGAATAACTTTTTTGGTATTTTGTATGTGTTAAGAATGGACTCCTCCTTTTTACATCTTGCCATGTGTCCAGGTAAAAATGTGAAGAACTTTCTGGATTCTGGGCTGCATTCTCTCTTTGTGATATGGTACCATGACTGGATTACATGGCTCCCAGGATGTTTAGGAAAGCATACTTGAGTTGCTGTATTCTCATATTTTTTGTGTATGTTTTCCTTCAGCTTTTCCTGCTGTTGTCACTCTCCAACCAGAATTAGTGGGCTTCAAATTATTTTGATGAAATTTGTCATTCCTTTTAGGCACTAGGATTAATTCTTGTTTGTGGCAAACTTTTCTGAGAATGTGTCCAATCTCCTGGTGTCTAAGCTTCCTTTTGCTAATATAGCAGAAAAAAGACACTTGAGGTTCTCTGATGATTTTCAAGGTAACATAATTTTAGGCAGTCTAGCTTTTAGTGCTGCTCCTCACTTGATGGTTTTGACAGCATATTTAGAAATCTTGTTTCAATTTCCTAGGCACTTACACTCTCAGTACCTCTTTTGTCTTTGAGTGTTAACATCTTGCAGTTCCTCTTTTTGCCTTATGATGTCCACTCATCTAACTAGCAAAGAAAATAGAAGTTAACTTCTATTTTGATGGGGCTTGTGCCATTGTGATAAATATCTGACTCTTGCCCATCTTTATCATTTGAAAATCCTTGCTTTGATGCTAAAATGGCAATTTTCACTTTGAGTTCAGGTAAAACTGAGTATGACCATAATCTCATCCTGGCATTATTTTTTTTTTTTCTTAATCAGTACTCATTTGTTTCTTACTTTGTATAGTATCCTAAGTATGCATTTTTAAAAATATACATTTGTTATTCCTAAAACACCATGTTTAGTACCCTGCAATTTAAAAAGAGAAAGAAAGTCCAGAAAGGTTAAGGTGACATGTCTCTCAGTATTCTTTCTTGGGCCTGCCTCTTTCCTAGTGTGAGTGTGCACTGTCACTGTTTAATAACAATGAAAATTAAAAGGACTTTTATCCTGCAGTCCATTGTTCCATTGTTAATGTAGTCTATTCACTGACCCGCCCATCCTTACCCACAACTGAGGAAGTTCTGTTTTATGATGAAATTGATCCTCTGAGCTCTGTTTTTGAAAGGCATCCTGGGAGTTTACATCCTTTGCTGGACTGTTAAAAAAAAACATTTGGCAGTTGCAATTACGGTATAGTGTAGTGTGTGTGTGTGTGTGTGTTCTGCGTGTGTGTGTCCTACCTAGATAAGACAGTTTTACTCTGAGGAATTGATAGCATGCCCCATCATCTCAAGTCCCTCAGGAAAGGTGGAAGTGACAGGAGGAAGGAGCACAAAATAATGGAAAGTGTGCCAGGCTGATGTCAGGAGACAGACTTTGCAATCCTGCTTGTACCATTGATTTGCTGTATGACCTTGGGCAACTTACTTAACCTCTCCAGGGGTCAGTTTTTTCACCTGGAAAATGGAGTTAATAATACCAGTTATTCTTGACTCAAAGGAGTATAGGGAAAATAAAGTGAGGCCTTGGATGTGTGGACAGTTTGAAATGGAAAAATCCATACTTCTATCCAAACTTCAGGGTGCCTGACAGAAGTGGTATCTTTATCTTAAGTAAAAGGCAATGTTAACAGTTATAGTTAATATGGGGCACTCTACTACTTCGTTTCAAATTAAAATGTTGTCATGGTCAGGAAAGCTAGCAGTTCTGTAACATGAGAGTCTTCATTAATTTATATACTATTTTTTCCTCACGCAGGGGTTACCAATCCCATTCCAATTCTGTAACACCAAACCTATTATTAAAGAACACATCCTATCACCTGTGATGTAGTTCAGTGGTTAAGCACACAGGCTTTGGCATCATTCATACCTGGGTTTGAATACTGGTTTTGCTGTTTACTTACTTTGTGTTTTGAGTCAAGTTATTTACCTATTCCATGTTCCAGTTCTTACATACTCATGCATAAAATGTGCATCAGAGTAATACCTACTTCTATAGGCTCTCCATACTGCCTGGAACATGATAAGAACTTAGTAAATGTTAGTTATTTATAGAAAATAGTAGCTATTGAGGAAGGGGTTTATAGGAATTTTATTTCTATGCTTTTTTGAACTTCAAGTATTCTATAGTAACCTCCCAGTTTATTGAGCTATTACACACACACACACACACACACACACACACACACACCTTTAACGATCAGATTTAAATATAATTATTATTTTAAGTAAATATGACCTTGAATGAAGAAGAATTGTGGATGGGGTTGACACAGGAAGCCTGTCATAAGAGTACTTCCTAACATTTCATCACTTTCAATGATGAAGACTGCTTTACACATTCTCCTTTCCCAGATCTGAATGAAAGTATCTCCTGTGGTAACGTTAGGAGGATGCCATCAAATTCAACATTTGGACTTTTCAGTGCTTCAGATTGCCATGTCTTCTGTATTTTCCTTGTATGATTACCTTACTCTGTTTTCTACCTTAGATTAATGTTAATGCAGTCCCTTAACATTAATGGAATTTATGGACTCACTTTAAAGTACTACCCATCAATCCCAAAACCTGTCCCTACTCCACCTAATTGTCCTACCTAGATAACTATTTTCTACTCTCTTCTCTCCTTAGATTTCCAATGGCTTCTCTGTGCTACTTGTAATGACCTTACTTCCTCTTTTTACTGAGAAAAGCTCAGTCATATGGAAACCTCCACATACCCTCACGAGCCTGTCTGCAAGTAGACCATGTGTTCTGATATAGAGAACGAACTGTTCTGTATCATCCATGACCTTTATGGCACCTTGCACCCCATTCAATTACCTGCTCTATCCTGCATCATCTGGATTCCTCTCCATGCTACATGATTCCCAGAAGCATTCAAGGTTGTTTAAATTTAAAGAAAAGGAAAAGAGAATCTGCTTAATACCCCTGGTTATCACAATTTCTCTGCTCCCCACTGACAGCAAATACTATCAGAAGAGTTGTGTATACATGTTCTCACCATCAAACTTTCAAGTCCACTACTTCTCAAAACAGTGTCTGAGTCATAAATCACCCCTTCTTTGCCAAATCCATTGTTTACCCCCATTTCTATTCTCTATTTTCTTCTCTTATTCCTACTTGAAATACATATACAGTTGGCTTAAGGGGGGCCATAGTCTCCTGGTTTTTCTTTTATCCCTGCTCAGTCTCATTTGCTGCTTTCTCCTCTTCTTTCTATTACCTAAAATACTACAGGGGTACAAACTTAGAACTTGTCACTTTCTTCTTTACTCCTTAGAGAAGCTCATCCAGGCTCACAATTTTGTACTGATGTTTTCCAAATCTCTACATACAGCTCAGATCTCTTTATCTGTAGACCAATTATATATTCAATGGTTATTCTCCATTCAAATATCTAAAAGAGTCAGCAAATAAATGCTGTCACCCTTTTTGAAGTCGCCAGCATCTCTGTTCTTAACTTTTGCCAAAGCATTTCTCTCTATTCTTGCCAAAGAGCTAGAATGATGCTCTTCAAACTATGTTAGTTTCTGTTATTACTCTGCTCAAAACCCTAATGACTTCTTATCTCAAAATAGAAACCAAAGTTTTACAAGAAGCTGGTGCTTTTGTCCCACCTGTCTCCCTGACTAGACAAGCTACCAACTTATCTTACCTCCTCTACTTCAGACACACTGTCCTTTCACTGTTAAACCAAAGTGCCAAGAATTCCTGCCTCAGTCTCCAGTAGTTTCCTCTCTTGGGTCATGCTACCCTTGTACATCTGCATTGCTTCCTTTATCCCTTCCTGTAGGTCTCTGCTCAGATTCCACCACTTAATCCCAATCCTAATTTACTCCTTATCCCTCTTGACTGTTTTTTGTGAGCACATAGATGTTATTGATTTGTTTACTTTCTGACTCTCCTCTAGAGTGTGTGCTCCAAGAGAGTTGGTATGATTGCTCTCTGCTTTATCCGTAGTGCCTAAAACAGTGCCTTGCAAATAATAGACAGTCAATAAGAGTTGATTAAATAAATGAAAAAACATTATATATATATTTCTTTAATGTATACATTCTTGGCAATCAAATATCAAACCAAAAATCATAATTAAATATTGAATCCTTATTTTGCATTTTGAATTTTCATATCCATGGTTTGGCCTTGTGTCTTTCTGGTCAATTTTTAGTTTGGGATTTTTAAATAATAAAGAAGTGTATGATTTCTTACTAATCTTTTTGTGTTTGTGATCCTTACAATAAAATACATCGGTGGACAGAATATTAGTCAAGGATCACATTAACTGAACTTTTCAAAATCCAATTTTGCCTATCTCTTCCTGTATCATTAAGGGGCCCAGCAGGAAACAGATGATATATACAAATTGGGTAATTTGACTAGAGTTTAATAAAGGTATCATTTTCAAACCACAGGCCCTAAGTGCAGAGCCCTGAGGCCAGTAGCAGCCTTTTCTTGTACTACCCAGGCCTGAGTGGACATGAGGGAGAAGTATATTGGAAGGGGACAGTGTTAGAGCTTGGAGAGAGAGGCTTCCAAACAGGACCAGCAGCCTTGGGTTGAAGGATGTAACCAGTCTGCAGCAATAGACCCTAACTGAAAGGGTAGGGAGCTGATAGAATAAACACCTCATCTCTCACTTCCCTTCCTCTGATCTCCTGCTGGCATTCCCCATTGACTGAACCCAACTGGAAATTAGAAGGCAAGGAAACCCTTGGCTGTAATCTATATAAATTAGTTTCTGAGGCAGATAAGAAAATGCATGCAGTGGAGTGTAGATCTGGAGGGCAAGTGACGGTCATCCAGCAGAATATCTAAATGCTAGCTCCCAAACTATAATCTATCCTCCCACTTCCACCCTGGTCCCTTTCTCATTCATTCTCCATGTGACAGTTAAAATAGAATGATCAATATGTTCATGTCGGCCCCTGTTTAAGACCAAATCATTCAACAGGTTTCCAGTGAACACAGAATAAAAACCAAACTCGGGCCTCCTCTGGTGGCGCAGCAGTTGAGCACTGGGTGTAAAGCTGCCGGGTTTGATCCTTGGCCACCGGTGAGGGTCCCACATGGTGCGGTAGACCTCTCCTGCTGCGCCCACTGCTCCCCTCTGCAGTGTATTTCGTCAGTCTGCCTGTTCTGCTCCCCACTCTGGCTCTGGTGAATTCTCTCACCCTCCCATGCCTCTGACTGTACCCAGTGCTTGTATAAATAAATAAATCTTTAAAAAAAAAATCCAAACTCACTCTAGTGGCATGCAAGACCCATGATGGTGTGGGTTCCTACCCTAACCCCCACCCTGGCTTGCGGTGCCCACTCAGCAGTGGGTGACTGTCACTTCCCAGATAAACTCAATTCATTGTGCTTACTGCTTCTTTGCATAATTTTATCCCTCTATGTGAAACTCCTTTTCCTCTACCCCTTATAGGGGTCTTATTTATTTACCTCAGAGAGGTACTCCCTGCCCTCACAATCTAAGGATATCTTCCATTTATTTTATCAGGGTACCCACTATTTGCTTCACAGCATTTGTCATAAACCATAAAATCTTCTACCCTCTCTCTCTGCTTTAATTAGTCTGACTCTGAACAAAGCAATGTAAGATTCTTCCAGCATGGGCCTTCTCTGTCTTGTTCACTCTATTATCCTCTGAATCTAGTACAATATTGGCTCATGTGGTTCCTCAATAAATATTTGGTCATTGAGGGAATAAACATTCTTTTCTATGACAGTGGTTCCCCATTTATACAATAATGAAAAAAATCTTACCCTTGGGCCTAACTTCTATCTCTCTAGTACCAGGGAGACCTCAAATATATTAATAAGTGGCAGATTGATTTTTGTTGTTGGTTTATTGTATCTTCAGCAAAATAGTGAAAAAAATTGAACAATTCCCTCTTTCAAGTCTGTAGCTTCACAGATAAGCTAATGACATGAAGTTAACGGTCAGGTGACTTACTAGAAGTTTGCTTATGTAGTGAGTAGACTTGAGCTAATGAGTCAGAAAGACCTAGCCAAAATTCAGTTAAGCCACTAACTAGTGGGGTCATACCATGGACAAGTTGCTAAGCCTCTCTGAGTTTCAGTTTCTGCATCAGTAGATACAAGGGTAATGTGGCCTAATTCCTAAAGTTGTAGGGGATAATGGAGACCTTCTCTTTTTCTCTGTGCTCATAACTTTACCTTCAATATAAAAACATGCTCAAATCCTCTTTCTTCTTTCCTTAGAATGATGCTTTATCAATACCTTCTCCCCAGGAGTGTTTTGTTAGGCTTTGGATTTCCTGTCTGTATTCTGGCATTCGGGGAACTTGCTGGAGGCTTTCTTATCCATGCTTTCCTTTATAAAGTTGAATTCACCCTCTGGTGGAGCAGCCTGGAGCTCAATTGTGTCCATGATAAATTATAAGCCCATCAGCCTTTTCATTCAGCATCATATTTGCCAGACAAATGTAGACAGCACTTTCATGCAGCAAAGCATTTTGTTAGCACTTTGAGCCTCTAAGGGACAATTTGAGTTGGAAAAAAGGGCATTGAAACCTTGTACAATACTCATCCCATTACACAAGGAAAACCAAATAAGTTTTTCTGACAAAAAGGCATAGGTATGATTTTGATAAAAGAAGCCCAAGCCATAGGGCACTCTCTCTACAGAAAGACAAGATGTGTAGAAGTTCTGTCTTTTTTTTTTTTTTTTTTTTTTTAGGTAAGTTTAACTAAGATGATTTGAATGAGTTCTCTATACCAGGCACTTTTCTTTACTCCTTAGGATGCATTTAGAATTACTAAGATTACAAAGCAAAAGTGTTTAGGTACAGGCAGCTTCTTTTTTTTTTTTTTTAAGAGTTATTTATTTATTTTATACAAGAACTGGGGTACTGGCCAGAGGTGCAGGAGGGTGAGAGGATTCACCAGAGACAGAGCTGAGAACAGAACAGGCAGACTGACAAAATACACTGCTGAGGGGAGCAGCGGGAGCAACAGGAGAGGTCTGCCGTGCCAGGTGGGACCCTTGCAGGCCGGCCAGGATCGAACCGGTGCTGCAGAGGCTGCAGACAGCTTCACAGCGCTGCGCTAAACTGCCTGCACTACCAGGGGAGGCCCAGTACAGGCAGCTTCTACTAAGACCTGACCACAGAGTGATACAGTTTGCCAAGATTTTGGAAATTAGTTAATATTAGATATACATTTTAATAAAATTAAATTTTTAACGAATGAAGTGGTTGTCTGAATTTTTGTTCCCTTCAAGGTTAAAATCAATTCCATACAAAACTACATGTTCTTGGCATATCTCTAGTAAAATAGGTATGTCTAGTATAAAGGTATGATCGCTGTCTTTTGAGATCTTACCATTAGGCACAGTGTTCCTTAACTTTTTGAACTATATTCTTCTAAATATAAGTATGTCAAACTCTCTTTAAACATTTCTTAAAACTTAAAATGAACTAAAGTTGAAGACAACTAGGTAAAGTTCTGCATTATTTTCAAGTTAGTCTATAAATTTATAAATGCCTCTAATAGGTACTGATCTAATTGGTATGGTGGTGTGGGGTGGGGTGTGTGTGTGTGTGTGTGTGCGTGTAAAGAGATAGATGTTCAGATTTGTTGAAAAAAAAAAGATTTGGGAAAAAATGCCATTCATTTTATAAAGCCTAAGAGGCAGAAAATTCATTTCTTCATAGTAGTAATCCCAGTACTTTAACAAGGCACCTGGGCCTATAAAAGAGCAAGAGATGTTGAGTTAGACCAATATACCTTGCAGAGTAAGTATTTAGTTATTGAAGAAACTTAGTGTCCTGCTGTATCTTTCAAACCAGCCTCTCCTTATATGTGAGAGTTCCCATTAGCAGCGCCTAAGATGGAGTCTCAAAAATGCTGCTTGTAGAATAAAATTGCACCTATAAGTAGTAACATGCTTATATTTGAGGACTTGTTTCTATTTTCCAGAGCAACTAGTATTTGCCTATCAAGCAGAGTGTGAGGAATCGGCCAGAGAGGATAAGGTTTGTTTTGATGTTGTTGGGGAATTTCAAATAAAGTTTTACTTTCCTGGCAAGGCCAGATCCTTTGCATAGTTGGATGTTTTTTGGTCTTTGGTAGACCCACCATAAGAATCTATTTGTGTTAAATTGAAAACAGATTTCCTTCCAAAGAAAAGGCCCTTTTATTGATCCTGACCTTTTCCTTTTGCTGGTAAAGGCTTGTTGAGTTGCCTTTTAAACAACCAGAAACCACTGTGGTTATTTTTCTTGTAATCTTTTATTTATCCTGTTCAGAGGCCTTACATGATTAAAAATAAATTTCTTATGGAAATAATAAAACAGCTCTATTCAGCAAAGAGTTAATATAGAACACCCCTAACAAATCACTTATGTGGCTAGTAAAGGCAAAGAGTCAACACCTGGCTTACCCCACCCCCAGTGCCCCCACCCCCTTGCTTTCTTCAACTTGCCTTCCCTCTATTGTTTCTATCTGTATCTTATGTTTTTCCCACAAGAAGAATTTCAGACTTTATTTCATCTAGTAGTGCCCTGAGAAAACTTCTAAGCACTGAATTGGGATTATATTAGCTGGAAGAATCAAGAAATTAATTTCCTTCAAGAGAAGAGAATGGCATGTCTGGCCAAACAGAATATTGCTTAAAGTAAGAAAACACCCAAATGAAAGTGGGGAATGGATCTCTCCCTTTACCTGGGGATCTGAGGTTATTGAACTCCAGATTCCTGTATAAATTAACATCCAAATGAATGGGTCTGCTCCCCACTCTGCCAACCATATGGCTCTCCTTTTTCTGTGCTGTCTGCGTGGACAGTTTCTGTCCCCACCAGAGGACTGTCCATCTTCAGACAGCTCTAAGTCAGAGAATAAAAGAATTAATGGATCAGAACTTAATCCATAACTCCCTAAGTCTGCAGCTTTATTTTTTTAATAGTTCATAAACTTCTTATTTTCGTTTTTCGCCTTAGTTTCCACTGTGGTAAAGGAGAGTTTTGCCAGCCTTTGACTCTGCCTCATAAAAATACTTTAAAGGACAATGGTAGGTTGTGTGAATGCCTATAATTTACGCTTATATAATATTCCAAAACTGTCCCAGAATTTGTGTCTGAATTTGTTTTAATTTAAAGAACTCTTAAATTAAACAACACAGTACTTCCAGATGGATTAAGGTGTGCATTCTTAAACACCTAGGAGGTCAATTATATTGCTTTTCTTAGAGCTGGCACAAGTAATATTATTAGGAGGGTGGAAGACAGCTGATGGGATACGTAGAGATCTGTGTTTTGAAGTTTCCAAAGTGACATAGGAGGGTTTGTGATTTTTCAGAATAAATAAATTAAGTATTTGTCTTTTTGAATTAAACTTTGCAGGCTCTCTTTTGTCACCTTTTGCCCTTCTCTGGATAATGGAATTGGGAAGTAACTCAGTAACTGATTTCCTAGAGTTAAGTTTTGAGGAACATGTTTTATAGGTCGCATGTGCCTTGTACAAAGCATTCTCACAGCAAAGAGGCACAGAAGGGATTTTAAAACAGTGGCATTTACTGTCAGGAGGTGAAAGTTGCAAGAGTAAAATTTATCCAGAGCCATGAGATTGAACAGTTTGTAAAGCCAAAGGCAAAAATCAGTCATTTTTGAGGACCTGGAGGGGGAGTCTCACTTGTCACCTGCAATGTCCTTTTCAGTCAGAGAGGGGCCAACCTGCGCATATTGAACCAACTCTCCTACTGGTTTTCACTCCTTACCCACAGCGTTTCACTGGGGGCACAAAAGTCTCTGTTTAGTGTGCTTTCTATGAGAAATCCAGTGAAAGGCTGATTCATTTCTTACCAGGATTTCATATTCATCAGTTAGGAAACAAATATAAGTTCATAACCAAAACATGCTGTACACTTTGCATAATCTTTTTCTGAAACATATATATTTTAAAGGGGAATATTCATAATTCAATGTGTTCCCACCCTCACCCCGAGAGGGAAGATAACTTTTCCCCTCTAATTATTAATATGTGCTTTTGGATAAACTAAAGAGAGTAAGAATCACCTGAAATTCGGACACTTGACGTTGACAATATAAATTTTGCCTGTTTCCTTTCAAATGTCTCACTATGCATGAAAATAGAAACCCAAATTCTTATATAATATATGCATAATATTCCACATGCAGTTTTATAACTTAGATTTTTTTTCTAATGTCTTCTTTTTTGACAGACATGTATTTTTTTAAGATTTATTTTACTTATTTAGGCATGCATACAAGAGCTGGAGTGTACGGCAGAGGTGCGGGGGAGAGAAGATTCACCAGAGTCAGAGTGGGAAGCAGAACAGACAAATTGACTGAAATACACTGCTGAGGGGAGCATTGGGCAACACAGCACAGGAGAGGTCTGCTATACCTTGTGTGTTATCTCCCTGGCCCGGGGATCAAACTCAGGCTGCAGTGTCTGCCCATTGCTACACAGTGCTTAGACTTAACCCCTTCTGCCACTCGGAAGATGTGTATTTACATTATGATTTTGAAAGAATGCATAGTATTCTTTTTTATAGGTATACCATATTTATTTATTTAGCCAATACCCTGATTGGCTTCAGATTGTTTTGGTCTTTTAATATTACAAAAACCAAAATAACAAGCATCTTTATACATGTATCTTTATGAACTTGAAAAGTTTCCTTGAGATATAATACTAGAAATTAAACAAAATAAATTTTTTAAAGTACATCGCTGCCCTGCCTTTCAGGAAGTACTTTATACTAATCCCACTGCATCTGAGAGTCTCTGATTCCTTATAACATTTTCAGCACCTATATATCCTCTTAATCTCTATCAACCTGAAAGATGCAAAGAAATGGGTTTTTGTGATTTTTGTTTGGATTTATTTGATGTATTGATGAATTAGTAATGAGGCTGAACATTTTTATATTATTGACCATTTCTATTTCTTCTTTGGGGAATTATCTATTCATAGCTTTTGCCTGCATTGTATGTGTGTGTGTGTTTGTGTGTGTTGGGCTTTTAGGCTTTTCCTTATTGTTTGTGATGGCATCTATAATTTCTGGATATCAGTGACTTTTATACAGCCTCTAGACAGAGGCTTGTCAAGAAAACATGGGAGAAGTATACAGCAGTAAATAAATAAGAAGAGCTTACTAATGTGTAAATCTAGGTAGCCATGTAACCTCTCTGCCAGTTTTCTCTGTGTAAAATTAGAAAAGAGTAGTCATTCATTTATCATATTTCTTTAACTGTAGTGAAGCAAAGAATTATTATTTTATTTTATATATTTTTACATTTCTCATTTTTGTACAATGTATGCATTTTCATCTTGGTTATAGTACCCGTGAAATTCCCACCACCCATTCACCCATGAACTATCACCATGGTCCCTTGTGCTCTTTCCACCCTTGTTTTGATCCTAGTCTCTTCTCTCCACTGCAGAATGTCTCTGGTTTATAGTTGCCTGTTGATTTTGATTTTTACTTTATTATGATTAATAATAAGGGATCAGGAAAAAATGAATTATAATGAAGCCAATAATTATTAAAGTGAGACAGTTCACCCATGTGACTTCCACCATGAATACTTTGGTGTCCTCTATTATTTTAATCACCCCCTATTCACCCATTTGGTAATGGAAAGCTTTCTACTCTAGCCTTATGGGGATGGTCAGACACATGACACTCAACATTGGACAGAGAAGCGTGACTGCCATTTATTAGTCATTCATACTCACAGTCTAGGAGGAGGCTGTTGCATGCCACACAAGGCCACATGGGGTTGTTCTTGGGAACAGGGTGATAAACCAGGGGCTGTGAGAGTCAGACCTTGTAGTATCAAGAGGGTGGAGTGACCCCAGTTTCCCACAGAAAACTGTTAGTGTCTTGTTTAGAAAATGCCAGGGGTAGACAGAAAACTGACACCCATTACTTAGGAATATATAAGAATTGCATCTGGGGGGCCTCCCTGGTGGTGCAAGAGGTTAAGCACCACACTAAGAAGTGATCCAAAACCTCTGCAGCACGAGTTCGATCCCCGGCTGGCCAGGGAGCTACCCACATGGCACAGCAGACCTCTCCTGTCTTGCCCGCTGCTCCCCTCAGCAGTGTATTTCAGTCAGTCTGCCTGTTCTGTTTCCCACTCTGTCTCTGGTGGATCCTCTCAACCCCCGCATCTCTGACCTATACCCCAGTTCTTGTATGCATGAATAAATAAATCTTAAAAAAAATAATTGCATCTGGTCCCAAGATAGTTAAGGAAATGAGTTGTTTGGCAAAGGGAATTTATCCCCAGAAGCAGAGTGGGAAGAGGAATGAGGCTGTTGAGGCCATTCTGATTTCCCCCAGATGTCTACCCAGAACATAACAGTTGGCCTAAATTTTTGGCCTTATACCACAACTATCTGAGAAATGAGTCCTTGTCTCTCTTGGCTGAGTTAATTCTGTTCAATCCTGAAAATTCTTCCCCTCTGTTGGCTTCCATGATACAGTCCTGTACCAGGGCAGTAGCATAGCATCAGTGAGATGCTCCCTGAGTCAGATGGACATGGCTTTGATACCATCTCTGTCACTTACTAGTTCTGTGGGCTTGGGCAAGATGCATTACTTCTCAACCTCAGTTTTTATAGAGATTGACCTACCTTATAGAATAGCACTAAAAGGTTCCCTGGCATAGTGTCTGACTTAATTCCTTAATATCTTTTACTTCTTAATTTTTATCTTTCTACCATCTAAATGTGAGTGTTAACTAAAATGTCTTCCATTATCTTCCAAACCTCTTTTTCTATTTCTTGAAGATAGAGTCATATTTTCTGTGGCTTCCATTTGCATCTTTAGGTAAATGGCTCACAAACTGCCTTTCCTGCACTGATCACTCTCTGGTTTTGTGGTTCTACACATTCAACTGTTTCCTCGAGATTATCCTTGCAGTGGTGTGTTCAGCATGTTAAAAAAAAAAAAAAAAAAGACTTTCTCCTCAAACCTGTACATTCTCAGAGTGGCTTCCTCTTTATTGTCACTGTCATCATGACTTAATTCTCTCAGTCTCTCTCAGTTTCTTTCACCTTCAGACCCACAATAACTCAACTGCTAAGGGCTGTTGGTTTCTTCTCTTAACAGTTTTGCTTGTCCTCATTCTTTCTACTTCATTGCCAGAAACCAGTGCCTTTAGAGCAAGAGTTGTGCTAGGCTCTGAGTTGATTTCCTTTTCTGCCAACTTCTCTCTTGTCCCTCAGTCCAACCCATGTTCCACTGCTCAATAGATCTCCAATAGGCTAATCTTCGATCATATTCCTTATATTCTAAAACTCCCAGTGTCTGCATGGTGTCCATGGACTTGTTTAAGTTCTTTAGCCTGGTACTCAGGGTTCTTGATTCTCTAGTCATAGCTCATTTCCTAGCATTGCTACATTGGTGTCCCCAGCATTGCTGCATCCTGTCAAATTGACTTTTTTTTTTAATGCCTTTGCATATTTGTATATGCATGCTGGCACTCTGTCTGCAATTTCCACTTCCCCATTCTCAATGTTTTGGAGTATTGTATTCAGAATTCAACTCCTAGCTTTGCTGGTTGCTAACTATATGACCTTGAAAAATCACTTAACTTCCCTGAATCTTGGATTCCTCATCTGTTAATGGGATAGTATTATCATGTTACAGGGCTGTTTATGCAAACAGCTAACAGTGTGCTTTTGTCATAAATAATTGTGGACTTGTCCTCACCACCATTGCACCTATCATCCCAGTCAAAAGGAATCTGCCCTTTCTCTGAATACCTACATTATTATTCATCAGGAATTGGTTTTATATTGCCATGTGCTGGGTTAGATTTCAAAAGGTTATATCTTCACTAACTACGCTCAAAATTCTTTGAAGCTGGGCATTGAATACTGTTTTATTCATTCACTAATGTCTTTCTTGTCCACTAAAATTAAAACAGAAACTGAAAGTGTCTTTCTTTTCCACCAGCTAACACACTTTGTCCCTCTTCTTTTTCTTTTTATATTCCCTCAGTACTTTATTATACAGTTAGACTTAACCCTTCCCCACCTCTTCTCTGACCTCCTCCTCTCTCCATTTTCGCAAAAGTCCAGAGAAACTGATAGGCAGAAACTGAGCTCTCCTTAGGTGACCACAGGTTAATAATAATTATCCAGCACATGTAAGGAATGAATAAACGGTTCTGTGGAAGAACCAGTGGCTCTTGCTGCCAATCCTGAATCCCTGTGTGTCTCGAATTAGTCCTATCTCAGGAATTCATTCTTTCATTTGTAAAAGAAATCTGTTCATCAAGGATTCTGTTTCCTATGCCTCCAGCCCATCTCATCCCCCCACCCCCTGTTATTTTCCCCAAACCTTGAATCATAAACTTCTGGAAAACATTGTGAATAATTTATATCCTTTTATTACTCATTGCTTAACTCCCTTTGGGGGAAATGAAGAGAAACATTTGTCATTTGCTGCTTACTCTCCCATAGACTGAGACCATGTCAGCTGCAGGTAATAGCAACAACTTATGACTACAGGAGCTGTCATTATGGAACAGTTGATTGACCCATATTTTTAATTATTTTTTTAATCAAAGCATTGCCGATGACTCTAGAATGGATATTCAACTTCCACTGAAATCTGCTTGTTATAGTCTTTCTTTCAGTGCCCAATGGAGAGAGCTTTCTTTCCTGTTTATTTAATTCATTTTCCTGTGGAGTCTTTCTCAGAATTTGTGAATTCAAATTGTGAGCTATGATGACTCAGTGCATAGTAGTACCCTGCTGCTGGGCATGATGGGATATAGATACACTCAGGTCTTTTTGGTTTGGTCTAAATGTCTTTACTCAGCTTTGCAGAACCAGGACTTAAAGTTAATGGCAGTCTTGGGCCACTGAACTGCCTCTGACACATTGGGTTGGTCCCACAGCGAATAGAATGTGTCACCTTCACTCTATCATCTCCAGCATGGTATCATCCAGTCCACCCCTCCTAGATGTATGCAGTCTAAGTTATCTAGACTAATTGACCTACTTGAGTCACTCTGCATTGTCCCAATCCACCCAGATATATATATATATTTTTTTAGATTTATTTATTTATTTATACAAGCACTGGGTACAGTCAGAAGCGCGGGAGGGTGAGAGAATTCACCAGAGCCAGAGCGGGGAACAGAACAGGCAGAAGGACCGAAGTACACTGCTGAGGGGAGCAGCGGGCGGCAGGAGAGGTCTGCGCGCCATGTGGGACCCTCACCGGTGGCCGGGGATCGAACTGGCACTGCAGAGGCTGCGGGCAGCTTTGCAACCCAGCGCTCAACCGCTGAGCCACCGGGGAGGCCCAATCCACCCAGATATATTTTTTATATCAACTACAACTCTTACACCCTACTTAAAAACTACAAAATGACTTCTCACTGCTCAAAATCCTTGCAGTGGACCTTGTTACTCTTTCTCTTGAATCCTCCACTTAATCACACTGGCCTTTATTCAATCCTTATCTATACTCTGCTCAGTCTCAATGCAGTTTTTTCAGATTTGGTTCTTATAGGTTAAAAATCTTAGCTCAAGTGTTATTTCTTCTGAGATTGTTTCTGTTCCTCTACACCTTTTAGGTAAACTTCCTCTTTGTTGTATTTCCTGCTGGCACCAATTATACACCTCTTGGAGGGAAGGTTTATATTTGTGAGGAATTTTGTATTAATATATGCCTCTCCCACCTCTCTGAGGATTCTTTGAGGGCAGAGTCCCTCTTTGCTTTAACTTCCCTTGATATTTCCAGCATCTAGCACAGTGTGTGGTTCTTACATGATTAAATGAAATAGAATATAAGTTTAATCAGAATGGACCTTACCTTGTGTTTGAGGCATTTATCTAATTGACAAGAATTACAAATGAATCTCTGTTGGAACAACCAAGAGTAAAAAATAAAGAAATTTTAGAAACAGCTTTAGCAGCTAACTGTATTCATTTCATTTTGTCTAAAATGAGGGGACACTGTTGATGATGATAGTATTAGGTGAACATGGGTACGGTTTATCTGGGGATGCTGATGTTCTACTCTGTTATCAGCTTCCTAACTGGGACATTTTTCTTTTCTGGTTTCCTCTTTTTAAATGACTTGTGCATTTTTAAAGAGCAAAGTTATGGATACTTATTAGCAAGTTGTGTATAAATAAACTGGTTATTTCATTGATCCATACAAATTAGTTCCCCAACTTGTCTTTATCCTATCTGCCTAGGAAACATGAACTATCTCATTTGGCAGGGGGGTTGTATTTCCTGGGCTTTTAGTGTTTTGTTGTTTTTGAATGTTACTTCCTATTGGCAGGGGAGAGAAGTAAGCAGTTTGAATAAGGAGCATGCATGTTTTAGGTCTGTAGGCTGCCCAAGGAAAGCAGGAGAAAAGAATTTTACTAGGCACTGAAATAGCAGCTTTCCTGGTCTTAGGTCAGAACATCTGTCTGTGTCTCAGGGCAGATTTGGTTTAAGGCCAAAACAAATAGCTCCCCTTCTTTGGGTTTTGACCTCCAGCAAAAAAGGGGAACTAAACTAATCCAATTGCAACTTCTGGGAAAGTCATTGTTCTGTACAACATTCTGGGATCACCCAATAATTAGCTGTGCAAAGAGCAAGTTGGAAACAGAATTTTCCTCTAGGGTTTTCTGTGTTCAAAAAAACCAAGCAAGCTGAGATGAGAGACAAATAAATCCTGTGAAAGAGAGTGAGTACCAAGACTCCTTTCTCCTTTGTAGTCTTCTGTTCTGGTCTTTGAGATGTGTGTCCTCACTTTCATACTCTCTCCCAATTCCCCCCAGGCGTCTTATCATGTGTAGCCTGAGGGAATTTTTTCTTAATTAGAGAAACCAGTAGGTTAATCTCAGGCTAAAGGCTGGCTCTGTGTTTGGGGATTTTTTGAGGGCCATGGAGGAGCAGGCCTGCCTAGGAAGCGAGATCTCACTTTCTCCCAGATCTCCTGATGTTAAAAAAATTGCCAGCAATCTGGACTTCTGTGTAAAATCACCCAATTTAAAAATGTTCACTACATGTTTTGCTTAAAAACAATGTGCAGTACAAGAAAAAGAAAAGAAAAGAAAAGAAAAAAAAACAGAAAACAAAAAACAAACCACCAACCCTGCACATTTTCAGATCTCTCAGTTTCATATAAGTGAAGATTGTGTCTATCCTGCTTGCTCCTGTGTCCCCAGGACCTGGCATAGGGCTTGCACATGATAGGACCTCAATAGCTCTTGGTTGACATCCATAGAAAACTGTATTATGTGATATTTCCTTGATGTTAATAATGATAATAAAATACAACAATAGTAGTATCAGCTTTTTATTGAGCACATATTAAGTGTTTTCCATAAAATTTAATCTGCATTATGACCTTAAGAGCTGCATATTTTAATCGTTTCCATTTTGAAAATAAAGAAATTCACAGTCTAAAAAAGGTGACACAAGGCTGCTATTCAGCTAATGAGTAGATTCAGATTTATTCTGCACCGCCTATAAAGCCAGTATTTCTAATCCTGATGCTACAGTGCCTGGAACTCTACTCTGCTGTCTCTGGTCAGAGGGAGCCAAGTGAGCTCTCTAAGCATTTCCCCTTCCAAATAGGAAACACCAAGCCTGGTGTATATTTGTCTCCCAACTATACCTTTTAGTACAGACTTTTAAAAGAGTTAGATATGGTAGGTGGGCATTCTCCCTTTACTTTTTCTGCACAGCATTATTCTCTTCTTTAGCTCTGTGCTGTGGAACCGTTCTAGTTTTCCATCATCGTCTCTTTATGGGGAATTACTCTGCAGGAGACTTTGATAACTTGTGCCTGTCATAGTATCTTATTTTTTGATAGCCTTAAAGATATATGAAACAGTCTATATTCAGGCACTTTCCTAGGACTCAGGGGCAGAATGAGGTGCAGACCACAGAGTCATTGGCAAAAACAGCGTAGAGCACAATTAAACCCATGATTCCTAAAAGCAGCATACTGTGTTTTGAACTATTGTTAACTAAACACAGTTTTCTTGTGATACAAAGACTTCACTACAGAACTGACATTTTTCATATGAGAGATTGAAAAAGCCTTACTAATTCTACAAAGTAGGGTTGCTCTCTACAATCGTTATCATTTGATTTACTTATATATGTTAATGGCTTTTCCTACTGGAGAATCCTTTTAATGTGGAGAAATGGGCAATAGAAATGAAGTATATAGGCCTCAGAAAAAAGCCAAATTACTTATACATACCTTGCTTTCTACGTGGGCTACTTCTCAATGTCCCTCTTGATTTTTTTTCAGGGTATCATCCTAGTTTGAAATATTCTTACTCTTTGGTAAATTGTTCTCTAATAGGGGAAGATTTTGCAAACTTGTCTATTGGTTTTGAGAAGTAAAAATCACCTTTTTAAAGGAAATCCATAATAATCATCAGTATGACTCCCTAAGGCTTCATTAAAGGATCTTATACTTATTCCTTCTTTTGTTTTATTTTTTTCCTCCAGAACTTTGTGAATTGAGCACTTTTCTTCTCTTCTAGTCTACAGATAAGAAAAACAGACCCAGAAAACCCTGAAAGCACATAGTATCAATGGTTGGCTAATGTTCCCTGTACCGTTTGTACATCAGAAAATCATGGGAAGCATGTACACAATAGAGCTTCTTGAGCCACAGATTGTGGCTAATGTCTCAACCAGGGGACATTGCCTGGGATTCTATATTTTTCAAAAGTTCCCCAGGTCACTGTGATATATGATTAAAACTTTGAAAATACTGCCATTTGTTACACTATTTATCACAGCATATCTTTTAAAATAAATCAAAGGACAGATTCATTTTGGATGTTTCAGTGACTTTTTATTTTCCTGTTTCAACACAGAATTCTCCACTTTTGCTTTGAGGGCTGGAGGAAAGGCTTCTCAAAGGAGGTAACATTTTGCTAGGTCCTAATGAATGGATAAGGAGGGAAAAGGGAAAGGGCATGGAGGTAAAGTGATCTATAGGTAGAAGTCACAGAGCTGCCACTGGATTTAAGTGCCTGGGGAATGTTACAAGGTCAATATGCCTGGACAGATGGTGACAGATGTACCAGATATGTTATCAGCTGAGTCCAAGTGGAGACTGTCTTGGGAGGTCCCGCTGGCAATACAGCAGAATTGACTTCAGCTGTGGAGCACAAACTGCTCATCTCATTGGCCAATTTCCTCGACTATCTGCTTCAGGGCATCCTTAGCTGCCTGCTTCTTCCTGGCCATTTGCTAAAAGATGATCAGGCAAGGTGCTGACAGCTCAGATAGGGTTTCTGTCTACAAATGTCTTATATTCAGTTGCGATAGGATCCAAAATGACAGTGGATAGAAAATAATTTGGAACAGCACAGTAGGTGCTGAAGCAGAGTTTTGAGATGAAATTAGGAACTCTGGCTATTTTGAGGAGTCAGCTATAAACCAGAGTTTCACCCCGCCCTAGAATGATCTTGCAAAAGCACATGAATTCTGATCAAGGAGATTTGTTCACTTTCTGTGGAAAAGTAAGTGCCTTTGATAGTTTATACCCAACTACTAGTTTTCCTCCACCAATTCTAGGTTACCAAATATCTATGTCGATGGAATTCCTTCTGGAATCATACTGATTAGGTGCTACAGTTGTTGTTTTTTTTAAGATTTATTGATTTATTTATACAAGCACTGGGTACAGTCAGAAGCGTGGGAGGGTGAGAAAATTCACCAGAGCCAGAGCGGGGAGCAGAGCAGGCAGAATGACGAAACACCCTGCTGAGGGGAGCAGCGGGCTGGCAGGAGAGGTCTGTGCGCCATGTGGGACCCTCACCAGCTAGCAGGGGATCAAACCAGCGCCGCAGAGGCTGCGGGCAGCTTCGCAGCCCAGCGCTCAACCACTGTGCCACCGGGGAGGCCCAGGTGCTACACTTTTAAATGGGGAGTGAAATGAATACTCTTAAGATGGTAGCTACAGTGGTGGGTGGGGAGGAAGAATACGTAGGAACCATTTTGTGCTAGTGTTTCAAATTCTGTTTATTGCCTCAACATATGATGAACCGTTTACTCATTTCTCCAAGGAGGTGGTTAATGGATCCCAACTGATCAACACAACTCCAAAGGATCATTTTAAGTACAGTTTCTATTCAGTGTCCAGGATACTGAGGGTTTGAATTGCCTTTAGTTCCATTTACATGTTAAAGGAAATTAGAACCTGCCAGGATTAAGAGGTAAAATCAGATTTTATTCTGGAACTATTACAACAGAGGAAAAGAAACTTTGTATTACAATTGGACAAGTGAGGGTTTATAGTAAAGGAGCAGAGTGAAGATCAGTGGATGGAAAGTTACTAAGGGTTCAAGATAATCCTTACTCAACTCACCTAATAGGATTCTTGTTGAGGGCAGAGAAGTATGAACAGGTATCAAGGGTGAGTAATGAGGAATTTGATCATATATTGATGATTGGATGTAACAAGTAAGATGTTTTTTTCTCCTTTCCTGAACTGACTTAGTATGAATTTGACTATAATTGGGCCAATCAGATATAGTGACAGAGAGTACATTTCCCCCTACCTGTCTGGGTTCTTTGTGGGTTGGTCAAACAATCAAATTCACATCAAATAGATTAGTAGGAGAAAAGTTTAATTACATAGTATGGAGAAGCTACATGCATGCAGATGCTAACGTGAATGGGACAAAATGAGAGCATATATATCCAGAGCTAAGAAATGGAATAGTATCCTGGGTCTTCAAGAATAGAGAGGGAGTCACATGACAAGGAGAGGGCAAGGCATATGATGAAGACCAACTGCTCTGCAATTAGATGTTTTCCCTTGACACATCAATAGATTTTTTTTTTTGATAGAAAGGTTATTTCTTGTAAAAATCCTAATTTGGAGCAATTCCCCCATTTTCATTCTTCTGTGCAGTTAAGGGAGTGGTAAAAGTTTTTCTTAAGCCTGCAGGTCTCCAATTGACCTTAACTCAAAATAACCCACATTCCAGGTGGCAAGTCTTGAGGAGGCCTCATCTGGACATCTTGAGAGGGCTTTCCTTCACAGATTCAAAAAAAAAAAAAAAAAGCCAGTTGGACTTCTAGAGGGATAAGACTAAAGTTTAATCAAGAAAAAAGCCTTTGGCATACAAACTCATGATCCTTGTTTCCTCAGAAGGTATTTTGCTAGATAAGAACTGGTTTGAATAAACAATTATGTGGGAAGTGAGGAATGGGAATTTTGAGTTTGGGAAGATAAAAAGAAAATTCTGGACATGAATGGGGGTGATGGTTGCACAGGACTGTGAATACCACTGAAATGTACAAATAAAATCATTGAAATATCAAATTCTGTGTTTGAATACTTTACCACAATAAAAAAAAGAACAGTCAGGCCATAATAAAATAGAGAGGCAACAACATCAATAACAATGATGGCAGCTATTATTTTCAGTTTTTGCCTTATGGTAAGCATTGTGCTAACCACTTTGCAATGATTATCTCCTTTTCATATGAAAGGACTTGAAGATTGGGGAATCATTAATGAAATGTCAAAGTACTGACAGCATTAGGGAAGCAATATCCTTTCAGAGCCCTCTATCTGGGTTCCCACTGAAGTTTAACCACTTTGTAAGACAGTCCTTACAATTGGAGGCTCCTCCACCTACCAATAAACAACTGTAGCAGGCAATTAGAATGTGTCAAAAAGGCCTCAAATATAACTTATCAAATGCCAGCAACTTTGATATATGCACTGATATTTTCCAGCAAAGAAGTATGCTCTTATTTCTTGCCTGCTTTATAGTTCAGTTGTGTACTTATGTACAAGGATAGTCTGTTTTTCATTGAAGATAGTTAACAGGATGTTGCCCTTTGATGTTGAATTGTGAAAATGCCTACTTCTCTTCAACTGTGAGCTCTTGGGTGCAGGGGCACTACCTTCCCATTCATGTTTCTATTTGATATAAAATAGGTTCTCAATAAAATTTTTTACTGAAATGAATTTCCAGCGATGTTGGCGATGTCAGTGTAAGTTTTCCAAGTAATTAGAAGCTACTATATGGTTCTAGAAGCTACTATCTGGTTATATGGTACATTAATTTATATCCTGGAGCTAAAATTTTGGTAGACACATTCGTGGTGAATCTCAACCATGAGTGATTTTGCTCCCTGGAGACCTTTGAGCACGTTTGGAGACTTACTTGGTTGGAAAAGTAAGGGGGGAATGTGCTGCTCCTGTCTTGTCCATGTAGGCTAGGGATGATGGAAACATCTAAAGGGTAGCAGAATATGCCACTCCAAGTATGCCCCAGTGGCACAAGGGCTGTTTTGATCTGATTATTTGGAGAAACTGCCAGCACAGGAGAATCTCTGAAAACAGAATAGAAACTCCCTTTTGTAAAGGAAATTTACATTTGAAAGTGAGCCTGTATCAGGAAGAAAGCTATTAATAGAGATTACTTTTTTCTTCTGAGAGACTTATCTGCATAGTGAGTCAACCTTTCTTTACCAAATATCTTGTCTCATCTTCTCATAATTGTTTTCCCCCACTTTGAAACTCCAGACCGTTCTCTCTTTCCTGAGTTCTGGAGACTACATAAGCCTCAATTTTCTGGCCTATTAAGTATCATATCTTTGTGGGAACCCACAGGTCTATATGTAACTCAAACTGTTTTCTTTTTCTTTCTATTAATTTAGCTCATGTCAATTTAATTTTTGGCATAGTCATAGAGCCCAGAAGGATAGAAGGAAAATTCCCCCTGCCTTCCCCCACCCCCTACACATCCAACAATGCATAGGACATTCCTACAATGGAGAATTATCTTACCCTAAATGTTGTGTGCTAATATTGGGAAACTACTTTTAGGGGTATTCTTTCATTCTTTTTTGTGTATTTATTATCTCACTCCATTCTCTGATTGAAAGTTGAACAAGCCTGCTGGCTTGGCCAGGATCACATACAGAGATGCTATAGATCTAGGAATTGAACCAACGTCTCAGGGAGAGTTCTTCACATGGTTGGAGGTGGTCTCTTTTGGTCTATTAGTGATTCAAATGTCATCTTTGTGGTCATGGTGAGTAGCTCCTGCCGAGACTGATAGGACTCTGAGCCTGTGGCTGGTGCCTGGAGCTGATGGAAAGAGCAGTGATCTAAAACAGTTTGTTCAGGCTGCTGAAAACTCCTAGGCTTCTGCTTCATGAGCTCTGGCTGATTCGGTGAAGGCAGGGACCATTTCCCGAGCTTTCTATGTATGCCACACTCCACTGCTGGACCAGTCTCTCTTCTCTGAACTGTAACGTTATCTCAACCACCGTGTTTTCACAGCACCCCTAGAAGCCATATTACGGACTTTGTTGAAAGAATTATCATGTTCACACAGCACTGTATTTGCAGTAAGCTTCTGGCTCTTTTCAGATTTGAACACTGGTAGTCTTTAAAATGATCTGCTTTTCAACACCCATCACAATGCTCGCTCTCCTCTTTGCTTTCTTTCCTCTATTGGTCTGACACCTTTCTGCTCAATGGTCTGTCTCAGTGTGCACAGAATCTGCAGCTGATCCTAACAGGTGCTGTATAATTCTCAAGATGGTAGAGTTGATGGATTTTAATCAGGTGAGTGCAGTTTAATGCAAATGTTCCTTTAGCTGAGGCTCATAAACTGGGCTACTCAATATTATGGCCCCAAATATTAGTTCAGTGCTCCTGGCTTACATAAATGGCTTTCCTTTGGGGTTGGGTTAGGGGAAAATCAATAACAAGCAGCTGGAAATGCTGAAAGGAACTGTGTACTTACACTCCATCATGATATACCCTGCTCCCACGCGGTACCACCTTATCTTTTTATTTTTATTTTTTTTGCAGCTCATTTTTTTTTTCTGTTGGCACATTTAGGACTTCACAGTGATATGAAAAGTCACCCTGGCTCCTCCATCCATTAAATGGGAAATGCATACGAACAAATAGAAGAATTGCACCATATAATACAGCTGAAATACAATGTTATCATCATCCCACTCCGAGCATTTCTCAGGATGGTTTATGTCCCAGCAGTTAATCGTTTGCTATTGTTGGTGTACCGACACAATACTATTAGCAACACAGAATTCTCAGGCTTTCTGTTTAGATTGTCTTCATGTAGGCTAGCCAGAATTTAGATATTTGTAAACGGGATTTCAACAGTGGCCTTTCTTCACAATATAAAATTCAGATAAGTGTAACCCGTCATGGCCCAACTCTTGTTTATTAATTAAGGCTTTATAATATGGCACCATTTTTGGAGGCTGCGGCTTATGCAAAGAGGAATACTAATTACATTCTGCACTTTCTGTAATAATGGGGCAGTGTTTTGGACAATGCAGTTTATACAGACAATGCGTCCAGCTCATAATGTAGTTTATTAACAAGGAGGCTCTGAATGTGTAATGGGAGAGTGATACAGCTGTGAAAGGGTGACATAAATAATATTCCAGGCCAGACTGGAGCAGTGGCAATATGTTGCATGCTGTTAACCTCAAAAGGTCTCCAAACAGCTTTTTTCTGTGCCTGCTATAGATATTTGCTGACCATTTCTTGATACAAAGTAAGCCAAGTGACCTAAGGAGATCTATTTAGTAATTTTCTTTTCCCATTCTCTTAACACTTGCTTAGGCTTTAAAAGCAATAGGCCTTTGCATTTGTGTGGATTCTTTTCCATTTGTTTTTCCCAGAAATGATTATCATTTGTATCATTAGCATCATGGATTTCTTATAATGATAATTGTGAGAATCAGAATAGGCTATCATTTATTTATTATTACTTTAATTTTCTATTCTAATTTTTGAATAATAATTTGCATACCATAATATTAATTCTTTTAAAGTGTGCAATTCAATTGCAAAATTGTGCAACCTTTGCAACTTTCTAATTCCAGAACATTTTCATTGCCTTCGGGAGAAACCCTCTAACCATTAAGTTACTACTTGTCCTCTCCTCCTCCTAGCTCCTAGCAACCACTGATATATTTTCTGTCTCTGTGTATTTGACTATTTTGGCTTCCTATAAATGGAATTATACAATATTTGACCCTTTGTGATTGGCTCCTTTCACTTAGCTTAATGTTTTTAAGGTTCATCCATGTTGTGGGTTATATTATTACTTTTTTATTGTTGAAAACTATCCCATTATATGAATGTACTATAATTTGTTTATTCACTCATCAGCAGATGGATGTTTAAGTTGTTTCTACATTGTGCTATTGTTAATAATACTGTTATGACCATATGTGTACATTATTTTTTGTGTACTTATATGTTTTTTCCTTCTAGGATGTAAGACTTGAAGTAGAATTTCTGGGTCATACAGTTATGTTTAACTTTTTGAGGAACTGTCAAAAGCCTTACCCAAACACCATCTTACATTTTCATCAGCAGTGTATGAGATATCAAATTCTTCACATCCTAGGAAACACTTATCTATCTTTCTGGTTTATAGTCACCTAGTGGCTGTGAAGTGGTATCTCATTGTTGAGTTGATTTGCATTTCTCTATTGATATTGAGGTTGAACATCATTTCATATGCTTATTGATTATTTGTATATCTCTTTGGTGGGCTATCATCTTTAATCACTATTTTATAAATATGGAAACAAAGGCAGAGAGAGGAAATTAATGGAGACTTACCAGGGACACTTTATGAGGTAATAGGCCACCATTATTGGAATTTAAGTTTTCTAACTTAGTGATATGAAAACTTAGAGGTTCAGCGCCTACTAATAAAATAAACGTTAAGTTATGCCTCTTATTTGCGTTGAACAGAAATTGAGTTTGAACAGTGCTTTCAAGAAAAAAGGGGGGTTTTGGCTTATCTATGTGAAAATATAAGTGCTATTTTGCCTTTGGAAATGACTGGATCAGTTGCTCAAAGATGGGCTCAAAACTCTGTTTCTCTTGTTCTTTAGTTTTGCTCCCACCAGGTTAGTGTCATGCGTGGGCAGGTTCTTTGTGGTAGTTAAAAGTTTTTGTTCTTACCAGTTCATTATGTTAGCAAGATTTTTATTAAGTACTCCTTTTTTGCAACAGTTTTAGTTGGAATTTCAGGATTGAAAAATATTGAACTGACTTGAATCAATGATTAATTTCCTTAATCATTTGTCAAATGAAGTATATTGACCTGTCAGTTGTCCATTCTTGGTGTTGGGGAATGAAATAAGCACCCTCCATAACATCTGTCTAGAAGAATTGAAGAATCAAAAAGGATCCCTTAAAGAGAGTCAGGATGCTAATACCAGCATACCAAGAACTGCAGGGTGAGCAAACAAAAATACATGTTCACTATATTATTCAGTCTTTTCCTTGGGTCTTGATTTATCATTTTCTGGTTTTTTTCTTATCTGTGGATTTGGTTTAAAAGATAGAGAATCTCTGAAAAGAAAGTTTTGGTTTCTTAAAAGTATATGATTAATCAACCAATCAATACTTGTTTTCTCTACTATTGAGGGATCATTTGTTTTAATAAATGCTAATAAGGTTGCTATAGTTAGAGCTAATTGCCTTTTCATCAGAATTCTTGATGCTGGTCATTTTGTGTCTCCATTGTTCCAAAATGCTTTGGTTCAATGTTTGAGAAATAAAACAGCCTATTGAATATAGATAGATATATCAATTTATTTATTTATATTAACAATTCCCATGAAGCACCTATATTTTATGTATTCCAGGATGCTTTACAAGGAATGACAAAACAGTCTCATCACATAGTAAGCCTTTGATACAGGATTGAAAATTTAAAGGGTAAGGTTAATCTGGC
The DNA here is from genome assembly GCF_014898055.3 of Talpa occidentalis. NCBI lineage: Eukaryota > Metazoa > Chordata > Mammalia > Eulipotyphla > Talpidae > Talpa > Talpa occidentalis. Next base: position 43,298,889 of record NW_023600993.1, on the reverse strand, counting down.
ATAGTCATTATAGTAGAAATATTTTTTTTTCTTCTTTAGCTCTTAACTCCTCAACTTTATAAGTCATTCAGTTTCTAAAATATAGAGAAATTGGGAAGTAGAAGTTAAATATTATGTTTGCTCTTTCTTTAACACAAAAAATGGATATAGATCTCATCCATATGATAGGGTTTCTACTCACAAACCAACTCTATTTCTTAGACAAGATTCATCTAGAATGTTGTTACAAAGTTTTTAAACTTGCATTCAAACTCAGCAGAAAGGAATGCTCTGATCAGATAACGATGTCTGTCACAGACAGGAAAGGAACTTATGTCAGTATTTTCCCTTCTTGCTATCATCTTGAAACAAATTTCCAAAACCAAATCTTTGTAATACTGGGGCTGTCAATGATTCTGATCAACAGGTGGCTTCTCCTTTTAATGTCCAGACAAACTGTTTTCCCTTGTCTGTACAGCTAAGTGTATGTATCCCCAAGATTGCTTTAACTATGGGTTTTTACTTAGACTTACTGTTTGGTTTGGGGAGTGCACCATGTACAGAACAAAAAACATTAACCCAGCAACACTGGCAAATAAGCTATTCACTCAAAGTAGGCATTTAGTGCATGCAGGGTGGATAACACTTTACTAAGTGCTTAAGGGTGTGAAGGTGTTAGGAGACAGAGTTCTTAGCTTTAGAGATTTGTAGTATAGGTGTAATTAGAGGACATGGAGGGCTCACAAATGGAGGACAAAGTCTACCAAAGAGAGTGAAGGAATCAAATAATTTGACAACAAGAAATGAAGGATAGAATGATCTGGGAAGAATGTGTATAGAAAGTATTTTCTTAAAGTAAGTGATGGGCATGGATTGGTGGAGATGTTGGTATTTGGGGTGGAGGATACTAGTAAAATAAAGCTATGGGCTGAAGAATGGCATAACTCAGAGGTCTCAATCTATCAGCTCATTTGAAAAGACAAACAAAAACCAGATGTCTACAACATTAGAATATAGGAATAGAATATATTGGGAAAGTGGAGAAGTCTATGCAAAAAAATAGAAAATAGAAAAGTATTGAGATTTAACATGAAAATCAGGTTTTCTTATTAGAGCTAGAAATCCCACAATGTTGGGTATACATTTTTAGTTGGCAGCAAATGACTGGGGCTTAGTAGCAATTGCCACAGTACTCAGTTTGCCACAGTCTCCACATCTCCCTGAAATCTATTATTGAGATCAAATGTTAGTTGCCCTCTAGCATCATGTTTGCATTGTTGAAACTACTAGATTATATTTATATGTATATCTATCTCTATGTAGATATCTATCTTTGTAGAAAGATATAGATATATGTCTCCAGCAAAATTTGGAGAATTTTGGAGAATAAGTTTTGACAAGTCAGTTACAAAAAAAGGGCGATAAATTGTGCTTAATATACAATCAAGCGTACTAATATCTAGTTTTCTTATGACTAGATTTCTTTGCTCATTTACTTACATTACTTACCAGTGAAATAGATATTTGAGTTTGCATTCCTTCTGGGATTAGCAAAAAAAAAAAAAAAAAGCAGGTCGAGTAGGGAGAAGTGCATAGAGAATGGTGGAAATTCCCATCTGACTGCAATAGAAACCATTGGTTTTATGATATTGTATTGCCTAGACTTTAGGGAAAGGCTTAAATAGTAAATTGAATAGTTTTGAGGTATCTGGAAGAGTGGGTATTGAGGTTTAGAAGTATTGTTAATAGAAATGTTAATGAGCATTTGAAGAAAGGCGTTAATGTGGATTTTCCAAAAATGAAATGACCAGACTAATCTTCCTTTTTATGATAGAGTTACTGGAGTAGAAGATAAAATCAAGTTTGAGAAATAGTGTATCTGTATCTTAAGATATTTGTGGTCAAGACTCAGAAATATGACATGGTCGATAGCACAACCATGAATTTAGAGCTGTTGGGAGAATTTTTAAGCTGTCTATAGAATTTTAAAGGCTTGTGACAAAATTTAAGCTCTTATTGAAAACAATATTAAAGTTTTCCTGTTTATTTGGTTATGCATATTATGTTCTCCTTTTTATTATCCTTTTATTAATCAACTAATTTAATCTAGATTTCAGGTTATAAATGAATTTGAGCAATGTTTAAGTAATAGGATAAATGTCCTTTGACCTCCTGGATAAGATTTATTTCCTGGAATCAAATAGTAAGTTATCTTTTGTTTCCTATAATGGGACTTCTGCCTAATTCACATTTTATGTTGATACAGTTTTCTGACCATACAAACTATACAACAGCATCACAGTCAAGTCATTATCTGCCTCTACTGCTGTTAGCTGGATTAGTCTTATCATAATTATGTCTTTGCCATATTTGGTCTGGCTTCTCTATCTCTTTCTTGTTTATCTCTGTTAAAATATATAAAAATGTATTAACAGTTCAATACACTGGATTCTCTGGAGAGATGAGTCCTATATTAAATTGTAGTTTCCTAAATATAGGGAGAGAGTAGAGGGATTTGAAACAATTCTGATGCTGAGTTTTTATTGTATTGTGAGTTTTCCTTCAGCACTTTAAGGATCCATCTCTCTCAATATGGACAGAAGTGGGGAAACTGAAAGGGATATTGTTTTCTACATTCTCTGTAATGGTTTTTATTTAAGAATGATAAGGCAATACTTGCTAAGCTCAGGCCAGTTTCAAAACAATGCCGAAAATCCCAGGGGAGATGCAGCTATGTTTCTGTGTTGGGAGGAAATAACTTCAAAATATTATTTGGTATATAAAGTTATTATAAGTATATTGAAGACAGGCCTGCCTACTGTAAAAAAAGACTGAAGTTGGAGTTGATCTAGCTATGCTTAACCCTTATATGTCTAGTTGATTTTCTTCTTAAACAAAAATCAAGACATGATTAAGAGAACAAAGACAGACTGCAGGGTTCAAGCCCTCACCTCCATTTCTTAAGCAGGTCCATCTACTAACATGTCATTTTTCTTTTTTTTTTCTTTTTCTTTTAAAGATTTATTTATTTATACAAGCACTGTGTACAGTCAGAAGCACGGGAGGGTGAGAGAATTCACCAGAGCCAGAGCAGGGAGCAGAGCAGGCAGAAGGACCGAAGTACACTGCTGAGGGGAGCAGCGGGCGGCAGGAGAGGTCTGCGTGCCATGCGGGACCCTCCTCCAGTGGATGGGGAGCAGCCGGGAATCGAACCAGTGCTGCAGAGGCTGCGGGCAGCTTCACAGCCCAGTGCTCAACCGCTGCGCCACCAGGGAGGCCCTCATTTTTCTTTTATATAAAATGGGAATAGTAGTAATATCTACCTCATACACTTTGTTTTTTTAAATCTTTTTTTTATAAAAGGTTTATTTATTTTTATACAAGAACTGGGGTACAGACCAGAGGCATGGGAGGGTGAGAGGATTCACCAGAGACAGAGCGGGGAGCAGAACAGGCAGACGGACCGAAATACAGTGCTGAGGGGTGCAGCGGGCATAACAGGAGAGGTCTGCCACGCCATGTGGGTTTCTCCCTGGCCGGCCAGGAATCGAACCCGCGCTGCAGAGGCTGCGGACAGCTTCACAGCGCTGAGCTCAACCCACTGCGCCACTGGGGAGGCCCTACCTCATACATTTTGGATTAAGGAAATTAGTTGCCATTTTTCTGGTATTTCAAGAGGGCACTATGTAATGTGAGACTCAATAAATGCTAGTGTATTTATTATTAAGGACTCAGCTGGGTTAAAGAAAGAGAATTAATTCAAAGTGAGGAGTCACTCTACCAGATATCCAAGTCTAGGCATAAAATAACTTAGTGAAGGAAGTTTCAAACATTTGAGAAGTTTTTAAGATCAATTTGCTTTCTAGATTCAGTCTTTTAGAAGTTATTTTTTACTTGCATTTTGCCCTAGAAATAAACAAGGAAAGGGTAGTTTTCAAATTTGATGCTATAATATTAGTAATTAATAAATTCCCAATTCTCAGATTGGAAATAATATACTTCATATCTGGATTTCTTAATCTAGTTCTAATTGACTTACTTCATCAGTCAGCTAGTCACTAACGTAATGTTTGGAGTGTTGACAAAATCTTTTCAGCTATCAGATCAATCTTGAGTGATATCTTGAGTAATAAGACTTTTATCCCTTTATTGGGTAAGAAAAGGAGACCACACTTTGTTATCAATGACTTGACCAGAATTGGGTATGTCATTTACTGGTGTTAGATTTTGGCTTATTAATTTTTTGGATATTTTGCATATATGCTTACTTATTATTTATTAGAAATTATCAGACATTTCTTTTTTATTATTTTTTATTATTTTTTTAATTTTTATATTCCCCATACAATTGCACCCCCCTTATTATCAGCCATTTCTTGATCCCTGCTTTTCAGTGATGTGAATTCCCTGAATGTGTTATCCTGTTTCTTGTAACCCAGTTCACATTAACTTACACTGGTAAATCTCAGTCTCATTATTTGTTTTTTTGGTTGTTGTTGTTTTTTTAAATATTTATTTATTTATTTATACAAGAACTGGGATACAGGCCAGATGCGCAGGAGGGTGAGAGGATTCACCAGAGACAGAGCAGGGAACAGAACAGGCAGACTGACAAAATACACTGCTGAGGGGAGCAGTGGGCAAGGCAGGAGAGGTCTGCTGCGCCATGTGGGATTCTTGCCGGCCTTCGGGGATCGAACCTGCGCTGCAGAGGCTGTGGACAGCTTCACAGCGTGGTGCTCAACCGCCTGCACCACCAGGGAGGCCCTCAGTCTCATTATTTGAAAGATGTAATGTTTATTCTACCTATCTCCTGGTGTTCATGAGAAAATAAGTTAAAGATTACAAAGTGCCTATAAGCTAATGCATGTTAAATGCAAGAATAATGCTTAGTACATACTATTAAATAGCTGCCAATTGCTATTATTATTATTAGTAGTAATAATATAAGTACTGATGCAATGGTAGTAGTGCTGATTCTTGATATAGCAAAATATTAAACATTCTTACAATAGGAAAAATGACCAAAAAAGCTCATAGTCTACCAGTCATATACATGAATTCTATGAAGTGATACCTGTTTAATAATTTGTACAGCAAAAAATTACAGGAAACTGTCTCTGGAGGTGGTTGAAAAGTTTTATACTTTTATAGATATATAAAATTTGTATTTTACTTATATAAGACCTTATATATCTTACTATATATTTATTTATATAAGATTTTATATTTTCATTTATTCAAAAAGATATACAAATGGATGATAAGCTCATCAAAAGTTTCTCCATATTATTAGCCATAACTGGAATGCAAATCAGAACCACAATGAGATATAACCTAGGGTGGCTATAATAAATAAAGGACAGATAGTACCAAGGGTTAGCAAGGATGTGAAGAAATTAGATTTGTCATGTACTGCTGGGAAATAAAGTGGTGTAGCTGCTTTGGAAAATAATTCAGAAATTTCTTAAAAGTTAAACAAATATAACCAAACAATTCTATTCTTAAGTATCTCTCCATGGGTAATGAAATCATATATGTCCACAAAATCTCATGCACAAATGTTCATAGCACATTATTCAGCTAAACAGTGGACATGACTCATGTCCATCTTCTGATGAAGTTGTAAGCAAAAGTTGGTTTATCCATATAATGGAATATTATTTAATAATATAAAGAAATGAAGTACTGATACATGTAACATTATGCTCAATGCAAGAATCCAGTAATGAAGACAACATATTGTATTATTCCATTTATATGAAATATTCAGAATAAGCAAAATCATAGAGACTGAGAATAGAAAATTGTTGCCTAGAGCTGGAGGGTTTGGAGGAAATGGATAGTGACTACTGACGAGTATGACATTTGTTTATAACATGATAAAAATGTTCTAAAACTGGCAGGGTAATGGTTGCATCAGGTTAATTGTATGGTATATTTATTGTATCTGAGAAAAGACATAAACAGAAACGAAAAAGCAAAAGAGATGCTCCAGAGCTTAGTTTCTTCCCCTGTCACTGCCACATAAGTTCTGTGAGGACTGAGACTTAGTTTGATTCCTTGCTATTAACACTGTGTCTAGACACAGAAACACACAATAAAATATTTGTCAAATGATGAATGGTTTGATGGTCCCCAGTACTGTTAATTGGTTCTGTAATTCTGTGGAAAAATTTGTAGGACTCACAAGTTGTATACTCATCTTTATGGTTTACTCTAGTGAAAAGATACAAAATAAAATCAGCATAGGAAAATGTGTATGGTGTGAAGTCTGGCGAAAATCAGGCATAAACTTCCAAGAGTCCTCTTCTAGTGGAGTCACATATGACATGGAGAGTTTTTTTAATTCCTCCAGCAATGAGCTGCGATAAGAATGTTTATCAAGAAAGCTCATTAGAGATCACATAAAGTTTCTGCTGGGGCTGATCTGCCTAGCATATCACCAAATTTCAAATTCCCAGGAAGAAAGCAGATATTCAGCATAACCCATACTATTTGAATAAACAATTAAGGCCCTATGACAATTCCTATGGCTTAGGAAATATTTTATGTCTATTTAGGGAACTGTTTCCCAGGCCAAATTTCCAGACACCAGCCAAAGGCCAACAATGAAAGCAGAACTTTCTAAGGACAGGCTGTCTCAGGCCTTCTTTGTTAACTTTCTTATGCAATTAATAGAAAAATGCTTGGATATAAATTTCCACTGATCTACAATAAGTTATATGTACAAAATGTACTAGGAAGAGGAGTCAGTGTGCCCTGAGATTAGCGGTGCCTTATATACAGATGTTAACTCAAGGCAAACTCATCTCTAATGAAGAAGAGTCTAGAGATCAGCCAGCACTCTGAACTCAGTTTTTCACCTGGATGCCCAGAAATAGGTGAACTAAAGCCTTAGAGCCGCAGCAACAGTTTACAACAGGGTCATTTGGCCTCTCTAGAGACATTTCACCATGTCTACAGACATTTGTAGTATTCATAACTGGATATTGGGGTGGGAATGCTCCCAGCATCTCTGGGCTAGAGGCAAGGAATAATGCCGTACACCCTACAATGCACAGGAAAGATCTTTAAACAAAGAATGACCTGGGCCAAAAAGGCAACAGTGCCCAAATTGAGAAACTCTGCCTTAAAAAATTATATACAGGGGATGGCAGAGTTTAAAAGACAGTTAACTATAAATCTATATGGTGGAGTGAGACAAATAATTAGGCAATAACTCTCTATGTTTTAACCAACCCCAACCTATGCTCCCTTTTATTATTTTTTGAGAGGCATCACCTGAAAATTATACAATTTTCCTCTATTCTGCATCTTTTGGTGAGGACATTATGGGTTAGGGAAAGAAATCACCTCCTTCTCTGAGTATAATGACTTTAATTTTAGGTTGCCTTTGCTGCTTCAGTCACTGACTCTGAAGGAATATGTGAGAAGAGAAGTAGCAGCCTCCATATTTTTGTTGTTGAATTCTTAATAGCTGAGAGTTATTCCTGACCATATCATCTATGAGCCCTTCCTATTTACCACTGCTGTTTATAGCCTCATTTCCTTCCTTCTCTTTTCATAATATCTTTTGAAGTGGAAGCTAATGTGAATTTTGGTGCTCTCCAACTCTTAACTGGTATGTCTACTGCCATCAGATTGAATTAATTTAAACTATTAAACATGAAGTACATATTACCATGGAGCTTATTCCAGATGTATTATTGTTACTTTAATTGTTATGGCTAATCATTGTAGTTTTTCTGGGTTCCTGAAATAATAATAATAATAATATTCTTTTTTATAGTGCCTTTCATTTGAGAATCTTGAAAAGCCTGCATCCTGGAACCACTTATTGTAAAATTGTCATTATCTGTGTATTCTCATTTGGCTGAAGTTTGAGAAGGAATATGCCAGCATATGACTTAAAAAGCCAAGAAAAATTTATATTCATGAATCATGTTTTTTTTTTTTTTTTTCCTTTTGCAATTTACCAGCATGGAGAAACAGGAGGAGGGGGAGTTTAGTCCAATAGGATATTATTCTCAAAGAGCAATCCTGTGCATTTTATAACAATTCTGAGGCCTTTGTGCTGGCTTGGTATCAGCTCTGACTTGGTAGCTTTTAATTTTAAGTGGTATTCAGTTTGAGGCCCACATTTTGCTTGTCTGTTAAAGTAAGGCATTTTGATTTTGTGTGTGTGCGTGTGTGCATTCCTGTGTACTATAGATCCTTAAAAGAGAGAATTTTCTTTTAATATTCCTTATCACTATTTCAAATTTTAAAAAGAGTATAATAGGTTTGTTTTTAAGCCTGTAATTATATACACAGGAGATTGGTCATTAGGAAGAAGCAGCCTCTTAAAGTACAGTTTGGTCTCTTGATACTTCAAATACTTGAATAGTTTGGAGACAGAAGGTTTCCCAGATCACCTATTTCTTGTTGCCTGGCTGATCACTCAGGAGGTCTAACCATTTTTCTTTTTTTTAGAGGTTGAAATTAATTGCTCCCATAAAGCAACTGTTTCAATAAAGCAATTATGACAGATTTATAATGGAATCTTGATGAGTTTTGTTAAATCAACACTTAACCCTAAGGACTGTTTTCATCTCCGCATGTTGCTATACCTCTTCCCAACAGAAGTTCAGGCAACTTGGATTTCTCCAGAAAATTTTGAATTTGATTTTGGTGGTACATGGAGTTTTTCTATCATTTGGCTGTTGTCCAGGAGCCCAAGAGAAAAGAATTGATGTACTTTTGTTACAAGGATTTTTTCACTTTCCTTGAGATAAGTGAGGCCATGGACTCATGCCGTGAATAGTGAGGGCACTTCTTGTCACTTAGCATGCATTCCTCCATTAAGACTGGGAGGTCACAGTGCGAGAAAGAGTAAAACAGTCATTCTGTACCTTGGCTGCACATTAAAACCCCTTGTGATCTTAAAAAACCTTCAGGTACCTGGGTCCCACCCCCGGAGATTCTGATTTAATTTGCCTGGGATACAGCCTGGACATTGAGAGGTTAAACGATTTCCCAGGTGATTCTTATTGTTAGTCCACATTGAACTCTACTTGGTGTCTACTTTTTAGCAGAACTAATATTCAAAATATTTGACAAGCTATATAGCACTGTATTTTTGCTTTCAACTAGGCTTTATAGCTGTCCATGTGTTTGATTATCACAATAACCATAGGAGTATTTATCAGTCTATAAGTATCCATTTATTATTTATGGGACACAATGTTCCAAGTGTTGTGTTGTTTCTTGGGGAGGAGTGTCCAAGAATAATTTCAGGGTTGATGGCATTTGAATTGACATCAAATATTGAGAAGGAGCTAATGTGGTGAGGAGGAGAGGGGAGACATTGCAGGCAGGGAGTATGGATTTTGCAAATTTACTGTATTGGGAAGAAGGATGGCTAGTTTAAAGAACTGAAAATAAACCTGTGCTTATAGATGAGAGAAAACCAAGTAGAGCTTGATACAAGGTAAGATAAAGTTAGGCAGTGGCATTGGCAGAGGTTGTAGGTCTGGTAAAGGCTTTCAGCCTTTATTTTGAAATCAAAAAAAGAAGTTTACATCTCATCAGCATTTCTTATGTGTTTCTGCAGTAGAGAAAACAGATAAGGGGAAAACAAGAATGACTGCATTATAATGAGTTGGGTGGCTATTGCAATATATCTGGACAGAAATAAGGATGACTTGGACTAAGATGGTAAAGGGAAAGAGAGAGGTGGCCATATCTGAGTGACAGTTAGATGGTGAAATCCTTAGGATTTGGAGATAGATTCAAAGGAGCAGTAGAGAAAATTAACTGCCATCTCCAATTTTATTACTATTTACTCATATTACTACCAATTTTCAGATGCATTAATGAAAATTATAGTAGTACTTCTCAATTTTAATGTGAGTAGGAATCACCTAAGGATGTGGGGTTCTGCTGGTAAATTCCAAATGATGCTGATGCTGCTGGTCCACAAGACCTTACTCTGAGAATCAAGTGCTTAGAGAAGTGAAATAACTTACATATATATAGTGGAGTACAGCCGGCATTTGAGCTATGCCTGTCTGCCTCCAAAGTCCTTGCTCTTAAACAAATTCTTTGCTTTCCAGAAAAATGGAGCTGTTGATATAAAATGTCAGTGGGGATGGATGCTATGTGAAATAAGTCACAGGGAGAAAGACAGCTATCACATGATTTCATTCATATGTGGACTACAGAGAAACAAAACAAAGAACAGACACAACTAGGCCAGAACAAAACCTAGAAATCTGACTACTGAAATGAGTTCAGCAGATGGGAAGGATGAGAGGTTGGGGGCAAAGGGGAAAAGGGGCCCAATTATTAGTGGGCAGAATAAGGAGCACTCCAAGACCCCCAAACCTGTCTGCTCTAAATAGGTATTGCCATCTGCCACATAAAAACAAAACATAATCTTAGTGTGTAAGACTTTCAGTGGAAAAGAACTTTAATGCAATTGGTGTGCAACAGAGAGAATTGAAAGAATATAGTTAAAATAATTTCCAATTAAACACCCAGAGTTACCCATCCCCTCATGGGTAAATGCCCAAACAGGTTTGGCCCAAAACGGGGCCACTGAGCCTCAAAAGTTTTCAACATGTCTAAGGCACCTTCTGGAGGGGACATAGGAAGAGGAAGAAGGGACCAGGCAAGTCTAGAAGGAAAAGTCTTTTTTCTTTTTTCTAAATCCTTTTCCTTGTATTTTTCTAGCTTCTCCTCAATACTCAGCTCCACCCTTCCTTGGGTGGGACAGCAAACCTGAAACCTCCCTTTTCTGTGGATATCACACTGTTATACAATGTATTATGGTGGACTATTTAGGTTATTTTGACCTTGAATGTGGTATGGTAACAGCCATGTGAAGAGTTGTGATCCTATACCTCTAAATCATATACAATGTAATAAGTCAATATTTATTACATAATGTTTCAATGAAAAAATTATACAATAAAAGTAAGCATTCTGGATATTAAAAAAAAAAAAAAGAGTCAGTTGGAGACAATCTGAGAAGATAACCAGGCTAAGAAATTTGGATTTTGTCTGTGGTCATTTGGCAGCTATTGAAAATGTTTAAGCAGACAAGGGTCGAGACAGAAAGCTTTTATTATGATTTTGTGTGTATTTCCTATGAAAATGTGTTTTTTTCCCTTATTACTATGTATCTCTTAGGTCAAATTGAACTGTAGTTAAAACAAAAGTAGGGCTTCAAACTTTGCAAGTAATATAGATGTAATGAGGAAAACAATTGGCTTTTATTTAGTGTTTCCTGTTCAGACATCCCAAGGCACTTTTCTAATAAGCATCACTTTTCTTTTAGAGGAACAAGTAAGAAGTCAATGGAGAGAGGCGAAGGGACCTGATATATTGGGGCTGATTGTGGGGCATGTCATCATTATTTCTGTGGAATCCAGAGTTTTTTACTGATGTTCAGATACACACCTGAAAATTTGCCTTAAGTTCTTGATCTATCTGTATCAGTATTTCTCCAAATGTATCCCAGGGAATGCTAGCCTAATAAGAAATTAATTAAAACAGGGAAGTTCAATGTTTGGACAATATTGTATGCTTTATCTCCTTCTTGAAGAGGTGTAACATCAGCACAAAAATGCCTGACAAATCCCACAGTTGTTTAACTGTGATTTTCAGCACTAATTTGACCTTAGAATTACCACAATTTTTTTCTCCCTCCCAACTTGTGACATTCCATTAAAAAGTTTTGTCTGATAGAGCTTATGAATTGCTGGTCTTTACTTGCAGATAACAATAGACTTTGCATGTATTGATATCAATTGCTTACTGTGTTATCTTCTAGAATAACTGGCAAATTTGGTATTTTGACATGTAGAACAACAGTGTAACCTAGAATTTTATTTTGCTCATACTTAAATCATTTGACTTTTAACTGTGAAAACTCTTTGTTTCTATCTTGGTGGTCATTTGGAACGAAAAATCACTGACTTGTCTGCATGTTTCCCTGTTATCTAGGAGGGGTGAACTCTTTATTTTTACATCATTATTTTGGCAGTCATAGAATATCTCCTCCCACTCTATTTCATGTAGAAGATCGAGGAATAGGATCATTGCTAGATATGAAATTTACACCAAGTCACCTTTTTATATAAGTATATAATGTGAAACTTTGAATGTTTTTAAAAATCAGAGTTAATTTGGTAATTTGAAAGTAAGGTTACTTTGTCTTTTCCACTCAAGGATATAAGAATCTTACATAACATGAAGACAATATTTAATCACACAATGCAGAGTAGGCATACATATTATGGAAGCAAAAAATTCTGGTCAAATAAATTTCAAAAATGTTGTTGGAATAACATGATAAGGTTGGGATCCAATATAAAAAAAGAAAAAGAATGAAAACAAAGGTAATAAATAACATAGGAGGATTGAAAATTGAAATTTTTTCAAGCTAATGGATGTTTTAAAAATGAATTTATATTTACTGAATAGATTCTGTCTGAATGACAATAGACTTTCTTAGCAGTGTTCTTTTTGTCTTCAACCCTCATAGAAATGGATTCCTATAGACAGCTACAGAATTTTTAGTCTAGAAAAATAACTTCACTTTTTGGTAAGCAGCAGAATTATCTAGGAAGCTCCTTTAAAATACCAGTATCCAGACTTCTACCTAAGAGATTCTGACTACTTAAGTTTGGAATGACACTGAGGAATCTTTATTTTCAACTCAAGTAATTATGAGGCACAGTAAAGTTTGAGAACAGCTGCTCTAGATTACTCTCTAAAGTTTTAGACTATACACGATTCAGAAAAGTTGCCAACTTTCTAAACCACAACTTTCTATAACTATATACTTTTGTGTAATATATGCCATGCATAACCTGCATTGCTCTTCAGGTCATCCTGCTTCACCCTCAAATATTCTGCTTTAGAAGGCCCATGGTGGATTTCAGGAGTGTTTACTTTTAGCAAATATTCCACATGATTCTGATGCAAGTGATTGAAGAATCATATTCTCAAACTCAGTGATCTAGAAATTCAGTTAAAAATAGATTCTATGGATGATGTATTAATGGGGCCACAGGTACCCATTCAAACCCTGGTATGTTTTTTTGGGTTGACCATGTCTTCCCATGTGGCTATGCAGACATGGGTGTTTCCAAATTCTAGACAGATCGGTTTCCAAATATCTTCTTGTACATCGTTGCTATAGGCAAGTGATAGTATTCCTTACATTACTTCTAAGTCTGGAACTAACACAAGAAGCACAGGGTTGAAGGTATGTACATGCAAGCAGATTTAAATAGGTTCTCTTCAGCCTTGATTCCATGGAAGAGGCATTGGCTGCTGCACATGTGAGTGTGCTCTTGAGAGGCCACTGAATGGCTTTCAGTACTAAGCACAGAATATTGAACACTGCAGAAAAATATGAATCTGCCACCTGACACTCATGAATTAACAGGTCAAATGGATGAGCATTAACATGGTGATGAGAACTTTTTTTTTTGTCCCCAACTAACTGTTTTTTGTCAGACCCAGATTCTAGATTTTGTGTCTAGAATAGCAATTTTAATAGTGTGGTTCATGGAGCCCTGCTGGCCTCTAGACTCTTTCAGGGTGGCTGCAAATCAAAGCTGTATTACTAATGATACTAAGCTGGGATTTTTTTTCCTTTTGTTTTTGCACTAACATTTACACTGATGGTGCAAAAGCAGAGGTGGATAAAACTGTTAGCACTGTAACATGAATCAAGGTAATGGCACCAAACTGTCCTATTGGTCTTTTATCCCTTACCACTTTGAAAGAAAAATCAATTTCATTGAATAATGCTTTTTATGACACAGTAAAAATTATTAATTGAATTAAGTTTTGTCTCTTGGGTACACATCCTTTTTTTTAGTGTTCTGTATGCTGAAATAGGAAGCACACATAAAGAACTGCTGCTGAATCCTGAAGTATCCTAGTTGTTTGAGAAAAGCACTTATACTATTCTTTTATGTGAGCTGAACTAGCTGCTTTTATATGGAATACATTTTTACCTGAAGGAAAGTTTGACAGATGAAATATCATTATTCTGATTCTAAATTTAATAGACTTTTTTTTTCCTCAAAAATGCATGAAGTGTGCCTGTCAGTTTAAGTAAACCAATGAACAGTATTTGTTGCCAATGATAAAAATATAAGCTTTCAAGCAAATATTAAAAGTTTGGAAAAGTTGTGTCTGACTATGATCTTGACAACTTCCCAATACTTAAAGACTTTTATGATGAGATCAATAGTGATATTAACAAATGAGATTCATTTTTATATCATATTATGAAATGTGTCAACATTTGGAAGATCTGCATAATTCAGTGAGTCAATATTTTCGACCAAAGCAATGTGTGCTTTTATAAAACTTTGCATGGAAAAGGATTCATTTAAAGTTTAATATAGACCATGGATTTTCACATAATAAAGCACTAAAATTTTATTGATGTGGGTTCAGGTTCTACACTGAAATTACCTAGTAAAGAAACTACCACTTGTCGTTTTGATGCAGTATCGAAGAAAAATATCCACACTGTTTTAAAGGGCCATTGAAAAGGCTGGATTTTCTTGACATACGTCAGGCAAAACAATATATAACAACACTGAAGAGCAATGTTGTGACTCCATCCGTCTTCTATTAAACCAAACGTCAAGATTTCCAAAATTGTGAGAAAAATGCAACTCTTCTTAATAGATCTTATTTTTGTTTGTTTTGAAAAAAATGTTATGTAAAATGGGCTTCTTGTTACTTTAAAATGTACTAATAGGGTTTTGAAAGTTTTATGTTTTCAGTTTGTAATGTGGTAAAAATCCACAGATGTAACCTATGTAAGCAAAGCTCTTTGGGGTTGTTGTTACTGTTTAAGTGTTAGTATGAATCTGGAGACCAAAATATTTGAGAACTGCTGGTCTAGAGAAACATTCACTAAACATGTTATTCAGAATGCTCTCCCTTGAGATGCTAAGCAAAAACCCAGCTCACAACAAAAGGCAACAAAAAACAGGAAGAATTTGATAGTTAAATAAGCTTGGGAATCCTAACTAGCTACAACCGCTCCTGGAGACTCACAGCTTGTAACAGCACTTTAAAGACTCAACTTGAAGTTTGTTTAACTTACTCTTTCCTAAACATGTTCAATTATGAAAATTTTTTTTTCATGGAATAAGCTTTTGGAAATGCAATTCCTTGTCAACAATGAGTATTATTATTTTAAATATTTTTCAATATGATAGGGTAAAAATGGGCAAGTCATTTTTCATTGGCTTCTAATATTCAGAGTATGAAGGGTCAACTGTGTTTTCCATTAGGACAGCTTACAGACAATAAGTTCCCGATTCATGCCATGAGGGAAGCAAGGTTTGGCAACAAAGGTACATGGTTTTACTACATTTTGTCTTTTTAGTTGTATAAACTTGGATTGTTTACCCAGTCTGAAAAGATAGGCAAATAATGCAAACCAGTGATGGAAAGAACACACATTCAATAGATTTGTGAAGAGGATTTGTAGGTCAGAAGGCAATTAACTCAACAAATTGCTCCCGTTGCATGAAATGAATGTTCTTTTGGTAGGGCCTGATCCCTCCTTTTTGCGTCAATGTTTACTCAATCATATATGTTATCGGATTTGGATTCCTCAGAGAAGTTACCTGTTATAAAGTCTGTGTAAATAAGCAAAGTCAGTTTTATCATCACATACATTTCTCTAAATAAATGATGATCCACTGGATTCTACTTTAAGAATTGGTTTGCTTACATCTTTTTTTCTCTTTGCACAATGTATGCATTTTCATTTTGGTAATATTCCCCATACAATTACACCTCCCGCCTTATTTTGACTCTCCCTCCCTCCCCCCCTATAGTGTGTCTGGTTTATAGTTGATTGTTGATTTTGATTTTTACTTTGTATTGATTAGTCTTTTTCCTGGTCTTTTATTTAGGTTTTCTAAATTCTTGCTATGAGTGAGACCATCTGGTATTTTTCTTTTTCTTTCTGACTTATTTTGCTGAGCATGATCCTTTCTAGCTCCATCCATGTTGCTGCAAACTGCATGTGTTTATCTTTTTAGATTGCTGAGTGATATTCCATTGTGTATATGTACCACATCTTCTTGATCCAGTAAATAAAATATTTAAATAAAAAAAATAAAAGTTTACAGAATATAAACCAAATGACAGTGTTTAGAAAGATTGTTTAGAAAGATCTTCATGCATGCAATTAAAAATTTCTGTAATACCATAATATGGCAACACATTAAGATATATGTGTTATCAGCCAATATTGTTAAAGATGCAAAAAAAAGAACCAGGAAATTGGTAGAAATTATATAAGATATACTACATGTTTGCTGTATATTTAGATTAAAAAAACATGTTTCTGGTATGTCTCAGGCTACAGTATTTGCCAGATTCTATTACAGTACTGAAATAGTTGAAGAACGGTTTCTTTGGGGAGTCTACTAGACTGGTGAAAAGTTCTAAAAAGGTTGAATTCTTTAATTTTAAAAACATATGTTTATGGAAAAACTGTAAATAATACCATTGATGAAGTAGCTGCTTTAACAGAAATTAACCCAGAATGCATTCTAATTAAGTCATGAAAGTGTATTACATAAATCCATTTGGTGTGTTACTTGCAAAATACATTATTAAAGATAGAGTGTAAAGGTAAAAAAAAAAAAAGAATTGGTTTGCTGATTGCAATTCCTTAGTTGCTAGTACAAAATTATACTTGAAAGCAAGCCTTGTTAACAGCTATCTTTTCATTCCTGGGAACCTATTCTAAGGAATAAACAATGCAATTTTAAAACATAATAATTCTCAATAGAATTATTTATAATATCACAAATTGAAAACAACAAAAATATTGATAAATGTGGACACAATGAAAAACTTTAGTATATTCTTACAACAAAATGCCATCAGTCATTAAAGAATCTGGTTTTGAAAACTAAAGATATATGGGATGTCTCCAAAATAATATCAGTGAATAGGATAGGATATACATATCAGGACCTATGTTACATTGTTTTCCAGAAAGATTTTTCTAATTAACATTCCCACCATTTTTGGGTGTGCTTCTTTGCCTGCACTCTTGCCAAATATAAGTGTTGTTTTAAATAATATTTTCCAGGTTTATAGAATAAACATGATATGTCATTCTTATATTAAGGAGACATTCAACAGGGAAGACAAAGAGCAGTAATTGGCATTTCCAGAATAGACAACTCTAATTGCTTTCTTATAGACAGAACTTTGGGTTGTACTGACTATAGAAGGGCTAACTGATTAGTGACACTTGACATCTCCTCCTGGGGTCTAGGAGAAAGTTCTAGAATCCAGAGAGGTGATTTGAGTCAAATTAAAAATTACCAAGAAAATTCTATAGTTGTCAAATTTAGCCATTTATAATTTGTCCTTGGATAAATTAAACAAATGCCATGTTAAGGTCATCTCCATCCATGTGTAAAACCATCTTATAAACATTTGAAGATCTTGAGAGGCAACAGGGAATTTATGCCTGTCTTCGGTCTCTTGTGTGTCAGAGGCTTTGCTACTATAAAATTAGAGTAGATCATAGAATTGTCTGTCAGGTGATTAAAATTGTCACCACAGTTTCCATTTTTTATATCCTTTTCTTAAAGCATGTATACAGAAGGTTTTCAGAAAGATTGTGGGCTTTTTGGAATCACTATAGGGACTTGTTGCCTGCTTTCATTCCCTGTCATTCACCACAGATGTGCCAGTCATGCCTACAGAAATCTTTTGTCATAGTCACACTTCAACGGGATAAAATATTGAAGGAAATGTCAAAAATGTAGTCATGTGAAAAGAATCAGAAGGCAATGTTGTTATTCAGAGTTTGCTTCCGGTTTGGGCTCCTGTCTGCATGGAGCAGGATGGATGTCTAATTTCAGCAGTGCAATTAATTCTTGGACAAGATGAGAAAAGATGTAACTGCCACATTTGTATAGACTTGGATGTTGCTTCACTAATTCATGTACTTATTTTCTTTGTGAGTTCATCTGAAAGCATTTTTTGAGGACTTTTTATTGTTGATTTTTTTTATCTTTTGAAAGATGAAAATGGACAAAAACAGAATTCAGTAAAATGTAAATGAATCAGAGCAAATGGGATGCAAGAATATATTGTGCAGCTCTGGAATGAAAATAGAGATATTTGTTCTTTGTTTTCTGAGGAGATTCATAAAACTTTCCATGGTGTGTCAAACACTTATTTTACATTCTCTATTCCCAGACCTTTAAATGGTGACAAAATGCAGTTTTAAAATGGAGGATTTTATTGTGCATTCTGATAAGTTAAGTGTTCATTCTAACCCAGAGATGAAACCTCTAACCCTGATATGGTCTTTCACCATCACTGTGATTTTATTATATAATGATTACACTTCCAATGTTTTTACTTTTCCATTATTTTCTATAGATCAATCTCTTTTTAGACTTGTGATGATATCTCAGATGGAAATTAAAAAAATATTCTGTGCTGAGTCATGAAAAATGACTATTTGTCTGTTGAACAGATGATATTAGGATAATGGCTTATGCATTGTTGAGATATATTTTTGAGAATATTTATATATAAGGATATATATAAATATATCCTTCTAGTGAATTCTAATCTAAAGGAAATATTATTTTAAAACCATATGTATCATGGAGTGGTTACAATAATCAATTTGGACTTGAAGAGGCAGGATAATGGATGATAGGTCAAGGGTGGGTGTATAGGAAATGCATAGGTAACTTCTTACTTGCACTATATAGAATGGCTAGTCTCCTTTAAGTAATCTAAGTTTTTGTGTAGATGTATAGGTACTTTTTATAATTACATGTATATGTTCTTTAAAGGCTTGTATATGTTTACTGAAAACTATGAGTTTCAAAATTTTATGTATTTCTAAATTATCTGGTAATAGCAAGTTAGCCCCTAAAGAGAAACACTGGATTTCAAACTTTAATAAAATTGATAATGCGGGCCTCCCCTTTTGGTGCAGGCGATTGAGTGCAGCTTTGTGAAGCTGTCCAGAGCCTCTGCAGTGACAGTTCGATTCCCGAACAGCCAGCTAGTATCCCACATGGCGCGGCGAACCTCTCCTGTCGTGTCCGCTGCTCCCCTCAGCAGTGTATTTCGTCAGTCTGCCTGTTCTGTTCCCTGCTCTATCTCTGGTGAATCCTCTCACCCTCCCGCACATCTGGCCTGTATCCCAGTTCTTGTATAAATAAATAAATAAATCTTTAAAAAATAAAATAAAATTATAATCCAATACATAACTAGAATTAGTGTCCTTTATAACTATCATCTTTCTGTTTCCTATTTTTGTAAATCTTTTTATAATTCTTGTGGTGGCCCGTCTTTACTTTCAGTTTGGCTGTGCAAGATGGTACATGTTCTCATTTGCCTTTGGTCGCAATTTTCTCATCTGGAAAAAAAGGTTAACTGATGATTTTTTTTAAAGATTTATTTATTTATTCATACAAGCACTGGGTACAGAGAGAAGCGCGGGAGGGTGAGAGAATTCACCAGAGCCAGAGTGGGGAACAGAACAGGCAGACTGACGAAGAAATATACTGCTGAGGGGAGCAGCGGGCGGCAGGAGAGGCCTGCGACATGTGGGAACCTCACCGGCGGCCAGCGGCCAGGGATCGAACCGGCGCTGCAGAGGCTGCGGGCAGCTTTGCAGCCCAGCGCTCAACCCCTGCACCACCAGGGGAGGCCCACTGATGATCTTTAATGTCACTTGCATCTCTAGAGTTCTGTTTATGTCTCCTTCCTCTTTTATCCTGTATCCATCATAGACTTAAAATGAAGATAAAATATGAAAAGTATCATGAAAGTAGTTTGAAAATGGTAATGCAGCATAGAAATATAAACTAGGAGAGTGGCTTTCTGGTATAATTTTCTGTAATCGCTCTTTTGTCTAAACAAGATTCCATTTTTCCATGTACGTTAAACTTTAAAGGAAAAATTCCACAGTGGACTTAATGTAGTATGTGCCTAAGAAACATTCATGGATTGGACATTTTTAAGCCTGGGATTCTTTAACTATTAAATAGAGTAGCAGTCATTTAAAGCCAACCACCAAAATAGATTACTTTTAGGCATTTCAGGAGGCTAATGGGCAAGCTGATCTGAGTGTTAGGACTATATTCCCAATCTTCCTGACAATCTAGCAGTTGATGGTCAATTTTGAGAGCATTATTTTTAAGAAACAGTAATGATGACTTAACACAGAATGGTCAGTTAACAAAATATGGCCCATATCTGAATCGAACCACCTGTTCTTCTACTTCATTTGTGTTCAAAATCCTACTAGACTGATGTTGAAGACACTAAAATATAAAAGCTAATTGCAAAATAGTGCAAAGTTGTTTTTATGTCTCTTTGTGCCTAGAACAAGCTTTTCATCCACCTAACAATAACCTCTTGAAATGCCATTCAGAGTGGAAGTGGTGATGCAACACTAATAATTTTAGAGCAAATATGTTACTCTAATTTCCTCCATCTGCTATGAATAAAAGGATATGTGTATGAAGTCTGGGAGATCTAGTGAAAATTGTTTCTTAGAAAAGTTGAAGATATTTTTGAAATTGTGCAGGTGTGAGAGGAGAGTTTTTTTTACACTCGATATCAAAAATTTTTCTACATAGTTTTGCAGAGATTCCAGGAGAGTATCAAATGACTTGAGGACAGCTATCTAAGTTTTACTGTGACACAGTCTTAATGATTTAAATGAAAAACTTTGCCTGTGAGTCTGTTTGGAAATTCTACTAAGGGGTAAGAGTTACTTTTATACACTCGATAGTAGAATAGTTCTTTTCTTTCTTTGATAATTTGCCTTTTTAATTTCACTTCATACACAAGGGAGTAGATGGAAAAGGGTATATACTTTCCTAGTTTCCTGGTCAACTCTACAAATAAACAATGGTATGACTAAATTTTGAAAAAAATTCTATAGCTATTTACTTGAAAATGTAGAAGAAATGGTGATTCTTTATGAACTTGTATCGGATTAATATTCACATAAGAGGAAAAGTTGAGAATTTTAATAGTAATAATAATAGAAGAAAGTGGAAGGTTGTTAAAGCTGAACCATTGAAAAATGGCATCAGGTCCAAATGGTTTTACAGCTAAAATCAATCTAAGCTTTAAATAGTTAAATAGTTGTGCTCTATGGTTATCAAATAATGCAACATTATAAAGAAAGAGGGAAGTGACCTTGACTGTATAAGTATAGAGTAAATATCAAAAATTTATATAGCTCTAAGAATATATTTTATAACAATTTAATATTTGAATATATGAATATATAATAACAGAAATAGCAGTTTGAAGTCATCTGCTTATAAAAATACAATGCAATATTTGAAATAATATTTATTTCAAAATTATAAAGTTTCAGAGTTTATCCATATCATTAACCAGATTAGCAAATAAAAAGATATGATGATATTAACATATGGAGTGTTTCCTTGGGATAACACAACAAATTACTAAACTGTGTTGCTTTAATTAATTAATTAATTAATTAATTTTTAAAATAGAGGCATGTTTTATTTATTTATTTATTTGTTTGTTTTGTTTATACATGCACTGGGTACAGTCAGAAGCGCGGGAGGGTGAGAGAATTCACCAGAGCCAGAGCGGGGAGCAGAGCAGGCAGAAGGACCCAAGTACACTGCTGAGGGGAGCAGCGGGCGGCAAGAGAGGTCTGCACGCCGTGTGGGACCCTCCTCCAGTGGCCGGGGAGCAGCCGGGGATTGAACAGGCGCCGCAGAGGCCGCGGGCAGCTTTGCAACCCAGCGCTCCACCGCTGCACCACCGGGGAGGCCCGTACACTGTGTTGCTTTAAACGATAGAAATATTCTCATACAGTTCTGGAAGGTAGAGGTTCAAAAACAAGGTGCCTGTAGGACCAATCTCTCACTGAAAACTCTAAGGGATGATCCTGCCTTGCTGCTTCTTATCATCTCATAGTTGCATGCAGTTCTTAGTATTCCTTGATGTATAAATATGTTATCCCAGCCTCTGCTTCACATAGATTTTTTCCTTGTGTGTGTTTGTGTCTCTGTTTTCTCTTGTCATGGGGACACCAGTCATTGGATTAGGACCCTTTAATTCATTGTGATCTAATCTTAGCTAACTACATCTGTCAAGACTGCATTTGAAAATAAGGCCCTCTGAGATGCCAGGTGGCCCTGATTATTTTATTTTTGAGGGGCAGGACTCTATTAAATATAGTTCACATTACAAAATAAGAATTTGATAGCATTTATCAGAAATTTCTAATAACACTGTAAATAAGAAGGAACTTAAACATGCTAAATAATATGTGTAAAAATCCAACATCAAACAAAACAGTTAAATATAAAAGCCATTCCTATTAAAACCAGGAAAAATACAAAGGGATATTTACTGTCAACAATGTTATTAAGCTCTGTGTTTTGAGTCCTCCATAATATAATTACACAATAAAAGTAAGCATTATAGATATTTGAAAAAAAATTCAGTGTTATCTTCATTTTTATATAATATGAATATGTTCCTAGAAAACTTAAAAGACTCTCTTAGAGATGATTAATAAACATGCAAACTGGATGGCCAAAATGTAAACATAAAAACCATAGCTTCTTTATGCTTTCAAACTAGTTATATAGAAATAAAAATAAATTTTATTTATATAAACAAACAAATATAAAATCTTTAGTAAAAAAATTGATAAGAAAATAAATAATTAAAACATATTCCCTAATAATTCCTAGTATTAGAAAATGCCATTCTTCCTAAAATAATACATATATTAATGTAATTATAGTCAGTATTGCAACACTTTTTTTTTTCTCTTCCTTTTAGACAATAAAGCTTAATATCAAGTTGGTGTTATTAAAACAGTTTGTTACTGGTCATGAAAAAAATTTATGACTGAAATAGAAATGAAATCAGAAACAAATACAAATATGTAATAAAGAAGTAAACATTTGGTGAAAGTTAATTTCTAATTCAGGGGAAATATATAAAAAATGGTCTCGTAAAAGTTGGATTTTCATCTGCAAATTGTAAATGTTAACCCCCTATTTCTCACCATAAAACAAAAAGTAAATTTCAGTTAGAAATAGAAATGTAAATCCTTAAACAAATGCAAATATTAGAAAATGAGGAGCTCCTGGACATCGATGAGATTAAAGTTATACTTCTAACTTATAAAATAAATGGTTAAAGAAGATATTAATTGGCAGTTCACAAAAGGTCTGTATGTCTGTATGACCAATAACATGAAAATCTAAACAACCTCATAGTAGTCAGTCATGAATATACAAGTTCAAATCATAATGTGAAAATAAAAAATTTTCATGACTTCATAAATCTTCAAATATATATTAAATTTAATGATAAATCTGCTCTTTGACTCTGTCTCTACTATTGGGAATTGTTAATCTATTATTTAAAAATAAAAAAAAATATTTATGCATACAAGAACTGGGGTACAGGCCAGAGATGTGGGGGGTGAGAGGATTCACCAGAGGCAGAGCGGGGAACAGAACAGGCAGACTGACCGAAATATACTGCTGAGGGGAGCATCAGGCGAGGCAGGAGAGGTCTATTTCACCACGTGGGTTGCTCTCTGGCCAGCCAGGGATCGAACTCGTGCTGCAGAGGCTGTAAATTACCTCACAGTGCAGTGCTTAACCCCTTGTGCCACCAGGGAGGCCCCTGTTGTATAAAAATATATATATATATGAGGTTGTTACATTGTTTGTAGTGGCAAAAATAATGAAGTAAGACAAATAGTAACCAAAAATAGTTCATTAATAGAAAAATTATTGAATGTGTGTGTGTGTGTGTGTGTGTGTGTGTGTGTGTGTTTATACCTGGAGCATCAAGGACAGAGAAGGGGAAACTTCATATGACAGAGAAGGGGGTAACCTCATATTTACTATGAGAGTTTACAGACAAACCTATACCTGAATGATGCTTCCCCGCCCCCACCCCTTACATCCTTCTGAGTAGCCATTGCTTCTTCCATTACGAACAAAGATCGAAGAAAGGCCTTTACTTAAATACTATTAAGTTAAAAATTATTTGTTTTTTTGGGGGGGAGAGTGGCCTCCCCTGGTGGCTCAGTGGTTGAGCGCTGGGCTGCGAAGCTGCCCGCAGCCTCTGCAGCACCGGTTCGATCCCCAGCCACCGGCGAGGGTCCCAGATGGCACGCAGACCTCTCCTACCGTGCCCGCTGCTCCCCTCAGCAGTGTACTTCAGTCCTTCTGCCTGTTCTGCTCCCTGCTCTGGTTCTGGTGAATTCTCTCACCCTCCCACTCTTCTGACTGTACCCAGTGCTTGTATAAATAAATAAATCTTTAAAAAAAATTTGTTTTTTAAAGTAATGATTGATAATAGATTTTTTGAGGCTCACAGAGTCTTCTTGATTAACCATTAGTTCTCTGTATAAAAGTGACAATTATTGAAATATGCCTACTCTGGGCATATTCAGAAAATCATATCTGCCTTTTTTGGGGAGACTGTCCACATCATACTATAGCAAGAAAATAATCACTTGAATAATTTGGAAACTATGAAACCATTAAAATGAAAAAGAAAAGAATGGTTCATAATCGAGCAATTGTTTTTTTTTTTGTTTGTTTGTTTTTTTATTAACTATCATGGGAAAATGGGATTGGCAGTAGGGCTGGGGGAAATTTTGGTTTCTTTTATGGTGCTGTTGGCATTCAACCAAGGAGCACCCAGGGACCTGCAAACTTGCTAACCCTAAAGGGGTCTGGCCATCTGTGCACACAAAGGCAAAGCAGATTTATAGTTTTAAAAAACTTTAATAAAATTAAGGTGCATAGGGAGAGAAGAAAAGAAAGGATAATAGTTTTCCAGTAAATTACTCCAATTTCCCATCCCCTCATGGGCAAATGCCCAGCCAAACAGTGTGGGTTGAAGCTGAGCAGCTATGGCCCAAAAGCTTGTGATAAGTCTAAAGCACTTCCTGGCAAGGAAACATAGGAAAGGGCTTCTGAGCAGATCCCAGACAGGTGGGACAAAGGGACATACCATATCAAAATAAAGGCTGCCACTGTCAGCTTCCCACATTTCTCACCCATGTCTCTTCAAAGTGTCTCCTTTTATGTGTCTTTCCCAACAGTACCATGGTGCAAGTAGGGCTGCAAAAGCCAAAGCTCTTCCTTTTTTCTTCTGAGGCCCCCTGCCTTCCCTGTCTTATAGCATCACCTGGTTACTCTGCTCTGTCCCTCATTAAATGAGGGCAGGGAACATGATACCTCTCCTTTTTATGGAGATGTCTCTGATGGTATGTGTGTATGTGTTTTTGTTTAATTTTTCAAACGGAAACTTATTTGTACACATGCATCTATTTTCTTAATTTGTTATGTTGAATATATATATATTTAAAAATTAAAATATATATTATCTGTATCATTTTTTCCTGACTTTTTTGAGTGTGGATTTATCTTAAATCTTCGTGGTATTTATTGTATTTTAAGATTATGGCTTTAAAACTTTAATATTGCTCATGCTTTCTAACTTCTAGAAAGTGTAAACATAGCATAAAATTTTCTAGAACTCCTCTGTGGTCCAGCAGGTAAAAAGGAAAGTCATCTTCATAGACTTAAAATCTGAACAGGTTCCATCCTGGAGCTTATGCAGTATCTACGGCTAAGGTAAAGCTAGTCTTTCCACATCCACTGATAACCAAGGGGCCAGATAGAGATTTAACAATGGGCACTTAGCCTTTCTATATCTGCAGTGCTTTCTTTAAGAAGGAAAAGATTAAATCCTTCATTACCTTCCTCTAACATCAGCATATCTTTAGGATGACCCAACTTAGAATAAGAAGCCTGTCTTGTCAAGAATAATTATTTCCTGGGCCTCCCTGGTGGCGTAGTGCGTTGAGCGCAGCGCTGTGAAGCTGTCTGCAGCCTCTGCAGCATAGGTTTGATTCCCAGCCGGCCAGGGAGATACCCACATGGTGTGACAGACCTCTCCTGCCTCGCCCACTGCTCCCCTCAGCTGTGTTTTTGGTCCGTCTGCCTGTTTTGCTCCCCACTCTGTCTCTGGTGAATTCTCTCACCCTCCCACACCTCTGGATTGTACCCCAGATAATTCCTTTCTTTATGTCAGTGATTCACTACTCCTACCTATGTAAAGTAAATTCAAATTTGTGGTTTTTTTTTAATTTATTTATTTATTATACAATAACTGGGGTACAGGCCAGATTTGTGGGAGGGTGAGAAAATTCACCAGAGAAAGAGCAGTGAACAGAACTGATGAAATACACTGCTTAGGGGAGCAGCAGGCGAGACAGGAGAGGTCTGTCGTGCCATGTGGGACCCTTGCCGGAGGGCCAGGATCGAACTGGCACTGCAGAGGCCTGTGGACAGCTTCACAGGACGGCGCTCAACTGCCTGGGCCACCAGGGGAGGCCCTCAAATTTGTGTTTATTCGAACAACTTTCACATAATACAGTCTGTCAGACTACTTCCCAGATTCGAGTCCTCATTTTTGATTATCGAATAAACTCTTTGTCTATCATTAAGATTTTATTTTCAGTTAACAAAAGTAATGCTAAGGAAATAATTGTAAAGATGTGTGCATGAATGTTCATTGTAGTTTTGTTTAAAATAATGAAAAATGCTGTAAATCATATGAATAAATCAGAAATACCTAAATAATCCACTTATATTACAACTATACACGCGTGCAAAATTATAAAAAAAATGTTTATAATGGGCCTCCCTGGTGGCACAGTGGGTTGAGTGCAGTGCTATGAAGCTGACTGCAGTCTCCACAGTGCAGGTTGGATTTCTGGCTGGCCAGGGAGATACCTGAATGGCGTGGCAGACCTCTCCTGTCTCGCCTGCTGCTCCTCTCAGCAGTGTATTTCGTTCAGTCTGCCTGTTCTGTTCCCCACTCTGTCTCTGGTGAATCCTCTCACCCTCCCATGCCTCTGGTCTGTACCCCAGTTCTTGTATAAATAAAATAATAAAAATCTTTAAAAAATTGTTTCTAATGATGTATGTTTCCATTATAGCATAGATGTGCAAAGCAGTTAATCTAAGTTTACACTTTTTGAAGCAGTTTATAAGGTTAGAGTTCAAAGTTGGACAGTATGATGCAATTTTGTGATAGATTTATGCATGAAAATGAATGGAATTGTTTATACTCTGTTAGCAGTAGCTTTCTCAGGTGATGTGGGAATATCTTATTTTTTTTAATGATTTTCTGCATTTTATGAACTTTAAAAATGTGGCTATTTTATCAAGAAAAATCCTGAATCTTTTTTAAGAGATTCTTAATTTTTTCCACAGAAAAATACAAAAGACAAAATTAGAACCGTTTTAGAATTGAAGAGGGACAGAGGGGACAGTAAGCAAGATAAAAAAAATAAAATATATAGACTTGGTGAAGAAAGCACTGCTTATTACTATTAATAGTCTCAAAGTAAAAGTTTTTCGTTAATAATACAGGTCTATTGAGAGGCCTTTGGAAGGTCTATTTTGAGTCTATTGTTACTTAAAAATCTGACCTTTTTGAATTAGCTCCCATGCCATAGGCAGCTTAAAAGGGATTCTTTAGTAACTGGTTTATTTTATTCAATTGTTTGGGGAGGGATTTGTAATTTTTCAGGGAGTAAATTATTTCATGTGGCTTGTTCCCAAACACTTATCTCAGAAGCAGCACACCTTTCTGATAGAAGTCAAATGCCAATGACTGAAGGTATGGGACAGAACCTGATTGATATTCCTAAAATGCCTCTTTTATGTTCTAGAAGCCAAATCTGCATTCTTTTGAGTGGTGTAGTATGTCAGTACAAATGCTCTATCTATGCTGAACCTGGTGGAAAAGGAAAAAAAAAAGCCACACTTCACTTCTTTATTTAGAGTTTGCTTTGAGAATGGCAAGCACTATTTGAAAGGTCATCCCATTTCGAGTAGCAGATGGATAGGAAAAAAAAGACTCTGGCTTTTACAAATAATTTAATTGAATTCTTCTTGCCATTTCTGCAGGCAATTCAGGATATTTTTTAAAGCATTGATCCATAATTATATTTTAGAGTGGTTAGTATTGTTAGACAGAGGTGTAATTCTTCGTGTATAAGGAAGCAATATAACATCCATTTTACGTGTTTGTCTTTTCCTTTCCTGTGCAAACAAACTCATAATAAAAGGCAAATTGGTGCTTAAAAAAGCAGATTAAAAATTTTTAGATTTGTTTTTGTCTCAAAGCTCTCCTTTCTTAGCCATAGCTATATTCATAAAGGTCAGCTTCTTTGCCTTCGTATAAACAAATTATAATTTGCATCTATGTGGCCTGTTTTTGTTTAGAGTCCCTGGGCACAAAAACCTGGATGGGGCCTAGGGGGTCACAAACCATGAAACACAAATTTATCATGTAATAGAATATGAAACAACAATGACTGAGACTTCTAATAGTGCATTGTAGCTGTGCTTTTATTTTTCTGTGTTAGGTTTGAGTATTTGTAATCTAATAATGGTATCCTGATTAGGATAAAGTTGCCAGATAAAATTTAGAATGACCGGTAAAATTTGAATTTCAGGTAAACAATGAACCACTGTTAGCAGTCAGCCTTAGGGATACCCTGTGACCTCCAAACATGCATGCTCTAAATGGGTCTTGACATTCCCTGCATAAAGACAAAGCATACTGTTAGTGTGAAAGAACATTAATAGGACTAGTGTGCATAGAAAGAGAAGAAAGGATAATAGCTTTCCAATAAAACACCCAAAGTCACCATCCCCTAATGGATAAATGCCCAGCCAAAGAGGGGCCAAAGTGGGGCCACCAAGGCCCAAAAGTTTGCCACAAGTCTAAGGCACCTTTTGGCAGGGAACCTTAGGAAAGGCATAAAAGGGGTCAGATAGTTTGGAATGAGAGGGACAAAATCAGAGTACAAATCAAGGGAGTGGCTGCCATTGTCAGTCTCCCCAATGGGTCTCTCACCTATGTCTCCTCCAAATGTCTCTACATGTCTTCTGTCTCCTTCCATTTCCCAGAAGTCCCTGATTCAAGTCCTAAGTTGAGAAACAAATGGGACTTCTGCAAATGGCTCTCTGCTCCCCTCTAAGTCTGTGTACCCCCTCTAAGTCTTCTTTTCCAAGTTCTTACCACTCACCCCTCCTCTTCATTAGGTAGGTAGGGACCATGGAACCTCCCCTTTTTATGGAAATTACACTCTAACACCATGTAATAGACAGGAAAGTCACATCAGAGTAGATATCCTAAATAAAATTGTGATATTAAATACTACAAAGTTCAGTTTAAGAAATAATTACGTGTGTCAGAGTTTATCTATGTTAAGATTTAATAGATTATTTCCAGTTCTACAGAAATTTCCCAAAAACTTCCTTGATCTTAATCCTTTCTCTGACCACATAGAGGTGGTGACCACATTGTTGTAATCCAGAAAGGGCCCATTGACCTATGTGCTCAAATAGTCAAACATTGTGACACACCATTTATTGTGAGTAGGGAAAGAGCTTTATTGTGAGGCCATGCAAGGCAAGTGTAGTGGGACTCAAATCTGTCTCTACAATAATGGCACTTGGGATTTTAAAGGTAGGTGGAAGGTGGGGAGTAGCCCAGTTAGGACAAAGAAAGAAGGGAAATAGAAAGTTTATGATGTGCATGGATCATGTATTTGTTGTTGGAGGGTTTAACATGTATTCTATGGGGGATTTGGAAGATGCAGATATTACAGGGTCATTCTAAGTCAGTGTCCTTAGTGGTCATGCTCATGCTGCTTGAAGCCCACTTTTAAAAAGGTCTATTATTTCCTGTTCCAGTCACTTATGTCACTAAGACCTGCTGCTTCTGTAAAATAAGTGGAAGGAATTTCTATGAAAGCAGGAAGGAGGGAAGGGGAGTAAGTAAAAAATGGGGAGTCACGAGGCAAATTTTTTGCATAAAACAAGCTCTGACCAGGATTTTATTGTCCTTTGCAATAATCATTTCCTTGCATTTCTTCATATTTTATCATCACTCTATGTAATTCTAATCATTATGAATTTTCCATATTTAATACATTATGGAATCACACGGTATGCATCTTTAAAGGTAAAATATTAAAACCTTTACCAATTTGGAGAAAATACTAGCGATGTATGAGAGAGTAAAGAATATGTGACTCTAAAATATGCAGTTTTTGCATGTGGAATGTTTGGAGCTGCAGCAGATAAAAGAGAGGTTGGTTTTGATTTTGTTTTTATTTCTCCCTTTACTGACAAAAAGAATTTTGTCAGTAAGAGAGCTATTCATTATTAGAGATAACTTTTTACATTAGAAAGACTTATCTGCATCACATGGCAAAATTTGTTTACCAAGCATTTGGTCTTCTCATCTTATAGAGAATTGTGTTCCACCCCATGAAGTCCCAGACCTCTGGTCTTTCTTAGCTCAGGAGGGTGTATAATCATCAACTGCCTGATTTTCTTTGAGCCCTCTATCTTTGGAGTTTCTGTGTGTGTAAATTTATTTTTTCTCTCCTGTTAATCTGTCTTATGTCAACTTAATTGCTATACTGGCCAAAGAGTTTGAAAGGGAAAGTTTCCCTTCCCTGTGTCTTTATAAAAGATAGAATAGGTGATAATGTTTAGCTTGAATATAATTGGATTTTCTATGTAGCAGAGACTGAAGGGTAGTCATTTAAAAGAAATTTCAAAGATTTCACTCATTTTAAAAAATAAAATACATTTTAAAAAATGAAAACTCTCCCTCATATTGTTTGTTTTGCCAATTTTTAAGAGTATGGGTCCGATCTGGTGATATTTTCACTAAATTTCAGTTTTATTGATATCTGTGGAGTAAATCATATCGCCCATTTGTCTAAGGTCATAATATTCAGCCAAATTATGGATAAAAGCTTTTGATTTATTATTCATGTAGATGACAATACTGAGAATAACTAAGGAATATTCCCTTTTATATCATAAATTGTATCTGGTGACATTTAAAAAATGTCTTCCAGAGTCCAGCTCTCTGATCCATAGACTCTTTCTTTCCTTTTGCTAATGTCACCATATTTTGCTTTCCTCGTTTGTCCTTTCTCTCCTTACTGCAAAACATAGCACAATTTTCAGGTTGCTTTGAAAGCAACCATCATGAGACCACAAATAATTAAATATATATTAAAACCAGATTTCCAAGTATTTTAGGAAATAGACAATTTGGCATGGCAAGCAGTTGAATTCAGGGCTGATTTATTATTCATTTGACTATGGTGAATATTCATAGATTTGAATGTGAGATTAGAATTCTTGAGATTCTTGTTTACCCTAAAGAAGTTTGGGAAGTCGTGTCTTTAAAAGTTGAAATTGGGCCTTCCTGGTGGCGCAGTGGTTGAGCTCTGTGTTGCAAAGCTGACCGCAGCCTCTGCTCTGCCGGTTTGAACCCGGGCGGCCAGCGAGGGTCCCGCATGGCGCGCAGACCTCTCCTGATGCCCGCTGCTCCCCTCAGCAGTGAACTTCGTCATTCTGCCTGTTCTGTTCCCCGCTCTGGCTCTGGTGAATTCTCTCACCCTCCCGCGCTTCTGACTGTACCCAGTGCTTGTATAAATAAATAACTAAATCTTTAAAAAGAAAAATAAAAGTTGAAATTACTGAAATTAATTTTTAAATTTTCTATCTAGCAGGGTCCTTACAAGTGACCTAAGTTCTCTTGATTATGTATATAGAAATACTCAATATTTTGTAATAACTGGACTAATACAGAGATTTTATATGAAGGCAAACCAGTATAGATCCATGGCTTATTTCCTCCCTTCCTTCTTTCCTCTCTCTCTATTCCTCTGCTTCTTCCTTATCCCTTTTTCCTTTCTTATATCCCCTCCCTCTCTCCCTCCTTTTCCTCCTCCTTTAGTTTTATATTTTTCAATAGCTGGATTCTTTTTTAAAAAAAAATATATTTATTTATTTATTTATACAAGAACCTGGGTACAGTCAGAAGTGTGGGAGAGTGAGAGGATTCACCAGAAACAGAGTGGGATACAGAACAGGCAGACTGACAAAGTAACACTTGTGAGGGGAGCAGCGGACTTGGCAGGAGAGGTCTCGTGCACCAGGTGGGACCCTCTCTGGCCAGCCAGTATCGAACCGGCGCTGCAGGGGCTGTGGACAGCTCACAGCCCTGCGCTCAACCGCCTGCACCACCAGGGGAGGCCCAATAGCTGGATTATTTACTTAAGAAAATCTCACTCAATAAATAACAGAGTCACTCTGTTTGAATAGAGGGACTGGGCCATGTCTTTCTTATCTTCACTAACCACAAGGACCCCCCAGAGTACCACTAAGGAGCCCTGGTTTTTCCACGACCATGTTTTTTTTTTTTTTTTTTTTTTTTAATTTATACAAGCACTGGGTACAGTCAGAAGCGCGGGAGGGTGAGAGAATTCACCAGAGCCAGAGGGGAGAGCAGAGCAGGCAGACTGACAAAGTACACTGCTGAGGGGAGCAGCGGGGGGCAGGAGTGGTCTGCGAGCCATGTGGGACCCTCGCCGGGAGGCCGGGGATCAAACTGACGCTGCAGAGGCTGCAGGCAGCTTCGCAAGCCAGTGCTCAACCACTGTGCCACCGGGGAGGCCCTGACCATAGTTTTTAAATTGAATAAAGAGGAATAATTTATTTATCAACCATATTATATGCCAGATACTCTTCTAAACATTTTACAAATATTAACTCATTTAGTCCTCAAAACAACCCTGAGATGGTTATTATTGCTACCTCCTCCCCCTGACTTACAGATGAGGAAAGTATGTAGCAGAGAAGTTGAATATTTTGACCAAGATTATACAGCTAGTAAATGATGGAACCTGGACAGTTTTATTCCATAGTCCTTGTCGGTACCTAGAATGTTTGGTAGTCTTTCCTAATAGCAGAAGCAACAGCTATATCCAGCTCTTAGTAGGGGTTAGATACTGTGCTAGGAGCATCATAAGTATTATCATAGCTGCTCCAAAGCAGCCAATATGTTTTATCTCTAGTTAACTATTGCAAGAAAGGAAGCATAAAGGAGTTATTAAAGTGCCCCTGTGAGGGTGAAGGTCAGGATGTAAACTTCATTATTTGATTTTTGCATATATTCACTTGTTTCATGGTCCTGTTTTTTTTTTTAAATTTCTTAAATAGATAAGATGATCTAATTCTCTCTTTGTTTTTCCAATACTACAAGAAAATATCAATATTATGAGAAGCCCACACATTAGCTCTGCCAATGTTGGATCATGCCCAGAGAAAATTCAGCATTTTAGTGTTGCCCACCTATGTCATTAAGGTTCTTCAGTTTTCTTTTTGGTCCTTCCCAAATATAACCTGCTTAATTTCTTCGGTATTCTTTGCTGCTGTACAAAGAAATTCCATCAAGTAATATACTTTACTGAAAAAGATTAATGGCTCTTCTGTGTCATTCCATTTATGTTTTGATTTAATCCTCTTGGTGATTTGATGTCTTTATTGTCTTTGATGGTTATAATGGTGGAAATGTTCAGTCATATTGTAGACTAATAGTGGAAGAGACTTCTCTCTCTTCAGTGCAGATCTAGGTAAAGAATTAAGCTTCCAGAATAGTTGTAGCCAGCATGTAAACAAAAGATGATTCTTGTAGCAGCAGTGAGAAGCCTGAGAGTCTGTGATCTAGTACTCATGGATGAATGTGTGTATGTTATTCATTAAACCATGTTGTGCTTTGGCCCTTTACCTGCTATATAGAAAGTTTGCAAGACATGGTCAAGTGAAGGGTTTTAGCTGCCACATGTCCTTCAGTACTGACAAGACAAAAAGCAGTGTGCTGGGTTAATTTCGTAATAACATGTTTCTTTCAGGAAAATAGTCTTTATTCTTCAGAATTTAATATGCCTTTGCCAATTCCCTTTTAATATTTTCATGTACCTATGATTTGACCAAGATTATACAGCTAGTAAATGACGGAGCCTGTACAGTTTTATTCCATAGTCCTTGTCGGTACCTAGAATGTTTGGTAATCTTTCCTAATAGCAGAAGCAACAGCTATATCCAACTTTTAGTAGGGGTTAGACCTTGAATAAACACAGTGATTTCCAGAGATCAATGAGCAGAATCTAACTGGACAAATCAGGACATAGGAGATCTTGCTTTCACTAGTCTCCTATCCATAAAGAGAGAAACATTTCATAATGTGATCTTTTTATACCCTCTCCAAAGAAAAGTAGTGTTATAAAAAATTAAAATAGCTGGACCATGGTTCTACATTTTTTAAAATTAGATTTGCTAGTCATTTACTTATGTATATAATTTTAGGATTGCATTTTCACTCCTGCATATGTGCACATACTTCATTTTTCCTCCACCAAACCTACCATGCTAATGCCCTATCACCTGTCTTCACTTATCTCCTCTCCCTACTTTTCCCTCCTATTACCAGTACATTTATCACTAAGTATACGATTAGTTTTTGCCGTGTTTTGCTAGTATATGATTTTTGTTTGTTTGTTAGTTACTAATATTCCACAGATCTATCACTTTCTGACTTATTTCACCTCAAGTTCCATCCAAGGCTTTTGGTGGTGTTTCCTGTCAAAGCTAGCAATGTGCACTCAAGTGTTTCTCATATTACAGTACCCTGACTCTGACTTTTCTGTATCTCTCTGTTCATGTTTAAGAATTCTTGTGATTACATTGAATCCATCTGAGTAATAGAGGATAATCTCCCTATATTAAAGCTAGAAGATTGCAACCTTACTTCCACATGGAACCTTAATTTTTCTTTGCCATGCAACCTTAACATGAAAGATTTAAGATGTAGACCATTTTGTGGGGGAAATATTATCCTGTCTACTGAGTGCTGTAATAATGTTTTTAGAAGGCTATTTGTCAATATCCATCATAGATAAAACACTATAGTATAGCTGTTATAAAGGTAATGGGTACCCTGGAGATAGTTGTTCATATTCATGTTGGACATAGATCTACGCAGTGACCCTAGGAGGATTTTCTCCATCAACCTAAGGATCTCTACTGCATGGAAAATCTGCTAGAGATGGAAACTGAGATATAAATTCTGCAAGCAAGCTTATTTATTTATTTACTTATTTTTAATATTTAGTTTTTATTTATACAATAGCTGGGGTACAGGCCAGAGGCCGGGAGGGTGAGAGGATTAACCAGAGATAGAGTGGGGAGCAGAACAGGCAGACAGACAGAAAGCACTGCTGACAGGAGCAGCGGTCGAGACAGGAGAGATCTGCCATGCCATGTGGGAATCCCCCTGGCCAGCCAGGAATTGAACCCTCTCTGCAGAGGCTGCAGACAGCTTCACAGTGCTGTGCTCAACCTCTGCGCCACCAGGGAGGCCCAGCAAACAAATTTATGATCCTGCTATAGGGGACTCAGATGACATACAGGTGATGATGATTACTATATTTTTTCTTTTTTTTTTAATGATAAAAACAATCATGATGAACAAGAAAAAGAGACAGTATCTCTGACTAAGACTAAAAGATGATCTCCCTGGATGATTTGCCATAGGAATCTCAAAGAATGTTAGAAGTTTGGCATCCTCAGTAATGTTAAGAAGCAGAAAGAGAAAGTAGAATGGTTTGGAAAAGAAGTTATTCAAGAAAATATAGTAAAGAAGCTACCATTCCATGCCAGAATTAAAGTCAACATTAGAGATTAAAAGAAAAATCAATCTTTAAAAAGTATATCAAGAATTGGTAAGTTCTGTCAAAATGAAGAAAAAGAATAAACACTGAATTAACGAAATAGGGAAGATTAAAACATAGAAAACCCATCATATACTTAAATACTAAAACCAATCTAAGGATTATAGATGCTCTTAAAGCAGAATCAATTTGAACATTGTAATAATCAAAGATTAATGAAAGCTCTCTGAGCTAAAATAAAAACAAAACCAAAAAAGCATCACTATGCAAATTTAAAGGGCTTTCCATACTCCAGGTAACACTAATGAAAAGGGTTCCATACCATTACAACCTGGCAAAATTTTTTAATTATAAGAATGAAGAAAAAAATTATTCAAGCATGCAGGCAAAGACAATACTTTAACTTTATAAAGGAATAAAAATCAGGGTGGCCTTCTACCCCTCCTCCTGTCACACTAACTGACATGAGTTATTGTTATAAAATCTACAGTATTTGCTTGGGGTAATTTGGGAGAATGTACACAAGAAAGCTGAATATAATCAAATTGTATTTCAATTGTAAAAGTAACAGAGATACTCACATCTGTAAGTGAAAAGAAAACATAGACCAGCTTTCCTAGAGAAACAGTTTAAGGGCTGTCATGTCAGTACTACTCAAAGTGAGATTCAGGGAGCATTCTCTAGAAGCTTATTAGAAGTATAGATTTTTAGGTCCACCTAGACTTCCTGAAGTACAATCTCTGAGGAAGGAATGCAATAATATATGCATTAATCTTTCTGAGAGATTCTCTTTTTAAAAAAGATTTACTTATTTATGCATATAAGAAGTGGGGTACAGGTCAGAGGTGTGTGGGGGCTGGGTGGGAAGTTGGTGAGAGGATTCACCAGGGACAGAGTGGGGAATAGAACAGACAGACTGACTGAAATACACTGCTGAGGGGAGCAGCGGGCGAGTCAGGAGAGGTCTGCTGCACCATGTGGGTTGCTCCCTGGCCAGTGGGGGATCGAACTCGTGCTGCAGTGGCTGTGGATAGCTTCACAGTGCTGTGCTTAACTCCCTGTGCCACGAGGGATGACTTCTGAGAGATTCTTATGAGCAATATGGCTTAGGACTCAGTGGTCCAGGTAACTGTGAGATATATCAAACTTAAGAAAAAAAAATAGAGCAATAAATGCTATTGATACTAACCATTAATGAGGTAAACAGTCAAATTTAAAGAATTATAACTTTATTCTAACAGTGAAAAAATATAAAACTATACTTTTAGAAAACAAAATATGTAATAGAATATAATTCTTTAATGTTAAATATTCAGCATTTTAAAATTAAATATTAAATAATAACAAAATCCCAGATCATATTAATGGAGTCCAGAAATGAAAGTTAGTAAATCCTCACTTTTGTAGGAGTGGACTCAACAACTCTTAAGGATTTGAAAATTTTAAAATTTACTTATTCAAATAACAAATTGTAAATTTTTGTATATCAAAAACAACACTATTAAAATATTAACTACTTTAATATTACTATTAAAAATATTAAAAATAACAATAGGAACTATGACTTCCAAATCAACAGAGAGATAAAAGAATGCACAGCTTGGTCTAAATCACCAAGCACATAAAGCAGAGAAAATAACTGTGAAACATAAAATATATCAAACATAAAAATAAGATCTTAGAGGAACAGCAAATATCATTTATGCCCACACAAATAGATAGTTTAATCTCCCTTACTGGAAAAAAAGACAAATGATTTAACCAAATAGATCATCTGACTATCCATGTTCATTAAGAATATATTATATACTTATAAAAAACATGGTTTTAGTAGTAACACTTTTTGGTTAAGTCTTACCACTGCCATATATTCCATGAATGACCTTGGGAAATATATTTAACATATTTGGTTTTAAATTTCCTTGAGTGAAAAATAGGAATGATATCACCCACCTTATACACTAAGAACAAATGTAATTGTGACAATATTTTGAAAAAAGCTGAATTTCATTATAAAATGATCATTAAATAGTCTATTAAAATACAAGATTCCATTTCAGCTAAAATGCAAAATCTAACCAAGGGTTCTAAGACAAGAGGCAAGACATACCAAAAACAAAATAAATCATTACCACTGAAAAAATGGGCAGACAAGATTTATCAGTCAAAAG
This sequence comes from Talpa occidentalis, assembly GCF_014898055.3. Lineage (NCBI taxonomy): Eukaryota > Metazoa > Chordata > Mammalia > Eulipotyphla > Talpidae > Talpa > Talpa occidentalis. The sequence continues at coordinate 43,261,044 of NW_023600993.1, read as the reverse complement.
CAAAATAAAATAAAGAGTAATTTTGGTATTATTTATACAAAATAGAATCAAAGATCATAAAAATATTAAATGTGATGGAAAAAGCTTTATTTTTTTCAAATAGACTTAATCAAGAAGATAAGACAATCCTAAATTTTCACTGACATGGTAAAAGTTTCAGAAATACATGAAACACAGACTTTTAGGTATATAAGGAAAATTGACACAAATAGAATTGTTGAATAAGACTTTAATACACTTTTATTGATCTTTCATGGGTCAGATAAACACAGAATACATTATTTTAATAATCTAATAAAGCAAATTTAATAAATATTTATTGAATTCTGTTCTCTAGCAATAAAAGCACATATTCTTTTTAAGGCATTGCAAAGTTAAAGAAAAAATTGATCCTACTTTGTACCTCAAAGAAGAGCATATTAAACTGTGAAATATAAAATGTTTGTAATACATGCTTTGCCTACAATGAAATAAGACTGAAATTAATAACAACATTTCAAATGCAAAGTTCAACAACTTGGAGAATAGTAACACCAAAAGCAAACATCTACATCTTCTAAAGAACCCTCTGTTCAAATAGGAAAAGAAATATGGCATAATGGAGTGCTAGAAAAATAGGAATGCTATGTATCCAAATTTTATTTATTTATTTTAAAATTATTTATTTATTTATCTATATTTTACATCATTGTTCATTTTTGTACAATGTTTTCTTTCATTTCTCAGGTGTAGACACCATAAAATTTCCACCACCAATTCATCTGTGCGCCATCACCATAGTCCCTTGTGTTCTTCCTACCCTCATTCTGATCCTTCTCCCTCCTCCTTCCCCTGCAGAATATCTCTGATTTACAGTTGCCTGTTTATTTTTGTTTTGTTTTGTTGTGTTGTGTTGTGTTTTTTATTGTTATTATTTTTTCCCCGATCTCTTATTTGGTTCCCCTATATTCTTCTTATTAGTAAAACCGTTGATGTTTCTTTTTCCTTCTGACTTATTTCATGAAGCATAATCCCTTCATTCATATTACTGTGAATGGCATTAGTTAATCTTTTTTGATTGCTGAATACTGTTCCATTGTGTATATATGCCACATCTTCTCTTTTTAAATTTATATATATATATATACTTTACATTATTGTTCATTATAAAACAATGTTTGTTTTTTTCCCCTCCTCAGGTATAGTCCCCATAGAATTTCTTCCACCAATTCACCCATGCACCATTACCACAGTTCCCTGTGCTCCTCCCTCCCTTCTTCCAATCTCTCTCTCTCCCCTTCCCCTGCAGGATGTCTCTGGTTTATAAAGGCCTGTTTGTGTTTTGTTTTGTTTTGTTGTATATTCTATTATTATCATTTTATTCCCTTGTTGTCTTATTTGCTTCCCCTATATTCCTGCTTTAAGTGAAATCATCCAATATTTTTCTTTTTTCTTGTGACTTATTTCACTGAACATAATTCCTTCTAGCTCCATCTATGTTGCAGCAAATGGAATTAGTTTATCTTTTTGACTGCTGAATAGTATTCCATTGTGTATATGTACCACATCTTCTTGATCCAGTCATCTGTTTTTGGATATTGGGGTTGTTTCCAGGTTTTACCTATTATAATATTGCTGCAATTAACATAGGGGTATAGGTATTCTTTTGAATCAATATTTTTGTGTCCTTTGGGTAGATCCCTAGGAGTGGAATTGCTGGGTCATATGGTAGCTCCATTTTTAGTAGACTGAGGAACCTCCACACACACAGCTTTCCATAGTGGTTGAACCAGTTTGTACTCCCACCAGCAGTGTAGGAGAGTTCCTTTTTCACCACATCCTCGTCAACATTTGTTGTTGCTAGTTTTTTTTTTTTTTTTTTGTGCCATTCTTACTGGTGTCAGTTGGTATCTCATTGTGGTTTTGATTTGAATTGCCCTGATTATAAGGGATGTTGAACATTTTTTCAAGTGCCATTTTGCCATTTGCATTTCCTCTTTGGAGAAGTGTCTTTCAAGTTCTACCGATTTTTTGACTGGATTGTTTACTTTGTTTTTGTTGAGTCCTGTGAGTTTTTTTTGTATAACTTTTTGATCAGTCTCTTATCAGTTGCATGGAGTGCAAAAATTTTCTCTCAACTGGTGGGTTATCTCTTTGCTTTGGTTAATGTCTCTTTTGCTTTACAGAAGCTTTTTAGTTTGATGTAATCCCATGTGTTTATCTTTTCCTCACTTTCTTTGCTTTGGGTTATGAGTCTTTAAAGATGTTACTGAGATGTATGTCATGTAGTGTTTTTCCTATATTTTCTTCTATATCTTCTGTGGTTTCAGGTATTATGTTCAATTCTTTCATCCATTTTGAGTTGACTTTTGTACATGGTGTGAGGTAGTGGTCTAGTTTCATTCTTTTGCTTATGGTGGTATGTATACACATTTTAAATGGATAAGGCTGTATTTAACAGAAAATTAATAGCCCCAAAAGCTCTTGTTACTAAATGAGAGTAACAAAATCAATATACAGAAAATAAAAGTAATTAATTAATAATGTAACATTTATTCTATTAAATGACAATACCAAAACACTCCATAAGTTAAGAATGGAATCAAGTTACACAGCATAATACAAGGCCTCTACCAGCAACCTATATTAAGCTACATTATTTATTTATTTTTTTAATATTTATTTATTCATACATACAAGAGCTGGGGTACAGGCCAGAGATGTGGGGGGTGAGAGGGTTCACCAGAGACAGAGTGGGGAACAGAACAGGCAGACTGACTGAAACACACTGCTGAGGGGAGCAGCAGCTGAGTCAGGAAAGGTCTACTGCACCATGTGGGTTGCTCCCTGGCCAACCGGTGATTGAACTCATGCTGCAGAGGCTGCAGATTGCTTCATAGTGCAGTGCTTAACCCCTTGTGCCACCAGGGAGGCCCTAAGCTACATTATTCAATGTCAGGATTGGAAATATTTTGCTTACTACCACAAATGAGATGCTTATGCTATTATTTCAATATTGTACATTAGCCATGTACAATGAAATAAACAAGTACTCTTTAAAATATAAAATTATCTATTCCAAACATCCAAGAAATGGAAATAAATACCATTAAAATTCATAGAGTAAGGTAGTTACATGTAAACTTTCATTAATAGATCTTTTGCACAATTTTAAGAACCACAAAACTACAGGATTCATAACTAAACTAAAATGGACTGATAGTAATTATATACAAAATGTTGAAATCTAGCAAAACTAATTTTTAAAGAACCTGAATAAATGAGAATTACCAGTGCTTCCAATAGAATGATACAAATCTGCTTAAAATTTATTTATTTATTTATTATTTATTTTAAGATTTATTTATTTAGGCATTGAAGAACTGGGGTACAGGCCAGAAGTGTGTGTGTGGGGGGTGAGAGGATTCACCAGAGACAGCGTAGGGAACAGAATAGGAAAATTGACCAAAATACATTGCTTAGGGGAACAGTGGGTAAGTCAGGAGAGGTCTGCTGTACCATGTGAGTTCGTCCCTGGCCGGGGATAGAATTCGTGCTGCAGTGGCCATGTAAGATTCATAATGCTGCGTCTTAACCCCTTGCACCACCAGGGAGGCTCTGTTTAATATTTATATTTTTGTATTTTGAAAGAGAAAGACAATACTTTAGAAGAGTTTTAAAAAAAATGGATGGACAAGGCTTGTTTCAAAGGAAGAACAGTTATGGAGTATTTGCCCACTAAAAATTAAAACACTTATACAGTGAGGCTACATACCAAACAAATATATTCATTGGTTTGAATGAGGAGTATAAAATCAAGTAATATAGCCATAAAATTTTAGTTATTAAAAAGGGTAGAATATTAAAGTCTTGGAGGGAAAGATGGGATTTTAGCGTATGGGATAAGTGGCTAACCACATAGGAAAAAATGTTAGCTTCATTAACACACACACACATGCACACAAACACACACCATAAAATATCCAGTTATGCTAGAAAGCTCATCAAAATTTTAGCTAGAATTTAAATACATTAGAAGAAAATATGAGGCATTTTACAACCTTGAGATGGGGACGGTCTTTTTACATAAGATTTAATACATATCATAAAGGAAAAAGATCCACAGATTTGACTGGTGAAAGTGAAAAAATATATATGACAAAGTAATTATGGCAACCATTCAGGTTGTTTATGGATGTTTTAGATTTCTTCCTTCTGGACACACAGAATGGGTACACTTCCTCAATTTAAATTTAAGCATGGTGATGTGACTTGGTTTAGACTATGAAATGTGAAAGAAGTGATGTATATTAACTCTGGGCTGGGCAAAAGCATGAAAAGCTGGTACCTTATTCATCATATTCCTCTTTCACACTGCCATGATGGTAAGGAGATAATGAGGGTCATATTAATGTCCTTGAGTGAGAATGGCATGAGTCCTTGTTAATCCAGTAAGAAACTATAGAAATGATAAATTTATACAATAAAGTAGCAAACTAAAATATTAATATAAAAAGAATCATTTGCACTTCTATATGTCAATAATGAAATAGCAGAAAGATAAATCAGGAAAACAATTCCATTTATTATTGCATCAAAAATATTAAGTAGCTTGGAATAAATTTAACTAAATAAGTGAAATATCTCCATACAAAAAAATAATAAGATATTGTGGAAAGAAATATAATACATAAGGAGTGGAAAGGTACACATACTCATGGACTGGGAGAGTTGATGTTGGTAAAATGGCTATATAATATAAAACAATATATAGAGTCAATGCAACCCCTATTAAAATCTCAATGGCATTCTTCACAGAAATAGAATAAAAAAATCATGAAATTTATTTGGAACTATAAAACAAAGGAAAAAGATCAGCAATCTTTATTCAATTGTTAGATTTGAGAAAAAAATGTAGAGATCACATGTCCCAACTTCAAAGTATAATACAAAGCCATAGTAATTAAGATAACTAGAAATAAAGACATAAACAGTGAATGAACATAGCATCAAATCATAAAGATGTTCTACTGAATGGAGGAAGCTATCTCCGCATCATACATCCAACAAGGTACTAAAATCCAAAATGTACACAGAACTCAGAATATTCAACAATATAAAACAAACTACTCCATTAAAAAAATATGTGGAGGATCTAAATATACTAGTCCTGAAAGAAGATATACAGGTGACCAATAGGCATATGAAAAGATGTTCACCTCTGATTATTGAAGAAATGCTAATCAAAACAAGAAGATATCACCTCACACCTGTGAGAATGGCTATTTTCCAAAAGACAGGTGTGGAGAGGATGTGGAGAGGATGTGGAGAGAAGTGGAATGTAAATTGGTGCAGCCATTATGGAAATCAGTATGAAGATTTCTCAAAAAAATGCTAAGTTCCTTATTATCCCATATAAATAAATTTATTTAACAAATCTCCAATCCAAACATGCAAAACAAAATCCCTTTCAACTAGTTGGCAAGAGTTTAACATAATGATATTGCTGCTTAAACCTGGAGACAGGTTTTCTGACATGAAATTGTATAACGTACCTAAAAACAGGCAACTTTTATGTTTTTTTATCCAGTTACCTTATTTCTAGAAATCTTTCAGTAGGAAAGAGAGAGGCAAACAAAAAATAATTATTATAATTTATTTAATAGTACTTATATAATAAAACTACTAAATAATCTGTCAGAGGATTGGGAAATTGTTAAATAAATTATGCTGAACAGTTAAAATTTTTGAAAAACCACATTTAATGTCATAATACTTTTTTAAAAAAATATTTATTTATTTATTTATACAAGCACTGGGTACAGTCAGAAGTGCAGGAGGGTGAGAGAATTCACCAGAGCCAGAGCGGGGAGAAGAACAGGCAGACTGACGAAATACACTGCTGAGGGGAGCAGCGGGCAGCAGGAGAGGTCTGTCGCACCATGTGGGACCCTCGCCAGTGGCCAGGGATCAAACCAGCGCGGCAGAGGCTGAGGGCAGCTTCACAGCCCAGCGCTCAACCACTGCGCCACCAGGGAAGGCCCATCATAATACTTTCGATATCATTTTCCCTGAAAAGTATACAAGGTTGCATATCTATATAATCTATATTTAGTTTAGAAAGTCAACAAACAGCAAAAACTGAAGGCACACAAGGGAAAGATGAAAATATTATTGAAATTTATCTCTTAGTGATAAAATAATAAATGCTTTTTAAAATGTCTTTCTATAATTCTCAAATTGGAGCATGAATACCTACTGCTTCCAAATCATAATTAGCAGCTTCCTTAGTCTTTTAAAATTAATATATCTTAATGAGAATTGTGATTTTTTTTTTTCTTTTTGCTAACTGGACAGAATCTTATCTCTTTGTTGGTTTCTATATTGTCCACTCCTATGTTGGAGATACTAGGGTGGATTTCTGTATGAAAGTACTTAAACGTGTTAAAGGAAGTATTCTAAGAATTATGAGGATTAAATGAGATAATGAAGAAAAAAAAAAAAAGCCTCACAGTTTCCCAGAACAAGTCAATATTTAGCCCTTATTATTGCTGCTGTATTTTTATGCTACAGGTAAAATTTGCAAATCACTTCTATTTTAGGACCAGAGCCAGGTTTCCATGTACCAAAAGTTGCAAAATTCCTAGAGATGGAACAGAAGATGATTTTATTTTGTTACTGATATATCTTCAATGGAAAGATTTTGAGGAAAGGTCAGAAAAAGCAAATAGTAAATGTTGTTTTAAGAGCTACCTGTCCATATTATGGACAGTCAGCATGTGCAGTCTGGAGCCATCCTTTAGACAGAACCAGTGACACTGGAAATAGTTACTTTTTCGCAATTTAGTCTCATAACCTATTTACCACCACCTGCTCCCTATACCCCTTTCTGTTGGAAAGCTAATTCCATTCGTCAACTTGCTGAAAATGGCCTGGAAATTGTTAAATTCTAGATTTTGGTGGTATTTTGGAGAACTCTTTATAGGAAAGTCTGTCTGTTCCATGATCAATTAAGTTGTAGGTTGACACTTGAGAATTTTGCATTTTTGAATCATGATATATCTTGTAATTCTGCAATGTTTCTTTTCTCTTACTTTTTTTGTCCAATAGTTTGGCACCTATGGTAACATGCAGTTGCTAGATGAAAATAAAATTATGTTACAAAAGAGACAAAAGATTTAGTGAATGTGATTTTGTATGCCAAAAATATCCACAGTGACTTTCTATCATAAGTGTCTTTGAAGGAAATAAGGTAAATTTGAATATGATTTTGGTCTTTCCTAAACAACTAGAACAAGACAAGCTAAAAAATTACTTATAAAAAGGCAAAAACTAACATAAGACAGTCCCATCTGTTTGGATACTATTAATGTGTTCTTGTTGGGAGATTTGTGATAATGACATCTCCTGGTTCCCGCCTGCATTTGGAGGGTTATAGAGAGGGTTTCATAAGGAATGACCATGATTGAAATATGTTTGGTTTCTAAAGTATGCCCAGGAGAAATCGTAGTTTTTTTCTCAACTTACCCATCTTATATAACTGCAGATAATAGCCATATTACATTGTTGGTTAACTCATTTTGGTTACATTCTCTAGGTGTCTAGCCATTTTTGTCCCTGTTGAGTCCTCCATTATCACCTTCGGAAACTAAATTCCACAAGATAACTTCTACTTGTTCAGCTCTGTACCCTAGTTTCTTAGCACTCAACAGAAACATGTTGAATAAATGAATAAAGAATGAATGGACAAAGTGATTGTCTCATTCATCCATCTCTCAAGGCTGCTGCTGTCTGTATCAGAACTGCCAACTTTTGTTGCTGTGCTTTGGAAAATGATCATTTAAGTTCTATATCACCAAGGGATTGTCAAATACTCATGGTAAAAATAAACTTGTGCTGAAGTTACAATCTGTTAATGTGCAGAAGAGTTAATAAATTAAGAAAACATGGCAGCAATACCACAATGGAGCAATAAGAATTGTAAGAGTCTTATATTTTACCTGAAGTGGTATTTTATTAATTTTAGGTAGACTCTGATCCATATTTTTATTCCTAAAGGAAATATACATATGTGTGTGCATGTTCAAGTGTGCCTGTGCACACACAGTACAAAGAGATATAAGAGCCAACAGTGACAATAAGATGGAAATATAAAGTCCATCCAATTTAACAGGAAGAAGGCAGGCAGAAAGAAGAATAAAATAGATGGCACAAATTTTAAAAGAATATTCAATTGTTACATTTAAAACCTACTATCTTTACATTAGATTTTAATGAACTTAACACCCCCATTAAAACATAGAGATTGTCAGTATGAATAAAGCAAAATACTATCCAATTAAATGGTTACTATTAGACATACACTTTGAATATGAAAACACAAATAGTTGCAAATAAAAGGACAAAAATATTTGTCATACTAACACTAATTTTTAGAAAGTCAATTGATGTATCTTTGGGGACACAGTGGATAATATTTGTACCCCACTATGTGTGGTGTGGTCTTCCTCACACCATACCCTAAAGTTAATTCCAACTGTATTCAAGCAATAAAGGTGTAAAATCAATGATTAGAAAACGAGAGTAAAAGGAATATTTACTCCAACTAGAATGGGTAAATACCTTAAAAACTAAGGGCAAAAAGAAAAAAAAATCATAAAAGCATAGTAGATTGACTCCATTAAAAATTGTAACTTCTGTTTGTCAAAACAGGAAGGCTTTGTCCTTCTGTTCTGAAATCCCCTCTCATTCAGAATGTCATGGTAACTCAGAACACCAATAGGAGAGTTCCATCATATCTCTCATATCAAAAGACATCTGAGTCCCATTCCCTCAGACAGTGGGATGAATGAAGGGTCCAGTAGGAGCTCCATTAACACCAGATAAATCAAGCAAACCATAATAATATCTCAAAGAATAAAAAATAGAGTGCTGTTAGAACCACAGCCCATAAAATTAGCCAGTGCCCACATCATTAATAAGATGACTGACTGCAAAAATAAAAACTTTAATTAGAACCTAGAGTCTCCTAACATAACATAAAGAATGTCAAGGATTAATAAAAAAATAAAGCATCACGCCAATAGGCAAGAAAATCAATTTGAATGAAAAAGGTATCAACTGACACTAACACAAAGATGAGTCATATGTTGAGAACTTATAACAAGGCTTTAAAACAACTACCATATAAAAGGTTCACCAATTAATTACAAATAAAGATACAAATAAAAACTAAAAAAAAGAATTACAAAAAATGGAAAACTGAAAATAAACAAAAATTATAACATGAACCAAATAGAAAATATGGAACAGAAATACACTAGAGTGGAAATGAGACAGAATTATTGAACATAAGGAGAGAAAAGTTGAATCTATCCAATATGAACAACAAAGAGAAATTAAACGAAAAAATAAACAGAACCTCAGGGACTTGTGGACAATAACCGACATTCTTGTCTTAAGCTAGTGGAAAGAAAAAAAAAAAAACAAAACAGAACAGAACAGAAAGAAAAATAAACCAAAGCAAGCAGACAGAAGGTAGTAATAAAAGCACTATCAGGAATCAATGATATTGAAACTAGGGGAAAAAAGTCAATGAAACAAATAATTGGTTCAAAAATTAATAACATTTATAAATGAACAGCAAGTATGACAATAACAAAATTGCCAATATCAGGAGTGAAATAGATCATTGATATCATTGGAATCCCAGAAGAAGAGGAGAAAATAATAGTGCTGATGGAGTATTTGAAATAGTGGCTAAAAATTTCCCAAATTTGGTTAAGACACAAACCTATGCATTCAAAAAGTTGAATGAAACCCTCACATGATAATCCCTAATGGTTTCATAGCAAGATCCATCATAATTAAAGATTTTAAAGTATATTCCAAAGGGGGAAAAATATTGGAAGCAGAGAGAAATGACACGTTACCTGCAGAGGAATACCAATTCAAATGACGGTAGATTTCTCATACAATGGAGAGTACAGAAGTATCATAATATTTTTAAGAACTGAAAGAACTTTCAACTTTCAAAAATATCTTTCAGGAATGAAGGGAAAATAAAAGCATTCTTAGAAAAAAGGAAAATGAAAATGTCTGCTACTAGCAGACATAATTTTTTTTTTAAGATTTATTTATTTATTTATACAAGCACTGGGTACAGTCAGAAGCGCGGGAGGGTGAGAGAATTCACCAGAGTCAGAGCAGGGAGAAGAACAGGCAGACTGACGAAACTCACTGCAGAGGGGAGAAGTGGGTGCTACGGAGAGGTCTGCGCGCCATGTGGGACCCTTGCCGGTGGCCAGGGATCCAACCAGCACTGCAGATGCTGCGGGCAACTTTGCAGCCCAGTGCTCAACCACTGCACCACCAGGGGAAGTCCCATAATATTGGTTAAATGAAGATCTTCACATGGAAATAAACTTGTTAAAAAATGAAATATTAGAGGGCAAGAAAGGAAGAAGGGACAATAGAAAAAGGCTGGTGGAAATATACAATAAACTACTCTTTTCCTATTGAGTTTTGTAAATCATATTTGATGATTGAAACAGCAATTCTAACTCCATCTGATATACAATATACAAATATCAAGCCAGTGATATTTAAAGTGGTAAAACTAATGGGACTTAAATGGAAGTGAGGTTTCTGCACTTCACTCAAAGAAGCAAAATGTTGATACAGTAGATTCTAATAAGCCAATACTGAGCATTCACTATGGAACTGTACCAAGAAGTATATATAATCCCTTTGTAAATCATCCTAAAAATTTGTTCAAGTAGTCAACAGAAAGGCAAGCAAAGAGAATCAGAGAATTGAGAATCAGAGGAAAGAAATGAAAACTCAGTAACAAGATAATAGACTGAAGCGCTAACTAATATTAATAATAACAATTATTACTTGTAACAACAAGTAATAGTAACAATGATTACATACTTGTAAATAATTTAAATCTCCTATCAAAACAGTATATTTGTTTGGATCTAAGGCAAGGTAAAGCATTCTTAGACTTGACACTGAAAGCACAAATGCATGAAAGGAAGACTTGATAGATTGGACTTTATCAATATGAAAATATTTTCTATGTGGAAGCCCAGGTGTCATGAAAGAAAAGAGAAGCTATAAATTGGAATTAATATTTTAAAACAATCTATTCCTTAGAGAAGTAGTATCTAGATTATATAAAGAACTCCTGAAACTCAACAGTAAAGAAACAGCCCATTTCAAAAATGTGAACAAGACATGAATAGACATTTCACCAAAGGAGATGTACAGATGGCAATTGAACACACTAAAAAAGTGTTTCACTTCATTAGCTATCAGAGAAATGCAAGTTAAAACATAATGAGATATTACCACACATCCAACAGAATGACTGAAATTAAAAATAATGACACCCTAACATGTCAGTGAAGATGCAGAGAAACTAATCACTTACACATTGTTAGTGGAAATATAAAATGGCTCAGTTTCTGGAAAAAACTCTGGCAGTTTCTTATAAAGCTAATCATGCAACTACCCCAAAACCCAGCAATTGCTCTCATGAACATTTATCTCAGAGAAATAAAAATTTATATTCACATGAAAACTTCTACATAAATGTTCCAAGCAGTCTTATTCATAATGGCCAAAATCTGCAAATAGCCCAGACAGTCTTTTGTTTGTTTGCTTTTGTTTTAATTTTTAAAATTTTTTACATCATTGTTCATTTTTAAGCAATATTTGCCTCCCCACCCCCAGGTGTAGTCCCCATAGAATTTCCTCCACCAGTGTACCCGTTCCGTGAACCATCACCACAATCCCCTGTGCTCTTCCCTCCCTCCCTCTGATCCCTCTTGCTCCTCCTCCCGTGCATGATGTCTCTGATTTATAATTATCTGTTTTTGTTTTGTTGTATTTTGTATTGTTATTATTTTTATACACTGATGTCTTATTTGGGTCCCCTATATTCCTGCTATAAGTGAAACCATCTGATGTTTTTCTTTTTCCTTCTGACTTATTTCACTGAGCATAATTCCTTCTAGCTCCATCCACATTGCTGCGAATTAGCCCGGATAGTTTTAAGAGATTAGTGGTTAAATAAACTGGGGTAGCCATGGAGTCCCACCCAGTAATCAAAAAGAATAGCTGTTGATAAAGTCAACAACTTGGGTAATTCTTCAGCAAATTATGTTGAGTGAAAAAGTAAATCATAATAAAATATAATTCCATTTTTGTAACATTTTCATAATACATTTTAGAAATGGAGGACAGATTACTGATTGCCAGGGCTTAGCTAGGAAAGTGAAGGTGAAACAAGAGACTGTGTGTTTTAATAATATCACCTTACTAAGGATCTTTGTGGGGATAGAACTGCTCAATACCTTGACTATGAGGGTTGATACATGAACCTACATTGTCATAAAGTTGTGTTGACCCAGAGATAGAGCTAGAGAGAGTGTGGGGAGGGTGTGTGTGTGAATCTGAATAAGATTGGTGTATATATCAATGTTAATAGACAGGTTGTGCTATTGTACTACAGTTTTGTGTAGTGTGCCACTGGGGAAGCTGGATAAAGTGTTCATGGGATCATTGTTCTTACAATTAAATCTACTATTAATACTACTACTACTAATGAAATAATAATTTCAATTAAAATTTCATATATGGGCCTCCCCAGTGGCGCAGCGGTTGAGCGCTGGGTTGCAAAGCTGCCTGCAGCCTCTGCAGTGCTGGTTCGATCCCCAGCCACTGGGTGAGGGTCCCACATGGTGTGCAGACCTCTCCTGCCGCCCGCTGCTCCCCTCAGCAGTGTACTTCATCAGTCTGCCTGCTGTGCTCTCCCTTCTGGCTCTGGTGAATTCTCTCACCCTCCTGTGCTTCTGACTGTGCCCAGTGCTTGTATAAATAAATAAATAAATCTTAAAAAAAATTCATATATAAAGTGCATTAAATTATATGCTGATATATATGTACTTATATACATATACTTATATATATATATATATATAATTTTTGGATCATTTACTGTTTGCTATGCACTGTTTTAATGCCTTTACATCAATTTTATCCTCATAACAACCTTATGGGGCAGGCAGCAATATTAACCCATTTTCCAATGAGAAAATCAAAACACAGTGAGAACAAACAGTTCAAGGTCACAAACCTAGTAGGTGGTAGAACCTCCATTACAACCCCAAAAATTTTTGCCTTCATTATTCACCCAGTCCAAGCTAATAGGCTATTTTCTCCTTTTACATATAGATTACTTATAGCTGAGGCCATTAGGAAGAACTTGATGGAGAAAATGGTGTTTTAAGCTTCCTTGAAGGGGAGGTTAAGATCTTATAGAAATATAATATTAATTGCGGTACACATAGGAAGAACTTAATGCATGTTTGTTGAATGAAAAAGTGATGTACTCTTTCAAAAAACACTAGATGGTTCATTCAGTCAATGACTCTGTCAGCAGCCCAGGGTTTGCAAAATGAGAAAAATGAGGAACCTGGAGCAGTGATTTCATTTCACTTTACTGCAGCGTGGACCTTTTCTTGCAGGAGATCTGTTTCCCAAGGATCTATTGGTATTCTGGATATTACATTTTATTGTTGTGTGAAGATAACACAGAACACTTTTAACAATATTTAGCATGTTCCCCAAGTGTCAGTATTGTCTCTCCAATGAATAGAATATTGAGGAAGTATTTCCTCTCACCATCATTTTCTAGTTTCCTCTAGAACCCTGGTGCACTTTGTCTCTGGTTATCATAGAGCAAAGAATTTATGCCACAGAACTGTGGGATCCAAATTATTCAAGAGGAATATTCCAGCTTCCCCAATCTTATAGCTGCATACATGTGATGGAAAAAAAAAATAGAACTTCCTTGCTTTTCCAGTAGCTCTTTTTAAATTTGAATTGGCCGAATGTGTTCATTTTGCTTTTTTTTTTTTCTGATTGTTCATTTTGATGGGCATAAAGAAGTTTCTCCTTTCAGAGAAATGCTGCTGAGCAAATAGTATATAGCACACCCCAACCCAATCTTTTTCAATCTCAGTAGAAAGAAAAACATCTGAAAGGGACAAGTATTAATGGATTATTTTTGTAAACATGAAAAATCTCTTGGAAGGGCAATTTTCTCTTGTTGACTGGCAGAAAAACAGTAGCATTAATTATGTTGCCTTGTTAAAACTGAAAGAATTTAGAGAACATTGGAAACCTTTTTAATTGCCTTTGTGGAAAAGCATCTAAAGGATCAGAAGCCATCTCTATCAGAGACATTTTGAGACAGCTGTGCCTGTCCCAAAGCTCTGGATCAGAAAATGCTGAGGAAATCGTTGTGAACTACAGCCTATGGGGCTTTGGGGAAAGACTTATGGGGAGTTGAGAGTTAGGAAAAGGCAAGATATCCATTTCAGGTTTTGAGCACTGGCCAAAGGTCTTTCCCTCTTTTTTCCATGAAGATAGGGGAAGGAGGTGAATCTGAACAGAGTTTGTAGAGGTACCCAGGTTCATAGGGTGCACTATCTTTACATTTGTAGCCTTTGCCCAAGGTAGCAGCTAAATTGTCTAGCTGTGAGAACATGGAGATGCAATCTTGTCCCCAGTATAGTTCTTTCAAAAGAATCCATGCAAATTATGAGGCTTTCATGGAAAACCAAAACAATGACTTGCATAAAAAATGGAGGTATGGGCCTCCCCTGGTGGTGCAGGTGGATGAGTCCTGCGCTGTGAAACTGTCCGCAGCCTCTGCAGCACTGGGTCGATCCCGGCTAGCCTGCTTGGGTCCCACATGGTGCAGCAGACCTCTCCTGTCACGCCCGCTGCTCCCCTCAGCAGTGTATTTCGTCAGTCTGCTGGTTCTGTTCCCTGCTCTGTCTCTGGTGAATCCTCTCACCCTCCTGTGCCTCTGGTCTGTACCCCAGTTTTTGTGTAAATAAATAAATAAAATCTTTTTAAAAAATGGAAGTAGTGTTGCTTTCCCATAAGTCTAATTTCATGATAGGAATTTTGGGTAAACAGAGAACACTAGAAGTGTAAAAGAATGTCATTTGAGGTAAAAACAGGGTTCAGAAGTCCAGATTTTGTACCCTGCTTGAATTTTAGATGAGATAAAACCAGCAGCTCTGCTAAGTTGCAGTGCAAAAGCTTACATGGCTTCTTGAGAAAAGCAATTTATTTTAGATTATAGCACAGCGGCTATCGTTTAAAGTGCTAGGGATTGTAATTGAACTCAGAACCAACCTTCTCTGTGAACACACGGTGCAGTAATAAGTTTACCCAGATGTTCTAAATAACTTGGATGTCAGGCCATCAAGACAGATGGGCATGGTAGCCCAAACATTGCATCACTGGTGTCTTTCCAATTTTCTAAGTAATACCCTATTCAAAAATATACCTACCTTGGAAATGTACTGAGCTGGGTAATCAAATGTGCAATTGCTTTTCAGTTTTGGGGATACTAATTTGAAACAGCAAGGAGGTAGCTATCTTGAGGAAATGAGAGAATATGCAATTAGCACATAGGAATGTTTTTTTCAATTCTCATCTTTATCTAGAGTCTGGAAAAGCTTGCAAGAGGGTTATGTGCAGGGAGGATCCAAGATAGAGTCTCTCTTGATACTGATAACCTTTGATTTGATAATGAAGAGGATGTGTTTACCCTCCAAACCCAAGAATGTCATCCTGTCATTAAATCCTAATGAAAACCTAATTGTTTTGTTGGAAATAAATGATGTTTCTCATTTCCGTACATTGCATTTACTATGTCCTTGTTATAAATAAATCCTGTTATACAAAATCCACTCTTCCTTCGCAGTTGACCAGAAACTCAGAAGACAACATTTTATTGTCTCAACTGTTTATTGTTTTAGTAAAACAGCTTGTAATATGCACTTGGTCTTTTTTTTTATATATATAATTTTCTTTTTATGAAAGCAATAACCAGAGCATAGTTTACAAATGAAATAGTTTAGGAATACTTATGAAAAGTAACAGTTCTCAGTTCCACCCTTACTCCATTTAGTTGTACACCCTAATTGCAACCTCTATAAACCCTTCCTGATTTTATCTTGTGTTGCTAGTTAATATTTCATAAATTTTATATGTCATGTATTGATACTCTTCTAAGAAAGGGAAGTATTTAGCTTACTTAACACTCATCTTTTCACGTTCTTTCAATATAGCATGATATTATTCTCAAATTCTGTTGGTCTTGCTACTAAATCTCCCCTTATTGGTGCATCAGTCTTGTATCTCTTACCTTTCCACCATAGATGAGATATATGTGAATACTCATACCCTTTATTTCTATTTTCCACTTTCCCTGCTCAGTCAGCTATACCATTATTATTTTTATTGTCAAGCTTAATTTATATTTGCTCTGTAAACAAAGTGATCTTTCTTAGTGATTTTTCCAAAGTTTAATATAATGAAATGGTTTGCATAATTAGGACTTTGTTAAACTATTTTCCAAGGAAACATGTGTTTTCTGTGGTTATAGTGTCACAACTCCTGTGATAGTCAAAGTCCAGAGTCAATTGTAAATGGATTTTTTTTCCTTTGACACTTTGTTAAAATCATTCCACCTTTCAGTGTATGCGATATATATATATATATATATATATATATATATATATATCAAGTTTTATTGACCTGATACCATAAAATACATAAAAGAAAACATAGGTGATACTTTCCTGGACATCAACTGCAAAGATTTATTTGGGGATGCCACTCCATCAACAAGGGAAACAAAAGAAGAAATAAACAAATAGGACAATATCAAACAAAATGCTTTTTTGCCTTGGAAAAAAAAAACATAAAAACAAAAATGTTAGCTGTCAGTTGGTAGAAAATGGTTGCATATCACACCTCTGACAAGGGGTTTATTTCCAAAATATATGAAGAACTCATAAAACTCAACAACAAAAAACAATCTAGTCAAAAAATGGGCTAAAGACCTAAATAGACACATCTTTAAAGAAGATATTCAGGTGACCTACAGGCACATTAAAAAATGCCCAATATCATTTATTGTTAGGAAAATGCAAATCAACCCATAAAGAGATACCACCTGACCCCTGTGAGAATGACCTATATCAAAAAGACTGTAAACAACAATGTTGGTGAGTATGTAAAGCAAAAGTAACACTCATGCACTGTTGGTTGAAATGTAATTTGGTGCAGTATCTATGGATAATGGTATTTAGTTTCCTCAATAAAATGACAATGCAAATACCATATAGTTTGGTATTGACACCAATACCAATCCATATGACACTTCTCTTGGTGTCACTGTCATCAGAAATATGCTGGGTCGAACAGTGATCTCTGGGTGGAACAGTGATCTCAGCCAACATGATTTTTTGTCCTCTTTTTTGTTAAGTCCTGATTATCCGAGCAGAGATAATTTGCCCTCCAGGATTTGTCCTGGGTTTTTTCCTACCTGTGGATTGGAGTCTATGGCCCTACTCCCCTCTCCTCTATCCTTACCAGCCAAGGACAAACTCTTAGAAATGCTTTAAAGGGAGGGGCAGTTAGGAACTTGGCAGTAATCCAGGGCATGTCTGCATGTAGCAATAATAAAGGAGGTATTTACCGAAAGAATATTAAAACACTAATATGAAAAGATTTATGCATCCCCTGTGCCCATAGCACTATTATTCACAATATCCAATTCATAGAGCCAACTTAAATATCCATCAGTGGATGACTGGATGAAGAAATTATGAAATATATACCCAATGGGATAATACTCAGCTATTAAAACAAGATTAAATAGTGTCTACTGGGACAAAAAATAGATGGATCATCAGGTGACTATGTCTAGTAAATTAAACTAAACATTGCTCGGTCACCAAAGTTAGGCAAAAGTGAAAGACAATTACAGGATGGTCTCACTCCTTTGTGGAATATATGTAACCAAAGGAAATAAACTGGAAAAGCAAGAAAAATTCTTAGACTCTATGAAAAATATACTGGTTACCAGGGGAGATGGTAGAAGGGGGGTGGAGATAGGGTAATGAAGATTATAATGTTGTGGAGGGTGAGTGAGACATATAGATATGGGATTGTGAAGTTATACTCTCAATTAAATAGTTAGGTAAACTAGTGACAAATCAATAAAACTTGAAAACAAATACATAACAACAAATACATAAAAGGAAATTAAAAAAATGTTTATTGTAGATCTCCCCCCGCCATATATATATATATATATATATATATATATATATATATATATATATATATATACTCATACAGTTTTTTGTGTTTGTTCTTACTGGAATTTCTAATGTTTCCTTGCCTTTCCTGAATGTGTCCTTTAACCATATCTGCAAGGTTTTCAAACCTTATAATTGCACTCTTTGTTTTATTGGTTCCCCCTCTTTCTTGTAGGGCACCATTTTGTTTTCATTTAGACAGGTTGCCCTTTAGAACTGCTGAATAGAATTATCCTGAGGTTCATTCATTGCTCTCCACAGTATAATTCTGTTTACTGGATCCCATGCACTTTCTCTTTTTGACTTTCTTCACATTTTGGTAGTCGCTTTCTAAGAAATGGTGAATGGGAGCTAAACTTTCTGAGTCCTTGAAAGTTTATAATTTTTCATTTTGACCTCAGACCTGATTAATAATTCAGATATAGATTTTTGTATTGAAAATCATTTTCACTTCTGTTATTTAGCACCTAGCATTGCTGCTGATAAATATGACATTACTCTGATTGTTACTTTTATTCTAGATTACTTTTTCTTTTATCTTTTTAGAAGGTTATTAGAAGTTTCTCTTTAAACCTCCATTCTTTAACACTTCATGGTTCATTCTCCTTAGCATTGGGTAGATTTCATATACTTTGAAGATTTATGTTTAGCTCTGGGAAATTGTCTAATGTAATTTCTTTGATAATTCCCTGCACTCCAATTTCTTTTTTCTCATGCTAAAACTCATATTAGTCTACATTTAGGTTTCTTGCATTAATCATCTATATCTTATTTTTCTCACTTATTGTGTTTTTAGTATATACTGTTGCAGATTTTTCCAACTTTACCATCAAACTTTCTATTGATTTTTTTCCTCAAGCAATCATAATTCCCAACAAATCTTTCTTATTACCTGATTATTGTTTTTAAATATTTGTTTTTTTGGTAGTTACCCAATCTCAAATCATTTTTAAAAGATTTTTTTATTTATTTATGCATAGAAGAACTGAGGTGTAGGCCAGAAGTGTGATAGGTGAGAGGATTCATCAGAGACAGAGTGGGGAGCAGAACAGGCAGATCTACTGAAATACGCTGCTAGACGGGAGCAGCACATGAGACAGGAGAGGTCTGCTGTGCCATATGTGGGTCAGCTTCCTGGCCAGGATCGAGCTCAGGCAGCAATGGTGATAGCGTGATAGGGCTGAGACGTACCTCTTATGCCACCAGACAGACCCTAACATCATTTTTGAAGATTTTTGATTATTATTTTAAAGTTTGTATCTTCTCTATGTTTTCTGTTGTTTTGCTGGGTTATTTTCACTTTTGTGGTGATCTTTCTTGGCTTGTTAGATTTCTGGTGACCTACAGTTTTGCCTTTAAGAAAAAATCATTAGAAGGTCTTGTAAATGACCTAATTGAAGGGTCAATGTTTAGAGTGTATGCACTTTGAGAGGATCTCAACTTGACAGAGTAAAAGTTTAAATACCCATCAACATTGCCCTAGTTCTCCCAAAGCTCGTTTTTATTGTCTTCAACATAATGCTTGGTTTCAGGACAGTTCACATGGAGAGCCAGGAAGGGGGACAGTCAATAATATATACACTGACCTGTAATTAATGTCCATCTTTTCAGACTCTCCATACCTGCTATTTCTGAGACCTAAGTTTTTCCTGGGGTACTGTCAGGCCAGTCTGTTTTCACCTTTGCTGCAACCCCTGTTTAGTCTGTTGTTTCCTTTGCTGGGGTTCACAAGACAACAGAGTTTTAGTGAGGTGACTCAGCTTTTAACAGCTTCTTCCCTTTCTCTTGTGGTTACCCCTTTGAGTTTCCTTAGCATCATTTAGAAAGTACATGGGGTGGGAAAAGAAGAAAAATGAGCTTGTTCAATCCACCAGTATGAACCAGAATACACTCATTTTAAAAAGAGTGTTTGAAATTTTCATATGCAATCTGCTACAAGTATACCATGTAGGTTTTTATTTCATTTTCAATAGTTTGTTAGCCCAAAATTTGGAATCAGCAGTTACAGGAAGTTGCACAGGCATTTCATTAACTAGTGGGAGTTCATACAAAATACACTTGGTGAAAAGGTATATTTTGCTATTTTCTTTATATATTTCAATTGATCATGCCAGGAATCTCTGTTTTCTTAAGTTTTTTATAAGTTCAGAAATGTTACTGACTTGATTAAAAGTTCTATATTCATTTTATTTTTTGGAGAAAACATGATTGGATGTCTTCAATCAAAATATTTCCCAGCTTCCTCAGTAGTTAAATGAGCAAAGACCTCAAGACTAAATGTGCCAAAGGAAGACCTCACCTGGTGGCACAGCGGGTTGAGCGCAGTGCTGTAAAGCTGTCTGAGGCCTCTGCAGAGCAGGTTCGATTCCTGGCATGTTCGATTCCATGGTGCGGCAGACCCCTACTGTCTCGCCTGCTGCTCCCCTCAGCAGTGTTTTTCATCGTTCTGCCTGCTCTGTTCCCTGCTCTGTCTCTGGTGAATTCTCTCACCCTTCCGTGCCTCTGGCCTGTACCCCAGTTCTTGTATAAATAAATAAATAAATCTTAAAAAAGGAGAACTACTATGGTGTTTAATGAATATACAATATTTTACATTGATAGAGATTTAAATTAAAATATAGAGGTATCGATATCACCTATACAACTAACAAATATCTTAAAATATAGTAATTACTGAAAGAGCACTATTAGTTGGGTACTTTTACATACTTTGTTAGGAATAACAAATTTGGTACAAACTTTCAAGTAAATTAAAATACTTAATATTTGATATTTAGTGATTGCCATTTTTGTAATTGAAGTTAACAAAATAATAATTAAGATCAGAGTTTAGTTTTCAAAATGTTCATCATAGCATCATTTATAATAGAAAAACCCTAAATGACATGCATAAAGAAAAATGTTAAATTAAAATTTGACACATCCATACACTTAAATGAATTATATAAATAGTTTTTAATGAACTGCTTGGGCTCATTAAAAATAAATGTTCGGGTGTAATTTAAGTGAAAAGAAAATCATGAATGGTATATGTATTAAGATCTCAGCCATTCAAAAGGGAAGGAAGCTAGAAGGAACTATATTCAAGTTTTAACCAGTATGGTTGCCTCACACTGTTTTAATTGTATGAGATGTTTTCTTTTTCTGATTATTAATTTCTGATTGTTTTGTTGCATTTTTCATTGGCCTTAGAGTACATATGCCTGGGGTTTATGGAAAAAAAGGAAAACCACTTTAAATTATGTGCTTCTGAAAGTAAACATTTAAAAATGTTATCAAACGACCCATGTGACTTTTCTCCCTGAACTTTTTACCTTTCCTTCATAGAAACAAAAGTAGACTGTCTACAGTAGTGTTTCAAGTGTTTGCATTTATTTCTCAGATGCATTGGGAAAAGCTAACTGGTATATTATGTTAGATTTGCTGCTTTTTCTCGCTGTGGTTCTATCTCTATCTCAAACCTGATTCCAAATCTGATTTATGTCACATTAGCTAAGAAAACATTCTCAGAGTGTCTAGAAAGGGGAACTACAGTTGCAGCTTGGAATGGAATGAGGGACAAAGCAAGAAACAGTAGATTAAGAGATAGACTCTGAGTTTCGGTCTCAGCTGCTGTGCTTAGTGACTTTTCTCTTATCAAAATTAAGGGTATTGAATTGATGCTCAGGACCTTCGAGATCTTTTGCTCTGACCTTACAGATATCTTACTCTGGCACAGACTCGATGAAACTTAAAAAATAACTCAGAGAGAAGCATGTGTTGTAATTAGTGAATTACTTTGGCCATTTCTGTTCTTTTAAAAGAGAACATTGACTTTTTGAAGTGACAGTTTTACATGTCCTTTTGAAAGAGGAAAAACCAGAGGCACCTCTGTGCCCAGTGTAGAAGGCAGTTTCTGAGCTTTCTAGCTGTATTTTAGGTTTTGAAGGGATAATTTTTATTAGAAGCATCAAATAAGCTGAATTCTTTGATACAGAATATAAAGAATATAAGGTGATTAATTTTGGTGCATTTGTTCTCCCTCCTCAATAAAATCAGTGGACTTTTATGTAAAAACAGAAGTTGTTTCAGACAGGGGTTAGTGCTTTGCGCAGTAAAACCTGGTGACTTTGGTGAGCTTCTGTTTTTTTCCTATATATTGCTATTCTCCCTCCTATCTTTTCTACTTTAAAAGAGATTCAAAACAGCAACTACTATAGTGTTTTTCAGATTATAAAAGGAATGACTGCCTATTTTATAAAACTTAAGTTCAATGCTCTAACTCCATAAAAAACTTTTTTAAAAAGTAAATATCATTTATCATTCAGAAAGTCTTGATTATTATCAGAGTATTATCGCCCAGATTTTTTTCTTCAGTTGTGTCTGCTTAAACACACACACACACACACACACACACACCACAAACACACACACACTAATAATATTGTTTTGTTTTATTTTACAATGTGTTGTATTAATAAAATTTTACATCAATCTCTCTAATTCCAGCATAGCTTTACTCTGTATGGGTAAAATACTTAAAGTCATCTCTTTTGACGGACTTTGTTTGCTTCCAGCTCTGGCTCTTAGAAGTAAAACTGTACCAGACAACTCATAGGTATATATATATATTTTTTTTTTTTTACGATTTATTTATTTATTTATACAAGCACTGGGTACAGTCAGAAGCGCGGGAGTGTGAGAGAAATCACCAGAGCCAGAGCTGGGAACAGAACAGGCAGATGGACCAGGATACACTGTTGAGGGGGGCAACAGGCTGGCAGGGGAAGTCTGCGTGCCATCTGGGACCCTCGCCGGGGCCTGGGATCGAACTGGCACTGTGGAGGCTGCGGGCAGCTTCGCAGCCCAGCGCTCAACCACTGCGCCACCGGGGGAAGGCCCCTCCCCCCATAGGTATATTTATGCGCCCTTGTCCAATGATTTCTTAAGCAGATTTTTCTGAAAATAGAATTTCAAAAATGTGTGAGTATATGCACACACAGATGCCCTGTGCTCCATAAAGGTGAACCTGTTTATACTTCCGCCCGCATTGGCACAGCTTTATCCCCCCACATCCTGCTCGTCTCTGAATGTTCCCTCAGGTGTTTCCAATTGCACAGAAGGTCAACAAACTGCCAAAAACGGAATCTGTGTTGCAGGTGTAACCACTCAGGAAGGTTTGGTTTTGGTCAGCTTTTCTCTTATATTGCATTTCATCTCACATTTTTAGCCCCGAGGGGACTTCTGCTGAAGAAGCAAAGCAGAGGAAGTGTTCTTACTTTATTCCTTCACCAGAGCAGGGTCCAGATTCTGACTGCCCGTCACACGTAAGTGCTTCTGCTCTGATTTACATGGCAGATAGTTGGTGTTTTGAGCACATTTACTGTTGTTTGTTTTGCTTTAGGCTTTGACCCTCCCCCTCGCACCCCCTCAACACTGCTCCCTGCTAACCCCAGGCTTTTGATCTGGCACACTAAACCACGGTGATGAAATACCATGTGCCCTTGTACTTAAACTCAGAAAATTGATTTTCCCAAGTTTAAGCTGGCATTATGAGTTGTTAACCCTGTTAGAAAAATACAAGTTGGATTTATGATTCCCTTATACAGGTAATTGGGCTCTAATTTAAAAACCTGAGCCAACTGATTTACACTATATTGCATTATAACATAACAAAAGTATAGTTGAACCCTGGTGATGTATGAATTTGAGCCTGCAATTACATAATAAAAAATATTCAATTCTTCAACAAATGATAGCTAGCTTGGCATCAGCCTGTCTGGGTTCTGTAGGCCACCCATGATTCTGCTACTCTCTCTACCTTTTCCTCTCACCTCTATTTATTTCTCTTTCCCAACCTTGCCAATTTAGGAGTGACTTGCTTCAGAAATTCAAGATCAGGGCCTCCCCGGTGGCGCAGCGGTTGAGCGCTGGGTTGTGAAGCTGCCCGCAGCCTCTAAAGCGCCGGTTCGATCCCTGGCTTCTCCCTGGCCACTGGAGGAGGGTCCCACATGGCGCGCAGACCTCTCCTGCCGCCCGCTGCTCCCCTCAGCAGTGTACTTCGGTCCTTCTGCCTGCTCTGCTCCCCGCTCTGGCTCTGGTGAATTCTCTCACCCTCCTGCGCTTCTGACTGTACCCAGTGCTTGTATAAATAAATAAATAAAATCTTAAAAAAAAAAAAATTCAAGACCAGCATTTTAAGACTTTATAAAGAAAACTTTGTGAACAGTTCCTTTCACTTCATAGTGTTTCTCATGGGTCACTATTACTGTTTTACTAATAGCTGCTGTTAAGTCACATTATAGAAGTAACTTTCTTGATATGTGACACTTTCTCCAGAAGATTCCTTTTGGAATTTTGATACTTCCTTGCCCTTTCCATGAGATCCTACCATGTGCAATTTTAATAGGCTAAATGTTCCTATCCTTTCCCTCTCTTTTGCAGTAATTTCCCCATTGTATTTATTTTTGGCTGTTTGCGTGCTACATATTTCTGTAAAACATATCAAGTTATTTTTGGAACAAGGGTTGGATATAAATAAATAACATACTGCTGGAATCAGTTTCTGGAAGAGCTGAATTATCCACCAATCGCAGGCAGTTAATTAGAACCTATATCTCAAAATTTTTCTTTCTTTGGCAAGCCGCTGTTATTTTCAGTCAGGGATATTTTAAGTGAGACTTTGAATGATTGTCAGAAATCAAGGGGCAGAAGAACAGAGCAGAGGAAAAAGTGAATTTGTATAAAGAAACTTTATCTCAGGGGCTGGAGGTGTAGGAGTCTAGTTTCCGTCCTTATGGAAGATCTTAGGTCATCTCACTTCCCTCACTTGCAATGTGATTCCCTCATTTTTAAGCCTTCCTCTTTTTTTTTTTTTTTTTTTTTTAAGATTTACTTATTTATAAATGCAAGAGCTGGGGTACAGGCCAGAGATGTGGGGTGAGAGGATTCACCAGAGACAGAGAGGGGAACAGAACAGGCAGACTGAAATACACTGCTGAGAAGAGCAGCGGGCGAGTCAGGAGAGGACTGCTGTGCCAGGTGGGTTGCTCCTTGGCCGGCTGGGGATTGAACTCGTGCTGCAGAGGCTGTGGATTGCTTCATAGCTTGCATCTTAACCCCTTGTGCCACCATGGAGGCCCAAAATCTTCCTCTTTTAAGGAGTTTATATCTAAAGACTCTTGAGTTTGGAGAAAATTCTAGCCTTTGAATTGTTATTGTTCCTTGTTTGTGTTGCTTTTAACTTTTATCTTTACTAAAAACAAATTACATTACCTGCTATAGAGATTAAAAGCTTTCAGGTGTTGGATTACTACCCTGAAAGGAATATTTTCTGTCTCATTCTGCAGAAAGGAACGACAGTGGACTCTTTTACATGCCTTTCCACAGGGGTATATTTTCCTGGGTGTTCGTTGCTGGAGGGAGATTTCTCTGGAGGGCCATGTTGGGTTATGAAAGAAAGATGTGAGATGGCAGAAGGAAGCTGTTAGGGAAAATTGTATTGCATTAAACAAGGAGATCTTGCTGTAACTAAGATCACTTTGTGAGTATGTATAATTCTGAGCTATTTTAAAAGTAAACTACATCATCATAATTGTTGAATTGTAACTTTGCAGTTTTTGCTATATGTGCCCTGAATTATTTAAATAATACAAATTTCTATTCTTTTTTCTGGTAAATTATTTGGAGTAAGGCAGGGAGAAAAGTATTCTGATTTGAATTAAGAGCAGGCAAAGAAAATGAAATAATCAGTTATTTTATATTTTTTCACCTTTACCCTTATACCTTTAATTAATGTGAATAATTACATAATGTTACCCCTCAGCCTTCTGAGATCATTGATGAGATTCTTTGTTTTGAAAAATTGACCATTTTTCCTGCTTTCATTGCCCCCAAATTCTCACAAAGAGATAATTAGAATTCTCATTTTTGTAAAATTCCCTTAGCGAATCTTTAAAATGTACTTTTTGGTAGATTAATCTAGTCATTGAAAATCCTTGGACATAGAAGAAAAAATCTTGCATGGAACTGAATCTGAAAGTGTCTTATATTTTATTGTGAATGGATCTAAAATGTTTTATTTTTCAGCAGTCCAAGATAAAGACTGATGATATGTCTGAATATTAGAGAATTATGTTTTTTTAATTTGGGCAATTAACTTTCTCAGATGAACATGAGCAGAAGTGACTTTAATACCTCTTTTCTTACTTTGTGATTAATGTGTGTATGTGTTATATATACATACATATAAATATATAAAATTTTTACTTTGACCTTATTTCTTTTTCAATTTAGGTAATAAGCATTAGAAATTTAGTAGTTTATTTTGGTTATTATCTATTTTCTTAGTTGCAAATAGTGGTAAGTAGTTTTCTTTAAATGCAACTCTAGAGCCAATTGTTAAAAGATTATTTAAAATCATTTCATTAAAAACAAAGATCCAAATTTGGTAAATTTCTTTCTGACCATCTGGGCTCTTGCAGAAGTTGAAAAATCTAGGGCACTATCAGGAATGTTTCCAATAGCTAGTAATTTGGGAGTAATTTAGTGTGTGAGGAATATGTTGGAAGGCTATTTTAAGTCTGCATATTTCAAATAGGTTTTATTTATTCTAATCTGGGACTGTATGAATTGGAAAACTTTGTAGGAAAGTTGTTGGGTGTAAAGTCTTTGTTAACGATGGCCCCTAACCAAATCAGCAGCAATCAGTGACACCTGGAGATTATTGTTGAATTAGCAGTGCTAATGCTAAGGCTCTTATGTCACTCTTTATTTAAAGATTTATTTATTTATGCATGCAAGAACTGGGGTACAGGCCAGAGGTGTGGGGGGTGAGAGGATTCATCAGAGATAGAGTGGGGAATAGAACAGGCAGACTGACAGAAATACACGGCTGAGGGGAGCAGTGGGCAAGACAGGAGAGGTCTGCCTCGCCATATGGGTATCTCCCTGGCCACCTGGGGATCGATCTCGTGGTTCAGAGGCTGTGGATTTCTTCATAGTGCTGTGCTTAAACCCTTGTGCCACCAGGGAGACCCTGGTTTAAGTTATTGTAGGAATTTTGTATACATAACAATCATATACACACACGTATACCTGAAGAATATAGGGAGCAGGATGCTAGTGTAGGCCTTTTGTCTCAGTTTTCACAGGGGATCTGTAAATATATCCTTCAAAGACCAGTTTTTCCATGGCTTTTGAATATATGAGGTGATAGGCGATTAAAGAAAAGAAAATTTTTGGAGAGATCTGTGGCTAGGCAAGAGCTGTTACCACACCCCAGGAGAAAGAGTGGTGACTATTCCTACCTCAGGCCATGAACGGTTGTAGGGGCAGGAATGACACTGAGCAGGTTTTCTGATCCAGCAGACCGGGTAAAGGAGAAGTCCGAGTCCTCAGTGGCTTTTGAAGGTCTTTTATTTAGATTTACCAGGCATATGGCAGGCAGGGGTTCTGGGGGGCGGGAGGCTGGCAGTCCTCCCAGCCCCCAGCAAATCCTCACTCTATCTGGGCTCTCTGGTATTCTCTGGGGGTCTCTTCTCTCAGCTTCCGTTCGTCCTTGGCTTCTACTGGCGTCCCCGTGACGCCGCCCTTATGAACTCAGTCTCTCAGCCCAGGTGTACCCACTTCAGGTGCCGCCATCAGGCATGCATTCAGGACCACAGGGTTCCCTCATCTATCCTATAGATGCCCCTCCTTGGCGGCAGGGCAGAAAAGCCTGATACTTTTTCCTTACCCTACCATGGTCGTTAACAAAACCAGCCAGAGAATTCTGAATCGTGTCTCCTCCAGTTGGAATAACAGCAGTTTGATGCCTGAGTCAAGTCTCAGGAATTTAAAGTGCTCATGCAGAGGAGTCTGACTCACCCTAGGACGTAAGGAGGGTTAGACAAAACCTGGCCAGCTCGGTGAGTGGCAAGATGAGCATTTGATGCTTGAGAATTGGCCTGCTTTTCCAATCTTTATCTGGGTATTAGATGTTTGTTTCTTAGGGATTGGATTTGGATTCTCCAGTGGAGAAAGCCAATGTGTGGTTGTTTTGAATTTCGCCTAATATGGTAGCTGAAGGGATCCATAAGGAAAAGTGTCACAGAGAATAATTCAGCAAAGAATCCAGTGAACTCTTTGCGAGAAGGATCCATCAAGGAACCTCTGAGAAGAAATGGATTCTCCCCACAAGAGTGCAGCATCAGGGGGCCTCCCTGATGGCTCAGGGGTTAAAGTCTCAGCACTATCAAGCTATCAGCAGCTGCTGATGCGGCCTGAAGTTGATCCCCAGCCAGGGAGTCAGGGAGTTAACCTATATGGCACAGCAGACCTCTCCTGTCTCACCCACTGCTTCCCTCAGCATTGTGTTTCAGTCAGTCTGCCTGTTATGCTCCCCATTCTATCTCCGGTGAATCCTCTCACCCCCTGCTCCTCTGGCCTGGGCCCTAGTTTTTATATGCATAAATAAATTAAAAAATAAATCTTTTAATCTTTTTTATTTTAAGAGTACAGCATCAGCTCTATCTACTTGCCCAATATGTACCAATTCTTAGATGGATACTCATATAATACAGAGCAGAGAGAGAAATACCAACTTAACAGAAGCAGCACAGGAAGAACTCTTTTATCCCTTAATTTATGTATCCTTGGGAAAATCAGAACTTAGCTAGTAAGGCAAGGTGATGGCAGGGATAGAATGGAGGAAGAGAGACTGACTCGTGGCCATCATCACCCTTTTGCAAACTTCCAGTCTGAGGCAGGGCCATCTGGGAAGGGATAGAGTTAATATAGACAAAGATGGAGGTTTGATTAGTACATGGTAGTGGAATTACTACTTTCAGAATTCTGATGATTTTGTAACCTGAAGGAGTTCAAGAACAGTCCCATTACCTGTACAAAACAAAGTCATGAGCCTGCCAGCGTATTTTATTCAAGGGCAGAGAGAGATTATTATGACAATGGGAGAAAAAAATACAAATGTTTTGTTTTTTATTATGTATGAATCATGCTGGTTAATTAAATGTGTAGCTGTATGTTTATTTCTAAATAGAAAAATAGAAATTATATATATAGAAAGCATATATATATATAAAACTTCTAGGTATGTACCCATATATTCAACATATATAGATAAATGTAATTATCTATTTAGACTAATTGAACTGCTTTTCCTTTAAAATATTTTCCTTAGGAACTAACAATCACTTTATTTTCAAGATATCAGGTAAAGTATACATTATGCTCATTTTTTATACTATTTTCTCAAATAGTTTTAAAATGATCAGAAAATAAAAACATTCATTCACAGGACTGAACAGGCAGCTATGAGATATAAGCAATGGATACAATGGAGTTGTCAGAGAACAAACACGTTTTCTCTTTCTTAGTCTTGTAGTACCTATCTATTCTAGAACAGTAAAGCCTTTCCTAAAACAAGATCCTCAGGACAGAAGGAAGAATTATTTGAAATCTAACTTGTTCATAATGAAATATGTTTTATTTCATGGACCAAGCTGTAGTTACTTCGGGACTTCTTGAACACTTTATGTATTAGTGTATATTATAAATTTCTAATGTTGGTGTAAAGTATGTTTCAATGTTCAAACATGTTTGATCACAAAACACTATTTGATGAGGTTTATGCTTTAGAAACATGTCTTTAAAGCCCTGGTGGACTGTTCCAAGTCTGATAGGTACTTTCACTGTATATCTGTGAATACATATAACATAGATTCCAAATCCTAAAAATATCAAATAATTACAATAATAATTAGAAAGGATTACTAACAGAGGCAAAGAAGTATTTTCTGCTTGCCAATTTATTTTCTGGTTTGGAGGATTTATTGCAGATAGTGTAATGACATGAGGATACTGAAGAACTGAGATGATCATGGTTGATTTTGTGGAGGAAAATACAGGTATATCTAGAAAATTAACTGTAAGATTTCATAGGTATAGCAGATGCATAAGTACAGGACTATAAATTATGTGATTTTATTAAAACATTAGATCAAGATAAGCAATGGGGAAGCTTAGATATGAATCCTAGTT
Source organism: Talpa occidentalis (assembly GCF_014898055.3). Lineage (NCBI taxonomy): Eukaryota > Metazoa > Chordata > Mammalia > Eulipotyphla > Talpidae > Talpa > Talpa occidentalis. The sequence continues at coordinate 43,230,847 of NW_023600993.1, read as the reverse complement.
ATGTAGCCTTCAACAAATTCATCTCATTGTGTTTGGAGAAAATAAGTCATCTCCTTAGATTATTGGGGGGGATCATGACATAATGTATAAGTTGTGTGTCAGCATAGCGCCTGTCACATAAAACTATTATAAGAATGTGGGCATCATTCTTGTTACTATTTAAACCCCTTGTGCAGGTATTGCTACATTTTAAGTGTTCAACAAATATCAGCTCCTCTTTCGAGCCTCCTGTCATTCATTCGCCAAAACTTGTCTGGGTGCTTCCAAATGCAGTCCACTCTGCTAAGCTTTATGGAGAATGAGAGATAAACAAGGGACCAGACAGACAGAATACATATATACATAGTGCCTGACACATGTGAGAAATAAATTTTGAATTGGATATAAAATGAAATGGAAATTTGACTGATTTTAATAGCCATGAAATGTTTTAAACATTCAAATAAGAAAATTATGTAAGGATTTGTTATTTTCCATGATAATAAAGTATTTTAGAACCTTTCTTTTTTCTACTGGGCTTGAATTTCGATAGAATCTCAATTAACCAGAATGCAGTCACTCATTGTAGATAATGGAGCTTTCTAAAGACTTTTGGGCTTTAGCCTTTGTTTGAAGCTCTAAAAGAATCATATAGTTACCTTCCTACATTAGTAAATGGAACCCTGAATATGTGGTTAAGTCTTACTTGACTGGAGTGCCTGTAAGTAGTTTCTAATAGCAATTATACAAATCATGGGCTATGAGATTAAGTTGGATATATATGAATTATAAGTACAAAGGGATATAAGAAATAAAGGAGGGGGGAAGTATCAGATAATAGAGAGTTTCCAGTAATTTGATTCTGGGAAAAAAAAAATTAGTATTTTATGTAAAAAATAAAAAAAAGCTAAATAAAAAACAACTCAGTCTGTCCCTTGAATTGAAAAAATGTCTCCTGTAATGGTATACTCATTCATTCCACAATAATTGGGTTGGGTTCCTACTAGGGCCAAACAGCTTCTGTGGCCCTGAAATGCAATGGTGCACCGAGGTTCAAGGCCCTTGCTACATGGAGCTGACACTTCAGTTGGGTAGACAGAGAATTATAGTCAGACCAAAATATGTGAAGGGTTTTCATGAAAGAAAGGTTCTGGATGCTGTGGAACTATGCCTTCAGGCCTCTTTAGGAAAGTTGGAGAAGCTAATCTTGGGAAATGACAGTAGAGCTGAGGTGGGAAGAGGAGTAACAAGAAGAAAAGGGAGAAAAGCATGCTAAGAGCAGAGGAAGCAGCAGATGCAAAGTCTATGGTGGGTAGAAGCAGAGTTGGCATCACCATCAAAACAGGTGCTAAGCTCCTGGAGAATGAGGGGGAGTAATGAGAGAGGCCATGGAAGGTAGAGAGAGGGAAGTTCATATGGCCTTATCAACCAGGATAAGAAATAAGGCAATGTTTCTCCCTATTTGTTCTTGAACTTGTAATTCTACCTGTGATGACTGTTCTGAATTCTTCTCTTTAAGAGTAAGGGTTAAAGGACCATGAAAAATGCAATCCACCTTTTCAACTAATTTGTATATTTTGTTTAAAAAATGTTTAATGTAGAAGGAAAGTTCTTTAAAGTTCTATTTAATTTTACAAGTGAAAGTCTGAGTAATAGTGACTACTTAATTCAATGTTGTGCATATATTGTGAGATAATCTATGACTGCTCATTGTTCTTTGACCTTGTGTGAAATGCTTAGAAATATTCAGTCCCATTTAACTAAGTTTCTGAAACCACAGATCCAACTGAATTAGAGATTTTACCAAACAGATCTTGGCTCTATTTGAAGACCTTGTATATTCTGGTGTGGAGTGTGCTGGTTAGTCTCTGTTCCGAATCCCCTTGTCTATTCAGCAAACTTCTCTGCTATACCTGGTGACGCTGGAGACTGACCTCTATGGACTGCATCACCTGGGCTCCCATAACGCTACTTCCAGTGTAGTTTGGATAACCTCCACCTCCTTTAATATTCCTTCCCAAGTTGGTAAAGGCATCATGCTGCTGTTAGTGCTGGGATCTTAGCAACCTTAACTTGTGACCTTCTGATACTTTTGAAAGTAGTTCCTTCATTTAATTCTCTTCAAATTTGCATGTAAGTGTGGCTTTTTCATGTCAGGACTCCAATCTGTTACTATTAGAACCTGTTTTTCTGCTACTTGTTTTGTTCTCTTCCATCTGTTAACTTGTAGACTTCAGATTGTGATAACTGGGGACCTGAGGAACAATGGTGAAATCCCCTAGATAAGATAAGCTCATTTTCCTCTCTTTGGACTCAAAATAAATGAGTCTCTGGAGGAAGGGAAAGTACTGTTGTCATCATATTTCTTCCCGGTTGTCATTTAGGACTTAATTGGACTCTCTTAAATTTCACTCTATTATTGCTTGTCATGTCTCTGGGCCCCTGAGAAATTTTTTGTCATGTGTGTTCTGAAGCAGGAAATTTGATGTTGTGTATATTTGGATCTTCAAAGTACAAAGAATGGAGTTTTGGCCATAGTTACAATAGACATCTCCACACCCTCTCTGATTTGTATCCTGTCACTGACCCTCATTCTGGCTTTTACATATAAAAAACATAGAAGGAAAATATTTGTTTATATAAAGATTGAGCAAACTGTGTAATGGACTTCAGTAGCATGACGTCCAGTTTTTATGGTTGTCAACACATTATCTTTTGGTATACATGCTTATATTTTCGTAACATTCAAAATACTATTCATTATGTCATTTCACTTATATTTTTGAATATTTCTTATAAGAGATAAGGATTATAAAAGGAACTATAGTACAAATGCAAAAGTTTTTTTTCAGTGAATTTTTACCACATCACAAACCATGCAATATCCACAAATTGCATTTGACTTCCATGTCGACTTTTAATATTTTAAATTGATATAGAGCAATGGTGTAGCAGAGGTGCTCAATGAATGCTTACAAAACTAACAGCCCTTGTAACTACTACTCAGATTCAGATGTAGAATATCAGTAGCTGCTGAAGTCATTATGTGTATACGTGTTCTCCAAGGTAGCCACTCTTCAGTTATCATAGATCGGTTTGTCCATTTTTAAATTTTATATAAATGGAATCACATGGCATATAATCTTTTGGCCTGGCTGCATTTTTAAATCATGTATGTAAGTAAATTCTTAAACTAACGATTTTCCAAATTAGTTGTGCTATTTTACATTCATACAGTGTTTGAGCTTTCTAATGATCTACATCCTTACCAACCCTTGAGGAATTCACTCTTACATTTTATTAATTGTGTACTGTTATTCCATTGTAATTTTAATTTGTATTTCCTGATGACAAATGATGTTGAGTATGTTTTCATATACTTATTTGCCACCTGTACAACTTCTTTTATGAAATGTTTTTAAATCTTTTCTTCCTTCTTTCTGACTTATATGAGTTCTTCATGGATTTTGAATCCAAGTCCTTTATAAGATATGTATTTCAGATATTTTCTTCCATGACATATGCTTTCAAGAAAACTAGTTATAAATTTTGCATTAATATGTTTCTTGTTCCTTTCCTAGATATCTTGGTATACTTCAAAGTTGAAAGTTTTCTTTTTAATGATTTCTTTTGTAGGTTGGTCCATGATCTATTTTAAGGTAACATTTGCATATGGTAAAAAGTAAGGGTCTTTTTTTTTTTGCTCAGTACAGCTATCTAGTGGTATTCACACTATTTACTAAAAAGACTTTCTTCCCTCTCTCAATTGCCTTGGCATTTTTGTCAAAAATTGCGTGATTTTTCATTTGTGGATCCATTTCTTTATACCCCATCTATTCCCTTGATTAATTTATGTACCCTTTGACTAATAATAAACCATCTTTTTTTTTTTAAATAAGTCTTATTTATTAGGGATCTAGATCTTCTTTTTTACCTGCATCTACTAACTGCCTATCAATTTATTTTTTTATTTTTTTTAAATAATAAATTTTATTTTTATATTCCCCATACAATTGCAGCCCCCCCATTCTGACCCCAATCCCTCCCCTCCCGCCCCCGCCCCCCTAAAAGTGTCTCTGGTTCATTGTTTTTTGTTGATTTTGATTTTCACTTTCTTATAGTTATTCATTTTCCTGGTCCCTTATTTAAGTTTTCTAGATTCCTGCTATGAGTGAGACCATCCGGTATTTTTCTTTTTCTTTTTGGCTTATTTCGCTGAGCATGATTCCTTCCAGCGCCATCCATGTTGCTGCAAATTGCATGTGTTTATCTTTTTTGAATGCTGAGTAATATTCCATGGTATATATGTACCACATCTTCTTGATCCAGTCATCTATTTTTGGGCATTTGGGTTGTTTCCAAAGCTTAGCTATTGTAAACAGTGCTGCTATAAACATAGGGGTGCAGGTATTCTTTGGAATTGATGTTTCTGTGTCCTTTGGGTAAATACCTAGGAGTGGAATTGCTGAATCATATGGAAGCTCTATGTTTAGTAGGTCCAGAAATCTCCACACAGCTCTCCACAGTGGTTGGACCAGTTTGCACTCCCACCAACAGTGCAGAAGAGTTCCTTTTTCTCCACACCCTCGCCAACATTTGTTGTTGCTAGTTTTTTTAATATGTGCCATTCTCACTGGTGTAAGATGGTATCTCATGGTAGTTTTGATTTGCATTTCCCTGATTACAAGTGATGTTGAACATTTTTTCATATGCCTGTTGGCCATTTGCATTTCCTCTTCAGAGAAGTTTCTTTTTAGCTCTTCTGCCCATTTTTTGACTGGATTATTTTCTTTGTTGTTGTTGAGTCTCATCAGCTCTTTGCAGATTTTTGTGATCAGTCCTTTATCATTAGTGTTGGGTGCAAAAATGTTCTCCCAGTTGGTGGGGTTTCTCTTTGTTTTTGTTATTGTCTCTTTTGCTGTGCAGAAGCTCTTTAATTTGATGTAGTCCCAGCTGTTTATCTTTGCCTTCACTATCACTGCTTTGGGTGATGTGTCTGTAAAGATGTCTTTGATGTGCAAATCACGTAGTGTTTCGCCTATATTTCCTTCTATATATTTTATGGTTTCAGGTCTTATGTCTAGTTCTTTAATCCATTTTGAGTTGATTTTTGTGTATGATGTGAGGTAGTGGTCAAGCTTCATTCTTTTGCATGTAGCGACCCAGTTTTCCCAGCACCATTTATTGAACTAACTTTCTTTAACCATCTTGATTGGTGTGACTTTATAGTTAGTCAAGTAGTATGAGTTCTTCAACTCTGTTCTTTGTTTAAAATGCCTTGGCTTTTCCTCTTTGGACAAATGTCTTTTAAGATCTTCTGCCCATTTCTTGACTGGGTTGTTTACTTTGTTTTTGTTGAGTCCTGTGAGTTCTTTGTATATCTTTGTAATCAGTCCCTTATCAGTTGTATAGAGTGCAAAAATTTTTTCCTAGTCAGTGGGGTGGCTCTCTGTTTTGGTTAATGTCTCTTGCTGTACAGAAGCTTTTCAGTTTGATGTAATCCTAGGTGTTTATCTTTTCCTTGACTATCTTTGCTTTGGGTGATGACTCTTTAAAGATGTTATTGTGGTATATGTCTTGTAGTGTTTTACCAATATTTTCGTCTATATATTTTATGGTTTCAGGTCTTATGTTCAATTCTCTTATCCATTTTGAGTTGATTTTTTGTGCAAGGTGAGAGGGAGTGGTCTAGTTTTTTTTTTTTTTTTTTTTGCATTTTTTTTTTACCAGCACCATTTATTGAACAAACTGTCCACTTTCCATTGCATGTTCTTTGTTCCTTTGTCAAAAATCAGTTGTCCATATAAGTGTGTGGTTTTATTTCTGGGCTCTCTATTCAGTTCCACTGGTCTGTGTGTCTGTTTTTGTTCCAATACCAAACTGTTTTAATTATTATGACTTTGTAGTATAGCTTGAAGTTTGGAAGTATGATACCTCCTTTCTCCTTTGTTTTCATCAGTAGGGCTTTGGCCCTACTGTGGTTTTTTGTGGTTGCATATGAATTTCATCAGTATTTGTTCTAGTTCTTTGAAGAAAGTCATTGAGATTTTATTGGAATAGCATTGGTAGATGGACATTTTAATAATGTTAATTCTTCCAGTCCATGAGCAGGGGATGTCTTTCCATTTCTTTGTATCTTCTGTTTCTTTCAACAGTGTTTTATAATTTTCTTTGTATACGTCTTTCACCTCTTTTGTTAGGTTATTCCCAAATATTTGATTTTTTTTTGTTTCAATTATAGAAGGGATGATTTTCTTGATTTCTTCTTCTTCAGATTGATTGTGTATAGGAAGGCTACTGATTTTTTGTGTGTTGATTTTGTATCCTACTACTTTACTGAATTGGTTGATTATTTCATGTTTTTCTGTGGAGTTTTTAGGGTTCTCTGTATATTATTATATTGTCTGCAAATAGAGACAGTTTTACTTCTTCTTTCCCTATTTGGATCCCTTGTATGTCTTTCTCTTGTCTTATTGCCCTGGCTAGGATCTCCAGTATTATATTAAAGAGCAGTGGTGAGAGAGGACATCCTTGGCTTGTTCCTGATCCTAAAGAAAAGGCCTTAAGCTTTTTGCCATTGAAAATAATATTGACAGTGGGTTCTAACAGGCATATGAAAAAATGTTCAACATCCCTTATCATCAGGGAGATGCAAATCAAAACCACATTGAGATACCGCCTTACACCAGTAAGAATGGCACATGTCATAAAACAAGCAACAACAAATGTTGGCGAGGATGTGGTGAAAAAGAAATTCTCCTACATTGCTGGTGGGAGTACAAACTGGTCCAGCCACTATGGAAAGCTGTCTGGAAGTTCCTCAGTTTACTAAAAATGGAGCTACCATATGACCTGGCAATTCCACTTCTAGGGATCTACCCAAAGGATGCAAAAACATTGATTCAAAAGCCACCCGTACCCCTGTTCATTGCAGCACTATTTACAATAGGTGAAACCTGGAAATAACCCAAATGCCCCAAAATAGGTGACTGGATCAAGATGATGTGAGATATATATATATATATATATATATACACACATATATATGTATATATATATATAATGGAATATTATTTAGCAATCAAAAAAGATAAAATCATGCCATTTGCAGCAATGTGGATGGAGCTGGAAGGGGTTATACTCAGTGAAATAAGCCAGAAGGAAAAAGAAAAATATCGGATGGTTTTACTTATAGCAAGAATAGAGGGCAACCAAATAAGTCATCGTTGTAAAAAAATAATAGTAGTACAAAACACAACAAAGCAAAAACAGACAATTATAAATCAGAGAACTCCTGCAGGGGAGGAGGCGGGAGAGGGATAAGAGGAAGGGAGGGAGGAGCACAGGGGACTGAGGTGATGGTGCACAGGTGCCTTGGTGAAGGAAACTCTATGAGAACTACACCTGAAGGGGTGGGGGAAGCAAATATTGTTTAAAAATGAACAATGATGTGAAAAATAAAAAAAATGAAAGCAATACAGAAATAATATGTGCTTGGATATGCTTAAAAGTACAATGAAATAAATTAAAACACAATAGCAAAAAAAGTAAAAAAATACTTGGCTATTTTAGATCATTTGCATTTCATGTAAATTTTAGAATCACTTTGTCATTTCTACAAAAACTCCTCCTAGGACTTTGATTGGGATTGCATTGAATCTTTAATTTGATATTTGAAAGAAATGCCATTTTGAAAATACTGAATCTTCTAATCCATAAATATGCTGTATCTTTCCTTTTATTTTGTTCTTCTATCAATGTAATTTTTTCTATGATGTTTACTAGGTTTCAGTATTAAGGCCTCCATATAATTTCTGTTTTGAGATTGAATAATAAATAGAATTCTACTTTTAATTTTGTATTCCAATTGTTTATTTTTGTGTTAGAAGTAGTGTTGACTTTTGTATGCTGTCTTTTTATCCTTTGACTTTCTAAATTTATTTGTTCTAGTACCATTTTTGTACATTTTTAAACTTTCCTACATAAATGATCATGTCATATGTTAATAAAGATAATTTTACTTATTTTGATCTTTATTTAAAGTTTTGTTTTATTTAGTTTATTTGTACAGTCTGAAAATCTATCTTTAAAGTATTTATTTCAGACCACTGCTACCCCCTCTTCTGTGGGCCATGGAATTCATCTTTACACCAAGACATTTTTACTAGTTTAAACAATCCATACTAATTAGATTTTACCCCAGTATATACCCCAATCTGATGCTCTTCATTGCATCCTGCATTCTGTAATTTTATCTGGAAATACTTCCTTCTTTCCAAATGCATCCCTTTAATTCATTTTAATATTCCTTTTCATGTAGATTTTGCTATTTTCTTGCAGAGAAATGTGCATATTCTGGCAGGTAGATACTGAACAGGTTATGTTGAAATAACCTGTTCAAGAAATAAGATTAAGATTTTTCACCCCAAAGTTGTGTCTGGTCCATTTCCATTTTGTCCTAACAACTCAGATCTTTAAGGTTTCACACACCTAAATGCCTGATTGTTTACCATGACCTTTTATCCTTAGCAGGTCCTAAATTCCAATTTTTGTTTCCCCAATACTATTAGACTAGTAAAATTGCTCCTTAGATTTTTAGTCTCTTTGCAGTTGATTTTTGCTTGTTTTTTTTTGAACCTTTTCCTCCATAGCTTATATTCGTAGTTTAGTAATTTACAAACACCTTCAGCTGAAATTGCATTGAAAGTATTGGACATTCTTCTCTGTGGTCTCCATTTCTCGAATATCCTAGTTCCTTAATCACTAGTTGCTGCTTCTGTAGCTAACTTCAAGTTTTTGTTTTAAACTCAGAGAAACTGCTGCAAGCTGTATATATAGGTTCCTATGTTCTACTTGGCCTACTCACCCACAATCAAATTAACAACTGCCATTAGGACAAAAGCCCGCTGTAAATATAAGCTCACTGCAACAGACTTGCTTTCTTTTCATATACTAGACTGGTTGAAACCTGGCTACCTTGGTGATTCTGTAATATTTTCAAATAATTGGCCTTATTTTGTTTTATATAGCACTATAATTTTTTTCTGTGGAGAGTTAGTCTAAATCAAGGTATTCCCTTCATATCCAGGAATATAATTCTTTCAGATGTATTCAAAAAGAGACCCCCCACCTCAATTTGTTAAAAAACTAATGGTACCCCTATTTAATACCCCACATTTTGGATTTATAATTGTTTCTTTGGGATGTCTCCCCCAAAGGGCCAAATAGGCATTTGTCAGTATGTAGAGAGTATGGCTCTTTCAATAAGTGTCACCTTGCTATAGGGAACTAAAGTGAATGAACCATGGATGTCTAGAACCACCATTCCTGAAAGAATCCAAATTGCCTTGAGTTGAGAATAGTGAGGGCCATGGAAACTGAGGAGAAGCTTTTATCCTTGCTTGAATCTTCTGCCCTTTTCTAATCAAAGAAGAGATCATCAGTCCCTAAGCTTTTGTCCTTTTGCTAATCAAAACCTCAGAATCCCCCAACTTGCATGCTCTAAAAGTGCCCCGCCATGTGTGAGCACAAAGACAAAATTACAATCTAAAAGTGTGAAAGATCTTTAATAGAAACTCAATCCATACAAAAGAGGCAAGGTAAATGCTTCTTTCCCTGTGCTTACTAATTTATTAATTTTATGAGTTGGTGTCTAACTACTTGTACTGGTGGCAATAGTTTTTAAAGAATTATCATGGAACACAGATATTTATACATTAGATCTGCTTCATTATATCATATTTATTGTTCTTCTTGATGTTAAAATTGAATCTGACTTCAGCTTGACTCCACATCCTTTTGGCATGACACTGGCAGTCTGGGAGAGCTTCCTGTGCAAACTTTCTTAGCTTATTGTGTTGGTTTTCTGCCCCAGCTCTGCAATCAGTGATTTCTTCTCAAGGACTGCTATTTTTATTCAGTTACAAGAATTGCTTAAGACACCAAAATAGAGGTACTAAATACCACCTTATTTTTAACTTGCATGGTTCCTTGATATTCCCATTTATTTTGCTAAGAGTAAGAAAATCATTATCCCAGTTCTACCACAAATTGCATATATGTCTCAGTATGTTATCTCTCAGTGTGTATGTTCTTATCTATAAAATGGGAATGGTGACTGAAATAATACAGGCAAAATGCTTTCCCCATTGTTTATTTTTAATAGAGAGTAGTAATGATTGTAGTAGAAGTTTGTTATAGTAGTAGTAGGCGGCATTTATTTTTTAGTAAATTATTATCACATGCCTCTAAATTCCTGCTATAAGTGAGACCATCCAGTATTTTTCTTTTTCTTTCTGGCTTATTTCGCTGAGCATGATCCTTTCCAGCTCCATCCATTTTGCTGCAAATTGCATGAGTTAATCTTTTTTGATGGCTGAGTAATATTCCATTGTGTATATGTACCACATCTTCTTGATCCAGTCATCTATTTTTGGGCATTTGGGTTGTTTCCATAGCTTAGCTATTGTAAATAGTGCTGCTATAAACATAGGGGTGCAGGTGCTCTTTGGAATTAATGTTTCAGTGTCCTTTGGGTAAATACCTAGGAGTGGAATTGCTGGATCATATGGAAGCTCTATCTTAAGTAGGTTGAGGAATCTCCACACAGCTTTTCATAGTGATTGGACCATTTTGCACTCCCACCAACAGTGCAGGAGAGTTCCTTTTTTCCCACATCCTCGCCAACATTTGTTGTTTCTAGTTTTTTTAATATGTGACATTCTCACTGTTGTAAGACTAATTGTAATAAAGAAAAAATCAAAATCAACAGGCAACTATAAACCAGAGACAGAATATGGGGGGGGGAGGAGAAGAGGGATTAGGGTCAAAATAAGGGGAGTGAAATTATATGGGGAATATAACCAAAATGAAAATGCATACATTGTGCAAAAATGAAAAATGATAAATGATGTAAGAATTATATAAAATAAAATATATTAAACATTATATAAAAAAATTATGTGCAGTACCATGCTGAGCACTAGGGATGCTCTAGTAATCAAGACCAGTGTAGGCATTGTCTTCACTAAGAAAGGCAAAGTTAGTTATTTCTCTAGGTTAAGGATTAAAGTTTCAGTATTTTCATACCTGCTTCGAAATGGACGCTGTCAGAATGGCCATATTGAAATACAAGAACTGGGGTATAGGCCAGAGGTGTGGAGGGTGAGAGGATTCACCAGAGACAGAGTGGGGAACAGAACAGGCAGATTGACTGAAATACATTGCTGAGGGGAGCAGCGGGTGAGGCAGGAGAGGTCTGTTGTGCCTTGTGGGTAGCTCCTTAGCCGGGGATTGAATTTGTAATGCAGTGGCTGCGGATAGCTTCATAGGTTGCATCTTAACCCCTTGCGCCACCAGGGAGGCCCCGGGAAATTAATGAATGAGGATCCTGTATAGTGATTCACAGAAAAAAACTAGTGTTTCTCTTCTGTCATTTTCTTTTCCTCTGGTGTTGCTCACTAGATTCCTAGTGAGTAGCTTGCTCCCAAGGAAATCCACCCATACTGGAAATGGAAAATTGTCCGTCCTTAGGACTTGGTGTTAGAGAAGCAGAATGGTGCCTTCAAAGGGGAAGTTTCACAGAACCAGAGGCAGGAAGTCACTTGACTCTTCTACTTCAGAGTGAAAATGAGGTCACAGAATGTCCCTTCTGTCCCTTCTGTGAATGTCTGAATAAAAGACCAAGAGGAAATCTCCTGCCCTGCAGCTAAATGTATCCTCATGCTGTGTAGGAGTCACTTTTTGGCTCTTTGTGCAGTAGCCAAAAGACAGTCTCAGCAGGCAGGAGTGTGGGAAGCCAGCAAGGTGAGAGCAGTTATTTTTTACTTTCCACACTTCGGGTGATGCTTCCTTTCTCTGTATAGAGAACCTCTTAATTGGAACAGAAAGAACATAGATTATTCAAATTCTTGCCTTTCCTAATCCTTCATTACTTTTTTTCTAACTGAATTGGAAAACCAGGCTTCTGGTTTCTCTTGGGAAAATCCATAGGAATTAAACCAATTCCCTATCATGGCAAGTGGAGTATTTGAGCTATAGGAGGTGTATAAACCCATCCTTCACCCTTAAGGATCTTATTATCTAGAGGATGAAGGCAAAATTCATTAATTCCACAAATCTTAATCAGATATGCACAGGGTTCTAGTACAAACACACAGAGCTGAAAATAGTTGCTATTTGCCTCTTTACAGTTTACTATCTTGGACATCTACCCTGAGTTTTCTTCTACAGGGTTCGATTGTGGTTAATATGGCCTTAGCATTAATAAGCCTTGACTTCAAATCCTGGCTCATCCATTTACTATGCAGTGTTAGGCAAATTGCCTTAATCTTTTGAGCTTTAGTCACTTCATCTATCACATGGAAATATTAATAGTCAGGCACCAAATATTCCTGGTGTGCTTATGATATATCAGGGACTTCATTCTTAGGCATTAGGAAATAATTAATTAACAAACATATAACAAAAATAGGTGCATGGGGTGGGGGAACTGTTTAAAATAAGTGATTGAAGAAGGAGAGAAGAGCCAAGTATCAAAAAATGCTAAGTGGTTAAGTGAAGGGAGGTCAGAAATTGGCCACTGACTAGGACAAGATGTGGTTTTTTGATGACCTTTCCTGTTGACATGCTGTGCATATCCTTGACCTTTATATGTTATTAATAAAGGGAAAATATACATTATGATTTGGGCTTCTTAAGGAATCTAGAATGATCCTTTCCAGAAAATTAATCCTACAAGTTAGCTGTATTTTTTTAAAAAATCCATAAGTAGTTTTGTATTTTTTGGCTCTAATAATTGCATTATAAATAATAGGGAGAAAAAGGAGAAATTAATGACTGCCTACTACTTTTTAGGTTTGTGTTATTAGATCTGCTACAGTATTTCAACAGTACCCCACTGTTGAGATTCACATTAAAAACCTTTTTTTTTTTAAATTAAAATCTTTTACATATGGGAATACAAAAGTGACCAAGTCAAAATGAATCCCAGTGACTTTTCAGCACACATCAAAATCAATGTTTGTAAGCAGCATTTAGTACTAATTAGAATTAATTGCTTTTGGGTTTCTGACATAATGACTTGTTCTGAAGTCCCCTTCCCCTTTTCCATTTATCACAGAGATTTTTCATCTTGTTGCTCATCTACAGCCTTTAGAGTCAACTCTGACCACACATACAGCACAGTATCACTGGGGAGAACAAACAACCCATGCTATTTCCCCAGGACATGACAGAAAAAACAAAAAGCTAACCTTATTGATTCCCATTTTTCAGACAGAGTGATGCCTTTAACTCTCTGTAATGAAAGTTGTTATATGTGAGAGGGATTACCAACATTGGGTTGTTATGGTCCTTTGATGTGTCTCAGAGATATTACAGTAAAAGTTATTAAAGAATAAATTGTGGCACACCGGCTGATCTGCCCAAGCTGCTTGTCACTTTGCCCCACTGCCATGTATGCAGTGGCAAATTCATTCTTTCTTGTTAAGTTTGTTAGCTTTTGAAACTTATTATTTTTTTTTTTAATTAGACAGGGGTGTGAGAGTAGATTGGCAGCTTGTGTAAATTCAGGACAGAAAGTGAATGGGAAAAAAAATTCATTACGCTGTCAGGGCATTTGTATGGAGTGTGCATGTCTCTCTAGGACCCACTGGAGTTAGCTTTTGTCCATTTTACAGATGAGAAAGTGAAGCTTAGGTAATTCAGAACCTGATCAAGGTCACAGTGCTAATTGGAGACTGACTCAAGATACTCTAAGTCTGATGATTTTTGTTTAGAGTACAGTGGTTTCTGTGTCTACTGAGAGGGGAGGTTAAAATTGTTTAAAACCTGGAAACTCATGAAATATGAGGAAATTATGTGCTGTGAGACCGTGCATTCCCTCACTTTCTACTGAACCAGAAATTTCTGGGGCACCACCATGGGCCTGAAGCCTTTCCTGACAGCTGAGCTTGGTGTCCGCAGAGGCAAGCTGGGGCTCATGGTTAAATTGCACAGATGGAAACCAGGCAGTGCTTGGGTGTGGGCTCATGCTTTCTCCTCACTTGCCCAAATTAAGCTGCTTAACTGTGTTCCTGGGGAGATTGAAGGTTTGTCAGGGGTCAGCTAGCATTTCTGAACAGCTCTCCAGCATGCTGGAATGTACATTCCCCTTTCCCAAGTGACAGTAGACACAGTTACTGCAGAATAGCTCAAAAGATTCTTCTAAATTTGGATTGCTTTATTTGGCAACTTTTATTAATCCCAAGGACATCACATACTGTCCTCTTTCTTTTAATTCCATTTTGATTCTTGATTTTATACATTCTCAGCTAGGGAATGTTTCAAGAATGGAAATGTTACTTTTTAATGTTTAAATAGAATCATTGTTAACTGTATTTCTAAGCAATATCAACAACTGATATTGTATGTTTTTGGTGCTAACAGCTATGTATACATGTATGTATCTATACATGATTTAATAATTGCTAGTGTCCTATGATATGACTCATGTGAGAAAAATTGACTCAGAGAGGTTAAGTAATTTGCTTAAGATTACAGAGTTAGTCAGTGATGTCATCAGGATATGAAATCCGATGGTGCAACTCATACCCCATGTTCCCAGGTACTCTACTACACAATCTTTTGGTGCCCATGAATAACTATCTATGATGATATTCTCAGGCTATTTCATTCCTATGAGTTAAGATTCTCTTAAGTTTTTTTTTAATATTTATTTATGAATACAAGAACTGGGGTGTAGGCCAGAGGTGCTGGGGGTGAGAGGATTTTCCAGAGATAGAGTGGGGAGTAGAACAGACAGATCTATTGAAATGCACTGCTGTTGGTGAGATAGGAGAGGTCTGCTTCTCCATGTGGGTCACCTCTCTTGCCGGGGATCGAACTCATACTGCAGTGGCTGGTGACAGCTAGATAGACCTGAGACTTTAACCCCCATGCCACCAGAGAGGCCCCAAAGTTATCTTAAGTTATAAGTAGAGGTTGACTTGCTTTTCAGACTTGTCTTCATCCGTGCTTGCATTTTCCATAGGGAGAAACTGAAGTCCAGACAAGTAAAATGTCAGCAACAGGATAGGTCTTCTTACCCTGTCTCTCTTTCTGTCATTCTCTTCTTACAAGACATCTACATCTGAAGTTGTTCAATGTCAAATTTCCAGATTTTATGTTTTGGATGACTTGCTTAGTGCCAAAGCTATGCTTCTTTGTCTTCTTAGGGCTCATCAGGAACCTCTGTTAGAATGCTTGAGAGAGTGGAAAGAAAATGAATGTACTCTCAAAAGAAAGAGAATTTTGGCTTTAACCCTTTCCTCTATAATGTTAAATTATAGAAATAAGACTTATTTACACTGAGGTCCGTTTATTGAATTTAATAGATAAAAATACTAACATTTTGTCCTTTTCATGGATTTTGGAATTAGGTAGAAATTATGGTTGTTAGCTTTCTGTGTACTATCTCCCAAGCCAAAAACTTTCTACAAGGTATTCTTTTGAAAAATCTGAGAGTTTTTTGTTCGTTTGTTTTATATATGATTAGTTTTATTGGTGAAGCAGACCTGAAAGGCAGGACCTAAATTTTATTTTGTGCCTTTGTCACCACTTTATGACACTGCAGAAACGATGATTTCATCTCACAGTTGAATAAGAGGTGCCTTCCTGTAAAATTTCTACTATGTTTAAATTAATTAGTTCTTCTCTGACTACAAAAAACAAAGGACTTTGAGTCACCTGATCATGCATCCATGTCAGCTTTAGCCTTAGAGCTAGGATAGTTGTTATATTTTAGGTGCAAAGTACAGGTGTAAAAAAGAGAATGTGTTAAAAGTAGTTGCTATGGAAAACCAGGTCCTTCCATCCCTTATGGCAATGGAGAGATCAGAGTTGCTGGCAAAAATCAGAAACATCTTCATTTGTCATTGGCTCTGACTACAAAACATTCTTACAGGAAGCAACTATTTAACAAACAGGTAATCACTAAAGATGTGCGCAGTTGTCTTCATGATTTTCCCCTATTTTGGGAAGGTAATAATTTTCCCTCTCATGATAAAAGGCAGCCTGCTTTCCCAAATTCTCCCCAACCATAAATAACTTTCAAGTTGAAACTGGGGGCTTCAATTTATTGATCCCGAGGCTTTGACACAATGATTTCAGTGTTAGGAGTCTCTAAATATTACTAACAGATAGTGTTAATCTGCTCTTGTCTTTGTAGCTATGAAGTACAAACAAACAGCAGCTAACTGTTTCCATGCATCATTTTAAAGAAACTGGGTTTTTGAAGTACCCAACATGATTTATTGTTTGCTGTGCAAATGAGAAGGGTTGGATTTTAAAATAGTTTTAAGATTGTTTTAAGGAATAGGTACAATTTCTGCAACTCATTATCTGGGGGATGCTGTCGACACATGCAAACAGTAGCATATGGTGGTGGTGGATGGACTGAAGCTCAGCAAAACTTCAGAGACTACTTGATAGATTTCTCTGAGACTCCGAATTAGACAGTGCCTCAGGAGATGAAAGCAGGGTACTTTTCAAGTTTCCTCCCCTACTCACCACTAACCTCCCCACTTTCTCTAAGGGTTAATTAATTTTTTTCTTGTCCAGAGAAACTGCCTCTGGATTTAGTTGATGACAGACTGATTAATGGACAGGTCCAGAAGCACAGGCATTTTTGCCACCTACTTTCTATGTTTCTGCTTGGATCCTCTTTTTGTAAATCAGAACAACAGTTAATGAAACAATGTATGAGCTTTGGAAAGACAGGCCTCAATTTTTAGGCTCTCTGGAAATTTTCCCTTTATTTGATTTTAGTGGTTTCAGTCATATCTTCTAATACAGTTTCATACAAATGTAATCTGGCTTTCCCAGCCTAGTACAGCCCAAATCAAAATGATATTATAACTTTTCACAGCTGTAAATCCTTTCTCAAATTAAAGCTCTGAAACCTAATCTGCTAGAGGTCTACATAGGAGGAGGGGAGCCACCAGCACCCCACCACGAATAACATTAAGCATCTAATGACAACCTGACAGAGACTTTTATCTTTTGTCCCCTGTGAAATAAAATCTTCAAAGTTATCTGCCTTTTCTTTGAAACTTAGCACAAGCTGATACCAAGAGGGCAAAGATTGAGAGCTGTTTTTTTTTTTTTTTTTTTTTTTCCCCCAGTTCTTTCTGAGCTGCTTTTTTTTTTTTTTTTAAATAGACCTGGGAAGAAGAGAGGGTAAAATCTGAGACATGGCTACTTTCCAATAAGTATAAAAACACAGAGTCATGGAATCCCAGAAGGGACTCAAGCAGAAGATTGATGAATTAATTGGACTCACTAATTAACTAATGAATTAATTACTCTATGTAAAGCAGGGCAAAGTCAAGATAAGACAAGGGGTGAGTAAGTCTTAGGTGAGAGAGAGGATCAGAAAGTAGAGTTCTAGGTGGGTGAAGTTCTTCTTAAGGCCCGCTGGCAGTGTTGGGTGAATAGGCAGGATGCCTGATGACCCACAGGGAAGACTGGCTTGAAGCTCACTAGGTAGTTGGATATTTGTGCCAAGGTTTCACATGAGAGAGACAGTGAATCAAGACCTTAATTTTAGAATATAATTAGTTCCCAGAGGGACTTGTGGTAATGGTTCAATAGCTCCCTTTTTATCTTTATTTTAGGCATTTTCTAGGGTTTCTACATCTGTTCCTTTTAAGGTAGAACTCTGATTGCTTTGGGAAGAGACCCAACTCTCTCAGTTCTCAATAAAGGACAAGTCTGTAATGCCTATCTTCTTCTAGGGCATTGCTAGGGCTTTTGGTCCCCCTGTGGGATAGATACAGATGGATTATTCTTAATCACTTGTATAATTTTCAATAACATCTTCAATGCGGACAACTTCCTCATGCTGTTTTTCATTCACTAAATTGATGGGATCACATGCTATGACAACAGTTCCAAATACCAGAATATACACTTGGGTTTCTTGAATTAGCCTGGAAAATGAGACCAGACTTCTTGGCCACAAATCTTTTGGGGTATTTTATTGATACATAGAGTCCTTATTTATTTATCCATACACAGTGACAGGTAGGATCCTAGTTTGACCTAGACTCTGGGGAGATAATTGTAGAAAGATACTGTAAGACAAACTATCTTCTCCTCATTCCCTTCCCTTGGAAAGTCAGTAAGAGAGAGAAAAATGAGTAGGTTCCTAATAGTATCATTCATTTGATTCTAATTTATACCCAAATTTCAATTTATACCTAAATATTATATTTTTTGGTGTTAATGTAAATGGCATTATGTTTTTAATTTCAAACTCATAGTTCATTGCTGGCATATAAGAAAGCATTTGACATTTGCACATTAACATGGTATTTCACAACCCTGCCATTAATTCCTTTACTCGTACCAGGAGCATTTTACTTGTGCGTGTGTGGATATATATATTTTAGTAATCAGAGATGGAGGAGAAAAAGGGTCTAGCTACCTGTACACAACATAATCATTAAAATATGATGAAATATATTTGACATCACATACAGCTTTTGTGAAATTCTTATAGTGGCTTAGAATCCCATTTGTTTATATTTTCATAGATAAAGTGTCATATAATAAATTAATTAATGAACAGCATATCCAGGAGTGAATTTGAAAGAGGTGTCATCCAAACAAGTGACTATCTAACACATGTGTATAGAGAGAGATTTAAGTCAATTAATGTACAACTAAGCAAAACATGAAAAAAAGTAAATATACAAAGATAGTTCCAATAATTGTGAGTCATTGGTAAGAAATATAAATGAAAACAATGGTGTCAGTAACTCATAAACATACTGTAGTTTTGATATAGAAAGAAGGGCCATGGGCCTCCCCTGGTGGCACAGCGGTTGAGCTCTGGGTTGCGAAGCTGCCCGCAGCCTCTGTAGTGCCAGTTCGATCCCCAGCCACCGGTGAGGGTCCCATATGGTGCGCAGACCTCTCCTGCCCTCAGCAGTGTACTTTGTCAGTCTGTTCTGCTGCCTACTCTGGCTCTGGTGAATTCTCTCAACCTCGCGTGCTTCTGACTGTACCCAGTGCTTGTATAAATAAATAAATAATCTTTAAAAAAAGATAAAGTAAAAGAAAGAAGGGCCATGCTGAATTAACCACTCAGCTCTCACAGACTCTGGGTACAGTAGTGAGAATATGTCATTTGTGTATGTGTGTCTGTTTCCAAAGGATGATTTCTCATATCTTTGTCTTCCACATATTCTTACTCTTCTCTCATTGACTGACTCCACTCGGAACCATTCAGGGCAGAGTGTTCTGGGAGATGTAGTCAGTGTAGTCACTGTCTTCTGCTTTGTTATGCAGGTTGCTGAGAAGTTGGTGACTCAGAATAACAATAGATTATCCAATACAACTATATTATTTGTTTTTATAACAGGGACATGTTTTCGCTGCAATGTTGGTTTCTCCAAAGTCTATAATTTTTTTTTTTTTTTTTATTTTTTTTTTTTTTATATTTTATAAATCTCTTTAATGACTGCTTTTTTTTTTTTTTTAATAAATTTTATTGTTATATTCCCCATACAATTGCAGCCCCCGCATTCTGACCCCAATCCCTCCCCTCCCACCCCCGCCCCCCTAAAAGTGTCTCTGGTTCATAGTTTTTTGTTGATTTTGATTTTCACTTTCTTATAGTTATTCATTTTCCTGGTCCCTTATTTAAGTTTTCTAGATTCCTGCTATGAGTGAGACCATCCGGTATTTTTCTTTTTCTTTTTGGCTTATTTCGCTGAGCATGATCCCTTCCAGCGCCATCCATGTTGCTGCAAATTGCATGTGTTTATCTTTTTTGAATGCTGAGTAATATTCCATGGTATATATGTACCACATCTTCTTGATCCAGTCATCTATTTTTGGGCATTTGGGTTGTTTCCAAAGCTTAGCTATTGTAAACAGTGCTGCTATAAACATAGGGGTGCAGGTGTTCTTTGGAATGGATGTTTCTGTGTCCTTTGGGTAAATACCTAGGAGTGGAATTGCTGGATCATATGGAAGCTCTATGTTTAGTAGGTCCAGAAATCTCCATACAGCTTTCCACAGTGGTTGGACCAGTTTGCACTCCCACCAACAGTGCAGAAGAGTTCCTTTTTCTCCACACCCTCGCCAACATTTGTTGTTGCTAGTTTTTTTAATATGTGCCATTCTCACTGGTGTAAGATGGTATCTCATGGTAGTTTTGATTTGCATTTCCCTGATGACAAGTGATGTTGAACATTTTTTCATATGCCTGTTGGCCATTTTCATTTCCTCTTCAGAGAAGTTTCTTTTAAGCTCTTCTGCCCATTTTTTGACTGGATTATTTTCTTTGTTGTTGTTGAGTCTCATCAGCTCTTTGCAGATTTTTGTGATCAGTCCTTTATCATTAGTGTTGGGTGCAAAAATGTTCTCCCAGTTGGTGGGGTTTCTCTTTGTTTTTGTTATTGTCTCTTTTGCTGTGCAGAAGCTCTTTAATTTGATGTAGTCCCAGCTGTTTATCTTTGCCTTCACTATCACTGCTTTGGGTGATGTGTCTGTAAAGATGTCTTTGATGTGCAAATCACGTAGTGTTTCGCCTATATTTCCTTCTATATATTTTATGGTTTCAGGTCTTATGTCTAGTTCTTTAATCCATTTTGAGTTGATTTTTGTGTATGGTGTGAGGTGGTGGTCAAGCTTCATTCTTTTGCATGTAGCGACCCAGTTTTCCCAGCACCATTTATTGAACAAACTTTCTTTGCTCCAATGCATATTCTTTGCTCCTTTGTCAAAGATTAGTTGACCATAAATCTGTGGGTTTATTTCTGGATTTTCTATTCGATTCCATTGGTCTGTATGTCTGTTCTTGTTCCAATACCATGCAGTTTTGATGATTATGGCTTTGTAGTATAGTTTGAAGTCTGGGAGTCTGATGCCTCCATTCCCTTCTTTTTTTTTCAGGAGAGCTTTGGCTATTCGGGGTTTTTGGTGATTCCATATGAATTTCATCAATAATTGTTCTATTTCTTTGAAGAATGACATTGAAATTTTGATTGGAATAGCATTGAATCTGTATATTGCTTTTGGTAGGATGGCCATTTTAATAATGTTTATTCTTCCAATCCATGAGCAGGGGACGTCTCTCCATTTCTTTGTGTCTTCTTCTATTTCTTTTAACAGTGTTTTATAGTTTTCTTTGTATAGGTCCTTTACCTCTTTTGTTAGATTTATTCCCAAATATTTGATTTTTTTTGTTTCAATAACAAAAGGGATGGTCTTTTTGATTTCTTCTTCTTCAGATTTATTGTTTGTGTATAGGAAGGCTACTGACTTTTGCGTGTTGATTTTGTATACTGCCACTTTACTGAACTGATTGATGAGTTGAATTAGCTTTTCTGTGGAGTTTTTGGGGTTCTCTATGTATAATATCATATCGTCTGCAAATAGTGATAGTTTGACTTCTTCTTTCCTATTTGGATTCCTTGGATGTCTTTCTCTTGTCTTATTGCCCTGGCTAGGACTTCCAGTATTATATTGAAAAGCAATGGTGAGAGTGGACATCCTTGTCTTGTTCCAGATCTTAATGGAATTGC
Organism: Talpa occidentalis; assembly: GCF_014898055.3. Classification (NCBI taxonomy): domain Eukaryota; kingdom Metazoa; phylum Chordata; class Mammalia; order Eulipotyphla; family Talpidae; genus Talpa; species Talpa occidentalis. Next base: position 43,209,293 of record NW_023600993.1, on the reverse strand, counting down.
TTTCAGCTTTTCACCATTGAGAATGATACTGGCTGTTGGCTTGTCATAGATGGCCTTTATGATGTTGAGGTATGTTCCTTGTATCCCCAGAATTTCAAGGGCTTTTATCATGAATGGGTGTTGCACTTTGTCGAAAGCTTTCTCAGCATCTATTGATATTATCATATGGTTTTTATATTTCTTTTTGTTGATGTGTTGGATAACGTTGATTGATTTTCGGATGTTAAACCATCCTTGTGCCCCTGGAATGAATCCAACTTGGTCGTGGTGAATTATCTTATGGATACATTGTTGGATTCTGATAGCTAAAATTTTATTGAGGATTTTTGCATCAGTGTTCATTAGGGAGATTGGCCTGTAGTTTTCCTTTTTTGTGTTGTCCTTGTTCGGTTTTGGTATTAGTGTAATGTTGGCTTCATAAAACGTGTTTGGTATTGTCCCTTCCTTCTCAATTTTTGGAAGAGTTTGTGAAGGATAGGCACTAATTCGTCTCTGAATGTTTGGTAGAATTCATTTGTAAATCCATCAGGTCCTGGGCTTTTGTTTTTGGGGAGGTTTTTTATTACCATTTCAATTTCGCTAATTGTAATTGGTCTGTTTAGGTGTTCTATTTCTTCTTTATCTAGCTTTGGGTGATTGTAGAGTTGTAGGAATTTGTCCATCTCCTCTAGATTGTTAAACTTGTTTCCATATAACTGTTCATAGTTGTTACTGATTATTCTTTTGATTTCTGCTGTGTCCGTTGTGATTTCTCCTCTTTCATTGATGATCCTGTTTATTTGTGCTTTCTCCCTTTTTTCCTTTGTGAGCCTGGCTAGGGGTTTGTCTATTTTATTGATTTTTTCAAAAAACCAGCTCTTGGTTTCATTGATCTTTTGGATTGTTTTTTTAGTTTCAATTTCATTTATTTCTGCTTTGGTTTTTATTATTTCTTTTCTTCTACTGGTTTTGGGGTTTTTTTGTTGTTCTTTTTCTAGATCTTTGAGCTTCGAGATGAGGTTGTTTCTTTGCGTTCTTTCTTGTTTCTTGATGTGAGCTTCTATTGCTATATATTTTCCTCTTATTACTGCTTTTGCTGCATCCCATACATTTAGGATATTAGTGTCCTTGTCGTTCAATTCAAAAAATTTTTTAATTTCTTCTTTGATCTCCTCATTAGTCCAATGGTCTTCCAGTAGTGTGGTTTTTAATCTCCATGAGGTAGGAAAGTTCCTTGCCTTCTTTTTATGGTTTATTTCTAGTTTGATGCCTTCATGGTCAGAAAAGATGGTTGATATGATTTCAATCTTGGTGTATCTGTTGATGTTTGTCTTGTGCCCCAGTATGTGATCAATCCTGGAGAATGATCCGTGTGCGCTTGAGAAAAATGTGTACTCCGTTTTTTTGGGGTTTAGTGTTCTATAGATGTCTGTTAAGCCTAATTGCTCTAGGTCCTTATTTAGAGCTTTGGTTTCTTTACTTATTTTTTGTCTTGTTGATCTATCCATTGTTGATAGTGGTGTGTTGAAGTCTCCCACTACGTATGTGTTTTCTCTGATGTCTGTTTTCAGAGAGGACAACAGTTGTCTGATATATTTTGGTGCTCCTTCGTTTGGTGAGTATATGTTAATGAGTGTTATTTCTTCTTGAAGTATTGTCCCCTTGATCATAATGTAGTGACCATTGGGGTCTCTTTTTATCTTTTTGAGTTTGAAATCTGTTTTATCTGATATAAGTATAGCTGTTCCTGCTTTCTTTTTTGGTCCATTTGCTTGTAGGATTGTTTTCCATCCTTTAACTTTGAGCCTATTTTTATCTTTTGTAGCTAAATGTGTTTCCTGGAGACAGCAAAAGGTTGGGTTTTGTTTCTTAATCCAGGCTGCCACTCTGTGTCTTTTTATTGAAGAGTTTAGTCCATTTACATTTAGAGTTAATATTGATATGTTAACATCTGTATTTGCCATTGTGTTTGTCTTTCCTTTGATTTTATTTATTTATTCTTGCCTTCTTTCATTGTTATTCGTCCCTCTGAGGTTCTGGCTTTAGGACTCCTTGTAGTATTTTTTGGAGTGGGGGTTTAGTTGCAATGAAATTCCGGAGTTTCTGTTTGTCTGGGAAGGTCCATATTCTTTCTTCAAAGAGGAAGGAGAGCTTTGCGGGATAGAGTATTCTTGGTTGGCATCTGTTTTCTTGGAGTCTGTTGACTATGTCCCTCCACTCTCTCCTTGCCCGTAGTGTTTCTTCGGAGAAGTCTGATGTCAGCCTGATTGGTTTTCCTTTGAATGTTATCTGTTTCTTCCCTCTTGCCAGCTTCATTATTTTTTCCTTGTCCTGGATTCTTGGGAGCTTTACTATTATGTGTCTTGCTGTATTTTTCCTTTCGTCGTGGAAGTTTGGTGTTCTTCTTGCTTCTTGTATATCAATTTTCAGCTCCTTCTTCACATTTGGGAAGTTCTCTTCAATTATCTCTTTGAATATTTTCTCTGTTCCTACATCTCTCTCCTCTCCTTCTGGTATTCCTATAACTCTTATATTTCCTTTCCTCATGGAGCCAGATAGTTCCCGAAGTCTTTCTTCGTTCTTTTTCCTTCGTACTTCTCTTTCCTTTTCTGTTTTGGTTCTTTTTATTTCTGTGTCTTCAAGATTACTTATTCGTTCTTCCATTTCATCTATTCTGCTTTCATTGCTTTTCCCAGAATTCTTTAGTTCTTCCATTAATTCTTTGATCTCCTGCATTTCTTTTACTTCCCTCTTTAGGGACTCAATTTCTTTCTTCTGACCATTGTTTTCCCTCTCTAGGGACTCAATTGCATTCTTCTGATCGTTGATTATTTTTCCCTTATCATTGTTTTCCTTTATGACTTCTGTCAGTTTTTTAATCACGGCAATTTTAAATTCTTTTTCTGGAAGGCTCAGAAATTCTTCCAAGTTATTGTCTTTGCAATCTGGGGGCTGGCTTTCTTTTTGTGGTGTGCTTTTTCTCTGGAGAGTTGCTAGGTTGCGTGTGGTTCTTCTCCTCCCTACTGTCTGTTTTCTAATTTGCCGTATGCGTTGGGACACTGTGTTGTTGGGACTGGCCGGCATCTTGGGTGGGCTTCTCTGTTCCCCTCTGGTTCTTCCAGGAGTCATCTGTCAGTTTCAGGCAGCCTTTAATGGAGAAAGGTCCCTGTTCTAAAATGCCGATGTGGGGACACACTCCCCTGTGCGCCTGGTCTGCCCCGGCGGTGGGTTCCTGCTCCCCTCTGGGCTTGGACTGCAGGCCAGAGGGGGTCTGGCGTGGGCGAACTTCCCCCGCTCACCTCTGGCTTCTGAGGAAGCCTTCTGCAGGTAGTCTTTACTGAAGAAATGTCCCTGTTCTAAAATGGTGATGTGGGACACACTCCCTGCGTGTCTGGTCTCAGGCACACTCTTCTGCGCGCCTGGTCTGCCCTGGCTGTGGGTGCTCGCTCTCCCTGTGGGCTCAGACTACTTGTTCGGAAGGAGCCAGGTGTGGGCTAACTCCCCAGCTGGCCACTAGCTCCTTCAGTAGCCTGTGCTGGGGTCAAGTCGCTAGGTGGCGCCAGAGATCTCTCCCGGAGCCCTTGGGGAGCTGATTTTCCACCCCTTGGGACAGGGAGCAGAGCGGGGATGGTAGGGTACACCTCAACGGCTTTGGGGTGCTGTGTCTGCCTTGTGCCCCACCTTCGTGGGGAACCCACGCCCCTAATTTCGTGCCCCGGGTCTCAGTTCCAAAGCCCTCAGTTCCACGCGACGCGGGCTGTAGCCCAGATCAGTGGCGCGGGAATGGCGCCTTTTGAATCCCGCTCCCCTGCCTGGGCACCTTGTTCCTGCTCACTCAGGGAGGGCCTCTGCCATCTCCCCGCAAGCCTAGGTCGTCTCCCCGCAAGCCTAGGTCGCAGGCGAGGGGGACCTGGGCAGCTGTGATCCAGTCTGGATCAGCGCCACTTTCCGCGCAGGCTTACTGGGCGGCCGGGGCTATGTGCTGGTGCTGGTCTCCTCCTGGGGGGCGGGGCTCTCTTTAATGGCGCCTGGAGCTCACCTCCGCGGCGGATCCTGCAGGGTTCGCCTCAGCTCCCGTTCACGGGATGTGGTGGCTGCAATAGTTCCTTTCCACTCACAGTCCCGCTTGCTGTGTCCGTTTTTCTTGTTGGCCGTTTTGGTTTGTTGTTTCCCTCTTCTCTGCCGGTGGGAGAGTGCCGCCTCTGTGGGCGGGGGAGGGGAGCAGGGTTCTGCGCTTCCCTCCCTTCTCGTCCTCTTTTATGGCAACTTTCTTCTTCGGGCAGTTTGCTGGAGTCGTCTGTTTATCTTCCGTGTCCCAGTTCTCACTGGGACCTGCCGCTTTTCCTCCCTATTAACTTTTTTTTAATGGGAGATCTTACTCGCAGCGTCTCCTCGCCGCCATGTTCAAGTCTATACTTTTTAAAATAAATGTACAAATGATTTTTTTATATATAGCCTCACCTGACTTTACCTATAAAAGAGACTTTAGTGTCACTTCTCCTTGCACAGTCTTGGCACATTGTCATTATTTACCGCTTATGCTCATAATCGTATATTTCATTATATGAGAGTTCTGAAAAAATGTCTTTTCCCTCTATTGGATTGCAAGCCACTTGAAGCTAGAGATTATTTCTTTATGTATGAATATGCCTTCTTTGCAGCATCTGACAGAGTGCCATGCACATAGTAGGTACTAACCAAACATTTGCAAAATTAATTAATGATTAATATTACTTAAAGTACTTTTATGATCAGTGTCAGTCACTGTGTAGGTGAACTGGATCATCACTTCGTTCTGATTAATTACTGTAACTAAAATGAATATCCTTTTACATTTCCAATTTATTTAGCACTTTCATTGATGCTGCTTAACTGAGGTAGCCTGGTCTTTTGTACTGGTCTTTAATTTCCAGTCTAAAGTTATGATACATTAGTGAAGACTTGGTATATTGAGGCTAACGGGTCACATTTCCTAGATGATCATACCTGGTATGTCTGAGAGCAGTTGAATGGCTTCTCTAGTGATTATAGAACACTGTGCTGAATGACAAATTACTGGTGTCTAATATTATATGATTCATAAATGACTGCTAAGCACTTTATTTCCATCCCTCCAGGAAGGCTATCTTATTCCCAAATAGCCGATTGCTGTATGAAAAATGCCAATATTTACTCTCTGTTGATCCAGGGTAACAATTTGGGAATAGCTATTTGATATGGCACTCTTATGATTTTTTACAAATCAATAACTAGTTAGGATGAAAGACTCTCAAAGGCACCTTGTTGTGATGGGGTTTACCTTCAGGTCCAGTAGGGTGGATTAACAAAGAATATCTATGCTTGTCAGTCCACATTATTGTCTGAACAGAAAAGGTGCTTGATTTTATTTTGGCTCTCAAATTGACTTAGGTTATTCATAAGTCTCAGGACAACAATTATTTTTCCAAAGTCATATTAACATAAGTTTCAAGTAAAACCAATAAATATATATTGAGTTTCTCACATGGTACTGTCATTTAATTAACACACCTCTTTTCCCTTGTGTCAAGTATTGCAAAGTCACAGTTCACCACTTTGTTTTTTATGTTTTATCCTCTGTGTGTGCCCCAAGTTCCTAATATCCATCCTGAAGGTCTGTTTCTAGTCATGACTACTTATTAATGCTGCTGTTTTGCTTGCATGTCTCTTTATTTTTTTCTTTCTCTCTCTTTCCAATCTGCATCACTTCCTGTCTGATGCTATTTTCTATTCTGTTTGTTGTCAACTTAGTAAAACATTGATCTAAGGCTGTGTAGATTGTATTTGTGGCCAGTATATACTCTACCCACCTCTACTTTTTACTTTATTGTTTGTGTCACTCAATACTATACTGATACTACTACACTGCCCTCACCTCTGCTGTATAGCATCCAGGAGCCCCCAGCTGCCTTCTCTCCCTCACGTGCCTTTGGGTTGTTTAGCTGCAAACCCCTCAGTCATGAGGGCTGCCATGGTGGCTCTCTAAGATCAACAAACTTATGGGCACAGTTGTCTAAAGCTTGGACAAAGGATAATAAAAGAGGAAGGGGAGAGGGAATAATGAAAGAAAACCAAAGAAAGAAATGGATGTTAAAGAGAAGAGGTAGGCAAGCAAATGGAGTAAGATAAAGAGAAAAGAAGATAGAGAGGCAAGGATAAGTGGTAGAGAAAAGATAGGTATTTGTTGCCAGAAATGATAATTCAGACACCATGAAAAACTCTGGTTTTTACATTTATATGCTTTATACATTTTGTTCCATTCTACTGACTCCTTTCTCTTGACCCTTTTGCTGCTTACCTTCTTCTCCAATCTCCCCAACATACACACTAGCATCCTTCTTGCTTGTCATTGGGCCCACTCTGTCAGTCTCAGCTGCATGGACTCTGTTTCTCTCTCAATCTGCATTTGCAGCCAGCACTCAAGATGCACTCATCCTGTGAGTGTAAGACTCTCGGATGCTACAAATTTTGATCAGAATGCAACCCTTTAAGGACTCTTCAGACCTAGGATTAGCCTTTATAGAGGTCACCTTATGGATGTACTTTATAGGGCAGGAGCAAAAGGCAGGCATTAAAATGATGAGAAAGAATCTTCTGCAGAGTTTCAGGGTTGAAATCTACTAATATTCAGAGTCCTGTTCCTCTAGGCAAGATCCCCTTTTTATTTCATGTAAGTAATGAAGTAATGACATTTTTATATTCCTGACTCTGAATACTTGAAATATTAGTGGGGTAATGGAGTCGATCTCATAACGCTTGAATTCCAAATTGCTTTTATGATCCACACCAGATATGATTTGTTTCCAGTAGCTACTGCAAATGCTGTTGTACTGAGAAGTATTTAAGGCTCTGTATAGGCATGGTAGAAAGTGATCTGTGATCAATTGATAATGTCTGCTATGACATGATAAGGAGGTGGGATCAGTGATCTGTGTGCCATGTGTTTGTTCATCTAGTCTTAAAGTCCTTATTAGTATTTGATATTCTTCAGAGATAGATATTTTATGGATTTAGCTAGCCATAGAAAGGCTACATTCCTATTTTAAGGAATTTTTTGAGTGTATGATCCTTCACCACCTCCATAATTAATTTTCTTCAACCTTAGCAGGGGTAACCTGATCATAAGAAGGGTAAAGAGGTTAATAAGCAACATTATACCTTTGCCCTGTATCAAATATTATCCAATAAGCAAATATTTATCCTCTGTTGCTAATGGAAAGCATACACTTCTTGATAGCAATTTTAAGAATTTTTTTTTTTTGCATTTTCAGTATGTTTTTATTTCTTTAAAGATTCATTTATTTATGTATGCAAGAGCTGGGGTACAGGCCAGAGGCACGGGGCGGGGTGGTGAGAGGACTTACCAGAGGCAGAGTGGGGAACAGAACAGGCAGACTGACTGAAGGACACTGCTGAGGGGAGCAGCAGGCAAGACAGGAGAGGTCTGCTGCGCCATATGGGTTGCTTCCTGGCTGGCCGGGGATCGAACTTGTGCGATAGAGGCTGCGGGCAACTCCATAGGTTGCGTCTTAACTCCTTGCGCCACCAGGAAGGCCCTTTTTTCAGTATGTTTTGATGGAGTAATTCAGTAATTCTAATGATGATTTTTGTATTTCCATAGAGTTCTAGGGCTATAAGTCTATTTAGATGGCTCTCAATTCACATTGATAGAGAATGAAGATCAAAGAATATGTGACTTACTCAGGGTTTTACAGTTAGTTCACAATTACGTTGGACTCAATTCTTTTGTATAAAGAATTGACCTTTCGTCTTGACTTTTTTTTTTTTTTTTTGATTTTTGATCATTTCTTTCTGAGGGCCATGAAGAGTCTACCCAGACTGACAGTGATAGAAGGAGTCCTAGGTTTGGATATGGTACCATTATTGTCAGGTATCATTTCTGAGCTCCATTAAGTCCTTAGGTAGAACAGGTGAGGGCTAGCTGAGTAACAGGGTATCTAGCCAAGAGCTATGAAGCCAGGAAGAAAAAGAGTAAGGACAGAATTATTATCCTATGCAAGAGTAAAGTAAGGGAGCCTTATATGATTGTTAGAACAGAACTGGAACCCCAATGCATACATATGGGAAGCTTTTACTGACTGCATCACTGTGAGTAGAACTAGCTTAAAGATTTGGAACAAGATCAATAAATAACATTCGATTGGATAATTTATTTTATATAGGGATCTTTTGTTAGACATCTTCTCCCTAGTAGATGGACTCAGTTGTTCAGTGACAGGGTAGTGATATTTAGACATAATATAGTTAGGAGAGTCTTATCCTAGAATACATAAAAATTCTTTTTTTTAAAAAAAAAATATTTATATAAACACTGGGTACAGTCAGAAGCGCGGGAGGGTGAGGGAATTCACCAGAGCCAGAGTGGGGTACAGAACAGGCAGATGATGAAATACACTACTGAGGGGAGCAGTGGGCACAGCAGGAGAGGTCTGCACGCCAGGTGGGACCCTTGCCAGTGGCAGGGGATCGAACTGGCACTGCAGAGGCTGCAGGCAGCTTCGCAGCCCAGCACTCAACCGCTGTGCCACCAGGGGAGGCCCTACATAAAAATCCTTTAGAACTGCCAAAATGCTATGTAAATGACAGATATTACTTTTTTTAAAATTAATTTATTTATTTATGCAAGCACTGGGTACAGTCAGAAGCACGGGAGGGTGAGAGAATTCCCCAGAGCCAGAGCCGGGAACAGAACAGGCAGACTGACGAAGTACAATGCTGAGGGGAGCAGCGGGCATGGCAGGAGAGGTCTGCTGCGCCATGTGGGACCCTTGCCGGCAGCTGGCGATCGAACCAGTGCTGCAGAAGCTGTGGGCAGCTTCGCAGCCCAGCGCTCAACCACTGCGCCACCACGGGAGGCCCAACAGATATTACTTTGATGCTCATGGGTAAACAATGTTTTCTTTCCTTACACATATAAGGAAAAGCTTAGACCAAGGGTCTATTCCTTAAATTCCTGTAATAGATTTTCATGACACCTGTTGATCTTTGTTTAAACATAAATATCTACCTGAGCATGTCTTGTTGAAATTCAAGACAAAAATCTAGTTACCTATTTCTCATTGTGAACAAACTGGGCTTTGTATGTCAAACTGGAAATCAATCTTATGTTCAAAGTGAGAAGCTCATTGTTTGCTCAATGAACATTTATTAAGTCAATGAGTCTCAATAAGGTGAGGGAAAGACCTTGACGTGAACGACACTGACTGTGCTAAGTCTCAGGGTCCTAGTAGCTGGAAGGGGCCTTGGGGACCCTTAGCTAGAGCCTTATGGCTTTATCTCCATTGATCTTTACACCAATGTGAGAGCAGCTGTTAGGACACTTATTTTACAGGTGAGGAAATTGGGACTTGAGAATAAGTGGCATAAGGTCACCCAACAAGTATGCAAATGCTGGGATTGCAGCCAATGACTCTCTGCTGTGAAGCATTCTTTTCCCACTATACCAGGCCTCTTTATAAGGAGGCTAAGCTCTCCAGACTGGCCTGGGGAGAGCTCATTGTGTTCCTGCACAGCTGAAATGACATAGGAAAGTGAAAAAAAAAAAAAAAGAACTTTTGGTAAATTAGCTCTTAAAAAAATATGTAGTAATCTAAAAGAGCAGCTTTGGGATGTTTTGATTTCATTATTATTACTTTTTTGAAGTTTGCTGTGGTTATCTGAACCCTTTCAGGCAGGCACTATGTGGGTCCTTAATAATTTTTCATGTTGATTCTGTGGCTGTCCCTAATAGTTCTCTCAAGAAACTGAAATAAGGTCAAGTTGTTCAAATACTTACATAGGACTTTGAACCTTTTGTATCCATGTTCAAAGTCTCCTAAAACACTCAGTATTTTATTAATGCTTTTATGCCTCGTGCTCTGGGGAATTGTGTGGAAACTCTAGCATGGAATTGTACTTCAAGGCGATCACGTCAGACTCTGTATGCATGAATTTATTCTGTTGTTTCTACTTCTGTATTTACTTATTCATTAGAATTAAACCCTTGTATCATTAATTAATAGAAACAATGTCAGTAATTGAAGCACTGTACAAATATTTAAATGAATCATAGCATTATTTGGCAAATGAAGGTGGGTACCTCTAGAAGCTTATTATATAACTTATACATGGCAATAAATAGACATTTTAAACTGTTCTTTCCATGCAGATACACAATAATGGTTTAATACAAACAAATTACTGTGGGAGTGGAAGTGAGTATAGTTTTGACACATGTAGAATAAAGCTCATATGCATAAATATAATAAAAATAATAATGCATTTTATTTACTTGAGTAGTGTCTAACTACAGCTGCATTTTAGCTGCTTTGTAATAAAATTAAAGCAGCCGATTAAATGCCGATTAGCTGGTTAGACACGGATCAGATTACAGTAACAATTAAAATCAGTGTAGAACAATGTGCTCAATCAGTCTACTCTTCTTTTGGCAAATAGTCTTGAAATACATTTCTTTATTATATATATGTGCTTTGAGTATGCAGCATATTGTTGTGATACTCAGAATTCTGGGTTTGATATAAGGAAGGTTGGAAGCTTTAAATTGTTTTGCACCTAAGAAATGAGACCTTTGAGACACATTACAGCTGGGGCTACAACAGGTGGGAATGAATGGTTGTGTTGTATGTGAGGCCAGGTGGTACCTGCCTGAGCTGAGAGGATGGAATCCTGAAAAAATGCTTTTCTATAAGAAAGTAAAGCAATGAATTTCATGAAATAGGGAACCACCGGCAGTACTGATGATTTTTTACTTTTTTTTTTTTATATATATAGAGGCATGTTTTATTTATTTATTTGTTTGTTTATACATGCACTGGGTACAGTCAGAAGCACGGGAGGGTGAGAGAATTCACCAGAGCCAGAGCGGGGAACAGAACAGGCAGAAGGACAGAAGTACACTGCTGAGGGGAGCAGCGGGCAGCAGGAGAGGTCTGCGCGCCATGTGGGACCCTCCTCCAGTGGCCAGGGAGCAGCCGGGGATCGAACTGGCGCTGCAGAGACCGCGGGCAGCTTCGCAACCCAGCACTCAACCACTGCGCCACTGGGGAGGCCCAGTACTGATGATTTTTTGAACAGTACAGGGGTTAATGGTGTCAGCCCCAACAATCAAAAATATTTGAATAACTTATAGCTGATCCTCTGTATATGCAGCTCTACATCCACAGATTCAACCAAATGACATCCAAGAGCAGTTGAATCTGTGAATGCAGAATATGTAGATGGGAAAAATCCAGGTATAAGTGGATTGGTGCATTGCAACCCATGTTGTTTAAGGGTGAGCTGTACTAGGATAAAAGCGTGCTAGTGGAGGATGTTGTCACTTCCCGATGATGGCCATATTACTACTACCCAAACTTGGGAAAGGCTTGAGTTCACATGACTGTTAAGTTGAATGCTGTTTTCTTTGGAAGATGTTGGGAAGCAATAGGATGCAATCATTCATGAAAATGGCATGATAGTCATCTATGTGCCATAGAGAGTGTGATCTGTATATGGTATTAATATATTTAATATATAATATATATTTAATATACTTAATATTTCTTCAAATCAATTTTAAAGCATGTATGTTTTTAAAGAAAACTGTTACCATTTTCAGTGGGAAACCATGACACCTACCATGAAGAAAATAGTGCAAGTAAATTATCACAAATTAATTCAAGGTAGATGCTGTTTCTTGATAATGGCTGCAACCTAACCCTTGTTCGATAAAAGGGGAGATTCCCAACTGTTAGACAGATGATTAAGGCATGTGGCGCCACATTGAGACTTTCTTCTTTATATAGTGCTAGTGATTGAACAGTAAATTAAACAGAAATGGAATTCTTACCACAAAATTCAGCATATTTAATGCTACCATTATGTGCTGCCTACAGTCCCCCTTTGTGTGTCCCAGTGGTGTGTGTCGCATTTGTCGGGGTCAGTTGTCCAACAGGACAAGTGGTAGGAGAGCAAGGCTCCTGTTTTAAACCCTAGTCTTCACTAAGTTGTTTATATCTAGCTTTTACTTTCCCTTTGACTGCTCATTAAGAATACTGTAAATATCGTAAATCCATGCTCCAGGTCAGAGTTCCTGGGTGGGTGAGTCCATTTAATTCTGCGGTCAGTATTAGTGAGTCTCTTCCCTTGCTTCTTCCTTCTTCTTCTCTCTTTGTAGCATGCCTGCCTGAAGGGGACAAAGATTTACTTTTTCTTCTCAAGAACTTTCCTCTCTCACAAAAGGTATAAGGAATATCTTCTAAAAGACACTTGGGAGATAATTTCAGCAAGACAAGGAAAAATATTCCCAACCAATGGAGGCTGTTCTGGATGGATTTATGTCATTCCAATCTCTGGTTCAGAGGTCAGAGGATTGTATTTACCAAATTTCATAAGTCCCAGTATAAAATAAGTTATAAAAATACTGAAATGACTGTCATTTGAAGAGGGACTGAGACTTGTTCTTTCTGGTTCTTGATGAGAGCTTAGTAATGGAGAAGCTGATTTGAGCTTGAATTAATAACTTTGTAGCACATAATATGGTCTACCAATGGAATGAGCAGTCTGAAAATGTAGTGATATTCCCATTAACGAGAGGATTCAAGCAAAATTAAGTCTTTTTTTTTTTTAAGCAAGGGTGGAGATAAACTTGGGTTAACTTAAGTAAAAATGAATTTAATGGCTAAGAGGTAACTAAAAGAATCAAGATGGGGGCAAGAGGACAAGGCTTAGAAACAGGAAGGTCATCAAAATTCAGTCTGCTTAGCTATTCAAGTGTCATTGTAGTGATGCATGAATGACCGAATGGTGTGTTACCCTACTTAGGATTCAAAATCCTGGAAGAGAAGGGACAATTGGCTTATCTTAGGTAAAAGACTCAACCTTTATCCATATAGAGTGGGATCAATCTACAGAGGTCTCCAGGGAACCCTTCAAATGCTATACTGGCATGGTAGCACCACCCAATTCACTATTCTATGATTGCCTATCATCGGCACAAATTCCCTAAAAGAAATCATAATGCTATTACAAAAAGGGAGTAGGAACCAAGAAGTCAAAAATTAACAGGCAACATTTACTCCAAAAATTGGCTCTAAAACAACACTTACTCCAAAAATCCATGAGGAACATAATAACGGAAGATTTTTCATCAGGCAGGTTGTCGGGTGGAAAGAGTTTTCCCTCTGGTTTTATTAACACTCAGGCAAGAAGAATGTCATCCCTCAAAGATTAAGTTTTATACCTCCTTACAGGTGACTACATAAGGTTATTTATTAATACCTTCTGGTTTCTTGGATGGTCAACTTAGGAGTGACTTATCTGTGAAGGTTTTTATCTGTGATAAAGTGACCAAATATTATATCCTGTAAAAATATTGCATGTCCCAAATTGGAATTCCTTATCACTTTCTCTCTCCTCCATTCCTATCCTCTGTGATAGTCAGTTTCTAAGCTCTGCTGTAGACAACCTCCTCAAGCCTCCCACAGGCAAAGATTGGCACTCCTTCATAGCGTTCCCATTGCTCCACCTGTGCATACCTTCTGAAGAGCATAGATTAAACTCATGTTTTATTGTTTCTACCACTGGACCTCCTTGTGCAGGTGTTTCCACCTCCTTGGTGCAGGGAACTAGTATTTTATTGCTTTAGTTTACACACACCACAGGGACAAGAGATGAACAAATTGAAAGATAAATACAGGAGTAGTGACCAGAGGCCTCCCAGGGTTGGATTTTGTTCTGGTACCTTCTCTCACTGCCTCCCCAAATATGTCTTAATCCATGTACTCCTTGGTCATAAGCAGTGTGAATATTTGATCTCTTGGTATCTGTCAGGTAGAACCATTCTCTGGGAAGCTAAAAACATTCTACTTTATTGATTTGTTCTTACTAGAGCTGAGCTGTGAGTAGTAAGTAGGAATTTGTTTCTATTATGACTGTCAGTAGTATTGTTTCAAATTACTTTTATCACAGTGGTTTCAAGGGATCACACCTTCCAATTTATAAAGTCTGTTTTCTAGATCTGAACCAAAACTTATTAAGCTGCAGTCTAACCTTTCAATCATGGAATAATTATTATTGTGGAATTAATCTTTCTTTCATATGTATATGTAGGTGTATATGTGTATGTATATATGCATGCATATATGTATATAGGGTGTACAGAATCCTTAATTTAGATATGAATAAAATTATAGAGCTAAGTTATATATACACATGTATAGAAGTTCTAAAACCAACAAAAATCTAGAATGTTTTAGGCAAGAGAAAAATCTCAACTAGAATGTTTTAGAGAAGCGAGAAATCACAAACTCCACAGGAAATTCTGAATGAAATCAGAAAGCTTGAGTGTCAAATAGACTGGACATGTTACTTACCCACTGAATACTGTTTTTTCCAGAAATGGGAATCATAACAACAATATAATTCATGGGTTTTATTTTTCTTGAGGATTAATTGAACTTGTTGGTTCTTTGTTTATTCCCTACCCTGCACGGATCCCAGATCTCATGGGCAGTGATAGTAGGAGGGAGAATGAGCAGCGAGTCTATAGTTAAGCACATGGGACACTAAGAGCAGGCACTTCCTTATTTCCTGCTCCATGCTATTTCCTACATATAGAAGTTGATAAGCAGAACAGGACTATTTGCCCCTACATAATTTGTTTCCTCTGATGTCTTAGTCAGAGCTGGCCGGAGAAGCAACTCTCAGAACAGCAATAATCTTTACATGCCTTCTCAACCTGACCCTTTCATACCTAAACTAAATCTTTCCCCTTCAGAACTTAATTATTAGTGGCAAGAACACATCTCAAGTTTCTCTTTCCCAAGATGATTGGTGTCTGCCTATAGCCCCAACTGTAATTACTATTTTGGTTCTATTTCTTTCTTTCTTTCTTTCTTTCTTTCTTTCTTCCTTCCTTCCTTCCTTCCTTCCTTCCTTCCTTCCTTCCTTCCTTCCTTCCTTCCTTCCTTCCTTCCTTCCTTCCTTCCTTCCTTCCTTCCTTCCTTCCTTCTGCACTGGGCACAGTCAGAAGCGCGGGAGGGTGAGAGAATTCACCAGAACCAGAGTGGGGAGCAGTACAGGCAGACGAAGTAAACTGCTGAGGGGAGGAGCGGGTGCAGCAGGAGAGGTCTGCGTGCCATGTGGGACACTTGCCAGTGGCTGGGGATTGAACCAGCACTGCAGAGGCTGCAGGCAGCTTTGCAGCCTTGCTCTTGACTGCTGTGTCACTGGGGAGGCCCATGTTTTCTATATTATCATATGATTTTTATCTCATATAATGGTTGGAATTCTGTTTCCAAGACAACCAAAAGTTGACCAAGGCCTTTTATCTAGATGGTCAGAGTCCTGCTATAATCTTGATTCCCTTCACTTGTGTCCTCAAATTTTTTAATTAGTTCCATGGTTCTTCCAGCCTTCATTCCTTGTGTTCTCTTACATGACATCAGGTTCATCTGTGCAGTAACTTTAAACTAATGCAAATCTTATATTTCTAAAAGCTAATCTTAATGATTTTTGCTTTTACTGCATAATAGACTCCTGTTTTGGTAAATATTTCCCACTGAACAGTATCATTACATGCGAGTCATTTCAAACAGTATTAGCACATAGTAGGTACTTAATAAATCTTCTACTATTACTGTCATTATCATCATCATCACCATTGTCATCATCATCACCACCACTAGTAGCACCTTATAGTTATTCTGGGGATTAAATAAAATATCTGCAAAGTGTGTTAGCATATTGCATCATGGACACGATACATCATGGACACTCAATAACTGTTAGGCCCTGCTAATTAAAGGAGCCACAGTCAAAGGTTTATTTAAGAAAATGAAACATAGAAACTTCCAAGGAAAAAAAAAAGTAGTGTTGTATTTCATATATTCATTTTAGAGTGATGACTGTATGTTTTTAGAAGTGATTTATGCTCATTATTTTAAAATGTAGATAATAAAAATAAATAAAGAAGGAGCATATCACTCTACATCTCACCACACAGAAATATGTATTATGAATAGCTTAAGACCATCAAAGAGGTGTTAAATTTATCTTTACTTAAATTTAATAAAAGAAAAATAACCTAAATAGAAACTCAAGGAATTATGGAACTTCAGTTATATGTTATTTCACTATCAAAACAATTTTTTCCTCTAGTAGTTTCAGTTCTAAATTCAGAAGGGGAAGGCAGAGTAATAGGGACAGAAAAAGGGAGGAGAGCACTCATTGGAAAATGGTGGAGAATTATGGGTGCTTTAGTGGTAGATGTGGGTATTGTAACATATATCTGAAGAGGTATGAATCTAAAAATTCAAGTCGTTTACAATGTTTTAAGCCATTGTTATCTCAATAAAAACAGAACAATAAAGGGGGTAAAAATAAATATTTAAAATGTTAAAAGAAATAAAACCTACGTTTTCCTCAAAGATCCTTTTCAGGATTAAGAAAAAAATATGATCTAAAAGACAATCATGTAAACTGATGTTGCCTCAATTAAATAAAAAGTGAAATGATTAGAAATTTGAGGTACTTATAAATTTTTAATGATATCAGTTTTAGATATTAGCGATTATTGGGAAAGTTTATATGATGAGTTTAATTTTCCTCAACTTTTTTGCTCACTAGCTTCCAATGTTTTTGCTTCCATTATATTTACTCTTATAGTTAGTTTTTTTCAAACAGGTAGCATTGTTTCACAACACTGTGTGTGATTCAAAAAGCAGGATCATGCTGCCTCAGATGCATATCCATGTTGTCATAAATGGCATGAGTTCATCTTTTTTTTCTTTTCTTTTTTTCTTCCCTTTTTTTTTTTTAATCAGATAGTTTTATTACATCCTTATTCTGTTTGTTCTGTAACTTCCATCATCAGGATTTTTCTTTGGGAAAGTCTCATGAAAGTTTATTTTCTAAGATTTCCCCCTGTTGATTATCTCTGCCTATTGCCTTTATATTTGAATGGCAACTCAGCTGATAGGGCATTCTTGGGTCTTCTATTATTTTCCTCTTCAGCTTGCAGACTGTGCTATATAGTTTTCAGATATTGGATGATACTATGGCAAAGGTGAGGCCATGTTGATCTTTTTTCCCCTCCAGAGTTGACTTCTTCATGGTTGCCTGAGTAACTCTAGTTCTATCCTTGATGTATAATAGGTTAATTAGGATGTCTTAATGTTAATTGTTACCATTGTCTTTCTCAGTTTGATGCATCATTTCCATCTATGGATTCAGTTATTTTTCACTTTAGGCAAATAAAACTGAAAGCTCAATTTACTTTTCTGATTTACTATTTCAAGGGATACCAATTATTCTTTTGTTGGATTATATTATCTCTTTCCAAATTAATTCTCTACTTTATGTTTGATTTAACAAATACCTTATTTTTTCATATTTATTCCTTAAAAATACCTTGAATTTTTCCATCATTCTTTTATTTGGTTTTTAACCATGACTTTCTATTTCTGTTTTAAATTTATTTATTATATCTTCTGTAGTATATACTATATATTAGAGTGTTTTCTTGATTCTGAAATTTCCTTTAACCTTTTAGCTTTGATGTCTTATTAATATTCTTATAAAGGTCTCTAATATTAACAGGTGGATTTGTTTGTTTCTTGAGTTATATTTTCTTCCAATTGCATTCTTCATCTTTCCTTTGCATTATATTTCTCTATCCTTACATCCCCTAATTCAGAAAGTATGTCATGCCATCTCTTTTAATTCTGCTAATTATATTAAGATGCATGTTTCTGTCTTTCTCTGAAATGATGAGTGTGGATTTTCCTTGATTCCTTTTCATTTGGGACGATCTTGTCTTTCCCATCCAAGCCATAGTTTAAGGACAGGATGCTGCTTTCTCCTTACTTTATCAAAGATAACCAATTTTCAAAGTGTGGTTCCCAGATGAACAGCATCAATTAATGAAAGAATTCTTAGAACCCACTTCAACCTTATTAAAATAGAAACTCTGGAGGTGGCAGTCTGTAATCTGTGTTTTAATAAGCCTTATAGGTAATTCTGGTGTATCTAATAGTCTGAAAGCCACTACAGGAGTCATTCTGGAGAAATGGGAAGGCAAAGCAGTGATGAAGCAGAACACAGCCTATGCTCAGAAACCTACACTGTCTTCTGAGATTCTCATTAAATAACCTGTCCTCAACAAAGAGTGCTCTACTTTGGATTTTAACACATTTCTCACTTGGTTTATTTCTCTGGGAAGCAACAAGCTCTGGTGGGTCTTCCTGCCTCTTTTGTGTAGATATTCCCTGCATAATGATGCCTGACTAAGGGTGCTTGGATGGAGACCAAAATCAAGCCTAAGCTCTGCTCATACAGAATGTGCCTGTTGCAGAGTGGCATCAACCCAGTGGGGAGATTTTCTAGTTGATCTGCCCCCAAAGGGTATATTTTCATAAAGGGAACATCTCAGTGTGCACTGACCATACTAATAAGGTTTCAAAATGGTATGCAGGAACTTCTATAAGAAAGTTTTATTTAAGTTTATTTCTTAAATTGAAAAATCAGTTTTCACTCCCATTCTCTCAGTTTTTATACCCTTACAAATTGTAGGATATTTTTGAGAATTCTCAAGATTCTGTTCTACTTAACATTTTTCCTTAGTGTTGCTTATGGGAGTGTATAGTAATAAAATAGGGAGACTCAAAGAGACTGACCTTATCAGAATCTTCATTTTCTTTTCTTAACTTAGAATTTAAAAAAAAAATTCTACCTTAAGCTCATTACCACTTTGTTTTATAGATGCTGGTAAATTTTACTTTTTTAAATACTTATTTCCTTTTTTTTCCCTTTAGTTACCTGGGGTATGTGATGTTGTATTCCTTATCTCACTCTTCTATTCATATACAACAGTTGTGTTTTTTTTTTCAGTTTCAACTTTAGGTAATCAACAATTTCTTTTTTTAAAAAATATTTTATTGTATATAATTCTTACATCTTTTTTCATCTTTGCACAATGTATGCATTTTCATTTTGGTTATATTCCCCAAACAACTGCACCCCCCCTTATTTTGACCCTAGTCCTTGCTCTCCCCGCCCCTCGCTGCCCCCATAGTGTGTCTCTGGTTTATAGTTGCTTGTTGATTTTGATTTTTACTTTGTATTAATTAGTCTTTTTCCTGGTGCCTTATTTAGGTTTTATAAATTCCTGCTATGAGTGAGACTATATGGTATTTTTCTTTTTCTTTCTGACTTATTTTGCTGAGCATGATCCCTTCCAACTCCAACCTTGTTGCTACAAACTGCATGTGTTTATCTTTTTGATTGCTGAGTAATATTCCTTTGTGTATATGTACCACATCTTCTTGATCCAGTCATCTATTTTTGGGCATTTGTGTTGTTTCCATAGCTTAGCTATTGTAAATAGTGCTGCTATAAACACTAATGATAAAGGACTGATCACAAAAATCTACAAAGAGCTGATGAGACTCAACAAAAACAAAGAAAATAATCCAGTCAAAAAATGGGCAGAAGAGCTGAAAAGAAATTTCTCCAAAGAGGAAATGCAAATGGCCAACAGGCATATGAAAAAATGTTCAACATTACTTGTAATCAGGGAAATGCAAATCAAAACTACAATGAAATACCATCTTATACCAGTGAGAATGGCACATATTAAAAAAACTAGCACAACAAATGTTGGTGAGGTTGTAGAGAAAAAGGAACTCTCTTGCACTGCTGGTGGGAGTGCAAGCTGGTCCAACCACTATGGAGAAGTGTGTAGAGAATTCTTGACTTACTAAACATAGAGCTTCCATATGATTCAGCAATTCCACTCCTAGGTATTTACTCAAAGGACACAGAAACATCAATTCCAAAGAGCACCTGCACCCCTATGTTTATAGCAGCACTATTTACAATAGCTAAGTTATGGAAACAACATGTATTAAAACAATGTTTCTACTAATACAAATGAAAATAATTATTTTCTGGTAAGATTTTTATCAGGTAGATGTCCTTGGTTGTAAGCAGTCTTATAGTTTGAAAAACTTAGGCAGGAAAAAAAAGCAAACTTTGAGAGCATGTCGGGTATTATATAGAATTAAATAATGAGTTCTAGAGAATAAAAGCTGGTAACTGGAACTCTCATCAGGACAGATTTGTGGGTATTGGGAAGGCTTTAACCATGAGATTGCTGAATTCTAGCTATCTGCTGGGCATTTGTTGTGAATGGCATTCCCACAAGTGCAGCAAGGAATGGCTTTTCCCTTAAAGCATGTTTCTCAGTAGGGGGTGATCTCTTCCTCTCCATCTCCTGGTGACATTTAGCATTGCCTGGAGTCATTTTTGGTTGTGTTAACTGGAGAGATGATCCTACTGGCTTCCAATGGTTAGAGGACAAAACCACTTCAAATGCACAGGATGGCTCTCTATAACAGAAACTTAGCCAGTGCAAATGTCAGTAGTGATGCAGTCAGGAAACTCTGCCCTATAGGAAGAGACTTTAGACAGGCAAGAGCCATGATTGTTCATTATAGTTTTTGGTTGGCTAAGCACTTGTATTAATCTGGAAATGAGTGTGTAGTGGTTTATTCAACTTGGAACATTGCATTCCAGTTTTTTGAACTTTTTTTTTCAAATGAATAATTAAACATTTTAGTTCCTTGCAGGTACAGTCATTATGATATTATCTTACCCTTGAACCAACACCCAGAAGTCAATTTTAATTCACTGTGGAAGGAGATGTTAATCCTCCCCTTAATAGTTAACTTTGTAACTCTAATGAGGTTTTTCAAATGAGATTCCTAGATGATACTACCCAAGAAATATAGAAAATACTGAATTGGTAATAAATAAAAGTTTTAGCTACTTACTCAAAAGATCTTATATTTGAAGCTCACATCCTTTGTGCAAAATGAACAGGTAAAAATTATCTCTTTTTTTCTTAATTAAATTGGTATTCTTAATTAATCTGGTGACCCCATTGTTTGTCACTGGGCAACTGACCTTGTAACTGTGGACAAGTCACTTAATCTCTCTAGGCTGTAGTGTCAACAACAAACATTTTTCAGTGGTGTGGAGGGACATATGATCTCCTTTCTGGTCAAATTCTCAGAAATTATGCAATACAACTTTAGTGGACTGGATGAACCCTCCCTTCTAGAAGGCTGGGGATAAAGAATGATTTTACTTTGGATGGATCACTAAGTTTTCAGTAGACATCCAGTGCCAATCTTGCTGGAACTTTTCTTTTGCCAGTTTGCCCATAGCAAGATATAATGCCACACTATGCCTTAATATATTTTAACAGATTTTAAATGAACTTTCTCTAAACAGATAGAAAATTAGAACATTCTGAGGGAAATCCCTTGGCAGACAAGCACATCTGTCGGTGATTTGGCAGGGCTGGAATAGTTTCATCAGACTGCATCAGCGTTTTGTTTTTTTTTTTCCCCAAAATGTGAACAGTATGTTTGCTAAAGGCAAACACAATCATGTCTGAACCTCACAAACTTATCTCAATTACAAGGAAATGTCACTGTCAAAAATCTAATGCCTCAAATTATCCCAACCACAAAAACCAAACTCAGAAGTGGTATCTGAAAAGCTGTTTAATACTATGGAAGTTTCTTTCTGAGATCTGTAAGCAAAGCAAAATTTGACAACATTTCTCTGTGCTGATCATGTGCAAAGATGTTTGTCTTTATTACTTGCTAGCAGTGTGGTACATCATTACATAAAATTGATTTTACTTCTAATTAAACATTTAAAATGCAGTTGCTTTTTTTTTTTGCTCTTGTGACAAGATGGAAGATTAAGTGAATTTTGTTGCCCAATAGAGTTATCTATGCTCAAAAACTCAACACAAATTAATTTCTTTTGGTGAAATACATTTTTAAATATTTTAAGCTTACTCTTTCTGGGACAATTAATATTGCCTGTGAGTGAATATTTTAACCAAAATATGGTAAGTTTATTATTAATTATTCTGAGAGGGGAGAAAACACAACTTGAAAAATTGTGAACATTTTACTTGATGGTTACTTTTAATATGAGTAATTATTTCTAGGATCTCTAAGCAAAGAACACATTTATCTTTTGCTATCCATTTTTTTCTGGGAAGTCTTCGCTCTTTAAATTGTTCAAAAAAAAAATCTAATTGTTGGGCCTCCCTGATGGTACAAGGGGTTAAATGTCAGCACTATGAAGCAATACACAGCTACTGCAGCTTGCTTCGATCCTGGGTCAGGGAGGTGACCCACATAGCACAGCAGACCTTTCCTGTCTCGCCTGTTGCTCCCCTCAGCAGTGTATTTCAGTCAATCTGTCTGTTCTGCTCCCCACTCTGTCTCTGGTGAGTCCTCTCACACCCTCTCCCCCAGCACCTATGGCCTATGTCCCAGCTCTTGTATGCATAAATAAATCTTTAAAAAAAATCTGATTATTCCCAAATATTAAGCTCCTGTGTGTGCTACAATATAAAATCTGGATTTTACTTTTTACTATGTAACTTAGATGGTAGACGCTTTCAGACCTTTTGAAAATGAAAGAATATGATTTCAACATCCTTAGCTCTAATGCCAATTTCTATGGAGCTTTACTGACAACAGCTGTGCTTGCTCCTTTATTCTTATGTCTGTTGTGTCTGGCAATCTTGTGGTGCTGTTATTGTCCTCAGCTACCAGACTGGGACTCTGCTTAATGTCTCTTGATTGCTTTAGCTTCCACACATACAATCCTAATAGCCTAGCCCTTTGGAACTTCAAAATGGAGTCATGATAAAATAAAAAGAATGAAGCTTAGATTGGTTGATGATACAGTTTTCTTTCTTTCTTTCTTTCTTTTTTTAAAGACAGGTATAGATCTACTTTAGTTTTTTTATTTTTATTTTTTTAAAGATTTATTTATTTATACAAGCACTGGGTAGAGTCAGAAGCGCGGGAGGGTGAGAGAATTCACCAGAGCCAGAGCGGGGAGCAGAGCAGGCAGAAGGACCGAAGTACACTGCTGAGGGGAGCAGCGGGCGGCAGGAGAGGTCTGCGCGCCATGTGGGACCCTCCTGTGGTGGCCAGGGAGCAGCCGGGGATCGAACCGGCACTGCAGAGGCTGCGGACAGCTTCGCAACCCAGCGCTCAACCACTGTGCCACCGGGCGGGGGGAGGCCCTGATGATACAGGTTTCAAAGAATTTAGTTAACTTCCATTCAGACTTCATTAGATGAGGAGCCTAAGATTTATATATAAAGGCTTATTTTAATCCCCCCATGAGCACAGAAAATAAGGTGCTATATAAAATAAGAAATAGTAGGTTTTTGCAAAACTAAGAACAATAGAAACTTCGGTAAATTTGAGTTTTAAAGTCTTCCAGATAATTCAAAGCTTATTTTTAATTGAAATATCTTAAATCAAATACAGTAGAAACATTGCAGGGATTGAAATAATACATACAGGGCCTCCCCAGTGGCGCAGTGGTTGAGTGCTGGGTTGCGAAGCTGCCTGCAGCCTCTGCAGCACCAGTTTGATCCCAGGCCACTGGGCAAGGGTCCCACATGGTGCACAGACCTCTCCTGCCGCCTGCTGCTCCCCTCAGCAGTGTACTTCGTCAGTCTGCCTGTTCTGCTCTCCCCTCTGGCTCTGGTGAATTCTCTCACCCTCCCGCACTTCTGACTGTACCCAGTGCTTGTATAAATAAATAAATAAATCTTAAAAAAAAAAAACAAAACATACATATCTTAACAGTATCAGGTTCAGTAGAAATTAACTCCCATATTTTGATGATAATAACAACACTGTGCAAAGGGTAGAAACTGCTATGCTCACTCCAGGCGGCCAGAGCCCATACCTGTTATATGTCCAGTTCTATTTTTAGATCTAGAAATGCAGATGGACAACATTTAGCCTTTCCCTACAAAGAGTTTAGAGATTAATTAAGAAATAGAAAACAGGGATAAAGATCCTCTTATTATGAGGCTACATAGGAACTGATGCAGGATTGATTCAAACACCAAGAACAACCAAGGAGAACTCAATCTCATTGCTTTCTGGAGATCCAAAAGGAAATGGCAACTGGAATGGTTTTTGGAAACTACATCACATTTCCATAGCAGAGGAGACTGAAGGATGTGAAAAGGTGTCTGGCTAGGACTGCAAAAATAAGGAGCTGTGCTGAAGGAGGGAGATCCTGAAAGAGAGTGTATACCAGAAAATCCAAAATTGGAGAAATCAAGGTGGACCAGGAGAGTGTGCAGCTTGTGAGGACTAAAGGAAGTCATGGGGTTTGGGCCTGGGTCATTGCCGGTGACCTCAGAGAACAACTCTGTATTAGGCTGAAACAATGGCGATGGGGTGTTTAGAAGATTCTTTTAAGAAATTTTGTGATTAATGATGATAGAAGTTGTAATTAGGAGTTTAACATGGGTCAGTACATTTTTCTTCATAAAAAGAAACAACATAAGATTTAGTAGGGGAATGAATGGAAAATAGGAGATTAAAGATAAAATGGAGAGAAGAGAATTTTTCTGAGCCACAGGAGAGGAGAAAGTTAGTGGAAAGTGTTTCCTTATATTTCATGTGGGATTTGAATGTCTAATTGTACTCCATATCACAAAGAAAAATAAATTTTGGACAGAAATGTTTGTTGACCCTCAACACACTTTCCCTTTAAGACATGGCTTGCTGAGGTTTGCCGGAGAGAAGTAAAAAAAAAAAAAAAAAGCAATGGTTAATATTTGGCCTTGACTTAATCTTGAACTTAATCTCCAACTGAGGATTCACTTTCCTCTCTTTCTTCTTTACTTGGCTTATCTTTGGGCACTCTGCTTTCTCGAGCCAGTCACTTCTGATTTTTCAACTGGTTCCTACTGCCTTCTGGCTTTTGTCTTGGTTCTCTTAGGTTCTCAACCTTGGCTGCCCAGTTTTAGCTCAAACTTTGATGCAGATGAGTACCTTTTCTTGGCAAGACCAGGGTCTTGGTTTTCATCTCCTGTCCTCATAGCAGACTCAATGCTTAACCAAGTAAATGCCCTGGGACTGTTTCTCTGTTGTCTCAGTGGCATCTACAGGGAGTGGGGAAAGGCAATAGATTGAAACAAATGTTCTAGGAAGAGAGCAAAAAAATACTGGAAAATAATATTGATGAAAGATTATACCTAGGAAAGAGGAGGAATAAGTCATCTCCAGGAAGATAAGCCAATGCAGCAGGGTAAACTGAAGATGCTCTGAGATAAAGAGGATAATGCTGAGGTAGTTCGTAGCACATATCCTTGGCAGGATAGAGACACCAGAGAAAACTGGGAGTGGAAATAAGAGAAGACCAGCCAAATAAGAACAAGCGAAGTCTACTTATTCAGAGCTTCTTAGAGCAAAATGTGTAAGCCACCATCACTTATTTTTAGTAGAGCCTCAAAGGCAAGCATGAGAATGGGAGATTTTAGAGGAAAAAAAAGTGAAGGCTTTAGATTCACCATGATTGGTCATTGTTATGGGAATCTGGAGTCTGGCTAATTAGAAACTGGGCATCCTCTGTGGTTGGTTGCTTTAGCTTTCTCTGATTGGTCCTAAATTGGAAATTAGGTTCAAAAATGGGGAAGCTTGCAATGTTAATTAAGTACTGACCATTTGGGTTCAATTGCTGCAGAGGTTGTGGTTTGGCTTACTGGACTGGCTACTGAATTTGTATATCACAGTTTTAGTTTTGTTTATGATCTTGTTATTGTCCCTTGTATTTCAGTCTCTCATGGCTTAGAGTTACAGAGACTGTTTTCCAGATATGTGTGTACCATATTTTGAGGGCATGCTTTCCCTTGGCCAGATCTGTGTATTAGCAGAATTCTGCACTATTCTGGGTGGCAGTATGTCAGTGCTTCATAGGCTCACATGTCCCCCTTCAGTAACTAAAGATGCTGGCTTCCATAAAGGAAACTGAAAACAATATTTTTATAGATGTTAACTTTTATGGAACCATTGAAAGTAACACTCAAAGTGCTTTCCTTTTGTGTTTACTCAAATATAGTTCTCAATGCAGCTGTGGCTTTCAGAGAAGCCTAATTACTTTCATATACCATGAACAGTCAATAGAGAATTGGGAAAAGTCATAACTATAAATTTATATTACTTGAGGGAGAATAGTTGGTCCTAGAAATATTAATAACAGCCTCCCATCTCATATTATAGGAATTAGTTTGACTGTGAAGTAGAATTTGATTGACTTTCTAAACTCACCTAAGAATGTGATTTTGGGGAGAAGTGTTTTGCACAGCCCGGCTCTTAATTCTAGAGAGTTCTTCATCCTAGAGATTACAGAGGGAGCTTGGGGAAAGGGTAGTACGTTCCTAAAAGAGTTGTTCCTCTGCTTTGTTCATAGGAGAGATCAATAGTGTCAGATAATGGGAGGTGGTAGACATTTTGAGTTGTCACAAAGACATAATGTAACCCCAGAGTATTTTTAACCACTAAGCTATTTATTATTTTCATTAGAGGCAAAATTTGAAAGTTGCCAATATAGAAAACTAAAATAGCTAAGTAGGGGTCAGGGGTGAAATCCCGCCTATGAATGTTTTCAGCACTGATTTCAGGTCTGTTATTCTGGCAGAAACTCCAAATGCTTTTATTTAGTAATATGTACACATATATAAATAAATATGCCAGTGAAAGTTATTATAGAAAGTATCACATCATCTAGGTTAGTCCTATTGTTTATAATATAAAACAATATCAATCCAAAGTAATACTTTCCTTAGGCTAGTTGACTTTCGTAAGGACAAGGAAATTGTCTCTTGTTCTTATTCTTGATTAAAAACAATCCTGCCTATAGTCTTAAGGGTGCAAAGGGAGAGGGTACAACTAAGTGTAACCAACTAAAGATTGCAATTAGAAGAACGATTCAGTGTATGTCCTAGTGGAAATGAAGCAGCATTGTCCATGCCATGAAAGCTGATCTGTCCCCGAACTTGGAGAAAGGTTCTGTTCTTCAGGACAGCCTGTGATAGGCAGGCTGCTTACTGTCCTGGTCTAAAACATCAAGTCAGAGTTATTGCTGTAGTTTACTGCTTTTATGCCAAGCACAACCCTCTGGACCGTTGCTGTGGCCATTAGGGCAATGCTGAATCCCAGACTTGTACACAGGGATCACTCCAAGTCCTGCCAATGCCAGAAGTTGGGAGAGGAAAATCCTTATAGGGAACCAATACTCACTCTCCCTAGACTTGAACCACTTTCTTCCTACATGTAATGCTTTCCCTTCTTAAGTAAGCTGACTCTGTTGCTCCTATGAGTCTACCTCCCTGCCTAGAATAAAGAATGCATTTTCAACCCTTTTTTGCTTCTAGGTGTGGCTAGGGGAATGAGAAGTGGCGTGTAAGAATTAGAACACATCCTTGTGCTTGGAAGGCCTGCCCTGTCCCATTCTGTAGTCTAGACAGTGGATGGGTGGCTGATCTGTGATTTTGGACCATGGCAATAAGGAATATATTCTAGGGGGTGGTATAGCAGAAACCTGGAAATAATTTGGGTTTTAGATGACTCTAGGTCAAGATTTTCCAGGTCTGGTCTGCTGGTCCCCAGACCTATAAGGGAAAGTTAGGCTATGTCTTCTTTAGCCACTGTTATTTTGGCGTGCATTTGTGTTTCTCTATATATGTATATGGTTAATCAGTTACATAGTTGTACAACTATATACTTATACCTGATTCTAGCTAATAGAACATATATGTTTTTCTTTTTCTCTCCTTTGGCATCTAAATAAATTATTGT
Organism: Talpa occidentalis; assembly: GCF_014898055.3. Classification (NCBI taxonomy): domain Eukaryota; kingdom Metazoa; phylum Chordata; class Mammalia; order Eulipotyphla; family Talpidae; genus Talpa; species Talpa occidentalis. The sequence continues at coordinate 43,181,589 of NW_023600993.1, read as the reverse complement.
CAGAGATGCATGACAGGTCACGTGTGTGTGTGTGTATACATATATATGACACACATATATGATTATATATGTTTTTACCTAATTTTGATAGTATATATAGAATTACAAATAAGACTATGTTTATTTTAAGGTCACCTAGTTAAGATAATTCACTTTAACAGCCTTTCATGAAAGGGCAGGTGTGACATTTGATTTTCTTTCTGTATAGTCTTCTTTTCCTTTTAAACACTAAAAGGGATACATTGTAAGCTGTTCTGACTGGCACATAGATCAGGGTGATTGTAGCAACCCGGATTGATTCCTCTTAAATCATTTCAATGTAATAGCAGTAAATGTTGCTGTTCTTCAAACTCGCTAAACTTTTTCTCAATACCATGTCATTTGTGGGACTTTTGGAAATGTCAGCTGTTCGGCAGATCTTGGCAATTCCCCAAATAACACAAGTTAAGAATGTTCAAAATTGAATAATTTCTTTATGGAAAACACTTTCTTTTGCAGTATATTTGAATGGACAAGAATGAATCACAGAAGGCACATTTCCTGTTTGCCATTTTCATCTTGTTTCCTCACATAACATATTGAAAAACTGCTAGCTCTAATTGTCCTCAGTGTGGGGAGGGCCAAAGGAGTGTACCTGGATTTGAAATTGTTTTCCCATAAAGATTATATTTCATATATTGCTTCGTTTGTGTGTGTAAGAATTTATAGCAAATGTATTTTTACTACTCAGTGTTTTTTCCATTTTTTGATATTCTTTGGGAAGTTTATGTGTAATCAGTTTCTACTTTAGGTCTCTTTGCTGTCAAAATAACACAAACACTAGGGAAGAAAATATGTCTTAGTCCAACAAGCCTATCATCTTTCTCTATGACATTCTGTGGTCTGAAAATTTTAAGTGCAGAGAAGGTGGACCTGAAAATCAGCGGTTCATGTTTGTTTAATGGGAGAGGGGAACATAGGGAAGGAGTTAGGGAACAAATTCTTCTGGAGTTTGTAAAATGCCCATTTGATTTTTTAGAGTTGTGGAGAATATATGGTATTTGTAATGGAAAATGTTTTTGTTTGTGTGTATGTGTAGATTTGATTTTCTTCTCTTTTTTATTTATTTTTTTTAAGATTCATTAATTTATTTATTTAGACAAGCACTGGGTACAGTCAGAAGCAGGGAAGGGTGAGAGAATACACCCGAGTTAGAGTGGGGAGCAGAGCAGGCGGACTGACGAAGTACACTGCCGAGGGGAGCAGCGGGCGGCAGGAGAGGTCTGCGCGCCATGTGGGACCCTCGCCCGGTGGCCGGAGATTGAACCGGCGCTGCAGAGGCTGTGGGCAGCTTTGCAACCCAGCTCTCAACCGCTGCGCCACCAGGGAGGCCCAATTTTCTTTTATTTTTATTAGAGGACTTTGACTTTCAGAAGGAATTTGTTTTATGTCATGACATCTGCGTATATGCTAACCTTTGGCTCATGATATTTCCGTGGGTACTGTTTGTCAACTTTCATGAGGTTTAGGGGAACTGTTATTATAAAACAATGGCATTTCACTTATTTTATCCATTCTTTTCTACTTAGGAATCACATTATATTACTTCCTCCTGGAAGCCTTCCCTGAGACCCTCAAGGTTTTTTTAGGAGACTTTTTTTCTGTAATTCTACCATATTTTGTGTTCTAAGTCATTTGTCAGCTTGGCTGTATATTCCATCTGGCTGTTCCTAACTCCAAGGTAGAGTCTCTGTCTTATTCTATTTGTGAGCTATGGTGCCAACTCAATGCCTGATACATAGAAAATGCTCAGCAAATACATGTTGAATTAATTTATTAATATGAAATAAGATTTTAGACCTGTGCATAGAAATTGCAAATAAATATTGGTTGATTGGATTTCCAGTGCTTATGTAATTTTCTTTTGCAAAGCACACATCTCAGAAAGGCTCACTAATGGTTTTGGATATTATTTACAGCATTAAAGCAGTTTTCTGAAAGTGCATATATTTTACACCCTGTTTCCTCATAAGTGCATGGACTCAGTGAAAAATAAACAATAAATCAATAATATCCTGAAAATTACCAGAAGCAACAGCATATTGTTATTCCCTGGAGGTACAATGTAAAGGTGATGAGTAAGGAGGGCATCTGATTTTCCTGTTGTGACAGTGATGGCATCTGTAGTATGAATTTTGATTAACTTTTGAATGCACAAAGCAGGGTATTATGATTTTGCTTTGACTAGATTCCTATTTTTGTTAAGTAAGTTTGGTTTTAAGTATCCAAAAGGCTTTAATCCCCTTTACAGACTTGAGCAAGCAAAATTTGATACCTAATCATTTAAACATATTTTAGTTCATTTATATTTTAAATGATTAACTGATTAGAAGTAATTCTATTTTTTTTTCAATTTATGTCTAAATTTTCAAGGAGCAAATTAAAAGAAGACTCCTTTCAGAAGCCTTATTAGATGTGTGAGTTTATGGTACATCATTGTTTGCAAAATACTCAAGTTGGTACATTTATCAGAGTTCTGGGAGTAAAAACCACTAGCTTATGCTTTCCTAACTCATAAGAAGATTAATAAATTAGAAGACCAATGTATTCACTCTCCAGGAGAAATATAGCTGCCAACTTATATTCACACTGTCTAATCACCACTTTTTCAGTAAGAAGTCTCAGTGGCAAATTAAAGTACAATCTCAGTGGCAAATTAAAGTCCTGCATATACAATTTTGGGGAGTGTGTGAGGGAAACAGAATATTAATATACTACTAATAATAAAAGTAATAATAAGTAATAAAAGTAATACTAATAAAATCAATAATAAAATTATATACTACTAACAATAAAAGTTTAAATTGCTACAATTCTTTGAAGGAAAAATCTGGCAATATCTGAATTTAAAAAATGCTTGTATCCTTTGCCATTGTAGTTTTTTTTTTTTTTAAAGTTTTTTTTTTTAATTTTATAGAGGCATGTTTATTTATTTATGTATTTATTTATTTGCTTGTTTTGTTTATACATGCACTGGGTACAGTCAGAAGCGCGGGAGGGTGAGAGAATTCACCAGAGCCAGAGCAGGGAGCAGAGCAGGCAGAAGGACCGAAGTACACTGCTGAGGGGAGCAGCGGGCCGCAGGAGAGGTCTGCGCGCCATGTGGGACCCTCCTCTGGTGGCCGGGGAGCAGCCGGGGATCGAACCGGTGCCGCAGAGGCTGCGGGCAGGTTCGCAAACCAGCGCTCAACCGCTGCGCCACCCGGGAGGCCCAGTTTTTTGCTTCTACAAATTTATCTTAAAGGTAAATCCCCACATGTGGGCTAATACACAGAGATGAGTATTTCTTATAGTATCATTTATATAAAAAAAGGATGGTAAATAATCTAAATATCTTTCAAAGATAAACTGGTCAAATGACTTATGGCATATCTACATGTTGTAGAACTGAGATGTTAAAAAATAAAGACTTATGTAGATGTAACGTAGTGTGAAGAATAGTCTGCAAGATATGGATTTGAGGAGAAAATGAAAGATGCAGAATGGTGCTTGATGGAGCATTAACAGAAGGGAGCACACAGTTATATGCAGTGATTCTACAAGTGAGTTTCTGAAATGCAGGAAACAAGTATTTGTTCCTGGAGGACTCAGTGGAAGGAAGACACATTTGTCATTTTAAGTGATTTGCATCTATTTGCATATATTATCCTATACTTGCATATACTATTTTTTCTATGGGGGAAAAAGTCAAAATGGCATTCAAATTTTTGTTGAGTCTAAAATTAGCACAAAGGAAGGTGGTCTTGTTTCATTGCATTGTCTCTAATGACCAGGAAATTACCTGCTAAGCAGATACCCTGTGTCCCAGAGAATAGTTACCTCAAGAGAATGCTTTTATCACTCTTTCCTGGATTTATTGTATATCATCAGTGACATCATTATATTTGTGACCAATTCTTATAGCCATATTCTGGTTTCTTGAAGGAAACTTGGTAAACATTAGAGTCCTGCATATACAAGTCACTTCTTGGGTTAAGTTAATGCTGGTGTAAATTATAATCACCAGGGGAGTTTGTTCAGACGCAGAGTCCTGGGTCCCACCTGAGAAATTCTGACTCAGATGGTCTGGTTTGGAGTCAGGAGCCTCAACCATAGGGGATTCTAATGCAGATGATGTGCTCTTTCCTCCCTCACTCCCTCTCTGACAGATGGGAAATTTAGAGAGTAGTATATTTCAAATCCTGTCCTTAGATTCTGAAGTCATTTGACTGTGTGCCTCCTTTACTGATGACACAGATTTTAACAAATCAGTAGTGAATTATTAGCAACTTTATCTGTTCTGTGTCAGTTGATCTTTAGTAAATGTGAAGGGAAAAAAAGGATACATTACTAAGTTCAGCTTCCTTAAGGGCTAGAAGAATGGTTCCTCCAAGGTGCAAACTTATAATGAGCCTTGACTGATTTTATGCATACTCATCTCAGCTTAAATCCTTTTTGGTGCTCTTGGATGATGGAAGTTGATAATATGTCTCTGAGAGCTGGGAAGAAAGAACATTTGAGTTAAGTTATGGGCAGCTGACCTTTGATTTTAATCACAACTGTGTGTACATGGAAATAGAAAGGAGAAGGATTGACAGAAGAGAGGTGTGGGAAAATGGAGAAAGTCAAGCGATGTGCAGGGACTTTGATGTCAAGCAGATTTGCCTCCTAATACACATTTTACTTCCCATAAATTGTGTAAAGTTGGACCTGATACGGAACTTCTATGTGTCATGGTTGTGAAATAAGAACATATTACCTTGGTCAGAAAATAACCTGAAAAATATATGCAAATGGTTTAACATAGTGCCTGGAATTTATCAGAAATTCAGTAAATGGGATGTCTAATTGTATTACCAAAGGAACAGGGAGTGGAGACAAATAACCATGCGGGTTTGTGAGCCACTTCCTTTAGCTCAATATACCCATGAGTCCAGAGATCTGAGTAGCAGTTTCAGATCTGTCACTAGCTAATGTCTTGCATGCCCTTGATCAAAATATTAAATTCCTGCACCTTCATTTTCCCATTTGTAGAAAGACAAAGTTGACCTACATGATTTATAAGGGCCTGTTCATCTCTGAGGTTGTTTTATTTTAAATTCTAGGGACAAACAACAACAACAAAACTTTTTTCTTAAAGTTCATTTATCCCAATGACTCAGGTATTACCTTTCTTTCTTCAGGTATTACCTTTCTTTCTTGGAGGATAGGTAGAAGAGTGCTTGCATTCTTTCATGTCCAGTTGACTCTCCTTAAAGATAAAGTCTAGTTGCAGATAAAGTCTAGTTCTTTTTTTTTTAATTTCTAACATGCAATTTTGATGAATTAGAACACATGGGAATTACAAGCAGACTGGGAAGAAGCTATCCTCTCATCCTGGGCCTCTATATTTTTCTACTACTTCACTGGGTTATTCTCAGACTGGCTGAAAAATTAAATTACCATTAAATGGATTATTAGGAGAAAACAACCAATTTTAATTATGTTCATATAGGGAATCTACATAGACATGAAGATTCCAAAGACAATGAGGCAAAGTGGAAGTGTGAATCCTGAGCTAAGGAATGAGATAGAGGTCTGATGCTTCAAAGAGAGGGAAGAGGAAGTTACATGATGAAGACCAGATGTTCTGTAATTAGATGTTTGCCCCGCCATATAGATAGGTATTTCAGAGAGATAGAATGCCTATTTTTAGTAGTAACCGTAAGTTAGAATAAGATTACCAGTTTTCATCCTTCCAGGTAATCAAGGGAGTGGTAAAAAGATTCTTATGAGCCTACCAGGCCTTTGTTGACCTTAGTTCAAAATCTTCATGCTCAAGTGGTATGTCTTTGACAGATCTGTTTTGAGTATTTTGGGGAAGTCCTGTTTTAAACATCTTGGGGAGCCTGTCTTCAGACAAGATCTGGAAATAGGTGAGGAAGAACCTTACCTTGTTACTGTCAGTGTGCCCACAGAAGAGGGAAGATGATGGTCCTCTTTCTCTATTGCTCTTATTTTGGCTCTCATGTTTGCATATCAGTTGTGTCTTATGAATTAGCATTCTTCAAAATGTTTTTCAGGGAGAATTCATTTCTTGAGGTAGTTTATGAGAAGAACGACCTTTCCTTTTAAAATGAGTGGAAAGTTCTGTGCACTATAATGCCCTCCCTGAAGATTTCCAATACACATTAACATATTAAAGACTCTGAGAAGTTCACAAGGAAAGAAAACTACCTAAACCCAGCATCTCTTTGACTTATTCAAATTTAATACCTTTTAACAATAGTAAGAAAAGAAAAGAAAAGAAAACAACAACAACAAAATAGAACAACTGTAATATCTCACATAATACTACTCCATAGAACCCATATTGGAAAATATTTTCATAAACTAGCAAAGCGTTCTAGGAAATTAATTCTGCTCAATTTCTTGTGACCCAGTCAAAGAAGTAAAAATAGATTGCAGAAAGTTGCCTTAAAAAGTAACTGGAGTTGCAATTTATATTTAAAGTGTTGACTTTATGTTGAGATGGGCATTTGAGTACCAAGGCTGATTTAATTTGTAGGTGCACTCTGTTGACTCAGAGTTTTGATAGCTCTTTCTTGCTTTCTCTGCAAGACTTTGTGAGACTCAGAATTTCACTTCAATATTTTGTTGCAGAATATATAACTAGCTATGGATCTGAATAAAAAAATAATACCATCTGACTCCATAAATAAATAATTAAAATTGGGTATAAATAACCCCGGGGTGAAAACCACCATGGCCATATGATGTAAAGAGTTTTGATAGAACTCCAACAAAATGCATCTGTGTCTGCTCCAAAAATTGCTTTCTGAAGATTGGAGAGGGAGATTTATTAGTATCTACACATTTCTGATTATGCATGAGTATGTTGTTATAACGTTCAGGAACATTTGAGTTCTTGATATGCTTTTCTACAGCTTGGAGAGAAATTTGTTTCAGAATTAGGTATAGACCACTCAGCTCAGCTACCCTTATATGAACTGTTATCATATTTAAAGACAAACAGGCATGTAATCCCTTTTTAGATATTCTACCTCATCTAGTAGCTGTAAATGTTCCTTTTTATTTTCTAATCTTGCAAAGTTAAAGGGAAAGGATGGTACTAAAATGGTTTTGTTGATGCCTGAAGTGATGCAAAACTAAGATGAAGGAAGCAAATGCAGAAAAAATAAATTCAAAATGATTTGTTTAGATTAGGTTTATGGGCTCATGTAGTTTAGTGGAGTGAGACCAGGAACTAGGAATAATCAGAGGGCCCCTTGCCTAAAAACAAACACATGTAGTCCGGGAACATTAGGGCATTGCTAGATATTACTGTGTAAGGATCTTTATTCAGCAACAGAGAAAATAAAGAAAAAAGGAAATGGACTGGAGCTTTGTGGATAATTAGCTAGCATTATACAGAAGCAAAAAGGGTACCTCTTGGATCACAGTTGTACAATGGAGTTATAATCCTTTCTATTACTTTTATCTTAGGTGAACGCATATAATTAAAGGAAATAATAGATTTTGATAAATTTTTGGTCTTAGCAAAATGTTTGAATTTCTGTTTTTTTAAGATTTATTTTTCATTTATACAATAGCTGGGGTACAGGCCAGAGGTGCAGGAGGGTGAGAGGATTCACCAGAGACAGAGTGGGAAACAGAACAGGCGGATGGACCAAAGACACTGCTGAGGGGAGCAGAGGGCAGGGCAGGAGAGGTCTGCCATGCCCTGTGGGAATCTCCCTGGCCAGCTGGGAATCTAACCCACACTGCAGAGGCTGTGGACAGCCTCATAGTGCTGGGCTCAACCCGCTGTGCCCCAAGGGAGGCCCGGAAATGTTTGAATTTCTTAATCTCCAGTTGACTATATTAATATAAAATGAGAGCATATTTGTAAATCCAAAGGGACCAGTGACTTAAAAAGAGTAGCTAAAACTATATCCACTTATGACTTCAAACAATCCCTACCTACCTTTCTTTGGACTTACTGCTTTTCTAGTGTGTGTGTGTGTGTGTGTGTGTGTGTGTGTGTGTGTGTGCGCGTGGGTGTGTTTAAAAAGATTTAAGAAGAGTTTCTCTGTTGAAATTAGGTAATGAGTGGTAATGTGATGATAAATGTTTTGTTTTTTTTTTTTAAGAATTATTTTGTCTATGCATACAAGAACTGGGATGTAGGCCAGTGGTAATGGGGTGAGAGAAGTCACTAGAGACTGAGTAGGGAGTAGAACAGGCAGATCCATTGAAATACACTGCTGAGGGGAGCAGCGGGTGAGACAGGTCTACTGTGCCATGTGGGCTAGCTCCCTGGCCAGGGATTGAACCCATGCTGCAGTGGCTGCAGATTGTTTCATAGTGCTGAGACTTAACCCCTTGCACCACCAGGGAGGCCCTGATTAATGTTTAACAGCTGACTCTCAGAGTAAAAATGTCTTGATATATAACACTTGCAGATTTGGGGATCTACAAATGATGCCATCGTGGCCAATTTCAGGTTATCAGTTTGACATCATCTGGTTCACAAAATTCTGAAAATTTACCAAATTTTCTCATGAGTAGTGGGTACTAGCCCCAGCACATTTCTTCTAGATTTCTTAACTAGTGGTCATCTTGTGGGGTTGTTTCTGCAGACACCTGTCAAGCACTCAAATGCTCCCAAGAATGCCTTTTGAAATGACAGGCTTCTGCAATCTTTAAAATCTCTTTCAGATCCCAGATTCAATAATCTGTTCTCAAGACATGTTTATAATACAGAATAAAATGTAATTGTATGGTAAACTATTTTAAATTGATATTGATAATATTTTCCATTGCTATTATTTCCTCCAGTGCTGATGATTTAACTGGGATATGTTTAGTGCAGAGAGAATTTGTATATAATATTAAAAAGTGGTTTAGGGAAGGCATGTGATTCTGACAGATTGGTACCTGGGGATACTTTTGCTCTTTGAACATGGAGTTATTGCCAGATGAGATCTTTGAATATGATGAAAACTTTGCATTATGGCAAATGCCTTTAGCACAGGATAACTTATCATCCAGAGTAGGGGTTGGTAAATCCAACTCAACAAACCAAATTTATCACACTGCCTGTTTTTGTGTGACTGATGAACTAATAATGGGTTTTACATTTTTGAACGGTAGAGAAAAATCAGTATAGCAATAATTATCTGTAATACATAAAATTGATAATCTCAGTGACCACAAATAAGTTCTATCAGAGCCTAGCCTTGCCCTTGCATTCATTTCATCTATTATCTATATCATTATATCATCACTGGCAACTTTCATGCAATTGCCAGCAAAGTTGAATAGATGCAATGGAGACTATGGTGTCTATAGAGCCCACCGTATTTACTGTTTAACCCTTTAAAGAAAATGTTTGTGAACCCTTGATCTAGGAAACAAGACTGGAGAAACATGACCTGGTAATTCAAGGTTTCCTATACTGACTGGAGAAGTAGCAGTGAGTGCATCAAAATTGATATTTGATGAACATGATGAGCCTGTTCTGCTTCCCACTCTCTGGTAAATCCTCTCACTCCCTGCACCTCTGGCTTACCCCCCAGTTCTTATATGCATAAATAAATAAGTGTTTAAAAAATAAGTTACAGTCAGTAAATTAGTTGTTATAGGACTGGTTTTGGAATCAACCAATGGGATCCAAATCCTAGCTTAGCCTTTTAATTGATAAGTGATCTTGGACAAATTTATTGAGACAATTCTCATATGTAGTTTCTTACCTATAAAATATAGACTTGTGAGTGTGGAGTAAAATATTCAAATGCCTTAACATTAGATGTGACATGTAGTAAACATAAAGTAAATGTTACTTTTTGTTTGTTGTTATTATTATGTTTATACACCTCAGAGCCTTTCTTAAAGAGCACCTTTATCTTTTGGGTTAAGCTTTTATATATTTTAGCAGACCAATGCATATTTAACTTGGTAACATCTTGACAAATAATACAATTTTTCACACCAAGTTCTCCATGTCCTAAGAAGTTATCTAGAAATGCAACTCCTGCAAGTGTTAGAGTCTCAGCCAATATTTTACACTTTGGTCTGGTGAGGTTTAGTGTCCCCGTTCGCTTCTTTCCAAGAAGAGACTGCCCTCCAGTGGAACCAATTTTATTAAGGCATTTTGGTAGTAAAGACCATGCGAATGTTTTATAGATTTCTTTTATGTTACCAAATATATGTCTTAGAAATTAAGCTTACTTTCAGAGTAGAAAGTCTTCCCCTGTATTCTGAATCTTCCAAGTGTGCTCTCATGATGGTTTTTCACTATCATCATGCCTTTGACAATAGTTATCCCTGCTCGCCACCCTCATCTCTTCTCCCCCACCTGGTAGTAAAGGCTTTCATCAAGTGATTCTCACTGTAGATTGCACAGTAGGGAATTTTAGGGAATTCTAGAGAATTTTAAAAGAGAATCTCTGAGAGTTGGAATGTAGGGATTATGTTTTTGTTTTTCCTTAAGTTGCCTCCATATACTTGATTCCAAAGTGCAGCCTACAACCAAGATTGAGAAGCACTGTTTCAAATCTTTTTTTTTTTTTTCAATGTACCTAGACTTCTGAAACCTGAAAGAAAGATAAAGCAAAAACAAACAAACAAACAAACAAACAAACAAACAAAAAAAAAACCCAAAACCTTGCATATTCCTATGGTTTGCTTTTCTTAAGCATGTGTGAATGCACCATCCATTGTCAACTGCTTGTATTAGAATCTCCAGGGAAATTTACTGATACAATCTTATTTCATTAGTTTGTTAATAAAGAAGGATCTTCCAGCTAGTAAAAGAGGGTGATAAGATATGTATCTTTGTAATTTCTCCAACTGTGCATCCCAGCGATAGGTTCTATTTGGAACCAGTAATCATTGGGACTTTGATACCTTCATGGTTATACTCTAAAAAGGCATTTGGACTCCCTGTCAAAATTCATTTAAATAGCATGGATTTATAGCAGGCTATTTACTCTGTATGCACTGATAGTCTTAAATATTTTTCTTTAATCTGGTGACTTTTCTTCTTGTTAACATATTTGTGTTTAACTCATTATAATTATTTTATTGATCTAATATTTTACTTAAGAATTGTTATAATTACCTGAGTTTGAGGCAATTGACAAGTTAATTTTGTTATCAGTAAAATCAAAATAATGTTATCATTTACCGCCTAGGCTTGTTAAGAAAAGGGAAAGAGATAAGTGAGCACATTAATGTTGTTATGGCATCAAGACAACATATTACAGAGTCAAGAATAAGGTGCTTATATTAGTCTTGCTGGGTGCAATCTATGTAGATAACCTATTAGCTCTGTGATCTCAAGCAAATTATTTACCTTCTTTAAATCTTCATTTCCTTACCTGGAAACTTTTAACTATCTCTTATAGGAATAGGAATTAAGAATTCAGTCAAATTATTTATTTAATATGCTTACCACACTGTGATATGAGAAGCACCTTTTCACGGTGTAAAATAGGATCATAGCTTGTGTGTGTGTGTCTGTGTGTGTGTTTGTGTGTGTGTGTGTGTGTGAGAGAGAGAGAGAGAGAGAGAGAGAAAGAGAAAGAGAAAGAGAGAGCAAGAGAGAGTGAAGGAGATCTTGAGAGGATCAGGACTCTTGATCCTCAAACTACTGATACTGTTCGTTGTTTTACACTGCATCTATTTTTTTTTATGCATCTACACACAGTTACTGTTGACTGGTTTTGTGCTAAAATTGGAAAATGGAATAGAAAATTAATCTTGATCAAAAGGATAAGATTCAGTATTAAAACAAGTTGAAAACAACCAAAATCAGCCAATGTGATTAAAATCTAGAATCTGATGGCTATTCCTCTTGTGATAACTTAGGCATTGTAATTTAAAAAAAAGTTCTGTGATCAATTAATTCCTTTGACTACCAAAACTCATTTATTTTTAACCTTATTTTCAACTTAAGCATTTTCTTTTTTCTAAGGCCTTGTGGTACTTGAGGATGATGTTGTCATTAAAGTGACCACCTAATTAATCCATTAGATAGCATTTGCAAAACTAACTTTGAATAGGGCACAAATTGAAGATATTTATATATTACCTTTATCTCATACAATTGTTTTTGCTTGGAACATTATATCTTAGGGCTTGAATGAATCTTGAGATAGCATATGATCCAGCTTCTCTCTCTTGGGAAGGAAGAAACAATTATATTCATATCAAAGATGGATATGGTCTGCCTTGGGCAGAAATGAAAACACCTTCCTAAAACTCTGAAGCTTAGCTGCTGCACTGAGGCTGCTAAACATTTTCTGACTCATTACTCAAGTATCTCATGCTTCATTTAGTGTGGTGAGAATACATGGAAAAGTGTCCAGATCCAGCCCGATGAGTGAGTGACTGGCCAGAGTTTCTTGGATTTTGTTACTTGGGCCGTTAATTTGCTAGAAATCTCAAGATGTTAATGTTCCTCTGAAGTATCTGGTTAACAAGGAGAGGATTCTTTCTCCACTTTGAAGAATATGCCAAAATTTTCATTTCTTAAAAGGAAAATGGAGATTCATATTTCACATTTCAGTTTATCCCAAGCCATAATAATAACTAATGTGATAGACACTATCACTTTTTCAAAACTCATATATTTATACTATGTCTGTATATATATATATATATATATATATATGTATGCAAGTCTGTCTCTATGTAGATATATGTAATTGTGTATACATATACATGCATATGAATGCATGCATGTATGAATGTATGCAATTTCACTTTAAACTATAGCCACTGGTTTCAAAATTCCCAAGAAACCATAAATCTTCCCCCAGTGCATTACCTTAGTCAGTATATACATCATTTTTATGATTTAGAAGTTTTACAAATAGAAATATGTTTGACCCTCTGCCACAGAGATAGATGAAAGGATAATTGTACGTGTATGGATCTATGACAGTGTTACTTGATCTCTGGAAATAACACTAAAGGTCAAATCATAAACTGTTTTCCTTTTTTTGAGTATTTTATTTCTTTGCTTATAATTAATTTTATTTTCAGAGATATGTTGTATGAAAGAAGGCATCTAGGAAAGATTTTCTAGTAATTAGGTCTTCCCAATGGTCAAAAAAAAAGAAATTTGGATTAGTGCCTGTATAGGTATAGGTATATCTACATAATTTCTTCTGACTGTCTTTAACTAGACAGAGCATGACTCCCTACATTTTTTTTTCTTTTATTTTAGGGTATTAGTGTAGGGATCTACAAGATCCACTTTCTCTTTGGAATCAGCTATTTTATATTAACTCTTAATCTTGTTTTCCATAAAATTATTCTTAAAGTGGCCATACCATGAAAAAATGTGTATATATATGATAAAAAATAAACTGATTAATTTTCAACAAATGAAAATATGTAAGTAATCTAAGAATAAGATACCCCCACCTCCATTTTAAACTTTAGGTTACATAACAAAGGTCACAAAATGTAAATATTTTCCAAATAGACACCTAAAATGATTATATTTCTCTATGTACTTAAATGTCCATTCCCTATGTTCAAAGACATATTTTGGAAGATCTTTTGGTCTTTTTGAAATCATCTTTATGCCATTAGTACATAATCCTGGGGTAGAGTCATACAAAGTGATTTAAACAAATTTAGTCTCAGTCCTTTAGAAACTTAAAAGTGATCCCTTTAACCTTTCAAAGAATTTGAAATGACAGTGGAGTAACCTGGAATTATTGAGCAATTGCATTATTGTTAGCTAATATTAAAAAAGAGAAAGCAGAAGATTGAAGTCTGTTTTTATAGCTGCTAATGAGGCATCTAATGACGCAAATGTCATTCTCAAGCTAATCTCATTAAGAGAGAGCATCTTGTTTCAATAAATGTTCTGGGGTAGCTGGAAAATTATATACATATTCATTTAATTGAAATAAATAATACAGTTTACCAATCAATTAAAATATGCAAGAAAGCCTTGTCTTTGTTGTCTCCCGAGTATGCAAATACATTTATGTTTAAATTATTTTTATTGAAGTAACTTCTTTATAATATTTTTTATGCTTTCAGGTGTGCATCTTTATAAATCAACATCTATTTGTACAATACATTAAGTTCGACTAAAATAACAGAAGGAGAGAGGTGGGCTCTGCACCCTTTTTCTAACAAAACAATTTTTGCATTATTTTAGAGTGTACTCTGCCATCAAATTAAATGCACTATTGAGTACATTTTCATTAAGAAATTCATTACCAGCTGCCTCATTTAGTATCCTTTTATTAAAATACAACTGCAGCTTCCATCTGAATACTCACAATTTAGATATATAATGGGTAGTCATAATGCATTAAATCGTCCCTGTTATATTTGACCTACAAGAAAGCATGGGGCACCTAATTATGGATATATAAAGGAGGTGGGATCTAGGTAGCTTCTGGATATCTGAGAAGTCTATTCATTTGCTTTTTTTTAAAATTTCTGCTGAAATGTGACTACAAAATTTGTTGTGTGAGAGCTGGTACCCTGAGCTGGCTGAAGGTTCATTGGAGAAGGCCAAGATCATGAAGTGCTAAGCCCTATGCTTGTGATGGGGTAAATGCCCAGTGAAAACCTGTTGTAGAAATGAATGAACCAGTGAACTGGGTATTATAATTTATACTCACTGTGTTTTTCATTTCTTTGAAGAACAACACACAGTTTTTGCCCTTACTTCAATCTGTATTTAAATGATAAAATACAGATAGTAATTTAGTGGTCTACGAGTTGAATAGGCACTTATATCACTACCTATGAGAATATATGTAGAAAAAAATATATATATAAATCTCTCTATTGATATTAGTATGTAATTAGATCCAGAAACTATAGAAAAATGAGGAGAACTGTGTAGGTTCAAACTTTCCCAATTGCCTGGAAAAATGCGTATTAATAGATGGCTCCAGAGGGATAGTTTTTCATTAGTCACCATCTCTGTTACATGGAAAGTTCCTTTCCCATTACTTTTCTATTTTAAATCTATTCCCCTGCCCTGGCTGATTGAACCTTTCTGAAATGTACCAGGCAGAGAATCTCACCTCTCCTCTTGGATATAATAACGTCTTCACATTTTCATGGCCTTTTCTGAAATGGGGACCTTTCATTTATGTTTCACTCTCAATTGAAATAAATTGATTAACATCATGGAATTGTGTTTCACCACAGACCTTAGGAAACAAAAAGCTGCTTTTCTGATGTGGTAAGGGAACAGATTGTCCCAGATTTCTTTATCCTCCAAAGACTCAGGGGCAAAGGAACTGTTTTATCATTGCATGTTATTGAATCCTAAAGAATTATCAGGTTTCATTTCTCCCCTTTCGCTTGTGATTGTCTCTGGAGTATTCCCAGACACCATACCTTGGCGTTTAGTAATCACAGAGCCCTCTCTGGGACCTCTCTCCCAAGCTTCCTGACTTTTCTCAAATTTTTTTGATCTCCTTATCATTTTTGTCTGTGAAATTTTCTGTACCTTGCCTACCTTCCACCCTTCCACTTCTTGCCTTATTTTTTTGTTTGATTGCTTTTGTTTTTTAAAATTGGAGATAGGATATTTAGTTTTGTTTTAGTTTTACTAATCATATTCCTAACTTTCAATGACATTCTTTTCCTCTTATTCTTGAATTGTCCCTTTTCACAGTACCTTGTGCTGGTTTAGCTTTGTTTTAACAAGGTCCATTCCCCACTCTTCACATCCTGCATGCCCTGCACTCATGTGCTGGTTTACCCAGTGGGAGGCATCGGCACAAATTTGGAAGACAGGTGGAGAACAAAGTGAGGATATTCCTTACCCCCTCCTGCTCATCTTGCAGCCAAAGTCATTGCTGTGGTTTTCTATTATTACAGCTTCCCCTGGGCAACTTAGCCTCCATAACAGGGCTGGTTCGCCTAAACTAACAGTTTTTATTGCTTATACCTTCCACAGAAGGAGCTGCAGTGGCTCCTCTCTCTTGCTAATCTGTTACACCACCATCACTTGTTTATTAAATACTGCCAGCGCCTTTATTTGTGACTCTTCACATAAACCATCAGGAATGACCTCTGTTACCTGATGAATAAACAGCTTTTTTTTTTACTAGTATTTTTTTTTTGTTGTTGAAGTAATATTAGTTTACAACATTGTATATGATTTATTTTTTTATTTTTTATTTTTTTAATAAATTTTATTGTTATATTCCCCATACAATTGCAGCCCCCCCATTCTGACCCCAATCCCTCCCCTCCCACCCCCGCCCCCCTAAAAGTGTCTCTGGTTCATAGTTTTTTGTTGATTTTGATTTTCACTTTCTTATAGTTATTCATTTTCCTGGTCCCTTATTTAAGTTTTCTAGATTCCTGCTATGAGTGAGACCATCCGGTATTTTTCTTTTTCTTTTTGGCTTATTTCGCTGAGCATGATCCCTTCCAGCGCCATCCATGTTGCTGCAAATTGCATGTGTTTATCTTTTTTGAATGCTGAGTAATATTCCATGGTATATATGTACCACATCTTCTTGATCCAGTCATCTATTTTTGGGCATTTGGGTTGTTTCCAAAGCTTAGCTATTGTAAACAGTGCTGCTATAAACATAGGGGTGCAGGTGTTCTTTGGAATTGATGTTTCTGTGTCCTTTGGGTAAATACCTAGGAGTGGAATTGCTGGATCATATGGAAGCTCTATGTTTAGTAGGTCCAGAAATCTCCATACAGCTTTCCACAGTGGTTGGACCAGTTTGCACTCCCACCAACAGTGCAGAAGAGTTCCTTTTTCTCCACACCCTCGCCAACATTTGTTGTTGCTAGTTTTTTTAATATGTGCCATTCTCACTGGTGTAAGATGGTATCTCATGGTAGTTTTGATTTGCATTTCCCTGATGACAAGTGATGTTGAACATTTCTTCATATGCCTGTTGGCCATTTGCATTTCCTCTTCAGAGATGTTTCTTTTAAGCTCTTCTGCCCATTTTTTGACTGGATTATTTTCTTTGTTGTTGTTGAGTCTCATCAGCTCTTTGCAGATTTTTGTGATCAGTCCTTTATCATTAGTGTTGGGTGCAAAAATGTTCTCCCAGTTGGTGGAGTTTCTCTTTGTTTTTGTTATTGTCTCTTTTGCTGTGCAAAAGCTCTTTAATTTGATGTAGTCCCAGCTGTTTATCTTTGCCTTCACTATCACTGCTTTGGGTGATGTGTCTGTAAAGATGTCTTTGATGTGCATATCACGTAGTGTTTCGCCTATATTTCCTTCTATATATTTTATGGTTTCAGGTCTTATGTCTAGTTCTTTAATCCATTTTGAGTTGATTTTTGTGTATGGTGTGAGGTGGTGGTCAAGCTTCATTCTTTTGCATGTAGCGACCCAGTTTTCCCAGCACCATTTATTGAACAAACTTTCTTTGCTCCAATGCATATTCTTTGCTCCTTTGTCAAAGATTAGTTGACCATAAATCTGTGGGTTTATTTCTGGATTTTCTATTCGATTCCATTGGTCTGTATGTCTGTTCTTGTTCCAATACCATGCAGTTTTGATGATTATGGCTTTGTAGTATAGTTTGAAGTCTGGGAGTCTGATGCCTCCATTCCCTTCTTTTTTTTTCAGGAGAGCTTTGGCTATTCGGGGTTTTTGGTGATTCCATATGAATTTCATCAATAATTGTTCTATTTCTTTGAAGAATGACATTGAAATTTTGATTGGAATAGCATTGAATCTGTATATTGCTTTTGGTAGGATGGCCATTTTAATAATGTTTATTCTTCCAATCCATGAGCAGGGGATGTCTCTCCATTTCTTTGTGTCTTCTTCTATTTCTTTTAACAGTGTTTTATAGTTTTCTTTGTATAGGTCCTTTACCTCTTTTGTTAGATTTATTCCCAAATATTTGATTTTTTTTGTTTCAATAACAAAAGGGATGGTCTTTTTGATTTCTTCTTCTTCAGATTTATTGTTTGTGTATAGGAAGGCTACTGACTTTTGCGTGTTGATTTTGTATCCTGCCACTTTACTGAACTGATTGATGAGTTGAATTAGCTTTTCTGTGGAGTTTTTGGGGTTCTCTATGTATAATATCATATCGTCTGCAAATAGTGATAGTTTGACTTCTTCTTTTCCTATTTGGATTCCTTGGATGTCTTTCTCTTGTCTTATTCCCCTGGCTAGGACTTCCAGTATTATATTGAAAAGCAATGGTGAGAGTGGACATCCTTGTCTTGTTCCAGATCTTAATGGAATTGCTTTCAGCTTTTCACCATTGAGAATGATACTGGCTGTTGGCTTGTCATAGATGGCCTTTATGATGTTGAGGTATGTTCCTTGTATCCCCAGAATTTCAAGGGCTTTTATCATGAATGGGTGTTGCACTTTGTCGAAAGCTTTCTCAGCATCTATTGATATTATCATATGGTTTTTATATTTCTTTTTGTTGATGTGTTGGATAACGTTGATTGATTTTCGGATGTTAAACCATCCTTGTGCCCCTGGAATGAATCCAACTTGGTCGTGGTGAATTATCTTATGGATACATTGTTGGATTCTGATAGCTAAAATTTTATTGAGGATTTTTGCATCAGTGTTCATTAGGGAGATTGGCCCGTAGTTTTCCTTTTTTGTGTTGTCCTTGTTCGGTTTTGGTATTAGTGTAATGTTGGCTTCATAAAACGTGTTTGGTATTGTCCCTTCCTTCTCAATTTTTTGGAAGAGTTTGTGAAGGATAGGCACTAATTCGTCTCTGAATGTTTGGTAGAATTCATTTGTAAATCCATCAGGTCCTGGGCTTTTGTTTTTGGGGACGTTTTTTATTACCATTTCAATTTCGCTAATTGTAATTGGTCTGTTTAGGTGTTCTATTTCTTCTTTATCTAGCTTTGGGTGATTGTAGAGTTGTAGGAATTTGTCCATCTCCTCTAGATTGTTAAACTTGTTTCCATATAACTGTTCATAGTAGTTACTGATTATTCTTTTGATTTCTGCTGTGTCCGTTGTGATTTCTCCTCTTTCATTGACGATCCTGTTTATTTGTGCTTTCTCCCTTTTTTCCTTTGTGAGCCTGGCTAGGGGTTTGTCTATTTTATTGATTTTTTCAAAAAACCAGCTCTTGGTTTCATTGATCTTTTGGATTGTTTTTTTAGTTTCAATTTCATTTATTTCTGCTTTGGTTTTTATTATTTCTTTTCTTCTACTGGTTTTGGGGTTTTTTTGTTGTTCTTTTTCTAGATCTTTGAGCTTCGAGATGAGGTTGTTTCTTTGCGTTCTTTCTTGTTTCTTGATGTGAGCTTCTATTGCTATATATTTTCCTCTTATTACTGCTTTTGCTGCATCCCATACATTTAGGATATTAGTGTCCTCCTTGTCGTTCAATTCAAAAAAATTTTTAATTTCTTCTTTGATCTCCTCATTAGTCCAATGGTCTTCCAGTAGTGTGGTTTTTAATCTCCATGAGGTAGGAAAGTTACTTGCCTTCTTTTTATGGTTTATTTCTAGTTTGATGCCTTCATGGTCAGAAAAGATGGTTGATATGATTTCAATCTTGGTGTATCTGTTGATGTTTGTCTTGTGCCCCAGTATGTGATCGATCCTGGAGAATGATCCGTGTGCGCTTGAGAAAAATGTGTACTCCGATTTTTTGGGGTTTAGTGTTCTATAGATGTCTGTTAAGCCTAATTGCTCTAGGTCCTTATTTAGAGCTTTGGTTTCTTTACTTATTTTTTGTCTTGTTGATCTATCCATTGTTGATAGTGGTGTGTTGAAGTCTCCCACTACGTATGTGTTTTCTCTGATGTCTGTTTTCAGAGAGGACAACAGTTGTCTGATATATTTTGGTGCTCCTTCGTTTGGTGAGTATATGTTAATGAGTGTTATTTCTTCTTGAAGTATTGTCCCCTTGATCATAATGTAGTGACCATTGGGGTCTCTTTTTATCTTTTTGAGTTTGAAATCTGTTTTATCTGATATAAGTATAGCTGTTCCTGCTTTCTTTTTTGGTCCATTTGCTTGTAGGATTGTTTTCCATCCTTTAACTTTGAGCCTATTTTTATCTTTTGTAGCTAAATGTGTTTCCTGGAGACAGCAAAAGGTTGGGTTTTGTTTCTTAATCCAGGCTGCCACTCTGTGTCTTTTTATTGAAGAGTTTAGTCCATTTACATTTAGAGTTAATATTGATATGTTAACATCTGTATTTGCCATTGTGTTTGTCTTTCCTTTGATTTTATTTATTTATTCTTTTAATAACTTTTTTTTTTTTTGGCCTTCTTTCATTGTTATTCGTCCCTCTGAGGTTCTGGCTTTAGGACTCCTTGTAGTATTTTTTGGAGTGGGGGTTTAGTTGCAATGAAATTCCGGAGTTTCTGTTTGTCTGGGAAGGTCCATATTCTTTCTTCAAAGAGGAAGGAGAGCTTTGCGGGATAGAGTATTCTTGGTTGGCATCTGTTTTCTTGGAGTCTGTTGACTATGTCCCTCCACTCTCTCCTTGCCCGTAGTGTTTCTTCGGAGAAGTCTGATGTCAGCCTGATTGGTTTTCCTTTGAATGTTATCTGTTTCTTCCCTCTTGCCAGCTTCATTATTTTTTCCTTGTCCTGGATTCTTGGGAGCTTTACTATTATGTGTCTTGCTGTATTTTTCCTTTCGTCGTGGAAGTTTGGTGTTCTTCTTGCTTCTTGTATATCAATTTTCAGCTCCTTCTTCACATTTGGGAAGTTCTCTTCAATTATCTCTTTGAATATTTTCTCTGTTCCTACATCTCTCTCCTCTCCTTCTGGTATTCCTATAACTCTTATATTTCCTTTCCTCATGGAGCCAGATAGTTCCCGAAGTCTTTCTTCGTTCTTTTTCCTTCGTACTTCTCTTTCCTTTTCTGTTTTGGTTCTTTTTATTTCTGTGTCTTCAAGATTACTTATTCGTTCTTCCATTTCATCTATTCTGCTTTCATTGCTTTTCCCAGAATTCTTTAGTTCTTCCATTAATTCTTTGATCTCCTGCATTTCTTTTACTTCCCTCTTTAGGGACTCAATTTCTTTCTTCTGACCATTGTTTTCCCTCTCTAGGGACTCAATTGCATTCTTCTGATCGTTGATTATTTTTCCCTTATCATTGTTTTCCTTTATGACTTCTGTCAGTTTTTTAATCACGGCAATTTTAAATTCTCTTTCTGGAAGGCTCAGAAATTCTTCCAAGTTATTGTCTTTGCAATCTGGGGGCTGGCTTTCTTTTTGTGGTGTGCTTTTTCTCTGGAGAGTTGCTAGGTTGCGTGTGGTTCTTCTCCTCCCTACTGTCTGTTTTCTAATTTGCCGTATGCGTTGGGACACTGTGTTGTTGGGACTGGCCGGCATCTTGGGTGGGCTTCTCTGTTCCCCTCTGGTTCTTCCAGGAGTCATCTGTCAGTTTCAAGCAGCCTTTAATGGAGAAAGGTCCCTGTTCTAAAATGCCGATGTGGGGACACACTCCCCTGTGCGCCTGGTCTGCCCCGGCGGTGGGTTCCTGCTCCCCTCTGGGCTTGGACTGCAGGCCAGAGGGGGTCTGGCGTGGGCGAACTTCCCCCGCTCACCTCTGGCTCCTGAGGAAGCCTTCTGCAGGTAGTCTTTACTGAAGAAATGTCCCTGTTCTAAAATGGTGATGTGGGACACACTCCCTGCGCGTCTGGTCTCAGGCACACTCTTCTGCGCGCCTGGTCTGCCCTGGCTGTGGGTGCTCGCTCTCCCTGTGGGCTCAGACTACTTGTTCGGAAGGAGCCAGGTGTGGGCTAACTCCCCAGCTGGCCACTAGCTCCTTCAGTAGCCTGTGCTGGGGTCAAGTCGCTAGGTGGCGCCAGAGATCTCTCCTGGAGCCCTTGGGGAGCTGATTTTCCACCCCGTGGGACAGGGAGCAGAGCGGGGATGGTAGGGTACACCTCAACGGCTTTGGGGTGCTGTGTCTGCCTTGTGCCCCACCTTCGTGGGGAACCCACGCCCCTAATTTCGTGCCCCGGGTCTCAGTTCCAAAGCCCTCAGTTCCAGGACGCGGGCTGTAGCCCAGATCAGTGGCGCGGGAATGGCGCCTTTTGAATCCCGCTCCCCTGCCTGGGCGCCTTGTTCCTGCTCACTCAGGGAGGGCCTCCGCCGTCTCCCCGCAAGCCTAGGTCGCAGGCGCGGGGACCTGGGCAGCTGCGATGCGGTCTGGATCCGCGCCACTTTCCGCTCAAGCTTACTGGGCTGCCGGGGCTGTGTGCTGGTGCTGGTCTCCTCCTGGGGGGCGGGGCTCTCTTTAATGGAGCCTGGAGCTCACCTCCGTGGCGGATCCTGCAGGGTTCGCCTCAGCTCCGGTTCACGGGGTGTGGTGGCTGCAATAGTTCCTTTCCACTCACAGTCCCGCTTGCTGTGTCCGTTTTTCTTGTTGGCCGTTTTGGTTTGTTGTTTCCCTCTTCTCTGCCGGTCGGAGAGTGCCGCCTCTGTGGGCGGGGGAGGGGAGCAGGGTTCTGTGCTTCCCTCCCTTCTAGTCCTCTTTTAGGGCAACTTTCTTCTTCGGGCAGTTTGCTGGAGTCGTCCGTTTATCTTCCGTGTCCCAGTTCTCACTGGGACCTGCTGCTTTTCCTCCCTATTAACTTTTTTTTAATGGGAGATCTTACTCGCAGCGTCTCCTCGCCGCCATGTTCTGGTTAATTATCCCAACATTGTATATGATTTAGAGGTAGAGGTTCACATCTCTTCAGATACATGTTACCACACCACACCTACCATGGTACCCATAATCATCTACCAGAATCCATTGGGTCCCCTCCTGCGATTACTCTAACCCCCAATATTCCTCTGGTAGTCTTAATTCTACAGTCTTGGGTTTGTTTTGCCTTAGTTTTGTCTGTTCCTTTGTTTTGTTTCTCTGTATTCCGCATTTGAGTGAAATCATCTGGCATTTGACCTCCTCCTCCTGATGTATTTCAGTTGGCATTATCCATGCTGTCACAAATGACAAGAGCTCATTTTTTATTACAACTGAGTCTTAGTATTCTATTGCGTGTGTATAATTCATCTTCTTAATCTACTTATCTGTTATTGGGCACATAGGTTGTTTCCACAATTTGGCTATTGTAAATAGTGTTGTAACAAATGTAGGCATGCATACATCTCTTCAAATTTGTGTTTAGATTTTATGGCAGATCTTTATGTTTTTATGGCAGATCTTTAATATTTTTAATATTTTGAGAAACCTCCATCGATGCAGAGTTAATCTACATCCTCACCAACACTTGTTTATGGTCTTTTTGATATTGGGTGTGATGTGATGGGTGTGATCATCACACAGGTGTGATGTGTATCTTATTGTGGTTTTGATTTATCTTTCCCTGATGATAAATGATGATGAACAATTTTTCTTGTGCCTGTTGGCCACCTGAATGCCTTCTTTGGAGAAGTGTTTATGTAGCTCTTCTGTCCATTTTGTAGTTGTATTTTTCTTCTTTTGGTTGAGTTGTATGAGTTCTTTGTAGATGTTTAATATTCACACCTTGTCAGATGTGTGATGTGCTAATATTTTCTCCTATTAAGTTGGGTGTCTTTTTGTTTTAATGATAGTTTCTTTCACTATCAAAGGCATTTTCGTTGAATGTAGCCCCATTTCTTTACTTTCACTTTTGTATCCCTTGCCATTGGAGTTGAATTTCCAGTACATATATGTATGTCTCCATGTGTCTCTTCCTTTCCTACTAGAACACAAATTATTTGGAAAATAAGATTTTTTAAAAAAAATTGTGTTTTTATTTCCATTTATTCACTCTTTACTCCTCCCAATACTTTCGTCTGTCATCTCCGTTCTTGGAGCTATGAAAATGAGACAAGCAATATTCTCATGATCAAGTAGCTCACAGTCAACTGGGGAGACAAGAACATAAGAAAGGGGAACACAGTGTGAAAAAGGTAATGATATGGCATAGAGGAGACAGAACTCATTTTCTTAGGAAGGAGGGAGGTCGGGGGAGGCAAAAGACGTCTACCCTATGTGTTCTGTCACTGGTTGATAGAAGGAATGGAAGCATATGTGATGAGAACACTCTGTAAATACATATCAACTGATCAAGCTTTTTTCACTCACAAACAAGGGATGTGCAGGGTCACTTTGTTCCAAAGTGATCAGTTGAACCACTATGTAATTACAGTAGGAATTGTTGTCTAAGGAAGAGCTCTTCATAGTCTTGAAGTTCCTTCCATTCCCAGGCCTATGATTCTTGAGTGGTTAAGAGGCACCTATAGAAGTCACAGGTGATCCACAATGCATCCCGTGTCTGATTTTCTGTGATATTAGTGCCTACCTCAACTATGCCCCATTACTAGATGATATAGAGGTCATACTGTTTTAAGCCAATGTAGCACTGGTTTGTGTTATTCTGAGTTATATACTCAAGGTCAGTAGGAAGAGCTATGATTTAAAAAAAAAAAAAAGTGAAGGTAAAAGGAGATGTAAAGAGGTGCAAGAATACAACTGACAATTTGTGAGCAAAATCATGTCTTTTTTGTGACTTTGCTGAATTTATTTCCCTTATTTCTCTGCAAGGAAAGGCAGAAAGTGAGAAAGCAAAAGGCAGGAAAAAAGAAAAGGCTTGGAAAGTCTTGCAAATCTCCCAGATCCCTGGCCTTTTCTAGCTTTCTCAGAAACTGAGACAATTTTTAAAATAGGAAATAAAACACAGTAGTGACAAATGTGAAAAGCATAAATGAACACACACTGAATTTTTACTAGCGGAAGAATCTCCCATTTTTTCTGGAAAGGGAAAGGTTAGAGTCCTTGTGATCAGAGTTTAGTTTGGTGTCTCACCCTGTCAGCCTTTAATTGGGGCAGCTGCTCTTCTCTTCATTTTCTGGAAAGCAACAGACAGAAGTATATGTTGTCTTCTGCTTCTCAGAGCTGCTTTGGATCCTGCAGGTCAGGCATAGGAAGGGCAGGTTCAGATTCTTAGGGAATGAAGTCTCCACTTTGTTGGAAGGGATATGAGACTTTTAGACAATTTGTTTTTGTTTTTGTTTTTGTTTTGTGCTGGGTACGCCTTTTATCCTCATTGTAGATAGTTTGAGGATCTTTGGTAGAGTGACAGAAGTACAGAAGATGGAACTTTGATGATGCTGGGGCACTTGTGGACAAATATATTTTCAAATTCAAATGGAGATGGGCAGTTCTTCAGGGGAAGGAAAATATGAGAGAAATGACTATAAATATGAGCAGTGAATCATGGTAGCCTCATGATTTGACTTCATCTAGTTCCTGTCATGAACTCTTTACTAGTGGGTTTGTGATTTAACCTTCCTATGTCTATATTTTCTGACTCAAATCCAGGAAGTTATGGGGAAGAGCTTGCTCTTTGGTCTTAGACCTGAGGCAGGTCCTGGACATGCCACTTAGTAGCTTTGGGACTTGGGCAATTTATTTCACTTCTTTGAGTCTCCATTTTATCAACCAGGAAACAAGAGCAATAGGGACTACTATGTAGGACAGCTGAGAGTATAAAACAAAGTGCTACACTTTCAATAAGTTAATGGTTGTGATGATTAAGTAACTCCCCTTATTGCTGAACAAGTCCCAGACGTCTGCTCCCGATACCTTTTTTTACATTCTCCTAGCTGGCACTAGTCTCTTCTTGCACTGGGTTTTTGAAGGGACTTTTGCCTCAGATCTAAAGAAGCAGTGTAGTGAATGTGACCCTGTCTCCTTTTTAAAGACTTTGGTACCTCTTGTCAATGGGCAATACATTTTTGTTGTCTTATATATATTGTAGGACTCAAGATGGTAGTAGTTATGCAGGGAGAGAAACCACAGGGCATGGGTGACATGGAGACTACTGGTGGGCCTTGTAGTTTGTATTTCAGTGTGACAGTGTGGAGGGGTGTGTGTGTGTAAAGAGAGAGACAGATAGACAGACAGAGGCATTTTTGAAAATAGTGGCTGTAGACTTTTGACTCTTGTCAACAATATGTTTTCTCCCCTCTGTTATTTATAAACATGCCTAAAGGCTAGGTGTAATGGACATTTCCAATAAGTAGAATAAATATTAATTTTAAAATAGTGTGAATCAAACCCACCAATGCTCAGCTTAGAGTAATTACAGTAAAAAGAAATAATTCTGCATATGTTTGCAGAGAAAAAGGTCAGCTGCTGCTTCTTTTTACTGTTTGAACTTGGAGATTTTATATCTAACTTCTGCCCAAATACTAATTGTTAGTCAGTTTGCTCTTGTGGTCTTTTAACCGTAAGTTAGAATTCGTAGACTTTAAAATCAGACAGGAACCTGAAAGATCTTTCTAATCTAGAGTTTTCTAATGTGAGTTTAATAGAATGATAGTCATTTAATAGGATTTATCCCAAAAGAATTTTGTGACTGAGGAAAATACTATAGATTATAGTACCCTCTTGTAACCAACATTATTAGAGTTAACCTCCTGCCAAGTCCTAAAAAAAAATGAAACCTGTGTAGTTGGATTATCCAACTGTGTCCCAAATTTATTTGAGCATGGAACATTTTTTTTCTTTTTCTTTTTTAAAGATTTATTTATTTATGCATACAAGAACTGGGGTACAGGCCAGAGGTGGGGGGGTGAGACAATTCACCAAAGACAGAGTAGGGAACAGAACAGGCAGATCTACTGAAATACACTGCTGAGGGGAACAGCAGGCGAGTCAGAAGAGGTCTGCTGCACCATGTGGGTTTCTCCCTGGCAGGCCATGGATTTAGCTATTTCTGCAGATGCTGTGCTGTGGATTTCTTCACGGTTTGCATCTTAACCCTTTGGGCCACCAGGGAGGCCCCATCCCAAATCTATTTGAGCATGGAACATTTTCTTCAAGTAATTCTCATTAAATGTTACAGAACAAACGTGGGGTAACACTATCTTGATCCAAACCTTCTTTTTTGAAGTGAAAAACCAAGGCCAAAGAGATGATTTGCCCAAATTTTGTTAGGTGGTGTCTCTCATATTCTATTCCCATGCTCCAAATCAAACATTATTACCTTGTACTTGAAGGGAGAAGCTAATGAAAGGAAATCCTTTTTCTGATGGACTTTACCTAATAGTTTTTGTTAACACACACTCTGATCTTTTCTGCATTTTTGTTTTCAAAGAAAGCTCTTTCCAGAGAGGGTACTTAATAGCATTGCTTATTGTGTTACCATGTAAGCTTCTATTGTAATTATGATTTTATGTCTTTTGAATCCATAAGCTTTCTCGATTCCCTCTAAAGCCTGCCTGCCTTTTATTCCCACCCCTGTGCCTCTACACTTGCAGAAATGCCACTGTCTTTTGTTTTTCCTCTTGAACATTACCCTAGGTAACTGATATGGGGACCCTCTTTTTGCTTCCAGAATATATGCAAATTCCTGTGTACTATAAATGTTCTCAAATTCTCCTCAGAATTTAAAGTACTTCTGAAAAATCTACTACTATAAGAGAAAATTAATTGATATTAATTAATCTTTTTCCACTAGATGACATTTTTTCCCCTTGATCTCAGTGTTGGTAATACATTATTCAGTGTTCTAAATAACGGCTTGCGGTTGTGCCATTTATTCACTGACTTTATTAAGTACCCACAGCAATGCTCCTCAGGATGTGCCTTATAGAGCAAAATTGCAGGTCTTGCTTGCCAGTCTTCTGCAAGCTACAATAGCCACTAAGTGTTCAGAGAACTTTGGAATGAGTACACTTCATTCCTGGGTTGGCAGTATTTGATATGAATTCACTGTGGTTCAATCCAGCAAGCATTTTTTTATTTGCTGTTAAAACATGTGCTATGCTCTGGAGATGTTATTTTGTTTAAATTTATTCCATATTGTTGCTGCCTGTAAGGAGCTCATCCTCTCTAGTGAGGCTGACCAACTTCTACATGAACATAACATGGCGTGTTAATTGCTACATGTAGATCATGGTGTGCAGCTTGCTAAGGTGCATATGGAGTAACTTCAATAGGAAAATATTTCACAAAGGGGCAAAAAAGTGTAAAAGAGCTTCTTAGAAGGCCAAGAAGCTTAGTAGTTACTTGAAGTCTGATAGGGAAGTTGCAGTTTCCTGTTTCCTCGTGGTCTCTGTCCCACCCCAAAATTCATATTCCCATGTAAGATATTCTCTCAAAATATGCTTTAGATGGAATCATGTTACTGTCAAATCTAAGTAAAAATTCATCATTGCAGTCCAGTTATACAAATTTCAATGCAGTTCTTCAAATAGTCTATTATCTTTATCATCAATGTGACAATTCCCACCATTTCTTCAGTATTAGCATAGGTCAGCTTCCATGCTGAGAAGGGTCAACTCTTTATGTGTTAATTTTCTATGTGATTCTGATAATGAAGTGTTGCTTCCCAAATGTATTTGCACATTGCAGTCACCTGGTGAGCTTTACAAACTCCTGATGCCTATGGCCCAGCTCCAGAGTCTATGATTGAATTGATCTGGGACATAGCCTGGACTTGGGGATTTTTTTTTTTTTTAAGATTTATTCATTTATGCATACAAGAGCTGGGGTACTGGCCAGAGATGCAGGGGGTGAGAGGAATCACCAGAGACAGAGTGGGAAACAGAACAGGCAGATCGACCGAAGTATACTGCTGAGGGGAGCAGCAGGCGAGTCAAGAGAGGTCTGCTGTGCCATGCGGGTTGCTTCCTGGCTGACCAAGGATTGAACTCGTGCTGCAGAGGCTGCGGACTGCTTCATAGTGTGGTGTTTAACCCCTTGTGCCACCAGAGAGGCCCTAGACTTGGGGATTTTTAAAAGATACCAAGGTAGTGACAAAAATGCTCTAAAATTTATTGTGGTGATGGTTATACAATTCTATGACTAGATTAAAAGCTACTGAATTGTATACTTTAGATGGGTGGACTGTATGGTATGTAAGTTATATCTCAATACAATTCTTATATTAAAAAAAAAAAATTCTGGATGTGTATTTGGGAAGCACAGTCATTTATTTGGGATAACTGAGACCTAGAGAATCTAACTTACCCAAATTCTCCACAGGTAGCCAGGTTGTAGTAAGAACCCAGGTAGTTTGAGACAAAGGCTGTTTTTATTAACGACACCATCCTATTGTCATCAGAAAGGAATGAGGTCTGATCTATTCCAAGGTATATGCTTAGAAAAACAAAAATGGATTTGTTCCCATCTCTCCACATGCCCTCACCATACCATGTTTTCTATCTTGTAAATCTATTTTGCAAAATAGTTGACTTTAGGACAAGATAAAGGAATTAGCACCATTGGGACTACATCCCATTCTTCAGTTGCTTTATTACAAAATTGAAATGAGCTGAGCCAGCCTTCTTTGGTGGCGAGGAGGGTATATCCTCAGAAGTACATGTAGAATTTAACACCCTTGTGTCAATTCCAAACACTCTGTTATAAATTCCAAAGAAATTTTTTGACATCATCCCAGAATCTGATAATAGAATTCTATTTAAAAGATCTCCTTGGAATGTTACCTTGCTTTTTGTCAGTCTTCTAGTGAATTAGGGTGTACAATGCAACTATACTAGGAGAAGTGTTGGGTTTTGAACGCAAATAAGGAATAAGAAGGCAAGCCTGATTGAAGATTTGCTTTTAGCAGTCCAAGGAGGACTCAAAGGAAAAGAATGAATCTCTCATGCAATGGATTGTCATAAATGTGTTTCTGTATAGAATAGTGAGGGGTACAAGTCTCCAGAGCAGCGTTGTGAATTTTCCAAGAGGAATTCATTGTCTCTTATATGTAGAGATGATCACTGCTGACCTCTGCTTGCTGCTACTGCTTTCTCTGTGTGCTTCTTTTTTGAATAAAGATTGAGTACAAAAAGGAGGGCTCTACTTAGAGCTCAAAGGGACTCATTAAGAATGGCCTTTCTAGAGGCTTAAAGGTTGAGTTACAGGGGCAAGTTTAGTTCATTTTGCTTTAGTAGTTAGGTGCCAAATAGCTCCTGAGGTGCTGAGAATTGAAGCAATTTGCAATCTATATCTTATTGCTGAACCTCAACTGAAAGAGAGTAAATTTGGAATTTAAAAAAAAAAAATCTAGCGTGGTATTACATGAATTAGTATTTTATTTGTTTCAATATTGATATTAATTTCCCTGTATTTTAAATCCATGAAATCATTGCTCTGATATTTGTTAAGGAAGGAATGCCTGTTAGAATCCAATAGTGAGGACTGAAATTATGATCTGGTGTTTTCTGTCAATGGAAGGAGTTGTATTGTGGATTAATTCTTGTATTTGGCATCACCTAGCTCATTGTTAGTGATCATTGGGCTGTGCTGTCCTGTGGCTTGGGGAGAAGTGGGGGAACAGCCAGAGTAATGTATTCAACCTTTATGCACTCACAGATAGGCTACGTTGACCCCCATTTTCTTAACTGCGCTACATTTTCATCTATCAATAAGTACTATAAGGTCTTCATCCAAATTATTTCCTGATTATGGTCACTTCTTATGCTACCACTGCTGCCTCAATAATTCAGATCCCTACCATTTATTCCCTACTCATCTCTATTGCATTGTAACTCTCTTTTTAAGATGTATTTTATTTATTTATGCATACAAGAGCTGGGGTATAGGCCAGAGGTGTGGGGTGTGAAAACATTTATCAGAGACAGAATGGGGAGCAGAACAAGCGGATCTACTGAAATACACTGCTGAGGGGAACAGCAGGCACGATAGGAGAATTCTGCTGCACCATGTGTGTTAGCTCCCCAGCCAGAGATTGAACTCGTGCTTCAGTGACTGCTGATAGCTTCATAGTGCTGAGAATTAACCCCTTGCACTGCCAGGGAGGCGCTGCATTGTAACTCTTCAACCTTCTATTCTTACTTAGCCACAGACCATTTTCCCTCTAGCATTCAGAGTGATTGCTTA
The DNA here is from genome assembly GCF_014898055.3 of Talpa occidentalis. Classification (NCBI taxonomy): domain Eukaryota; kingdom Metazoa; phylum Chordata; class Mammalia; order Eulipotyphla; family Talpidae; genus Talpa; species Talpa occidentalis. The sequence goes on along the minus strand of NW_023600993.1, from coordinate 43,150,763 downwards.
AAAATTAAAATTAGATCAGTGTATTCCCTTCTCAAAGGCTAATCAATTTAGGAATAACATTTGGCCTGGTACTGCATATTGTGTTTTGGGCTCATCTCTCTGTATTATTCCTGGATCACATTCCCCTACTTCATAGCTACTAGCCACATAGGCCATCTTTTTGTTTATTTCAATAATTCAACTTGACCCACAGCAGTGTCTTTAAGCCTGCTTTTTCCTTGGGTTAGAAGATTTTTGGGGCCCCAATTGCAGTTCTTTTCTCTGCTTTGCTCCTCAAATATCTCAAATTGCGGAATAAAAGAATGACTGATAAAGACCATATTTGTTGGATATGACTTTTGCTTTTAGACAAGATGGCCTGCCTAGGACTTTTCATAGTCTTTATATACATATACCTTATCTAGGGATCAGGATAAATGCAAATTCTGATCAAGGAGATCTGGGTGGAGCTGAGAATTTGTATTCCTAACCAGCTCCCTGGCTATGCTAATACTGTGCCTCTCTAGACCGTACTTTGAATATTAAGGGGCTGACTGGTATTAAACCTCCTCAATTAGGCTAACTAACTTACTCTCCTAATATTCAGAGTCAGGCTTCTCTTAATACCTGGGAGTGGGAAAAAGCAGGCCTCCTTACTAAAGTCCTGCTTGAATGGCTGGCTTCTTAATTCACTTGGATCTTAAGTGAAACTCCTTCTCAGAGGAACTCCCACCTGGGTCATTTCAACTCAAATAGTAATCCCACTGCCCACCCCTCCCCTGCATCATTACCCAATTTAATTATTTTTCCAACTCTCATAACCTGAAAATCTTTTTTTTTTAATTTATGTATTTATACAAGAACCAGGTTATAGGCCAGATGTGTGGGAGGGTGAGAGGATTCACCAGAGACGCAGTGGGGAACAGAACAGGAAGACTGATGAAGTACACTGCTGAGGGGAGCAGCAGGAGAGACAGGAGAGGTCTGCCGTGCCATGTGCGTTGTTCTGTGGCTGGCTGGGATCGAACCAGCACTGCAGAGGCTACAGACAACTTCACAGTCCTGCGCTCAACAGCCTATGTCACCAGGGAGGCCCCCTAACCTGAAAATCTTATCATTTTACTCATTTATTGTTTTTCCCCCAACATAGCAGGGATTTCATTGGTCTTGTTTCTGTGTCCCCATAACCATAAAGGGTGATATTTACTATATATAGCTACTCAATAAAATAATATGGAATAGTTACTCTAAAACAGATTGACCATGAGTTAGTTCCATGATAGTGGGACCATTTATTTTATTTTATTTTATTTAAGATTTATTTATTTATTTATACAAGCACTGGGTACAGTCAGAAGCGCGAGAGGGTGAGAGAATTCACCAGAGCCAGAGCGGGGAGCAGAACAGGCAAAAGGACTGAAGTACACTGCTGAGGGGAGCAGCGGGCGAGACAGGACAGGTCTGTCACACCAGGTGGGACCCTCCCCGGTGGCTGGGGATCGAACCGGCACTGCAGAGGCTGTGGGCAGCTTCACAACCCACAGCTCAACTGCTGCGCCACCGGGGAGGCCCATTTATTTCTTATTAATCATTTTCTCCACAGCACCTAGCACAGGACTTGGCACATGGTTGATGTTGGTAAATGAATCAAACTCACGTTAAAAGTAGAGAAAGCCTATTTTTCAGTAAAAACTATTGGATCTGGTTAACTGGCACTTTAGTTTACCTACCAATAGTCAGGATCATCTTCATACTTTCTCAATCTTATTTTCAAATAAGAGATTGTTTTCCAGACTTCCATATTCGGGAAAATGAAAAGCCAAAGCAGGAAATGTTTCGATATTAAGAAAGCTGCCTGAGTAGTTGGTAACAAGTATTTTTTCTTCTGCAAAGTCTATTCTATTATCAAGAGATCACCAAAGACTGCACCATTTGATAGGAAGCCATTGTCCACAGGCACTTGAAAGCCTAGCGCAAACATTCCTGAGAGAGAATGAGTGATCATCAGTGCTTCTGCTCCAACTCTCATTTTTATTTGAATGATATCAGAACCACATAGTTCAGAGTTCATTCACTGAGTTGCCTTTTCAAGTCATATTGGATAATGGTCTGCACTTTTTTCCATTTTTGAGAATTGGGCTATTCACCTATCTTCTGCCTAAATGACTACTGCAAATTTGCTCATTTCAACATCCTTCATAGTGGTTTTATTTTTTTTTTCCATTTCATCATCAGCTGAAGCTAGGAAAAATGGCTAAAACTTTCCTTGATTAGCTCTTATTCTGTCAATAGTGAATTTGAGGATTCTACTTTTGTAACTTCACTAGAACTGGCTTAAACAAAGAATGAGCAAGAAAAGGAATGGACTAAAATTTAATTATGTCTTGTGGTCCAGGTGCTTTGAAAAAATAGCTATAAAGAAAGTTTGCTATTGGATATTGGCTTCGTTCTTTGTTTCTAAAATGGATTTGGCTTTTAACACAGGTCCTGCCTTGGCATCAATCTGATTGGTAATTTGATATCTATTGTCTACACATACATCAGTGCTTTAGGGCTTTCTGCTTTATTGATTTGATTTGATTTGGTTTAAAACAATAGTCTCATCAGATATATATTAAACAAGAGTTGAATACTATAGAAAGAGACATTGAAAAGTGTTTTGAATGAATATACTATTTAACTATTGTTTATTGGGAATCAACCATTTGCTTGACACTGTACTGATTGCTATGTATATTGGGAATGTTAGAATCTTAGAAAAAGACATTTTACTCTAGTCTCAGGCTCCTCCTTCCTTCCATCCCTCTCATACACATTCACATAGTCACTCACTCACTCAAATTTCCATTAGTCAAAGCATCAAGTACCTTGCCTGGTGAAAGCCTAGCATTTTCTTGGGTAAATCCCACAGGTCAGTAGGTTAGTTTGTCACCTAAAAGTGGAAAAGGAGCTTCACCCTGCCCACTCTCTTTTGGACTTGCCTTCAACTGTGAATGGGGCCCTGCACTTCATAAGAGGTCTACTTGTTCTTCCCAGTTTACCATTTTCAACTTTGGAATGAGGGAGGAAGTCAGATAAAAACAGCATTATAGTCTTGGCATTCTGTTGTGAAGAAGCAAGAAGGCCCACTTAGTTTCTCACCTGAACCAAATTATTTAAGATTTACTTACAGAACTCAGAGACTCTTAGGAATTGTCCAGCCAGTCATAATAATGTTCTTATTTCCCAGGTGGTTATGAGTCTGCTTTTAGAGGCAAGCATTCCTTGCCTTCAATCAGATTATGTTCTAGTTTGAGAGATGGAGAATTACATGCAGTGTGTGTGAGGAGTGTAATATTAGAAGTATGTCCCAGGTACTCTAAGGTAGAATGATAGGGCAGACCCTTCTGTATGTGTTATATTAGTATGTTACTTTAATTGGTGAAAAACTCATCCTTCAACTGATTGCATCTTTGGTAATCATGATAATAGAAGGAACTTGCTTCAGGTTTAATGGTTTCTGAACACAGAAACTATGCAATTTCCCTGGCAGATCATACCATGTCACATTTTAATTTCGGTATTTCTGATTGTGATCTGAATACTTTGGGAGCCATCATTGTGAAATATCTGTACTTGACTTTCCCAAGCTGAGGGTTCTTTCCAGAAAAGAAAACTGATGCCATATTATCATAGGTAGCTTTCATGGCCACCAACACAGAAAGACTTGTGTTGCAGTGGGCATAAGCAATTCAAGGAGAGTGAAAAACAAGCAGATCTTTTTAACAGTGGTTGTAGTATGGCTTCTCATTTTCTAATGCTTTCTCATGCTCTGCCTTTAGGAAATTTGTAGTCCAGAGATACATGTTTTCGACCTCTCAGTGAGTTAATGGGGAAAGTGAGATGGATGTTAGCCAGCATTTGGTGAACAATGGACCTCCTGTGGGGTAGTTTTTGAAGATCAAGTATTATACCATGCTTTGTCCTCCAAAAGAAACTTAGACAAATAATTGGAGTGGCAACATCAATAAAGAAATAATAGGGCCTCCCCTGGTGGCACAACGGTTGAGCGCTGGGCTGTGAGGCTGCCCACAGCCTCTGCAGCGCTGGTTCGATCCCCGACCACCGGCGATGGTCCCACATGTCACACAGACCTCTCCTGCCGCCCGCTGCTCCCCTCAGCAGTGCATTTCTCGGTCCTTCTGCCTGATGTGTTCCCTGCTCTGGCTCTGGTGGGTTCTCTCACCCTCCCGCGCTTCTGACTGTACCCAGTGCTTGTATAAATAAATAAATCTTTAAAAAATATATTAAAAAAAGAAATAAAAACTTGTTAAATAAGAAATTTCTAGAAAGGTACATTTAGCAAACACAAAGGCAAGAAGAGAAACCTCTGCAGCAGCAACCTAAGAAAATGTCATCAGAGATTTTAGCTGTAACTATAAGTGCTCCACAGTAAATGTGCACTTCCTTCATCTTGTTGACAGTGACACACCTTTTTAATCCAATCTAAATGCACCCTCAAAACAGTTTAATGTTTTCTTGCTTTGTGCTGAATTTCATAGAAATGAGTACCCCTAGCAAAATTTTAATTACCTCTTTATTTCTTTTTTTCTCATATTAGTTCCTTTTGTATTTGAAAATTAATACTACTGTGGATTTATGGAATTTGCTAATTAGTAAGGAGCTTGACATTTACTAATATAAAACTATGAATAAGCCTACTAATTTAAAAATTATGTCACCATCAGAATGTTCCCATGGAAGCTAGAAACCTGGGAGAAATGTGATCTTTAGATATTTATTAACAAGGTGATTAGTCAGAGGATTAGCATAAGACATGTTATTTCAGTGCTAGAATACTTTAAGTCAAGTTCCTAATTCAAAGAGTTGAGATTTTAGGAGATGAGCATGTTACTATTATCACTTCCTTAGTCAGAAAAGGATGGAACCATCTTATGGCCACCGTGAAACCTTTCCTTGGATCACTAACTGAAATAGTGTAACTGAAATAAGTCTAAGTCTAACTAAATAAGTCACTAGTCTAACTGAAATAAAAAAAAAAAAATAGGTTTTCCATGTCATGCAGCAGCTCCAGTTGACTTCTGGAGGGCTGTTAAGAGATCCTGTAAGGGAGCATATCATAGTTGATGAGTGATGTCTGCCACACCTACAAATGGGGAAAATCACAGCAAGAGTGCCAGATGTAGGTCCCACCCAATATAGATGAAACCAGGCAGTGAGTGTCCATGAACTCTTAATCTTTTCTTGAGGATCAGAGCTCTTGGGAATATGTGTTTAGCAGGAAAATTGTTCTTCCTGGATAGTTCAGCAGGAGGAGGAAACAGTGCTGTCCTAGAACTCTGAACAGCATACTGAGGGAAACTCTGACTTCAACTGTGAATAGATTTTATGTGGCCATGCCTTTATCGGACAAGGAAGCATGTCAGGGAAATCAGAAGTCAAGAGTACTTCAGAATTTGTTTACTGTTAGAGAAAAAGAGTAGGGGCAAGTTTTAGAATGCATTCCTCTGTCTTGTCAACAGTGATTCTCTGTGTAGTTTCTAACCTCCTGCCCTGTGCCAATCAAAGGCACAAACTATAAAGAAAGGAGTTAGGTTGTGTTAACAAAACATCTGTCCTGACAAGACTTTTGTAGTGGTGATCATCTAAAAATAATCACTTGAAACTGGGGCACAACTTTTGAAGATAAAAAGTTTTTAAATTATATTTGTTGCTATTTTTCAAAAGCAATAGCTCTTCCTCACATTTGTCATTGAACCAAGGTTCAAATGGATAGATTACTAATACCAACATTTGAAATGTTATTTTAAGGGCAAGTGCCACCAAGACTAGGGAACTTAGAGATACTGCTCTGGGAGAACACTCAGCATCCTTTTTCTAGAACAAAAGTCCATTCAACAATACATTTACACTTAAGTAGTGATTGCTTGCCAGTCTTGTAATTATTGTGTTGTGCTTCTTAAACTACTTCAGTGGAATTTGCCGTCAAGTACCCTTAGCAATGGCACATGCTTGAAGTAGAGTTGTCCTTAATGCTACATATTTCTTTCACATCATGGGTGAACCAAGTGAGAAGATGACATTGGGCATTGTAGAGAGCGAAAGAGAACTTGATTATGGCCTTGATTTGTCCGTGTGGACTTCAGAGTTCTGACATGGCCACCTGAGGGCCCTGAGTGCTCTTTCTGCCTGTGGAAAATTATGCAGATTCCACACAACAGCAATTGCACTTGGAAATTATTCCTTTCCTGACATTGTGTCTTATTCTGTGTTTTTCCTGGCACCTCCTTTTCTCATCTACCTTGATGTAGACCTTTTGCATGATCAATTACATTAAAGAAAAGTACAGCAAGCGATGCAATGTGAACAAGAGAACTTTCTTAGCATTATTGGAGGTAGAGAGAAAACCAATGTCAGATGTCTTGCGTGGAAATCTTAGCTGCACCTTCTACTTGCTGTGTGAACTTGGGCAAGTGACTTACACCATCAGTGTTTAGTGCTGTAAAATCAGGATGATGAAAGTACCTCATAAAACTATTGAACTATGTATTTACATAAGGCATTAAGTATAATGCCAGGTTTATAACAAAGACTGAAGAAATATTAGTTCATATTATTAGTGTGACTAGCAAATGTCAATTTAAAAATGCACACGTTTTCTAACTGTATATCAGGAGTATCAGTAGGAAGTGATCTTGCTGGTATCATTTGTATAAATGCTATGTACAGAATTGATTTTTCTTAGCTTCATAAAGCTGTGAAAAGAAGAATATTCTTAACCCTGTGCATACACATTCCTAGACAGTGTTGCAGATATGAGGAAGCAGCTGTGCAGCAGCAGTTACATCTGGGTGGGGTCATGGCTCTCACCTCTGCTGCTGCGCTCCATTACCTTTGAGAGTTTGCTATTCCTTAAACCCACCCAGGCCCTCGTTTTGCCCTCTACTTCTCTGAGCAGTGTTTGTGTAACCCTTTTGCTGACTGAGAAAAGATTTATACTCTAAGCTAATAGGGCATATTAATCATGTCATTTGACCTCTATAGGTTTTGTTTTCTCAATATCTACTGTACTGAATGTTGGAGTTTCAATGAGCTAATATAGGTTTAAATGCATAATGTAGGCCTTAGCACATGGGACTAGTCAGTCAACACTCATTTGTTGTTGTGGTGCAAGATTCTTGTTGCTATAAAAGGATATGAAATCCAACAAGAGATAGATTTCAGACCAGTCTCATTTTCACTCATGAACTCTAAAGATATCCTTGTCATAGTTTATTCTTTATTTATCTTTCTGTCCCCTATGGACCTGGGCCTGTTTTATTTAGGTGTTCAGAAAATTTTAAGTATGTCAGTTAATATTTATCCAGTGTCTCTTGTGCTTGAGGCAACTTGCTGGATACCATAGGAGATGTCAAGGAAGGTTTGTATGTAGACAGATCACCCAGATAATTTTTAGAGTCTCACTTTTCTTTTGAGGTCAGGAGGAGTACAAAAGCAGCAGTTAAGAAAATAACCAATTAGTCTTCCCTTTGAGAACTCTCAGCTCCAGTAAGCCCTTATAAGAGTGAAAAAGAGGACAAAGAAGAATGAAACAGTACAGTATCATTATAAAGGAGGTAATGCCAGTATGTAAATGAGTAAAAACACACAGGAAAGCTGTTTTGAATCAGTGTGAATCATAAGACCAAAGTGAATGTATAATAGCCACCCTGCAATCTCCAACTCTCCTGCAGTAACTTGCCTATAGACAGAAACATCCCACCTGGTCCTCACAATGGAATCATGTGATGTATTCAGGTGTGGGTCTCAGTCTGCATGCTCCTTAATGTTTGATGATGCTCCCCAGTAGGCTAGAGCCTCATTACTGTTCATAAGAGTAAGCTGATAATTAAGAGTTCTGAATTTCTAAATGGTGGCAAATAGAATGAAGAGGTAATTATATGGGTAGGAATGGAGATTCCCTGATGAGTGTCTATCATGGTGAAAAGATGAGAAAATTTTAAAAATGTTATTGTCACTCCAATAACTACCAAGAAATACACATTTGTCCATGGCTTGGAAATGGGAAGGCATTCGTTAGGCAATGAGAAGTGAAAGTATCCTGGATGGAGCCCTGGATATAATACTGTGCTGCAAAACCCATGGTGGTAGAAGGGTCAAGACTTAAGCTGATTTCAAAATTCATGTCTTATTTAACATTTGATGACAGTGAAATGACCTTAAGTTGGATAGGGAGGGACATTGTTTCACGACTCTGTGAGTTGAGAGTCTTTATTATTTGCTGCTACAATAATATCTGGCCATATTGATTCTGGTGCGGTCATAGCAAAGTGGCTATAGTTTGACATTTTATGATTGCATTTAACCAATGCCTTCTGAGGATCTGGGTGTTGTAAAAGGGTCTTGGATTCAAGACCTTGAATTTATATCTTAAGTTCAAGTGGGTTTTCCATGTATTATTGAATAGAATTGAAGGAAGATGTTTGCCATACAGTTGTAAACTTGTGCCTTCACTAGATCATACATCTATAATAAACTGTTAAGTAATAGATCTTATCAGTCATTTAATTATCTTCTATATAGAAGTTAGAAATCATTGACTATGGTAGAACACTTAAAATAGGACTATGCCCATCTATAGATTATGAATAACACATAGCTATAATTGACTTTGTAATTAGTCTCACTATTTCACTTTATTCAAAAATATCTGCCTTGCATTGCTTTATCACAGAAATACAAGCACTGCACATTAGTCAAAAAGTGATGGAATCAATTTTCTCATATATAGAGATAATAATCATCTCATATTCATCTGTGTTGGGAATTTTAATTTGTGTAATGCTGACATTTAAACTTTAATGTGATTTGGATAACTGTTTTCACACTTTTTTGTCATGTCGAAAGCCTTAAGAAAGCAAAGTATTGCTGGTCTCTTAACCTTTGAGAGGCCTGTGCACTAATAAAGAGATAATAACATGGTTCCTGCTTCTAGACACTCACAATTGATTTAGATTCATCATGCAAGCTTTGGCACCACTTTTGAATTGATATCCCCACATATCTATGCAACCCATGTTATCATCCAGCCCTTGGAGAGGAACACTTATGAATCTTTTATGACTATGGAAAAGGTATAGTATAAATGGGATGCAGTAGAAAACTTGCTTATTTCAGAAGGATAAATGACATTAAGTGATTTTCAAACTGTAATTCTCTTCCTTTAATATTATTTAATATTATAAATTCTAAGTACCCCTCTACTAAAGCAGTCCATATGAAGATATATTTTGGATTATTTTTACCATTAATAAGGATCTCTGCCTCCACTAGACTGAAAAGTCATGCCATACTTTGTCCTTTAGTTTAGAGATCAGCTTTCCTTTTAGTTAGGCTCTGCCTTTCTTACCTGGGGTGATTATCTACAAACACAAGCTGTTGATTATATAAATGAATCTAGGCCTTAGCACTTGTTATAGATGTTTACCTGTGTTTGGCTTGGCTGGAAACATTTTGAAAAATGACAAGTAATTTAAAAGTTTGTACATTTTTTGCATATATGGTACTATGTTTAATATTCAAGTTCAGACTAAAGTGTAAAACACATGTAAGTTATCTATTCATTCCCCAATATTTTTCTTTACTAGATGAAAAGAGATGAAAAAAATACTAGGATCAAGTAGATTTTATAAGTGTGCTCATTTTGAAGACCAAATCTTCAATGGATCAATGGGAGATAGGAATGGAGATGGACAGTTTTTATTACCCAAGGATACTAAAAAATAATCCCTTCAAATATGTCTTACAGTGCATGGTCATGGTAGAACATAAAATATGCAGAAGAAACAATAGCACTTCTTACAAATCCATTTTCTCAGAGGAAAACCCTGACTAATTTCCAGATTTCCCCCATGTATATATTCACATACACAAATGATTTTAAGATGTATCATCTGTGTACCTAATATTCTTTGAAATAAATGATATATAGTATCAGTGTAAGTCTATATATACTATAGTTATACAAAGACTGGGTTATATAGAGTATAAATATAGGCTATGCTTTCCTTTTTTGTATTTAATTATCTTACTGGATAAGTCAGCTATAAAGCAGATGTCATTGTTGGGGATGGGGTGGTGGCAAGAATGCTATAGGTCTAAAGAGCTCTGGAGTGATACAGGGGTTGGTGTAAAAACTTGAAGGAAATCAGCAATGATTCGGCAGGGATAAGGGATTCTTGGCTTTTGCCACACATTAGAATTACCATGGGAACTCTTAACAACCACAACAATTGGGGTGACTGTGCTGTGGTAACAACATCTAAATGGGGGGATCCTGTACTGCTAGAATACAATGAAAGCCGGTGTTTCCTCAAAAAAAAAAAATTTCCAGGGCCTCCCCGGTAGTGCAGCGGTTGAGCGCTGGGTTGCGAAGCTGCCTGCAGCCTCTGCAGCGCCAGTTCGATCCCCGGCTGCTCCCCGGCCACCGGAGGAGGGATCCACATGGTGCACAGACCTCTCCTGCCACCCACTGCTCCCCTCAGCAGTGTACTTCAGTCCTTCTGCCTGCTCTGCTCCCCGCTCCCTGCTCTGGCTCTGGTGAATTCTCTCACCCTCCCGCGCTTCTGACTGTACCCAGTGCTTGTAGAAATAAAATAAATAAATAAATAAATAAATAAGATCTTAAAAAAAAAAAAAAAATTCCAAGCAGAAACAAAACAAAAAAAAGATTCTGGTGCTTTTATCTCTCTTAACCAGACACATTGTATTAAAATATCCAGGAGTGGACTGTTGGCGATGATGTTGAAAAAAACTATAACCTTCATTCATTCACAGTAGTAATATAAAATGATGTTGTTTTAAGGAAAATAATTTAACTCCTCCTCAAAAAAGTTGAATATAGTTTCCATGTGACACAGCAATTCCACTTCTATGTATACACCCATGAGGATTAAAAACATTTTGTGTTTTGTCCACACAAAAACTTGTACATAAATGTTCATAGTAGTGTTAGTCAAAATAGCCCAAAGTGGAAATCCAAACCCCAAATATTCTATCAATTGAGGAATGGATAAAAATATGCCTGTTCTACATGTGTATGTGTGTGCATGCATATATAAATGTATATATAAATATATATATGCTATGTATTTAGATACATATATTTTCATATATAGTGGGTTCCCTATGATTCACATCCCAAAGCCAATGTTATTTTCTCTTTTCATCTGCACTAAAACATTAATATACACTCCCTCCAAGTTACTGTCTATTTTTGCACCTTGACTCTTTCAAGTCGCAATCAGAAATAGTTTCTCTTGCTGATTGGCTTGTGGCCTCTGCCATTTACTGTCCCTCTTCAGTCTACGCCTAGAATGTTATAAGAGTAAGGGCCTGGTGTGGGATGTTCATCACTAGAATAGAATTCAGGACATGGTAAATATGTAGTATTTGTTTAATGTGGAAGTGATTAGAGTTTAATGAGCATCCAGTTCAAGGAAAGATGATTACAGTGTGGGAAATCCCCGAACATCTTTGTAGGAAATGGGGAAAGAATCAGTCAGAGTGTGATTAGAGACACTTGTCTTTTTCCTGGAAACTTGTCCTTTCCTTGTCAAGGACGCCGGCTCCTGGATCACAACAGACCATGCTGCTTTAATCCCCAGGTGCAACTGTGAGGCAGGTAGCAAGGCAGAGTCATTCAGGAACCTCTTGTAGGCCAGGTTTGGGGTGGTTGTCCAGACTCCTTGATTTTGGAGCTTCCTGTGGCAAGAGACTGTTTCATTTTGTCCAGGCCAGTGTGGTCTATGGGTTCCATGCCTCCTCATTCACACTGGTTTTACCAACCATTCCCATCATTGGCATATGATGCTGTTTCTCTCATAATTCTGATGTTGAGAACCCAACACTGGCTCCCTGCCAATGTCAGTGGAGAAGTTCCCTGTGGGGACAGACTCCAGCAGTTGGTTAGTCCAGCTCCTCTTGTCTCCTTATGTGGTTTCCAGTCCTGCCCTGGATCCACAGTCACATCTCTTATATTTTCCTCCCCCACTTGGAAAAGAAAGAAGACTCACTCACATTGCTCTCATCTCTGGACCAGGGGTTTGGCTCCCCAACACCCGGAAATATTGTAGGTGGAGCTCACGTGATAGGTCACCACATCAGTTTGTCGCCTGGTCCTATATCTTGTGGATCCCATCCAGCTCTCTTTGGGTCCACCCCAGGCTATAGGGTTTTGAGCTGTCCTTCTCCTCACATGAAAGTCTGTAGCAGGAGTGCCTGAATTACGGATGTCTTACACCAATCTGATTGAAGTGGGAGTCAGAATGGAGGGGACACCCCCCCTTTGGCCTGCACCCAGCCCCTATCCCTGACCCACATGGAGGAGGAAGCCAGCTCCCCTAGCCCAAGAGCCCTAAAGCCTGAGACTCTGAGATCCCAGTGACATAGGACTCATCTTGCCCCCACCCAGGCCTGAGGCCTAGGCTGCAGTGCTGGTGTGCTGGGGCACCCTGATGGTTTCTCTCCATTTTATAAATAACTGAGGTTCAGTATCTTTTTTGACTTTTTGACAATTGAAAATTTTTCTTTAGTGATACCATAGATTGATGGCTTAATATACTTTAATAATTTTTTTCTTTGTATAAAAATGTTACAGGTATACTTTTGTTTGCCTAAATTCAGAGGCACTTCAGGCTGTCTTCTTTCTCTCTTTGTTCTTTTCATCTTCTTGTGGAATATTCCTATACTGTCTCCTGAGAAATTTTGACATATGCCTGTAAGTTCAGAATGCTTTATAATTCATCCAAACCTAAATGTATGTCTCAGCTATCCATTTGTGCGCCTTGATTGTTTCCTAAGTCATTGATAAAATGTGTTTGAGAGACTGGCCAGCTAAAATGTTATTGCTCAGTCATTTTTCCTGTTAAGATTAGTCTTGAGACCCAGTAGCCAGCAACTTTAAAGCTCATTTGCATCTGAGCCCCATTTTTAAATGAGATGAATTGAAATAGAAATACATTTAGCAGTTGGTAGAAGTGTCTGGAGTTATTTGCAGTGTGACTGTAAAGACCAAAGCAGGCTTAATCATGTCTTCTAGGGCTGGTGTAGATGCCTGCCATTTACTAATTCAGATTAGGATATAAAGATAGCAGATATTTTTTTTAAATAAATCCTATCACTCCGACTATGATGGCGTAAAACACATTTATTTTTCAAGGTAAAAGAAAATAGAAGTTTTTTTTTTTTTTTAAAGATTTATTTTTATTTATTTATACAAGCGCTGGGTACACTCAGAAGCACGGGAGGGTGAGAGAATTCACCAGAGCCAGAGCGGGGAGCAGAACAGGCAGACTGAAGTACACCGCTGAGGGGAGCAGCGGGCGGCAGGAGAGGTCTGCGCGCCATGCGGGACCCACCTCCCGTGGCCGGGGAGCAGCCGGGGATTGAATTGGTGCTGCAAAGGCTGCGGGCAGCTTCGCCACCCAGCGCTCAACCGCTGCGCCACCGGGGAGACCCGAAAACAGAAGTTTTTTTAATCTTTTAACCAAAAGAACATGTTTTCTCATCACATCGTACTTCCTGGATACCGAGAAGTCAGTTTCATGTCAAACTGTTTTAGCTAGGTTAGTTAGAGGAAGACATTTCCCCCGACATTATATTCCCAAGCAATAACAAGTTCTATTAGAGATTTGGATAATCAGAGATTGTGCAGTGCTGACAAAGTAATGGGACCTTCCGCCTATGCTACTTTTGAATGGAGATTTTAAGAAACATTTCCCTAGAGATATTTAGAAGTATGTAGCAATAAATTTGAAGGTTCAATATTTTTTGAAAACAGTGATTCTAAAATCTAGGAATTGATGCATGAGAAGTAATCAAAGAAATGCATAAAAACCTATGGAGAACCTTCTTCCTTGTGTTGTCAGGATTAAATTTTTATAAAGAAATCAGTAGTACTGAGTAAATGTTAGTTATTTCTATTATTTAATCAGATGCTGCTTTTTGCCAAGATTGTTCTACCCTTCCAATATGGAGAGTGTAGCGGTGACCTAATGGCAAATTCATTGGCAAATATATGGTTCTGTTTGTTTTAATTTTAACATTTCTATGCCATTTGCATGATAAGTACTAAACAGCTTATTGATATTAGTTTTTGTATTAGTTGAAAGTTAACAATTATTTATCAAATAAAACCTGTCTTTACTTTTTTTTAAGATTTATTTATTTATACAAGAACCTGGGTGCAGGCCAGATGTGCGGGAGGGTGAGAGGATTCACCAGAGAGAGAGGGGAACAAAACAGGCAGACTGATGAAATACACTGCTAAGGGGAGCAGTGGGCACGACGGGAGAGGTCTGCAGCACCTCATGTGTTTTCCATGTGGGACCCTCGCCAGCTGGCCGGGATTGAACCGGCACTGCAGAGGCTGCGGACAGCTTCACAGCACGGCGCTCAACCACCTGCGCCACCGGGGAGGCCGCGTATCTTTACTTTTTGCCAAAAAAGTTAATACAGCAATAGGTGGCTAGCATTTATCAAATACTGTATATATATATATATATATATATATATGTATGTATATATACACACACACATATATATATGCACACATACACATATATACATATGTAGTATGTGTAATAGTCCACTTTAAGGTAATAACAAATTGCTTTCAATTACATAACTTTCACTTTTCACTCTTCCACACTAAATGATATTGAAGACACAATTTACGTATTTTTTATTGTATATTCATTAAAAAAATTTGTACTATTCTTATACTTTTTCTTTTAACTTTTATGCTAAAATTAAAAGTGGTTTACACATCACCATTACTGTATTATAGTAGTCTATGTGTGTCTATTTATTTATCAGTGAGTTGTATAAATTGACATGCTTTTGTGTTGATGCTTAGTATCCTTTCATTTCTACTTAATGTACTCCCTTTAGGGAAGGGAGTCATTTTTCTGACTGGTTGCTGTCAGATACTAACTAGACATTTGGTGGTGGGTGTGGTGAGATATATACAGATGTTTAGGTGATAAACTGTATACCTGAATCCTAAAGAGAGTTTTAAACTGAAGTTACCTTAATAAAAAGAAAAAAAAAAACAACTAACTTTAGCATTTTTGGTAAGGAAGAAATAATATTAATTGTTACCCAGCTTCTCCTTGCCTGGGAATGTTTGTGCTTCTTTCTCTTTCAAAGGATAGTTCTGATGGATAACCTGTTTTGGCTTGGCACATTTTACATTTTTTTCCTTTCAGCACTTTGACTATAAAATCCACTCCCTTCTGGCCTGTAAGTTTCCTGCTGATTTATGGGATCTCCTTGTATATGACAAGTTGTTTTTTCTTCTGCTTAAAAAAGTCTCTTTGTCTTTGACTTTTGATTATAATGTATCTTTGGGTGTAGACTTTGGGTCTTTTGGGCTTCATGAATCTGAGTGTTCAATCCTTTCAGTATGTGCTTTCATGCTCATTTCTGGTCTTTCAATATGTGCCATTTTCACAGGTATGAGATGTATTTTATTTGGTTTTAATTTGCATTTCCCTGATGATAAATGGTGGTGAACATTTTCCACATGCCTGTTGGCCATCTGTATATCTTCTTTGTAAAAGTGCCTGCTTAGTTCTTTTTCCTATTTTTTTTTTGATAAAGTTGTTTTCTTTTTGTTGAGTTGTATGAATTATTTGTATATTGGGGGCATGAATCTCCTGACCCTGTGTTCTTCACCTCATCATTCCAGAGGTTCTGTTGGAGCTAGAATGAAGTATAAGAATCAGTTCTAGAAAGTTCTTGAAATGATTTTAATTGGAATTAGTGTACTCAGGAAATTTTAATGTGCTTATGACACACAGGGGATCATGTCAAAATATAGATTGCTATATTAGTTTTGGGACTATGAATTTGGGCCTGGGGATATGAATTTCTGACAACTCTTCGATGGCATAGATATTTGTGATCAGTAGATCACATTTTGAGTAGACAGTCTATTTTATTGTTTGTGGCGATATGCAGACTTTTCATTTGTCCCAAATAAATCATTTTCAGGGAGAAAGAGAGTGGAAAGTTTTCCTGATAGCCTGTAAGTTAGGATTTCACACTCTCATGACCATGGCCTATTTGGTGAATTTGTTAAACTCCCGAGTTTCTCAAGTTTGGGTCAGTGGAATATAAAGAGTTCTCACATTCCCCAAAATGGAGTTTCTATTTTGTGTTTTCCATTTGATAAAATAATATAAAAATAGTAAATACAGGTGTTTATTTTGACTCACCAACTGAGCATTTTAATAGAGTATTATGTGTGGTTTGGGCACCAAGGGATTCCTTAAAGTGTCAGTTAATTTTTAGTTTTGTGTGTGTTAAAGCAGGGATTCTAAAGTCCTATATTCGCAAAGTATGAGAAATTCTTTAGGATCTTCCTAAAAACTATCCTCAAAAGGAGCTCCTTGACAGTTCAGAGTGAATTTGAATTTGAATAAGCCACTTGACTTGCTAAACATACTGTAAATCTCTAAAATGAGAGGCCTGGGTATAAGTTTTCTGTTAGGTTCATTTTTTTTTTTTGCTGAAGAATGCTAGAACTTTTTTTTTTGGGGGGGGGCACTGTTAGAAGCATATGATAGTTATATTAGTTGAATATTAACATTTTAAAGGAAACCAGGAAACACCTGATCTACCTGAAGTGAGCTGTTATCGTCACCTGTTGTTACTTGTTGAGAAATTTCACATTGTGGGTTCTACATGTACTTTTGTGGCCATTGAACGTTATTCCACTACATGTTAGATTTCCTATCTAGCTTTATCAAAACCATGACTTGTCAAATCCATTGAAACAAAAAATTAAAAGTAGAGCACTTTTCATTACTTCATGTCTAGTCACTAAATTTTGAAGCCAAAGTTATAAAAATAAAATGTGATGCTACGAACTGGTGAGGACAATAGGAAATAGAAACAGGTTTAAGGAGGTAGAGCAGGAGTGCATATTGCACATAATTTCCATAGCCTGAAAAGGAGGAAAATGAAGACTCAATAAATACCTTGAATTCATGTTTGAAAGGGAAAAAAATTATTACAAAGGAATACAATTAAAAAAGTAACTTACTGACTAAAATATCAGACCTCTGTTTTTAGTGATGGGCTTACTTCAGTCATTTGTAAAGCAACATATTCAGGCTTCAGTCACTCTGGAGTGAACCAAGGTGCCTTCTATTTCTGTTTTACTTAGGACCACCAATAAGACTACCGGTCTAAACTTTAAATTAAGTTCCTTTGATTCTCTGGGTGCCAGAGCCATCATTTCTACATTTACCTAAAAAATAGAGTTTCCAGATTCACCTGAGAATTCAACAGAATATTTGTATGTCCAGTCTTCTGCTTGAGTAAAACAGATTCAGCAATTTTACTTGAACTTAGAATAAAATTGCTTTCTGTCATTTTCAAGTAAGAGGAAAGTACTTAATATTTATCTTGGTCTTGCAGACAGTTTCAGATCCCAGAGATCCAGGAATCATCCTATCACACAAAATTCATTCTTAAACCTTTCTCTAATTTTCTGCCTTTTATTTTTCTTTTTCTGCATTGAAATTTAAACTTGAGGAAGTATGACTGCTAGCAGCACAAATGGACATATTTTTACCACAATTAAGGAAGAGGTAGAATTGTATTTGGGTAAGGAGAGATATAAAAATATTACCATTTTAGTTGTCTATCATGTAGGAAGAGTCAGATGTGCTTTACAGACTTTAACATCTGCTATTTTTAAATTAGGTGTCTGAGTATGTGAAGTTCAGTGAACTGTAGAAGATAAGGGAGTTGCAGAGCCAAGACTCTGTGTGTGTATTTTGATCATACCACCTCTTCGCACTTCTTCAGGATAGTTTGAATTGTGTGGAACTATCCAAAGGGAAGAAACAGTGAAGACGTTAGAGGGCAGTCAACATTTCAAATTGCTTGGAGGACAAACTTGTAAGACAAAAAAATAGAAATGCATGAGCTTGTTGGCAAGAGTGATATCTAGAAGAACAAAAATGGGGTAGGAGGTAGGGTAGCCTCAGGTAGAGGAGAAATGGGACATAATTAAGCCTAAATGGAACACTAAAAATTACCCTAGTGGCTGGATGAATACCAGAATGAATGTAATCAGCAGTCATATGGATTTAAGCTATCTCCCAAAAGGCCTCAGGAAGAAATAAAAATTTTAGAAGTTAAGAGAGGTAGAATAAATAAAAATGTTAGCTAGAATCCCTGAAAGGCAGAGAAGTAAACTGAAGTCAGAGACTGAAGAAATAATGACCACACATATAAAGAAAGCAATATAAACTGAATGCCTCCAAAATAGGGAGTAATGCCTATTTTGAGTAATGCCCCCAAAATAGGGACCTCAGTACTTAACCTTATTTGGAAATTAGATTTTTGCAGATATAGTCAATGAAGATGAGTCTACACTGGATTAAAGTGGGTTCTAAATTCGATTATTTATATCTTCAGTAGAAGAAAGTATTCACAGATACAATAGCCATGTGAAGGCCTGGGAAGACAGTAGAGTGATGTATATATAAGCTAAGGAGTTCCAAAGGTTGTTGGCAACAACCATAAGCAGGGAGAAAGCAAAGAAACATTATAGTTTAAACACTTCAGAGTGAACATGAACCTACCAACACATAAAATTCAGACTTGTATACTCCAGATCTATGAGAAAATACATTTCTGTTATATTAAGCCCCTTAATTTGTGATAATTTGTGCAGCTTTAGAAACTAGTACATAGTCTACACTTAGACCATTTAACACAACTCTAACAATTTTGAGATAAAAACAAGAACATTCTCCTGTGTACAGAAATCTGCCATTGAACTCTTCTCCATAGCAACACTAGAATGTAATAGGATTATTACATTTAAGCTTAGGATTTTATTTCTTGTTACTTTAACTAAGGGAAGGATAAAATAAAGGTGTCATCCTGTATAAAATTTTCACCACATATGTATCCTCTCTGAAAGTAATTTTCAAGAACATAGTCTAGTGCTAAACAAACAAACAAATAAATAAATAAATGATCTATCCGGGAGGAAAAAATGAAGTGCAGGAAATAAAGCAAGTAGGCAATTTATTTGGTTTTATATAAATAAACATTGATAATTTTAGTTTCTCAGAGTCTAATAGAGCAGATAATCAGAGGATTTGCCACTAAAAATAATTTACAATGCTGTGTAAAATATATAAATACTCTCTCAAAGGCTTAATTGAGCCTTGAAAGAAATAGGGAGATCAAAAGCCAAAGAGGAACCTATTGATTAAATTCAAGACTAAATGGTGCTGGAGCCCATTGCTGCATGGAGGGTGATGTCTGTAGAACTTTACAAGTAAGATGATAGGGGAAAAAAAAAAAATTGTTCACTGGAGTTAGCAGTGGCAAAAACAAACAAACAAAAAAAAAAACACAAAAAACACATGTAAATAATTATTTGAAATCACGATGGATTGTTTTTGAACATGTCAGTAATTGAACATGAGAGGATGTGGGCTGAGATCTAAAAGAGAAACAGGGTGGTAAGAATATGCTAAGTATACAGATATTAACCCACTTTTACATATTGGTGGGGATCTTGAGCATTTGTATGAACTGTAATAATGTAAGAATAAACTAGAACATCTTCCAGTGTGAGCAGAAATCTTTTGAAATAAAAATCTATAATTTTCATACCCACAGGAAAATACTTTTCTAGCATGTAGAAAGATAGGAAGGAGAGAAAATTAAAACAAACAAAAAATGAATTTTCATAATAAGTTCAAAGAAAAGCATCAGTGTATGGGGGTTCAGCTAATTGAGATAGATTGATAGAAAATAAAATGTAATATATAATGTTTTTTAAAAAATCTAATAAGTTACAAGTTGAAGATAAGGGGATTAAAAAGTTACACTTGTCAAACAAACCAAGAGAAAAGAGAAGAATGCATAAAAGGAGTAAAATAAGCAAGAGTGTATGAACATGTAATATAACTTTGCAATGAAGGAAACAGTAATTTGTGGCATTTGACATTCATTAAGAAATTGCAGTTAGAAATCTAATATAGTCTTTTTAGAACTGAAGAAACAATGAGACAAAATGCAGATCTGGAGAACAATGAATTTCATCTACAGTGTATTGAACTTCTTATGCAAGAAATGCAGAATTATTTTATTTTGGAGAGCTTGTGGATTACACATGTTCCACCATTTAATGGATCAGGAGAGAAGCCTCAAATCCTAAAAAGTCAATATTATTGAAATGTTTTTTCCTCTAACTAAAGTGCTTTTAAATCAGTCACCACTGAAAGAAAGATAGCAAAAACATCCCATATGTCTGGAAATGAGAGGACATACTACAAAATAACCCTCAGGTTAAATAGGAAATGATAACAAGAATAGCAAAATTTTAACACTAAGTGATAATAAAAGCACAGTTGGTCAAAACTGGAGAGAGATAGGTAATGAAATACTTTAAGGCAATACTTTAAAGGTATTTGTTACAGAATAAAAAATGGTAAGTTTGAGGCCCCAAAAGCTCAATGTTCAGCTCAGATAATTAGAAAAAATGTACCATGATAAATTGGAAGGAACAAGGAAGAAGCAATAAAAGAGAAAGAGAAAAATAAATAAAAAGGTAATCAATGAAGTAAAGAAAATAAGTCAAAGAATCAAAAACCAATTTTTTAAAAGCATAATAGGCTAGATATATTTTTTGTAAGGTTGATGAAAAATATATTGATTATGAATACATATAAATAAATAAAAGAAGTAATTATAGATTATATTATTTAATCTGTTAAAAAGAATATCATGAATTATTGCAAATAAAATGAAAAATGTTTTGAAAAGATTATCTGGCTAAAAAATGTATGCTAAAAATACTTAATTGGCTACCATTAAATAAATTTAATGTTTGTCACAACTTAATTTTCCATGTGATATGAAAAGAGACCCAGAAGTTTGGCAGGTGAGTGCTACTTAACTCTCATGGAACAGAATACCTTTGTTTATGAAGCATCTTATAAAACAAAGAAAAAAAGTCAACTTATTAATTTGATTTTGAAAATAAAATCCATATTTATAAAATTATTTATCAACTTCATTTATGCCACTAAAAACATTAAATTCCAATCTAGAAGAGTATTAAGTAATATGTTGTTACTAAGTTAAATTTATCATAAAAGTGAAAAGATGGTTCAGTGTTTCAAAATTTCTGTTGATGTGATTTACCACATGATGTGATTTACCACATAGCAAAGAACAAGAAACTGCCTGGTAAGGAAAAAGCATATAATAAAATTAAATTTTAAAACATTTAGTCAACACTTAGCATCCTTGATATAGAAGGTACTTTTTTTTAAGCTTGATAAAGGCTTTCCATTAAAAATCTGTAGGAGGCATAATTCTTAATGAAAAATAAAAGCAGAATTTTAACTCATTCCTTTAACATTTGGGAATAGCACGAGGATTCCTGCTTTACTTATCCTTGTCAACACATTATGAGTATCTGACCAATGCAATTAATAAAAGTATGAACAAAAATAGAAGAATTAAAACAAGAGATATACTTGTCATTATTTCTAAGTAAAATAATTTATATAGAAAACCAAAAAAGAATTAGCAGAAACTATTAGCAACAATACAAGATTTCAGCTATGTTGCCAGCTTACAAGAGCAACATAAAAATCAATAGCTTTCCTTTGTATAGAGAGTAACCAATTATAAAATATGATGATAAGATTCCATTTATAATAGTGTCATAAACTAAAAGGTGCCTAGGAATAAATGTAAGAGAGAATGCATAAAATACATAAGGTAAATTGAAATCTCTATTATAGGAGTTTTATTATGGTATTATAAAGCATAAATGCAGCATTCATAAGTCTATTGATTGAACATTGTGAAGATGTCTCCTTTCACCTGTTAAAATTCAGTGTAATTCCATCAACATCTGAGCAAGGTTGCCCCCTCATCTTATGAATAAAGTTTTATTGAGGCACAGCCACATTTATTCATTTATGTATTATTTTTGGCTACCTACATGCTTCAATAACAGCTTTGAGTAGTTACATCAGAGACTGAGTGGCCTGCTGAATCTGGCCACACTTGTTCTACAGCATGTGATGTACAAGCATAATATAATAAAAATGCATTCCTGTGTATATGTAGGAACTTTGTATAATCATTCCTGCAATTATTGTTGGGGAAATTGGCTAATAATAGGAGATAAACCATTTCCATATTTCGTTTCATAAAGAGCTCCAAGTGGATCAACCACTTGACAATTAGGAATGAAAATAGAAAGCTGATTGATGGAAATTCAGGAATATGATTTTTTAACCTTATGGTAGAGAAGAATTTGTTTTATAGATTCACAGAGGGCAATTTGCAAATACTGATAAATACATCATGAATACTTTATGTTGAATGGAAGGTATGATAGAAAAATCAACTGAGGGTGGAAATATAATTGGACAAAGATCAATATTTACAATATCCAAGAGACTCTGGAAAATCTGAAAAGGTTGGGAAGAAACTGATATAAGAAGACAAAGAATGAATTGGCTATTCATAGGAGGAGGAAACCATATACATGCACATACACACGTGTCACATCGAACATTGGACATAAGCAAATTCAAATTTACAGATATCTGTTTTACCTACAATAGGAAGAACTATGAAGTCAGATACTATGAAGTGCTGATGAGGATGTGGGAAAATAGAAATCTGCATGTTTTTCTTCTGGCAATGCAAATTGGTACATATATTGAACAAAATCTAAGTATATATAATCTGAAACTCAATAATGGAACTTTAGCATAGATATCCGGGAAAATGTACGTAAGGATAATCACCACAGTTTTACCTGTGATAAAAGGTTGGTGACAATGGGCCTCCCTGGTGGTGCAGCATTTGAGCACTGGGCTGCGAAGCTGCCCGAAGCCTCTGCAGCACTGGTTCCATCCACGGCCACTGGGTGTGGGTCCCACATGGCGTGCAGACCTCTCCTGCTGCCTGCTGCTCCCCTCAGCAGTGTACCTCGGTCCTTCTCCCTGTTCTGCTCTCGCTCTGGCTCTGTGAATTCTCTCACCCTCCTGCACTTCTGACTGTAACCAGTGCTTGTATAAATAAATAAATCAATCTTTAAAAAAATTAATAGTAATATAGAGAAATCCCATATATTTTTGACATAGTTATAAACAAACATGCAATGAAGATTCTAACTACTACATGGGCAATGGAAAATTGAAGTCTATGGTAGGGGAGACAGAAATAAGAATGGGCATAGAAGATGAAGGGGAAGGCCTCCCTGGTGGCACAAGGGGTTAATTCTCAGCACTATGAAGCTTTGGGCAGCCACTACAGCATGAGTTCGATCCCTAGCCAGGGAGCTGACCCATATGGTGCAGCAGACCTCTCCTGTCTCGCCTGCTGCTCCCCTCAGCAGTGTATTTCAGTCAATCTGCCTGTTCTGCTCCCCACTTTGTCTCTAGTGAATCCTCTCACCCCACCTCCCCTGTACCTCTGGCCTGCACCCCAGCTCTTGTATGCATAAATAAATGAAATAAATCTTTAAAAAGTTAAAAAAAGAAGATGAAGGGGAAAATGAATAAGAAGAACAATGAGAATCAAAGGAAGAGCATTTCATAAATGCATAATAGTAGCTCACCAACTAGAACCTATGCTTAAGATAATTATGAACAATTAAGGATAATCCTTAAGCAGAAACAAACTCTAGGGACATTATTCCTTACATCATTGTTAGATTCAAGTACTCGATGTTATTTTTGGGTCTCTGTATCTTGGCTCTGTTGGCCTTAGTATTGAGTCTAACATCTGGGAGATTCTTCTAAGTGCAACCTCTTGCTATTCCAGGTTCATGTCCCACTAGTTTGGCAACTCTGCAGAAAGTAGTCCATGGCTATTCTTACCTGTCAATGGCTCATTTTTCTCCTCTGTCCACTCCTAAACCAATTATGTGACAGTAGTCTAAGGATACCTAGTTCACTGTCCCATCCCTAGAACCAGGCAGTAGGAATAGCCATTCATATGGACTACAGTGGGGGTATTACTCATAGAAAATTCAAGGTGATATGGTCAGAACTACAAAAAGTTGATGCTGGCCAGGCAAAAAGCCACAGATAGCTGCAGGGAACTTGAATCTGCTGCTTATAGAATAATTGAAATGAATTGTCGTGTTTAGAAAAACTGGAGAAAATGAATAAAGGTTAACTCCAAATATCTGAAGCACTGACACTTGAATAATACTTGTTATATAGCCCCAAGCATAAATCCATGACAAATAGATGGATTTGGTATGAAAAGAATAAATATAAAATTGTAGAATTTAATTGTCTTAGCACTAATGGATAGTGAATTTCCCACAATAGGTATATTCAAGCATCGGCTAGCCAGCTATTTGGCAGAGATTCCAGTAGGAAAGTATACCTGGGTTTGATCTATGGTTCTGAATCACCCGGGCAGCTCATGCTGATATTGCTGGACCCTTTTCCCTGAGTTTCTGTTCAGTAGTAGATCTGCAATAGGAGGTGAATTTGCATTTATAAGTTCCTTGTGCTGTTGATGCTGCTGGCACAGGGGACATAACTCTGAGAACCACTGGGTTTTGATTTTTTAATATTCCTTTTGGTTTTTTATATTCTTACTAATAATTCATTTTATGACATAATTGTAAATATTCTAAAAATCAGTGTTTGTATCATCGAGATAGACCTTTCACATTAGCTGGAATGTGTTAAGTATTTGATAGTGGGGTGCTTCTTTAATAGAAGGCATTTGCATACTGCTCTGTATTTTGGGGGGTCATTGAGAACATTAGCATCAGTAAATAATTCTGCATTTATTGGTATGCTTTATAATGTAGCCAACCATTTCCCATTATCCTTTTCATAATCCTATTTATGTTTTCTCATGATCTATTTTCAGTGGTTTTGCGGTGGGATGGTCCCTGATTAGAAAAATAAAGTGGTTTTCCAAGGACGCTGTGTCTTAATCATTTAGATGTAACTTTGCCTTGTATAGCCCTCACACTGACATAAAGTATTCATTGATTCTGGGTGGATTTGGTTCATCCTAGATGCCTCTACCAAATCTCACTTTAACCCACCTCAGTGGCTTTCCCCAAAAGAGAGGAAAAAAGACATTTCACATACCTTGCTTCATCCGGGCTCTTCAACAGTGACACATTGTTCCCATGTTGAACTCTTATTTTGCCTCTTCCTTCTTTTTCTCAATTTTATTCTCTTTAATTTTGGAAACATTGATATAATAGTTCTCTGGGAAATCTCATATTTTTGTAACTGTAGTCAAGGCTCTTTCATCCTGTTTGTACTTTTTCTAAATTGCTTTTATATAAACAAATATATATTTGAGAAAAGCATTTAAGAATTGGAAGGTTTATAGTCAATCTTTTAAAAAAAATTCAGTTTAGCAAGCATGATAAAATAGATTAGTAAAAGTACCTGACAGGTCTGGGGGATTTGGTTTAAGATTGCCTCCTAAAGTGCTGAGGGATATAAAAAGGCTGTTTTGATCTCCACTTGCAAACTTCTCTTAAAAACACTAAATCTAATCAAGTCAAGGCTGGTAGAGAGGGTAGAATATTTAGGAACACTTAATTACTCACAGTAACTAGTGGACATTAAATGGGGAACAGCTTCAATTAAGAATTTGTAGTAATGGAATTTGCTTTTTTTTTTCTTCTTGCAGTTTGTGCTCTCATTCCTTATCTGAATTTTATAAATTAAGACTATTTCTAAATTGTCTTCTTTTTCAGACTTCCACTGTGAGAAGATGTCATTCAGATTCGGTCAACATCTCATCAAGCCCTCTGTGGTATTTCTCAAAACAGAGCTGTCCTTTGCCCTTGTGAACAGGAAGCCTGTGGTACCGGGACGTATCCTTTTTTTTCCCCACAAGAGGAAAAATAAAATCCATCTCAACCTAACAGACCAATGAATTCATGATTGGCTTCCACTATTGTCTGTCGAAAAAGGTAAGCAAGGAATCCACTTCTTCCCCTTTGGAGAAACCAGGTAAGATATTATATTTATTCTGAATCCAGTTGGTGGCACCAGTAATATGCTTGATCAATGTTGCAGAACTTCTGAAAAGAGTTGCTTAGCAACTGTGGCTTCAGAGGTGAATATTTGCTTGACCTTTTTACTATTGTATCTGTGTAAATAAATGTGCGTTTCTAAAATAGGTCCAATGAATATTGCAGGTACTTTGTTTTCAGTTACCCATTGTGAATTTTAATAGTAAGGTAGAGATTATATGCACTTTTGTCATGTGGAAGTTAGGTATTATCTGAGTATTTGAAAGTGACTTGATTTCTTTCTTTCTTGGAGATCATCCAAGCTGTGGGTTTTAATTAACTTCATTCACATAAATATACTTACAATTCATTTTATCATGTTAGGGTCTAAAATATCATTTTATCTTGGAAAACATGTCAGCTTCTAGATCATGGTCCTATGTGGTTGGCGGTAGAGTTGTTTTATTTCTCTCTGACCATCTGCTCTTTTTTCCTATTCGCTTCAACAGGAGCTTTATGCTATGTAGTAGGAGTAGCAGAAAGGAGTGGAAGCTCTGGAGAGTTTTGTTATGTTGTCAAAAATGACTATGTGTTAAGAATTTTGTACTGACTCTTCAGAGTTTCTTCTTCCCCCCACAACTTAGTTTACTATGCTGAGGGTAACAAAGTATAAAATTTCCTGTTTGAAAGTAATAATAATTTTCCACATTGAGGCATAATTTTACTTTGAAATAAATTTCTCAGTAATACTACAAATCTACAAATATGCCAGTAATTTTTTTCAGAGTAAGTTATGTTATTTTTTCCAGTGGAGTTTTTCATAGTGCTTGAGAACTTCATGAATAATCTTCTTTATTGGCCATGTAACCATTGTTCATTGGAAAAATACAAATAAGAAAAACACACATTAAAAGATAATTGTGAAAAAAAAAGATAATTGTGATTTTATGATACACCACCAAATTCCTTGAATGCAAATTTTAATTGAATAAATTTTATAAATTCACAAAACTAATGAACATTATAAAACTATTATATAATTTTGACAATATTTAAGTTTTTAATTTATAGCAATAAATCTAAAGTGTAAATATTCAATGTCACATATTATATTTTTCTGTTTATTGCAATAAAGTCAAAAAACTACTGCAATAATTTCAAAAGTTCCTATAAAATAGAAAAATGTAAATTGTATACCAATTTTATATAGAGTTCTAAAAGATCTTGAAGTTCTTGAAATAATTGATGCATTTTATTTTTTCATTTTGATTTGCTTTAGGTTTGTAGTTGTACTTTTCCTTTGAGGATTTTTCTTTAAGCAAAATGTCTGTGAGTTCAGGTGTCAAAAGAATATGGTTTAAATGTCATTTCTCTTTGAGTCGCAGCTTTAATTGACTTCTACCAAAGAACTGAGAGAACCTGGGGTGAATGTATAAATTTAGATGAACACACTTTAATGCCTTGGACTGAGAAAATGTGATTTCAGAGAGATGCACTGCCTTTTTAATGGTTAATGATGTAATTAAGGTTGCTTTGTAATTTTTTAACTTGTACCCTGATAGCAAAACATTTGATTGTTCCTGGCTTTCTTAACCAGCTCCGAAATTCTGATGTGTAACACCTGGGTCCTTCATTCGAGAAAAGTTGCTTCCAGGAAAATGTCTATACTCAATAGTGAGCTATTAGTGAATACTTTGTTTCAAATGGTACTGGAATTGCCATTTTGAAATTGGGTCCTGGTAAGTTGAGTAAATGCTGAAGAAATGGGTAACATTTTATAAAAATGAACAAACCTTAATTTATTTGGAAAGTTGCAAGAATAACTTGAACATTTCTGAGGAGGGGACTAGTGAAAACTGGAATATTTTTATGACCTGTATATTCTGTCAGGCTGTTTCATAGCTACAGTACTTAAAGTGGAATCAGGGGCAGTAGATAATGGATTCGGACAATTCTTTTATGTGATAATTTTGTAATGTTTTATTTTACTTTGCCTTTGTAAATTCTGTTAGGTTACAAATGTGAGAAGAATCTTAATATGTTACTCATTTGCTTGCAGAAAACATTAATCTTTTGTTCTGTGATTTGGGAATTGAAGCTGTGGATAGTTCTTCCCATTAACATTTCACAAAATAAATGGTGAGATGTCTGCAGTGGGCTTTCATCTTCCCCCAGTGTTATATTCTGCCTGCCTTAGTCCAACCCTTTGGTGAAGTTCATCTAATTTTTTTCACCCTCTCTGTGTCTAGATTTCTCTAATCCAGCCTACACTTCATTCTAAATCACAGCTCTGGTTGAAACAGTCTCTTGTTTCTGTGCTAATAAATCACAAATCTTCCCCTGCCACCCCCATCCCCCCACCCCTGCTGCCCCAGTTCCTGTCTAAATCCAAACTCTGTGCATAATTTAAGGAGGTTTTCATTATTTTGACTCAACCTCCCCCATTCCCAAATCTTTCCTAAACAGGCCTTGTATTTCCCTTTATCATTCTTTACTTTGAGATCCTTCCAGCCTTTATTTTTCTTTTCGACTAAAGTGCTTTGATACCTGTCCTGTATCAAGAGGACAGTCCATCCTTTTTGTAACACTTAATTCTTTATTCACGTGTTGATTCATTCAACGATTTATACTGAGTGCCAATTCTGTTCCAGGCACCTTGCCAAGCTTATCCTAGCCTGCCTCCTATCAGAACTCTCTGCATTCCCGATTGTCTTGGTGCTGAGTCATTACTTTCTGGGAAATGGTACAGAACATGCTCTTACACACCTTTTTTTGGTTCCCTAGCCTCCCAAAGTATTATGTTGACTGAATTTAAAGTGAAACTGTAAATGCCAGGAGCATATGAATTGTTTCAATTAATGGAATGGAGCAATTGGGGTCTGTTGAAATCCTGCCTTTCAGTATCCTCATGCAGAAAGCCAAGTTTTATCACCATTTTATTCCAAATTTTCAGTATCATATCCAGGCTATATTTTCCAAACTTTCATGCTTTGTCATTTATAACTCAGTTTACATTTGTGTGTTATGAGTTTTCTGAGTGAAAACTAAAAGTAGTAAATGAATTAATGAGATGGGAAAAGATTCTTTAGTACTCTTATTTTTTTCTTTAGCACATTTATTTGCGAATGGACAAGTCTGGAATTTATTTTTTTTTTTCTGTTCAAAACAGAGAAATTTTATTTTTTTATGTGCTAGAATGTATATTTTATAATATTAATATTTTGCATATTACGTATTTGTATACAAATATACAAATAACTGTATATTATAACATTAACATCCATATTATGTAATAGTAATATTTTAATTAATATTAAATTTCCAATTTAGCTTAATATAGTTTTGTTTTTTTTTTTTAAATATTAAATTTTATTTTTATATTCCCCCATACAACAAGTCTGGAATTTAAGGAAAGTGTATTGGCATTTTTAGGTGAAATAGAAAATTATGGTTTGTATATTTTGTTTCTTTTTAAAAAGAACATTCAGGTGGCCTTTGTGGAATGTGCCATTCAGGAGAATCTTGTAAATGTCATCTTTGAACTTGTTTCCTCTCTAACATTTGCTCCCTTCAACACTCAACTACTTTTTTCTTACTTTGCTCACCGACCTCCTTATAGCTTTCATGGAGGAAAGGAACTGTCAGATCAGGGGCTGAAGATATGCTTTTGAAGCAACACTACTTGTTTCATCTGAGAGAGCCACTTCAGTCCCTCCTTATCCTTCCTAAAGCAAGTAGTTCTCTGTTCATTGCAAACAGGGTTTAAAGTCAATTGAATAAGCTTTGGCCTCTGTGGTGTGACACTCTAGAAAAATATGTCAGATTGTCTTTAATCCATTAATTTCTTATTATTGGAAAATGATTTCCAAAGAGTCTTGGTGAACAGACGAAGCATTTTAGTGATTACATCTTCAGCATTCTACAGTGAATGTTTTATCCTTGTACGTCTGTGAAGCCCAGTCATTGTTCATGGCTTAAATAAGTTTGAACCAATATGGTTAATACTTTCCCCTACCCCAGCCCCTTGCATTGTACTCTAACTCGAGTGCTGAGTTGAGCATGAAAAATGAATTTGAACATTAGTGGACTCCATTTGGGAACTGGGGCTTTGATTGTAAATAAAATTATTCACTTGTTATGTCCTGTTGTCAGCAGACAGTGTATTGATCTTTGGGTTGCTATTCAGAATGACATACAGGAGCTCTAACACAAAGGGGACATGGTAACATTTATGGATGGGTTGGATGCAATGTGTAATGACAGAGACAAACCTGTTTGCTGGACTTACTATATTATACAAATCATTTGTCAACAGTTTATAAACAGCAGATTTTTTTCAAACAGGAGCATTACAAACAGAAAGTTATCAGGAAGAAATAATATGATGATGATGATGATGCATTGACAACATCTTTATAAAGTATATTTGTGAAGAATTAGACTAGGTAACTTAAGGTCATTTATGCTGACAGAAACAAAAGTTTGGTACAATGGAAAGTGTGCTTTAAGATTCAACTTCAATAGATTTAAAGATTAAAAAAATGCCATTGAATATAAAAACTTACCTTACCCCAGATTGTAAGGGATATGTTCCTATATGGCTTTTATTATTGATATGTTTCTTTTATCTCAAGTTTTTCAAAGACCTTCATAAATGGATGTTGAACTTTATCAAACACTTTCTTAGCATTCATTGATATGATCATGTGGTTTTTCTTTTTGTTGATGTGGTGAGTTATGTTAGTTGATTTTTGGATAAGTTTTCTCTATTTTTAGACCATTGCCAAATTACGTACTCCTGAAATGAATGAAAATGTAATAAAAATAGCTTCATTACTTATCAGGGCTTTTTACAGAATAGATGCTATAGATAACAGTGCCCTTTTAGTCTTTCCATAGCAATCAGAAATATTTGTCATTTCCTGTATAGGTTGTAATCTTGTGAATTTCTTTAGTTGTTCAGGAAGCTGGAGTTATTAGTGATTTGATGATCTTTCATTTCTCAAGAGTTTCTTTTTAAGCCTTCCTGTGTGAATAAAATGAGCAAAAGCACTATTTTAAATCTTTATTATTGAAGATAGCTTTTTGTTCTTAAAATTCCCCAAAGCATATTTGTGTTTTTTTTTTTTTTTCACCCTACACTTGCCTGTTTTATATTAGCCAGCTTAAAAATAACACTTGGAAAGATGTTCAAAGTCAATTGTGCTGTCCTTATTCCTGAGTTGTTATGTGGCAAGTAGATTTTCTTATTTGGTAGACTACTGTGTTTAAAAGTTCTGCACGTGGCAGTGATTATTTAGTTAGAACTTGTTTTCCCTTTGTCTATGGAGATGTTTCCATACAAATGGCATTTGCCTTTGGGTTATTAGAATGCTTTGCTACCTACTAGAAATCAGCTTACAATAGCTCTGGTCAGTTATAACAAAAGAAGTTCTTGGGTGTTTTTATGTCATTCTCTAAGTTGACCAACATTTTTTCCTCAATGCGTAGAAATTGCAACAGAGAATTCTGTCAACTCCCTTTCCAAGACAAAACTGTGTGACCGTTTTCCATCTTGAATTGTCATCTAAAAATTGCTTCACAGAGAGAAAACAATTTTATCTTAGATGCCAGCTTTTCAGTTCATAGTGAGTTCCTAGGATTGAGGAGGATTCTGAGAATGCATGCAAGATCACCTGACAATAACTGTCATAAATAGCATGGAAGAAAGAGGAGTCTGCCTCACCAGACTCTTGCTCTACCAAACTAATTTTTTGTCATTGGTGTCAAAACTGGCATCTTTATTTTAATTATAGACAGAATGAGAAATTGTTGGCACCTGACACTGAAGGAATTAATAGATGCTTTGTATGTGTCAAGGCACACTTAAAATTGGATGGAGAAAATCTAAGTATGTTCTCCACTTTGACGTGGCCTCTTCATATAAAGATGACTTACCTATGAAATAGTGTGACTGAAGTACATACTTTATTGTAGACCTCTAGACCTCATCCAGGCTACTCTGGCTGGCACTCTCTCTTCCTGGCTACTCACTGCCTGCTCACTGGTGAGGATGCTCATGTACTGGCCTTGTGGTTCATTTGATCCCTGTGTTTAATTATTTTGTTTTAACAGATTTGCCTTGACCTTGACATCTTTTCCATAATATAATTTACCTTCTAGTTTCAGGTCCTGCTGTGAATGGAATGAAATGGTCTAGTTGACCATGGTTATGCTTTAGAAGAAAAAAATCCAGCTGGTTTTTTATGGGGGTTGTAGAAGATTCCTGCCTTCTGTCAAAATTGCACAATGGCCAGAGGATTGCTTTCACAACCAGAAAGGAATAGCTTTACAATCTGCTTGTCTACGGGATATAAATCTGATGTGTGTGTGGGAAAGAATGGTATTAGGATTACATTCTTTCCATCTCTAACAAATAGTAGAATGATAATATGTATTAAAATAACACTTGGAATATTTGTCACATTAATTACAAAAATGAATATCCTGTAACATGGAAGGTCATTCACCATTTCTATTTAATTCTAAGTGAAACTTTCCTTAGATAATTTTCAACCATCATGGCTAACAATTACCGAACTCTGTTCATTATATTCTGGGTGTATTTTTGACCTGCTTTCCATGCAAGTCATCAGATTATAAGGAACAGGAAAAGGCTGGTCATTGTGTTGCCAGCCTTGCACTTGTAACAGAACATAATTAGAAGTAATGAATGGAATAATGCATCATTATTCATAAGAAATGTCATGTAATTAGCTCAAATAATGCAAAATATATTCTAATTTCCAATTGGAATGAAAATAGATTTGTTAGAACATCAGTAGGCAGTTAGTGTTTATCCTATATTTTCATACACATATCAAAACTGTTAAATTCAATTGAATGAATATACATGGATTTTCTACAACACAATAAGTGAAGATGGGTTTCTTTTGCTAATAGAGCCTGTGTGCTTTCCTTATTTATTATATATGCATAATATGTCTGTATGCTCAATTCTTATACTTAGCATAATTAATTTATATTTATTGCAAATTAATTGTCTAATTTATTTACTTAGCTCCTATTTTCTTTCTCAAGCTAATTGAATGAAAAAATAGCTATAAATTTGCAAATAAGTTTGGGCACAAATCCTAAATTGGCCTTGTCCTAAGAACTCTTTATAATACTAGATATCTGAACTAGTTTTATAACCTAAATTATTTTCCTGGGATTTCCACTGCAGGCTTTAAATATACTTCAGGAGTCTTGGTTTGACTTAGATGTATCCACATTTGGTGGTTAGGATGTGCATAGATAGGTCTTAGGCAGAGGAGTTATTTTTATATGTGGCAATTGGTATGATGCTTGGGCTGACCAGTGCCAAGCAGGAGTAGTTCCTAGAAGTTCTTTGCTATGCCAGGCATCAAACTGTTAATTTCTGCTTTGCTGGGACATCCGAATAGTCCCAAATGAGGAGGTAGAGGGAAGTAAACAGCACTCAGATGGCAATAAATAAAGAAATATTTCAATATTTTTTAAAAAAACAGCAGTGGATCTGCAAATAGACATGATATCAGTAATAGCTCTGGTTTTAGAAAGGATGACTTACAGGAGGAAGCTGTCATTAGATCCTTGAGCTCAAACCTGATATTTGTTCATCAACACTGTTGAATCTAGTGGAGTGGTAGATTTCACAATTAATTAAAAACAACAGAATTCTATTTTTTTTTTCTTCAAGTGACCATTCTCCTCATAGTGAACTGCCTAATACCAAATGAGGGAAAATCCTCACTGTAGCAGGAGGAGGCAATATTCTCTCTGTCTGTCTGTCCTTTGTGTGTGTGTGTGTGTTTGTGTGTGTGTATGTGTTTGTGTGTGTTGGGGAATAGAGGGTAGGAAGTATATGTATACATATACAACTTTTTAATATCATATGTTAAATATTTTAAATAAATTAATTAAATTAAAATAACATTTTTAGTCATCCTCACTTTAAAAAGATTTAAAAAATATTTTTTCCTACCACCATCCCTTATATCCCCTTTACCCTTCTCTTTCCCTTTCCTTCTTAATCTCAGAAACCTCACTTTGTTAACTAATGTCTGCTAATTTTTTGTAAGTATTTAACTTTGTTGATTTGTCCCCTATGCAAATATCTAATATTTATCTTTGTCATTTTTGATACAAAATTCCTTTGAACTCCATTTTTGCTGTAAATGGAAGCATTTAGCTTTTTTCTTGTGGTTGAATAGTATTCCACAGTGTGTACATACCTTATCTACTTGATCCAATCTTCTATTAATGGCTGATAGGCTGTTTCCAAGTCATACATGTTATAAACAATGTGAGATAAACATTGTAGTACACGGTTTTTCAAATTGGTGGCTTCATGTTCTTTGGCTAGGTGCCCAAAAGTGGAATTGCTGGTCATGTAGTATTTTTAGTTTTAATTTTTTATGGTAAATGCAGTCATTGGTTTCCACAAGTTCTCTATAAGTCATCAATTTCTACAATTTACATTTCTACCAACACTGTAATGGGGTTCCTCTTTCTCTACGTCCTCACCAGTCAGCACTTGTTGGGAGACTTTTTAGTATGTGCAAATCTCATGGGTGTGAGATAATATTTCATTGTGGTTTTAACCTACATTTTTTTCATTGGAAACAATAAGCATTCATTTTTTTCATGTATTTATTAGCCTTCTGGATGTATTCTTTGGTGATTGCTCAGTCTGTAACCCATTTTTAAATTGGATTGTTTTTCTATTGTTGAATGGTATTGTAGCGTTTTTTAATATTTTATTTTATATAATTTTTACATCATTTTTCATTTTTTACAATGTATGCATTTTCATTTTGGTTATATTCCCCATACAATTGCACCCTCCCCTTATTTTGACCGTAATCCTTCCTCTCCCCGGTATTGTAGGTTTTTTAACTTAAGTTGTTATGTATTTTCTGTTGTTGAATGATGGTTTTTACAAAACCCTTTGTCAGTTATTTAATGTGTAATTTTTTTTCTCCCATTTAGTACAATGTCTTTTTTTTTTTCAGTAGAATGTCTTTTAATCTACTTATATCATGGTAATCCCAATGGCTAATTTTTTTGCTTTTGTTTCCCTTGCCATAGGGGTTGAGTCTCTGAAATGTCTTTTTCATTGATGTCATCAAATATATCACCAATGTTTCCATCTATATATTTTACTGTTGCAAGTTTTATATCAAAATCTTTAATCCACTTGGAATTTATTTTCATACATGGTGTTAAGAGAGTGAGCCAACATTTCTTTTTTTTTACAAGTTTTCTCAGCACTAATTGTTAGAGAAACTCTCCTTTTCCCATTGTATTGTCTTGGCTTCTGTATTATAAAATATTGATAAAGATTTATTTCTGAGTTTTTGATTCTATGCCATCCATTCATGTGTCTATTTTTTATGACAACACCATATTTTTACTGCTTTATATTGAATATATTTATTTTGATTTATATTGAATATATGTATATTGTATATTGCTTAACATCGACCTATCGTTTTGATTATATCGATTCTCCCCATCCATCAGCATGGGATCTTTCCACATTCTTATGTTTCTATTGTACAGTATCCATTTCTTTTTAATTCAACCAGCATTACTGTAACTGTTCCCTTGAATTTATTTTCAGGCATGTTCTGTAGTTCTTATTTTCTCAAAGTGATTTTGCTCCAGCATTTGGGATATGATCTCTTGACTTCATTTTCAACATTTTACAGATTTTAATAGGGGTAAACTTTCATATTGCTGCCTTTGCCCATGTTCAGGTAGTAGAACTGGTATTAGCAATGGTTAATTGATCAAAAGGAATGGAGGCAGTAGGGCACCTATGGGTCACCTCCAATAAGCATCAAGGATGCAAGCTTCCTAATGTGGTTGGACACCAGTGTTGTGTTATGAGGATGCACAATGATTCCCTTCTCTAGGCCTACATCTCAACCTAAGTGTCTTGTGTAGTCTTGTAACCACCTTGACCTCTAGGCTATATTTGAGCACTAGATGAAGCACTGGATACTGATGATAGTTGAGATAGGGTCATTGGCTGGAACTTGTACCCTTTGCTTTTACAATAAAGAGCTTTACCATGAGTGCTTATTCCTGATGTTAAGATTCAAGTACTTAAACCCTGTTTGGTGAAAGCGTCTACTTGTCTTGGCTTTGAGCCTTGAGCAGGAGGATGAGATGATAGTTGTTTTATATAACACAACCTTAGGCTTCTCCTATTAGGAGACAAGATGATATCTGATTCTCCTTACCTAGGTTCTGGCAGATCTATATAAGAAGCCACAGGTTCAAATGAATAATCATCACTCTACACCCCCCCCCCACTTCTGCAGTTCTCCTATAATGCACAATCTGTTCTGGAAGCCAGTTTCATTCCCCCACCTCCCCACTTATGTATGTTTTTGTTGGCAATATTCCCCTAAATTGTACTGCTTCATTATCACTACAAACACAGTTCAATTAATTTATTTTCTACCCTCTTCCACTGGACCATTGTTCTTGGTATGTGGCGTAGTTGTCTGTTTATCTTCCACTGGTTATTGACTTTGTTCTGCTGCAATTTAATTATGAATATATGGAGAGGATGAGCCTGCTAGCTCCACTCTGCTGTCAGTTCCACCCAGAACTCTTGATTCTCCTTCCACTCTTCCTTCTACAACCTCTGGTTGCATTCCTGTGTGCAGAAATCCTTCATGCATCATTGTTTTAGGTGTTCAGAGGCATTATACTCTTTAGAGTCTTTGACTTTCCCCACTACTTTTTTCTTTTACATTTTTTCTTGACACTTCAGTGGCTCTGTTTTGTTCTTTGTTATAATCATCATTATTATTTAAGAATGGGCTAACCTTGCTGACTGCTAAAAGTCTGTAAAGTTTAAGCCTGCCTCTCTGGTGCTGTGAACTTGGGGTCAGATAGAATAGCTTGGCTGGCAGCATAATTTGTTCCAAGGTAAAATGAATCCAGGAGGAGTGAAATTCTCCTGATTTCTAATTTTTCTCTTTTCTAATAGGTTTTGAAATAGCTACCAAAAGATCTTTTCATTTTCAAAACTTATTTACAGTTAAAGAGATGTGTTGAAACTAAGAACTATCTGTTAAGTGCCAATGCTTTAATAGTACACCATCTTCCACTAATCATAACTTATTATACCACTCACTCCCTTATTTAACCAAAAGTTGTTAAAGATATGTTGAACCACTGCAGAAATTACAATAAAATATTAGATTGTTTCATATGCAGTCATCTAGTATTTTCTATTCAAATGACCCTGAGAAGCTTTTTTCTTTTTTCTTTTTTCTTGGAGCCACAACTATAGTAATTTAATTGAAATTCACCAGTGACGCAGATGTTCAGTAGGACTTCTCATGTTGTCCTGGAATATGACCAAACATGATGGGTGCCCTTTACAAAGAAGAAGCAGAAACATACCCACCATGTTGAACCACACTCCCATGATCCAAACTATGCAAGGGGAGACTGGATGAGGGGAGAGAGTGAGAATTTATTTCATCTCTTTTTCTGGAGTGATTATTCCTACTGCTCCTAGAAATCACATGTGGAAGGTATCTCAAAGTGGGATGATTTCAACAAAAGGATACTGATGTCTGCTCCCTTACTGGATGCTGTCTGAGCTACGGAACCTGCAGCATGCATGGGCACTGCTCTCAGAGAGAAGTATAGATAATACCAGCTTGTGAAGAGAAATTCACAATTTGCTCTTTTGGAGTGTAAGATTTTATATGATACAGATAAGCACTTGTTTCTTACT
Source organism: Talpa occidentalis (assembly GCF_014898055.3). Classification (NCBI taxonomy): domain Eukaryota; kingdom Metazoa; phylum Chordata; class Mammalia; order Eulipotyphla; family Talpidae; genus Talpa; species Talpa occidentalis. The sequence goes on along the minus strand of NW_023600993.1, from coordinate 43,112,919 downwards.
TTCATATTTCTGAATGCAGGACAAGATGGGTTGGGGAAGTTTGTTGGACTGGTCTATAGTGGCAGAGCAAGATGGGACTGAGGGCTAATGTTATGGCGATATGATGGTAAAACTTTTCTACCCCATACCTATTTTCGGTAGTCCTTGGAGGAATACACAAGCACCTCAGCAGGTCCTTTGGTTCCTATAAGGGATCATGAATGGCACACTGTATGGCAGGTACTGTAAGAATGCTCAGGTGCACATTAATTGCATCCCGGCACTGTCTTACTCAGAAAGGGGACAGGATACGGGGTATTGTTTATAGACAGATATGATTGTCCTTTTGGGCATGAGTCTTCAGAAGCAAATACAGTGAAGGTGAAGTTTAAATACTTTTCTAGAACAAAATATGCCCATCAATTATGAACTATGCAGAGAGAATTGTATTTGCAGAGACTATTCTCAGATAGAACTGAAGCTGGACAAAGACACTTACCTTTCACCTGCTGACAGATGGCCAGTTACCAAAGACTGCTATGTCTCTAACACTGGTGTAGCTCAGTCTTAAGATGGTAGAGATTTCCAAGTGGTCAAGATTGCTTCTTAGGCCTGTACTAAATAGGGTATGAAATTTTAATCTAAAGACTAGACTGTTGAACTGGAGATGTTGAGGGATGTTGTTAAGGTACCAAAGAGGAATATAACATAGCATGAATAGAAGAATGATAGCAAAGAATACAACCACAGCATGTCTTTGCCACCACTGAGTTGAGATTCTTCAATCACTGCTTGTATAAGTAAAGTGATGACATAAACCCTAAGGAAAAAGTGGTTTGCCACTCAAGACCATGTTAAGTAGTAAGTAGTATGTTGATTGGTTTAATTCTTAGGAACAGAAACTTCAATATAGTAGGTGATTTGTAAATATTTATGGGATAAACTTAATTTTGCTTCAAAAGGTCTATTAGGTAAAGGGACATTTATTTATTCATTCAACAAATATTTTCTGAAAGCCAACTATATGACTGTTCTTCTCATTTCCTTTCCCAATTCATATCTAAATTTGACACTTTCAAACCAAAGAAGTACAATTTAAGGATTGACTATCACTGGATTTTTTGGTTTTTTGCATGCCAGCAGCCAGTGATCATATTAAACATCCTTAATGCATGTCACTTCTGTTTATATCCTATAATGGCATCCTTTATCCTCAAACTAATGCCAAGTTTATCATAGTTACCTATAATGTTCCTGCATGAAATCCTCTATCTGCCTCCTGCCACCGATCATTATTTTGTCTGATTTTATCCATCATTCCTGTAATGGTTTCACTGTTACTCCCCAAAAGGTATATCTATGTCTTAATCCCTGGAACCCATGAGTGTCACTATACTTGGAAAAGGCTCTTTGCAGATGTAATTAAGTTAAGGAGTTAAGATGAGGAGATCATCCTGGACCCTAACCCAATGGTAAGCGTTCTTACAAGAGTGAGGCAGAGGGAGATTAAACAGAAAAGACAAGGCAATATGACCAGGGAGGCAGAACCTGAGCAATGTGTGAAGTCAAGAAATGTAGCCACCAAAAGCTAGAAGAAGCAAAGAACAGATTCTCCCCTAGAGCTTCCAAAGGGAGTACAGCTCTCCTGACACCTTGATTTTAGATCTCTGACCTCCAAAACTAATAATCAATTTATGTTGTTTAAAGCCACCAGTTTGTGGTCCTTTGTTACAGTAACACATGAGACTAATAAAACTAATTGAGTTCCACCCTCCTAGCATCCTATTTCTTTGTTGTTCATTGAACATTATAAGTACAGTCTTGCTGTATAGTCCTTTAAACAGCTCTTTATTATCCTTGGAGTTCTAGTCCCCCTGATGTGTGTACTTCATGCCCTTCATCTTCTTCAGACCTTCATTCATATTATATGCAACCATCACTTTCTCAGGACAGCCTTCTCCTTTATCTTATTTAAGATAACATCACCCTTCTTGCTTTATTTTTCTTTGTAGCATTCATATTCTAATATAGTACACACTTAATATTTGTATCTCAGGCTGAGAATGTGAAGTCTCAAAAACAGGGATTACTATCTGTTTTGTGACTACATTCCCACAGATGACAGATGTTCAGTAAAGATTTATTTATTATTTACTGCTTTTATTTAACAAGCGGAATATTTTGACAAATCCTCATACCAGGCAATACAGAATAATGGTTAAAACAGTGCTTACCTAGAGTTTTATACTTATACATATGTAGACATTCACTTGAATATACAGTTTAATCCTTACCGTAACACAGTGAACTGCTCTGAAAGAAAGAAATAACAATAACATGAAAAACTACTTTCCTCCAGTATCTCCTGCCCCCAGCCCTGCTCCTATTTTACAGATTTCCACGTGGATTCCAGTCAGCCAGGAGAAGCAAATTCTTTCTTGGCTGAGCCCTATTTGGGGTGATATTTTATACCCTAAACATCAAAAATTAACAAAGTGTTTGTTATCTGAACTGGTGAACCTTCATTTCCCAAAATCATATGTGTCGCTGTCTTGCTTTCCTCAAGGACACTAGAGCAATACTGATTGCAATTTTTCTGTCTTTCAAGGTTTTATTTCTCTCTGTCCCTGGCTTCTTACACTTATAGGTTCTCTGACATGCATACTTATTTATGTTTCTTTCTTTCTAATTAGTTCCTTTGATAAAACCTTTACATTTTTTTCATTTATACAATAAGGCATTGCAAATAGTTTATCTGTTTATTTTCTGGAATATATTAAAAATGATTTAAGTTTACCAATAAAGTATGGTAAGATTAAGTGCATTAAAATAATAACAAATGAGAATGAAAAAGAATATAAGGAAAGTAAAATGGAGACAAAAATGAAGTTGATGCATAAAATATATACAAAATATTCATATAGTTAGTTGGTCAAGTTAGTTCATGAAGTTGGCCCTGAACTATCAACAGAAGTCCTAGAGGTTAACAGTTATCCTTAAGGTAAAAATAGGCCAATTGTTTAGAAAGTGCAGAAATATGACCAACACTAGAGATCAGAGTCTTATTACCTGTGGATTCTCCCTTATAGAGATGATGCCAGAATATGTAAATGACAACATTCTCAAACATTCTAAAATGCACACAGAGGCTCATTCTCAGAAATAAGTCATCATTTCTACCTCTTCTGCTAAATCTTGCTTGGATCAAGCACAATAATCTCTTTGGTTTCCTTGTTTATAACTACTATTATCCTTTCCTTCACCTTTTAGTCTAACATTGTAAGGCCAGTTCTTTTTATTTATTTATTTATTTTTGTTTATTTATTTATTTTGTGGGACCCTCGCCAGCAGCCGGGGAACGAACCGGCAGCCTCACAGCCCAGCGCTCAACCGCTGTGCTACCAGGGGAGGCCCAAGGCCAGTTCTTTTTAATATAGTTATTAGACCAGGTTATTACCTTACTTTAAGAATTTTTAGTGATTGTTTAATTAAAATACAATTTCCAGTCTTTTACTTGTTCTGGATTTCAGGCCCCTGCTTTAGTGGGCTTTTTCCTCCATCTGGGACTTTACACTAGATTTTGTCTCTATTAGGACTGTACTTTCCTCAGGCCTCCACATGCCTCCTTGTTTCTAATCTTTTCTAATCCAGTTCACATGTCGTCAACGCCAACAGAAGTCTTCCTGACTCTACCACAGAACTTAAACTTTGGAAATGATTACTGAGACTATTTTCCTTTCCTGTGAGCAGCATTGTTGACCATGCACAGGACAAAGAAGGGCTTAGCCTGCCAATGGGTCTATAAACTCCATTGTCCTCCCTGGGTGACAAACACATTTATATTTGTTAAAACTACCAGTGAGCTTGAATGGGGAGTTGGAGAATTAGATTTTAGCCCCATTTGGGGACCCTTAATCATTTAATTTTTGTTTTGTTTTGTTTCATCTTCTGAAAATAGATATTACCCCTACTCACCTCCTGGACTACTTTAATAACTAAATCCAGATGATGTGAAAGTCAAAAGAATTAGTGGATTTGGCTGGTGGGAACATGGTATAACAATGACATTTTTCTTTCATTATCCATTATCCTGACATTTTAAGGCAGGTCAGAAGATTGGAGTTGGGTTTGGATAAGAGGCACCATTTAATTGTGGCCCTAAATTTATAGTACCAAAGCTTAAATTGAATTAAAGAAGCTTCCTGGATCTTTACATGAATATCACATAGCAATCTGAATAACACAGAGCCAAATTTAAGCTATGTAATTAAAATATGGCATTAAAATAACACCTAGGATTAAAAATAAACCTATAGATTCATGGTACATTGACACTCTCTGAGCCTTTTACATTTTTATTTTTCCTGTGAGGTATGGTAACAAAGAACATTTTACTATATTCTACTGTTTTTATTGCCTGGTGAGAGTAGGTATATGTACAGTCCTGGGGTTCATTCATGGCTTAGAGTTTCTTTTCCATGGTGGTTTTAAATTAAATCCTCAGGGGGTTTAGTCTAGATGCTCAACTTTGATTAGCCATACTGGGAGTTACTGTATGTGTCTCTCCCTATCACACACTGAAAAGTGACCCTTTCATACCACCTTTGTGTCTTGCTCTGTAAACTAATTTTAACGGATTCTTTTTTTTTTTTTTTTTTTTTTTTTTTAAGTGAATCTTCTCTTTGTGGACCTCAGGGCAATGAGAACAATTTGCTGATTAACAACAGGCCTTCATTTTGTAGTGTTCCATTTACACAAGATGGTAGGGTTTGGCCTAGCACTGACTCACTTTCTGCACTATAGGGTTCCCTTTTATTTAGTTTTAAATGAAGTTACTCCTTTTTTTCCCCATTTTTTTCTCCGTATCAGACTCACCTGATAGAAAAGTAGTGCACAGTAGATACTCAGCAATAATACAGTTCTGAAACTATTTGAAATGTTATGGAGGATAGAGTTACATATATTCAAAGCATATTGTATTCTTAATGCAATCTTTGAGTAACCACCTAATGAACTGCTTGACTAAATAAATGTTTTATTTCAATTATGTCTATGTAAAAGTAATCTAGTGTATATCATGTGTAACAGACTCTTAACTATTATTGCATTTATTTTTTTCTAATTATAAGACTGTATGCCTATTAAACAAAATAAAACCCATCTAAAATCTCATTACCTGGAAATAACCCCTGATAAAATTTCAGTTTCTTTCTTCCTGATTGTTTTCTAATTTTTGATGTTTTTCTTGAAAAAAGAAATATAGCCTGATTTTTTAACCTGTTTCATTGTTGACATTTAATACAAGGATTTTTAATGATGGGTTAATGTTGTACCATATGGATCTACTACAATTTATTATTTACTTTTTAACCTATACTGTTTAACCTAATGAATATTTTGTTAATGGTCCTTTGATCATATTTATTAAATTAGAATCACTTGCTAAAATGTTAATCATTGCTTAACTTGACAAATATTCCCAAAGTTATTTAGTTATTTTACAACATCAATACATGAACATGTACACCTAATATCTTTATCAACTTTAAGATTTGGGAAATTGTCTCAATTTTTGCCAAATTGGCAAGATATATATATATATATATATATATATATATATATATATAATTGTTTTCATTTGTATTGTTACCTAAATTTTATATGTAGATATGACTTTTTTTTTCCATTGATTGTCCATTAATATCTGTTCCAGTTTCCTTTGGAATATTTACTAAAGCTCACATTTTTAGGAATCTTCCAATATTATCCCTCAGACGTATTTGTTTTGAGTATCGTTCCTATTTTGATTGACCTTATACCCTTAAGTTTTCTAGTGATGTTATCAACATAATTTTTAATTTTTAATACTTAAGCTTGTCAACTTTATTATTTGTGAGTTTTCCCATTCTCTATGTTTATAAAATCTTTTTATCCTGAGATCAGTTAAATATTTATATTTTCATTTTCTTTTTAGTCTACAATCATTGATCAGTTCATAGTGCATCATAGGCATGCTTTAAAAATTCACTTTTTCTTCCTGACTTCCCTTTGAGGGAGGTAGAGAATACTATTCCCAAGTTATAAATGAAGACACAGGGTGTAGTAATGAACCAGATAGTTGTGTTCTAGAAGCAGAACAGTGCTTTCACATTCTAAAACAAATCTTACATGTTAACTTCTTTAGTAAACCCTTAAGTTAGTCTTCTATTATTAATTGCCAGCTTTGCATAAAAAAGTACTATTGGAAATGTAAAGGTAGATCAGAGGAAATGTGGCAATTTTGTAATGTGTCTTTTGAATCATCATGGATGTCATATCAAATGATTGCTTTACCTTCTAGATATACTTAATGAAGTCTCATATAAAATACATTCTATAAAATTATAAGTTTTTGAAAATGGTAAACCTTACATGACAATTCCTGATAAGCCAGATTATTTCATTAAGCTGAAATTGTGCTTGGTTGATAAACAACAACAACAACAAAAACCCCACAGCAACATCAATATCAATATCAATATCTGCTTGCTACCCTAGGGAGGTGAATATAGAGAAGCGAGGGAAATAGGCTGTTTCCTATGAGTATGCTGGGTTCTGGAAGAAAACTCATGATATTTGATCAAGAGGGAGAAAATTTAAGACTATGTGGGAGGTTTGATGATGCTGAGTGGAAGAGTTACATGTTTACACAAAATTACACCACTTAGAGAATAGGAAATTATCTGTAACAAATTCTTTGTTCTGTGTTCATTTCTTAGGTTACTTCTCAAATGAACTTTATCAGTTTTTATATAAAAAATAATAAAAAAGTCCAAATCAAAATCTACACTAACCTGTATATAGTACTGATTAAAAAAAAAAATGAGGTGTAATTGACATAAAACATATTAGTTTTAAGTGTACAACATAATGATTTATGTATATATTATGCAAAGATCATTACAGTAAGTTTAGTTAACATCCATTACCACACATACTTACAATTTTTTTCTTGTGATGAAACTTTTAAAATTTGCACTCCTTAGTGTTGACCTTTGATTATCATAATCATTTCCCCATTTTTTTGCCAATAAAAAATACTTGTAAATTGGTCACATAAACAACTTCCCAAGATGTTTTTTAATAGGCAAATCGCAGCAGAAATTGCATTGAGTAATTCCCACTGTCTGTTGTGACTTTGACTATAAAAAGGTTTTGAAGGTAGACACTACTACTCATGCTCTGTGGACTGGAGATTCCAATGAGTTTTTTTTTCTTTAATCTCAGGCAGTTGAAGTAGTGTCTCAAATGAATTTTGTGTTTGTAATTGTAATTATAATTGTAATTGTTCACCCCTACTCAAGTGAATAAATGTAGTTGTCCCAGCCAATATTACATGAAGTCAGTATAAATGTGTCACCTCATCTCATAGATTCTGTCTATAAAACAAATGATCTTTTATTTTACTTATTTAGTTTTACTCATATAACATGTATTTATGCCAGAAGATTTTTCTATGCTTTGGTAAATGTTAATACACATAAGCAACCCTCTGAGGTAGGTACTACTAATACCTCCACTTTGTAGATGAAGGAATGAGATTCTCAGCACTAAAACCAGATCAAACATATATATAGTGATAGAGCCAGATTTTAATCCCAAAAGGCCGAACGTGAGAGTGCGTGCTCTAAACTAGTAGTATTGTGACCCCTGAGGGTTCCAAGGCCCTTCAGGGGTTATATAAGGACTTCTTTTTCCAATTAAATATCTGCATGAGACTAACTTTTCTTCCTCTCTTCAGTCAGAAGATATGTCATAGCAGATTGCATATAGAAGTCGAGATGAGAATACAGTTGTCATTCATCAAGCCATTCATAAGAGTTTTGCAAATTGTGAAGTGCTGCCATTCATCTCACTAATTTCTTTGGGGGAAAGCTATTATAAAAATATCATTTATGTTAACATGTTATGGGCTTGATATTTTAAGAACACTAATAAGTATTTTAAAATATTCTGTGTTCTAATTGAATGTCAATAGATATGTAATTCACTTAAACACCTGGTCTTTGGTGACATCAATAATTTTTGATAGTTTTAAAGCCTGTGAAGACCAAAAGCTTGATGGGCTGCTCCCCTAGTGGTTTCCTCAAATCTTTCCTTCAAATCTAACTTTTCCCTTCCTTTGTCCCTAATATTTCTGTTTAATTTTCACTTAAAAACAACAAAGATGCACTCTTTATTTCTGAAGGGCGCAGGTTACTTTGAACACGAGAGGCAGTAACCCTGGGCTGAGGAGTGTAAGCTTTGCAGCCCATGCCTGGGTGAGTATTCTAACTCAGCTCTTTACTGGGAGCATTCCCAGAGTCACTCATTTTATCTTTCCTTTAGTTATCTTATGCTTAGAAAGGGGTAACAGATCTACTTCATGGTGTTGTTATAAGCATCATGTGAGTTAACATGTTTAAAATGCTTAAAGTGGCTTTGGTATGTATGAAATGAGAGTTTCAAATATTAGTTATAATGTTTAATTTCTGTGCAGTTGAGGAGTCCAGTGTGATTTTGTGTTCCATGGCTTCTCCCCACCCCCCTTTTTTTGTTTAACTCTGTGGTTAGTTTTCCTTTGGGGTGAGGTTGCTATCAGAATATATTTCTCTTCTTGTATGTCTATAAATATTAACACTGCCATCCCTCTTCCCTCACTGAATTCCCTCAATAGTTTGTTCACATTTCACATCCTGTAAACATATAGATTTTCCTTCCTCCCCTCATCACCATGTCAAGAGTTGCCGTTTGTATTCTGTACCAGGGAAGGTATGGGGCCTTCTGTTCATGCAGGAAGCTCTGCATCTTCCTGCCAATTGTAGTTAAAGTTGCCTCCCACTCCAGGGCAGTCAAGTAGATTTACTTTAAGATTTCAGCTCACGCTAGGGTTGGAATACTGGTGTCTAAAGGCTTGTTTTTCAAATTGCAGCACTGTGCTCCAGGTCAAAGGTTTTTCCCCAGGCACCTCTGGTCTACTGTTCATCTGTGTTGTCTATGCTCTTGTCTGCCTTGTTTCAATTGTCTGTAGCAGTTCGCTATCTCCCCTGGGGACAGGGTAACCAGCTGCATTTTATCCAGGCTGGCTGCATCTGTTCACATGCTCTTCTGACAGATTAAGGCTGGTTTCCCACCAGGGACTCTTCAGATGACACACCAAAGACTGGAGTCAGTTGGCATCAGAGGGAGAATCCTCAGTGTCCAGCGATACCCTTAACATCATTTCTCCTGATGGATACCAGAAGATTCTTCTCATCTCCAGGTTGTTTCATTAACAGTGGTGAGAAAAATTGCCTTGTGATAAAACCTGGAAGATTTTTAAATTCCAAAAGGAATTTTATCTTGTTAATTCTTAACAGAAAAAAAAATTGTCTTTTATTAGGGGAGGGGAATCAAATTCAATATTTTGAACTTTGTTTATTTGGGCCACTCCATCTGCCGAAAAAACATGTGAACTAACTTTCAAAAATATAGTCTATCAGATTTATTTTGATTTTGAAAAATTGGGGCCAAGGTAAGATATTTGGGATATTTCAGATGTCTATGTGAATGTAATTCTCAAAATAAAAATGTAAGAATTAAAAAAATTCAAATGCACAGAACAGTTAAAAAAAATTGCTCACCTCTTTGTTCTGCACCAAGATTCATCAACTCTAATTTCTGCAAGTATCCCTGCCATGTTTCTCTACAGACAGACACCTACCTTCTGCTAAATTATCTAACAGTAGGCTGCTGCCCATATCAAGATATAATTCATAACTCAGCATGTATTTTCTAAAAATAATGACATTATCCTACACAACTACATCATTCAGTAAAATGAAATCCTTATCAATGCAGTGGTATCATCATACTTTCCATATTAGATATCTTCAGTTGACTTCTTTCTTCCATGATGAAAGATCGGTCAGTTCATACATTGGAGTTCGCTATTAACTCCCTTTTAATATCTTTTAATCTGTAATAGTCCCTATCTTCCTAGGTTCTTCATGACATTAAATAATTTGAAGATTCCAACACAGTTGTCCCATGTAGCATTCTGTTTTTCTTATCTTCCTGACATTTTTCTCATGAGTCAGTTGTTGACAATCAATTTCTAATGCAGGCACCAAGTAATTGATGTTAACGGTTTACCTCTGCATTACACCAGGTCTTTGTCCATGGCATACCATGTCAGATCATCCAGTCACTATGGGCACATCCAAGCTTAACCATTTGGTTAGATAGTGACTGTTAGGTCTTCTTGTTGTGAAATACATATTTTCTTTTAAATTTGTATGTGGTGAGATAATATTACTGACTGTCACTCATTATCTGAAATAAAAAGAAAAAAGCTAAGTACATTGTAAGGTAGAGTCTGGTGTCTTTCTGAGGACATCAAACCAGGATGTGTGGAGTTAATGATTGGCAGATTTGGTAGGTATAAGTGCTTTGACATGATTTACAGAAACATGTTTACTCATGAGAGATTAGGTTGATTAGTTGATTAGGAAGATACATTTTCTGATAGGCTAACTTTCATCAACAAAAAGTTGTCACTGGAAGCAAGAGTGTCAATGGAATAGGCTTCAATCTGGTTCTGGAATCTACTTGCTACAGTGGCTACAGAACAATCTGTTTTTCCTAGAATTATGGCAATTTCAATTTTCATCAGAGTATTTTATTCCCCTGTATAGTTTCTTCCATTTGTTTGGTTTTTTAGCATTGGTTTATGATCTTTGTCAGAGCTATTTATAATATGGGGTTTACAAAATATTAGTTGTTTATTCTCCCCTCGTCCCATGCTTGTTACCTGACATTGTTTTGTAAGGAAGACCTTTTTAACACTTCCTCTCTGTCTCATCTAGCAAACTCAGATTATTTCCAAGTACTATAAACATTGCTATTATATCTTTTTTTTTAATAATTTTTTTTTAATAGAGGCATGTTTTTTTTATTTTTATTTGTTTGTTTGTTTTGTTTATACATGCACTGGGTACAGTCAGAAGCGCGGGAGGGTGAAAGAATTCACCAGAGCCAGAGTAGGGAGCAGAGCAGGCAGAAGGACCGAAGTACACTGCTGAGGGGAGCAGCGGGCGGCAGGAGAGGTCTGCGCGCCATGTGGGACCCTCCTCTGGTGGCCGGGGAGCAGCCGGGGATCGAACCGGCGCCACAGAGGCTGCGGGCAGCTTCGCAACCCAGCGCTCTACCGCTGCGCCACCTGGGAGGCCCTGCTATCATATCTTTTTAATACACACATTTACCGACATTGACCTCAAATTTCCCTTCATTCAGGTTCCTTTGTCTTTGACGTGACTCTTCTAGTTTTTGAGTACTTCATTGTTTTTTGACATATGCTGTCCCAAGTTCATTTTATACTTCTCTTGCTCCAGCCCTGGAGTTATCCATATGCTAAGAGCCCTTGCTTATTTTTATGGAGAATAATACTGAGATACCGGGATCTAGATGCTCATTGCTACTGTGCTAATATTGTTCTGAGGCCCTTTTTTGGGAAGGACTAGAAAATGTGTGTGTATGTAGGCATATAATGCAAATCATGTGTTCATTAAAATCCAGCAATGTGGGGTTTCTTCTTTGCATTCTCACATTTCATGTTTGCATTTCTCTTCTCTTGTTTTTACACAATAAAACTATAGTACACTCAAAATAATTTCAGAATTACAACACCAACATTTGTCAACTTCCAATGTAAAGATGAATAATCTGAGTTTAAAGTATCTTTAGAGATACCTTACATTTGGTTCTAGTTACATCTTGGTTGGCTCAATGCATGCAAAGCAATCTTTGTGAGCTGAAGAGAAAATATTCTGAAGGATGAACTTTCTATAAAGCTCAGTGTTGGTGGGATTATCATACTAATAATTATAGTTTACATTCACTGAAGGATTACTAAATATCTAATACTGTTTTAAGTACTTGCTTATTTTTTCTAATGTTAAACATAAAACACCTTTGTAATATTTACTATTATCTTTTTCATTTCACATCTGAAAAGCCTCATGAAAAGTCATGCTAGTAGAAGTAGGCAAACGGGGGTCTCTAACCCAGACAATCTGACTGTAGAGTCCAGATTCTTAATCTTTATGAGATTCTTAACCTTTATGTTATATATACATGTTTTAAAATGTTAATAATAAAAATAGTTGCTTGTAGCAAACTTTATTTTCCCTATCAGAACACTTGTATCATCTTTCACATCAGATGTAGGACCTGAGAGGTTAGAGCATATGGTTCCATCATTTACTATTGAATCCACAGCACACATACAGTATGTGATACATAAATGCACTCATTTTTAGTAGTATCAGTATAGTCAAGATTTCTCTGTGGTAGTCATTATGCTAAAATCCAAAGTTAATTATTTTGAATTCTCAAAGCAATCATACAGAATAGGTATTCATAATGTGAGAAAAAGAAATAGTTTCAGAAAGGTAACATAATTTCCCTAAGTCCAAAAAAATCTGAGTACACATTTTTCTCAAGCACACACAGATCATTCTCCTATAGCTTTTACATACTAGAGCTTGCACTCTAGTCTTAGAAGTGCGTTCTGTCTCCCATAACATCTCTATTTCTAATGAAATCCTTTCCAGTCCAGCTCAATGGTCTTGGCCCTAGTTAGTGGAAGAGTAGATATTTGTCTAGCTTTACAAAATGTGAGAGTTAGGAGGCCAGAAATGTGCCATTATATTGGAACATATACTCTATTCAAATTCAAGGAGTGAAAATAATATGTATGTCGTAGGGGTCCTAAAATCCTTACAAGGAGAAGAAAAATGAAGTATGGTTTTTTAGACCAAATTCTTGTAGCAACTTAATGACAAGCCTTCTTTGGGCTTGTAGAATGTGTGAAATAGGATTTGAATTTCAGGTGAATTATGTATTCCAGACATTACCCATAAATCCTGGTTTATCTATGCTTGGCTTTCAGTGCTTTTTTTTTTTTTTTTTAAACCTCATTCCCCCATATTCATTCCTAACCTTGCTTTTATGAATTCTGCAATATTTTGCCATCAGAATTGTCATTGCACTGTCAGAAGACACAAGCAAATGGGGTATATTAAGTGTACCCGTGACTTTGAGAATAAGTGTTGTTTGTAGTCAACCTCACCACGCTGTGGCCTGACACAGTTGGAATTTGTTTTGCTCATTTGCATCTCTGTGGATGGTCATTTTGGTAAGGGTTGCATTGATAGTAAGACTTCTTAATCAGACATATGGAAGTCAATAAAAGAAGAACCTATAATAAAATGAAGAAAATAATCTTTTAAATATCGAACTCCTGGGGCCTCCCCGGTGGCGCAGCCGTTGAGCACTGGGCTGTGAAGCTGGCAGCAGCCTCTGCAGCACCGGTTCAATCCCCGGCCACCAGCGAGGGTCCCGCATGGTGTGCAGACCTCTCCTGCCATGCCCACTGCTCCTCTCAGCTGTGTACTAGTCAGGCTGCCTGTTCTGCTCCCAGCTCTGGCTCTGGTGAATTCTCTCACCCTCCCTCGCTTCTGACTGTACCCAGTGTTTGTATAAATAATCTTTAAAAAAATAAAAAATAAAAATAAATATTGAACTCCTAAGGAAAACTCCACCCATAATGTTAAGGAGGGTCACAGGGAAGTTTATTTGTTTTTTTAGTTTTTCCTGAAAATAAAACAGATCTTTGCCAGTAGATAATGAAAGATCATTCTGAATAACTGATGTAATCAAGGAAAAATCACCTACCTGAAGGTAATATGAAAACACAAAAGTGGGCCTCCCTGGTAGCGCAGCGGTTGAGCGCGGGGCTGCGAAGCTGCCCGCAGCCTCTGCAGAGCCGGTTCGATCCCCGGCTGCTAGGCGCAGACCTCTCCTGCCGCCCACTGCTCCCCTCAGCAGTATACTTCATCAGTCTGTCTGCTCTGCTCGCCCCTCTGGCTCTGGTGAATTCTCTAACCCCCCCACCCCGCCCCACGCTTCTGACTGTACCCAGTGCTTGTATGAATAAATAAATAAATCTTAAAACAAACAAACAAACAAAAAAAAACACAAAAGTGTTTTGAGGGCTAGTTGAATTGGGAGTCCTTTCTAAGTCATCTGTCACTTGTAAGTAGCAAGGCATCAGATACAGTTTGTATTTCCTTATAACTCTTAAATGGCTTAGTGGGGAAATATGCAAATGTTTTTGGGCTTTTTACAAGTTCCAGTTAAAATATGATATAAGAACTGTATAATGAATATATTAGACTCTAAATCTTGAATCAGACCAATAGAAATGTGAATCCTGAGGCAGCCAGTTCTTATCTGTGTGACTTTGGACAATTTACTCATCATTTCTGAGAATCAGCTTCCACTTGTATAAAAGTAATGGATTGGACACCTAAGGGAAGCAGCACACAGAATCCAAAGGAAAAAGCTGAACAGAAGCATACCATAGAAATAATGAAATTAGGGGAGCTCTGGCCATCCTGGCTGCAGTAATGACTGTCTCCTCAGGATGCAGCTATTGAAATGATGTGGTTCCAGTCATGCATGTCCTGGTGTTATGCAGAACTGCCAAGAGTCATATTCTCAGAGCAGACTGTCTGTTTGGCCTAACCTTAGTCTCTTGCTGGGACAGGTGAGTTTTTCTGTTTGACAGTCCAACAGACCTGCTTGCTGTGAGGGAGGAGAGGGTTTCCCAAAATGAAAACATGTTCAACATCACTTGTAATCAGGGAAATGCAAATCAAAACTACCATGAGATACCATCTCACACCAGTGAGAATGGCACATATTAAAAAAACTAGCAACAACAAATGTTGGTGAGGGTGTGGAGAAAAAGGAACTCTCCTGCACTGTTGGTGGGAGTGCAAACTGGTCCAACCACTATGGAGAGCTGTGTGGAGATGTCTGGACCTACTAAACATAGAGCTTCCATATGATCCAGCAATTCCACTCCTAGGTATTTACCCAAAGGACACAGAAACATTAATTCCAAAGAACACCTGCACCCCTATGTTTATAGCAGCACTGTTTACAATAGCTAAGCTTTGGAAACAACCCAAATGCCCAAAAATAGATGACTGGATCAAGAAGATGTGGTACATATACACCATGGAATATTACTCAGCATTCAAAAAAGATAAAAACATGCAATTTGCAGCAACATGGATGGCGCTGGAAGGGATCGTGCTCAGCGAAATAAGCCAGAAAGAAAAAGAAAAATACTGGATGGTCTCACTCATAGCAGGAATCTAGAAAACTTAAATAAGGGACCAGGAAAAAGAATAACTATAAGAAAGAAAATATCAAAATCAACAAATAACTATGAACAAGAGACACTCTGTGGGGGGTGGGGGGCAGGGGAAGTAGGGCTTGGGGTAAAAATAAGGGGGTTGTAATTGTATGGGGGATATAAAAATAAAATTTAAATTGAAAAAAAAAGAATTTGGGTGGGAATAGAAGCATGTGATGGATATCACATGTGGCAGCGTTGTGGGTCTGGGAAGAGGAACTTGAATCGGAGATATTCATGTGTGTGTTCAAGTGTGCTTGCATTTTCACCATAATATCTGTGCCAGGTGTGAAATTAGGATTAAAAAACAAAAACCAAAACCTTACAGAATTTAGACATGATGACAATTGTGCTTTATAGTTCTGTGTTTCAGAAGCTAAACTGTGATGTCATGAACCATTAATCCAAAGATTATTTGAACTCCCGTTTGAACTTCTAGGATATCCAAGAAAATATCTTATAATTATTTTCCAAATCTCATGTAACAGGAATAGAATTTAAACTAAACCATTGGGTAGAGTCTGTGGCATATTGAAAAATTATAATACTATTGAAATTATTATTATCATCATTATTATGCCAAGGTAGTTTCATTTTTGTTTTTGTCTATTTTGCAAATATACAAATTATATGAATGGAGAAAACAGCTGAATTCCTAAGTAAATTTACATTGATATGCATCTACTTATCTGAAGCTTCTACCTTAGTTTCAGAAGTTTCACAAACATGATTTATGTTTGCATCATTATGCAGTAATAAAATGTTCCATCTGTACTCTTGTGGCCAGGAGTTTAATTTACCTACCATTAAGAGTTATTTTAAAGTAGTCAAAATTAATTGATACTCTAAGTCAAACTCTTAATCCAGTGGCATTATTTCTTATATTTCCTCTTTATTGTTAGAATTGTCTTTATAAAGGATGATGTTATAAAATATCCCTCCTTAAGTCACACCCAATGATTTTACAGGGCTCGTATTGCTGGTTTTACTTCCTAAATTTGAAAATTCATCTCTTTCTCTAATTTTCAAACCAAGCCCTAATCCCTTTAATTTCCAATACCGGTACCCCAAATCAAGCCCTGCTGGAATTTCTTACCTGGACTGTTTATTCTATCCACTCTACCTCCTCTTCAATCCATTTTTCATGTCATAGTCAATAAGAACTTTACAAAACCCAAATCTGACCACAGAACTTGTTACTTCACCGTATTAAAAAGATTTTGATGGCTTCTTTTTTGTTCAGGCCAAAGACTCACTAACTTTTTAAAAATGGTCTTGAAAGGTTTCTGGTCGAGACATAGTCTTCCTCTCCGGTCTCACCCATACCAGGCCTCTCTGCACCTTCTGTGCTCCAGCCATGCCAACCCCTCCTGTGTCCTCTGTCAAATCATGTTGCCTTCAACAGTGAGACCTTTGCATGTTTTGTCCTCCATGACAGAAATGTTTTTCTACTACCTCTTAGCCTTGATAGCACCTGCTTTAATATTTTATCCATGTCAATTCAAGCATCCTTTCTTCTAGAAAGACTTTTTTGACATTCAGGTCTTCATCATTATCCTTTTTAACATGTTCTAATGGAGCTATGTTCCTTTCTTTGGTAGCATTTACCTGTTTTGCAATTGTACATATGCTAGAATGATGCAGTCATTTCTATATGCTTCCTCTAAATAGTGGGAGCAAGAATGGTATATACTTTTTTCTCATTATGGTAACCTAAGCACAGTATTTTGCCCTAGTAAGCACTCAACAATTGTTTATTGAACGAAGTAATTAAGATTTAGGGATAGTATGTCAGTCACTTTTTATTGGATTACAAGCAACCCTGGTGACTTGCTGGCTTGTGGCAACTACACCATTAACTTCTTGTGCATAGGTTAACAGGTCATCTGTGGTTCTGTTAGTTTTAACTGGACTTAACTAGATTTCGCCTGCTTTGAACTGTCCCATGTGTCTCCTTTTTATCATTGCTCAGGCTGAAGAATCAGTTGCTATCTGGGATATATTGCTCTCACAGTAGAGGGAAAGAGCTTAAGAGGTCAAGGTAGGCCACTTGAACACATTTGAATATATTTTCTCATAAGGGCCATGTGTTATATCCTCTCAATTCCATTGGCTTAAACAAGTCACATGGCCATCGTACTATCAGTGGTGCAGAGAAGTATATTCCTTCTACAACATGGGAGAAGAGAATAGATATTGGTAAATACTGCCATCTACCACAGATTGTAAATAAATGCTTCCAAGATGTTAAGAGAAAGCAATATCTACCAGTCATACTGGCTCTAAAGCCATGGGTTCACTAGGCTCTAAAGCCATGTGTTCACTAAACACAATATAACCTATTAACAAAGGAACTGTATCATCAATAATTTCTCCAGATGTCCAGTGTTAAAGAGTTGAAATTTTTAAATGGAATGAATTTTAGATTTGTTACAGATCCTGTGGAGTAGTCATCCCTTCTCACCAATTTACCATACCTACATAAGTACCATAATGCATAAAAAGACATCAGTCATACATGCCATATGACAGTATTAAAGGAAACTTTACCACATAAAGCTCAATTCTGTTTACTGGACAGTATTATCATAAGAAAAGAACTATCAAGCTTTCATTTTATCATGACTTTGATGAATAATTGCTAGAAAATGGAACTAAGGATAAAGCTGGTCATAGTTATAAAACTGGCTGAAAATGAGAAGTAATCAAACCTGACTTTTGCAAATGGCCTACTGGCCTCTTTTTCAAATAAGCTGAAATGCCTTGGAATAAGGAAGCCACACATGGTAACCTTGAGGTTAATGTCACCAAATTAAGTCTTATTAACAGAGGAAAGTTGATGATATAGAATTTTTCATATTTTCGAAAGAGCCCTTTGTCCACGTAGGTAAATGCTGTTGATGGCAAAAAACTGAGTTTGTCTACATTTTGGCCAGCATTATCAACAGAAGATTTAGACAGCTTTCTGAGATTTATCACAGGAAAAATAGCAATCAAAAACAGAGCCCAGATACTATTTTTTCCCTCTCCACAGTCTGATTATCATGGAACAGAACGATGGAGTAGGAAGAAACTTTGAAAAAGATCTCACCCAGAAGAGATGTGAAGATAAGAGTATTAAATGTATGAGAATGTGGAGCTGTATTAGCATCAGCTAAGGACATTTTCACAACTTCCATGTAAATATCTCTTGAGTTTCTTATTTTTTAAATTGAGATGTAATTGACATATATACCATAGTGAAACATCTTTTTTTTTAATTTTTTTTTTAATAGAGGCATGTTTTATTTATTTATTTGTTTGTTTGTTTTGTTTATACATGCACTGGGTACAGTCAGAAGCGCGGGAGGGTGAGAGAATTCACCAGAGCCAGAGCGGGGAGCAGAGCAGGCAGAAGGACCGAGGTACACTGCTGAGGGGAGCAGCGGGCGGCAGGAGAGGTCTGCGCGCCATGTGGGACCCTCCTCCGGTGGCGGCCGGGGAGCAGCCGGGGATTGAACTGGTGCCGCAGAGGCTGTGGGCAGCTTCGCAACCCAGTGCTCAACCGCTGTGCCACCGGGGAGGCCCTATAGTGAAACATCTTAAAGTGAGTTTTAGGAAAAATTTTATTTCTAGCAACTATCATTTATTGACATATATCTTTCTTATGTCCTTTTATATGCAGTAGTTATAACAATTACCTCTTAGTTAAAGCTTAATTGTTTAGTTAACTGTGCTTTACATATATATTCAGGAAAAAAATCTAGGGTTGAGTAATTGTCCAGCTAGTAAAGTAATATAGTCTCAATATGAATGAGTCCATTTCAACTGCAAAAACCATTTCCTTAACCACTTGACCATATCAAAGGCCTGCAACAAGACTTTTTCTAGGTCGACAGGGTTTAGGCCTTGGTTTATTAAAAAAGAAAGAAAAAAGAAATGATGGATTACTTTGCATTCATCTTTTATTTCATTTTGTTTCTGGTTTTGCCATTGGGTTCTTTTACCTGAATCCCCTGATACCCTTGGACTCATCTCTATGATGCCATTCTGGTATATATATCACTTTGATTTCTTCCCTAAACTTAGTGATCAGAATTTTTCAGCCTGTTGAACATAATATAGCTATTCCTTTTCCTCAAACTTTAAAAACAATTGTAAATTAAATCACTGCAATATTTGATTTTTACCATCGGATTTACCACAAGATATAATAGCTGTGTAGTCATGTAGCTAACAGTTATATGATTTTAGGGGACCATTTCATCCTTTTTACAAATGGTCTTTAAGAAAAATTTTTCTGAAGTACATTTTTTCTTTTGAATTAATTTTCCTTTTTACATTTAGGGTTAATCATTTTCACATTTAGGGTTATGGTGAGTACAGAGATTATGTACTGCTGATACTCTGAAGGTTTCATGTTTAGTTGTTACAACTTTTATTTTTCAAATCAGTATATTTATTTGGTATTTATTTTATTAACTATATTATACATTATTTTATAAGTAACAAATGGTTGTGATGTGAAATATTTGGGCTAGGATAATAAAAAAATTCAAATTACTTAGCAGAAAGTAACTGTTTATTTGCTTTTTTAAATGTAACTCGATATTGGTAACCATTAATATGATTAGAAAACATATGGTTTTGTTTTGAGGATGTACATCACAAACCTTTTTTTTTTGATCATTTGTGACTTGTAACTATTTATATAGTAAAATTAACCTCACTTTATGATATAATTTGGTGTCATATTATGACACTACATACAGTAGGGTTATTTTCCATTTCTTACTGTTTGTATTCATTATGAATAAGATGAACAAAAGTTTAATGCTGCTCATTTGTTGTTGTTCACAAAGGTATGAAGAAGTAAAATAAGTAAAATAGACTGATAATCCTACTCTGAGCTAATCCCTATTAATCTTTTAAGATGTTCTCTTCTCCTAAAGAATTTTAAGTAAAACTAGGGTAATACGCTACATATAATATCCTATTCCTTTATTAATACCGTAGGAATTTTTTTCTTATTAAAAGTGTTCATGAATGTCATTTTCAGCAGTTCCACAGTATGCCATTGATTTGCTCTACCATGATTGATTTACTTCAGCTGGCTTTGAATGCTTACCTTAATTTTGAATTTTTGTTATTATAAGTCATTCTTCAAATATTGTAAAATATATTTATTCATAAATAGAGTAGGAAACATTAAGCTATTTCACACATTGTATAGTACTACCTTTCCTAATATATTCTATTTATACAAATGAAATGTTGTCATGTTAATTTGTTTACTTACTGCATCATGATGAGCGTTTTTAATAAGTTTAGAACAATTTTGCTGGGGAGGAAATTGAGGCCCAAATAGGCAAAATAGTTTGATAAAAAGTCATACCAACTAGAGCTCTCCTGCCCACCCCTTTCACTATACAGGTACCTATTTTTTTTTCTCTTTTTCCTAATAAACCTGTCCTTTTAAAATATAAAAAAATAAAAGTCGTAACAACTAAACAAGAAAGCCAAGATTTGAGTACATATTCCTGATTCCCCTGTTCATAACCATTATTTCTTAAATTTAGTTTAGTTGCCTTATTGCCTCTCAGCAGCATTCTATTTTTCAAGTATTATCTATGTGTCACAATCAGAATATGGGAATGATTAAGTTCTGGGTGCATTTTTTCCCCAGATTTTCACTTATTGGACTTGTAAGGTATAGTTACCTTTCTCTGCCATTCTTTTTTTTTTTTTTTCAAATTGCAACTTTAATGATATACTGATTGTACAGTTCACCAATCTGAATTGTACAGTTTAGTAGTTTTTCTTATATCAAAGAGTTGTTCACAACAAACTGTTTTGTCAATGCCATTATTTTCAGGTTCTACTAGTCTGTTCTGTTGAGTGCCTAACATGGTATCTGGTACATTGTAGGTGCTATGTAAGGGTTTTCTATGTGATAAATTAAAAAATATTTTCTTGATGCATTCCACTATTGTGCTAGGCACTGGGAGCACTGACATAAAATAAGATGCATACCCTTCTCTCCAGAGCTTTATAGAATCTTTGGAGTGTTAAGACTTGGCCCAAAAGAACAGTAGCTTCAGGATGATGTATTTGATTAGATGTCAAATAAGGAAACAGCCAATTATTTTTACTATAGGTACCACAGAGAGATAGAAACATACTATGCTGTACAAGTCATTTAAGATAGCTACTCAGACATAGGGCCTTCATACTAACTCAGTTCACTGTGACCACAGAGAGATGACTATTAATACTTTGGGCCATCTTACCAATCTTTCTCAGGCCACTTGGGTTAATAACTGGAAAGGCCATTGTGTTGCTTTAGTCTTTTTGTTATCTAACAGCTAAGCTCTTAACTGAGAGAAGAACAAGGTCCTGAGAAACTCACTGAGTTTAATATCTATGCTCATTTTTTCATATCTACCCTGACTACCCCATCCAAAGAAAGCAATATGTTTTTCCACATTGCTTACAACCTAGACTGGCTTGATTGCTTCTTCCTCTGAAATCTGCTCATTGAGTTCTCAATCACATAGCATCATAACATGTGTTTAATCACTTATGTGTACATATCTTACTCAAAAAAAGTTCCTTGATAGCAAAGAGGCTACTTCATAGATTTTCTACGAATATTTCACACCTATAAGTACTGTGTGTGCATATACATAATATATAGCCTTGTGCATAAGTGTGAGTAAAGCATATATTATCACTTCATTACCTTTCCAAAAGGGAAAAGAAGTGATTCCAAAAGCATTTAGCTGCTTGGCATTTCTTCATATTGTGTGTAAATGAAATCTTGATCAAAAATAACTGAGATTCTAGGAAACTAAAATCATTTGCATGTTAGTTAAAAATCAGATTCCAGGATGGTGCCCTGAGTCCTGCACCTTGGGGATTCTGAATTAGAAAGTTGAGTGTAGGAATCAGGAATTATAATTTAAAATAAACAAATCACCCCAGGTATTTATGATGCACATCTCTGAGCTAATATTGAAAGGCAAAGGCCTGGACACTAAAAGTTTAGATAGAAAATATGCAGAAATTAATCATGATTGAGAGACATGGTAAAAATGGGTGGGTTATTTAGGATCTCTTAATCAGAACAAAATATTGAATATATAGAGAATTAACTATTTTAAGATGGTAAGAATTCTGAAAGACTGGAGTTTGAATTGCTTAAATTTTGTGTTTCTGCAACTTTATAACTCAAATAAAATAAATAGCTTCTGTTCCCCAACAAGTTATCAACAAACATTAAGTGTGTATTGAAATCTTACTCCTCGGATATTATTATTTTTTTCATCACTTGTAGAGTGTGATGAGAAATTGTTTCTCAGGAATCATCCTGTTTTCTAGAATCCCTTTTCTCAGAAAAGTGAATCAGTTTTCTGCCTACTAATTCCATAAATTAGCTTATAAGTGCCTCTTGCTCAAACAGTTTACTTCATTTCAATTCAGTTTCAGCTCAACAAATCTGTACTCTTCCCCGCTATGTGCCAATGACTGTGCTTGCTGCTGGGTATGCTTTTTTCCCCCTAAAGTCTGCTTGTACAGTATGTAGAAGAGATAAAGTACTATGGTTTTGCTTTATATATATTAATACATTTAAGTCTAAAAAAATCCCTCTAAGTCGCTGTCTACATCTTGTAAATAAAGGGACAGGTTTAGAGAGGTTAGGTTGTTTGCCTGAAGTGGACCACGGATCTTATCTGAACAGCCTGCTCCTGGGAGTCCTAGTTTTAGCCACAAAATTATACTTGTGAACCAGTCACTGTTATTTATTTCTCTGGGAAATTTCTGGGTAGAGAAAACTACAATCGATCCTATGATCTTTGGTTTCCCATGCAATTTTAAAAGAACTTGAGCTGTTCACTGAACATGTTGGATATACATTTTTTGAGATGTTTGACCAACTCTGTCCTCTAGAACTTTCTGTGATAATGGAAAATTTCAGTAAATTTGCTCTATCCTAAATAGTAGCCACACCTAGCCCCTGAATACCTGAAAATATAGCTAGTTTGAGGAACTGATTTTTAAATCTAATTTAAATTAATTTAAATAGCCACAAATCCTAGAAACTATTGTGTTAAATGTAGAAGTTTCACATCATTGTTTTCATTGACCTGTTAGTGGTCTCACTAGCCAAGTTTTCAGACAGCTGATCAAATGAATGGAGAACTGATACAGTTCTTCTTATGTGACACTTGTAGCTTTGAAGGAGCTTTCTTTGGGGCTACAGGTTTTTAATTCAAAAGTGTTTAAATAAAACCATGCAATGGACTATACACCCTTTAAAAGTAAGGACAATATTTATTAATTTTATGTATTCAGAAGATAACCTGTACACTATTATAGAAATTCACAAGCATTTTTTTTGTGAAGGAACAGACAGTAAATATTTCCTGGGCTACGTTGTCTGTTTTGCAATTAGTCAACAATGTTGTGTGAAAGCTTATGGGGAATATAAAAATAAAATTTATTATTAAAAAATAAAATAAAATAAATAGAGAGAAAAGACAGTGATATAGGAAGATGGAGGTGTTACAAGGCCAAATTTTTCCACCTCCTTGAAATTCTATGGGCCAGATTCAACTTATGTACCATATCTTTGCTTTTCAGACTGGCCATAGCAATGCTTTGTCCCTATTGTCCTGGGGGCAGGCAGGTCACTTCTGCTGCTCTGTCTACAATTAGAGATCAATTAGGAAAGAGGAATCACCCCATTTGTGCCCTAAATGGGATGGACCCACAGGATTCTGTCTTCCTCAGCAGTTAATAAAAGCAGTCCCATTTGTGTTGTGAGGAATGTCTGCAAAAAAAAAAAAAAATATATATATATATATATATATGTGAATAATTAGTGTGCCTGTGTTTCAATAAAACTTCATTTATAAAATCAGGTATCAGATTGATTTCATCCTTGGACTATAATTTGTTGACCTCACTTTAGAAATATGGTGGCTATTGTGAATGAATGAATGCTTTCAGTGATTACGTTATGATTAGTTAGTTCCTACTATGTGCCAAACTCAGGGTATACAGTGGTGAAAGGCAGATAATTTTCATACTTGTGTGCAGCGGTTGACAAAAAAAGATTAAATTCAAGAACATAAACCCATAAATCATGAACAATGTGATTTTAGACTGGAAATAAAAGAGACCTACTTGAGACATAGTGGGCAAGGAAGGTTTCTCTTTGGATGTGACATATGATCTAAGAATTAAATACCATGAAATATATAAAAGAGAAAAAATGAAAGAGAATTCTTGGTAGGAAGAAGCTCTGGGGCAGAAACAAGTTTGCATGTTCAAAAGAATGTTTAAAAAACACAAAGGATGCTTGTGTGTGAAACATGGTAAGGAAGTGGGAAGACCTTGAGAGCTTGTAATCAGATTAATAAGATATTCTAGGGATTTTAGTACAGTGAAAAAACTTTGGTGGGATGTAAAGCAGGAAGGATGAAAATATACCCATAGACATATTCTTCTGTTGTATACTGTCATTTTGGTTTCTGCATCATACCTTGCCATACTCACCATCCTCTATCTCCAATATCCAGATCTTACACAGGCCCTAAAGAAATAAGTATTAGTGAGGTGTAGTCCATCTATTTTACCATTTGGCATCATTTGCCAGAAGAAGACATTCTTGGATTCTACACGCCATACAATCATTATCGAGAATTTTTTTTTTTTTATCAATGTTGCAACTAAGGTCTATCCCATAAGATTTTTTTCTTACCTTCAGTGTCAATGTTAGGATATCCCATTGAGTATTTTAGATACTTATATAGTATGAAAGCTCTCAGAATATTTTGATAGTTACAAATTGCTATTGTAGAGTAAGTTTCCAGTGAATTAAGTATATCATTAGATAATCTTGTTGTTGTTTTTTTTGAGTTTAAACCCTTTGTTTTTTGAGTTTAACCTGCTAAAAAAAAATGAGTAGGTGTTATTTTTCTTTGAAGTAGCTTTGTAATGCATAGATCTTAGAATAGAAAATGGTACTTGCTAGTTTCATTTGTAGAAATAATGAAGGGGCATGCTATTGTTTAACTGTTTGTTCAACTTCACCTAGTTCAGCAGAAGACAAATATTTGACCTTCTTGACAAAGATGGATGGATTGAAGTTACATACCATGGTATCATTAGGTTGTGGAATAACCTCATTATTCATGATTATAAGGAATTATTCAGGTGAAATGGCAAACCTAATAGAAAGCTATTATTTGTGCAGGGAGTATAGTTTCACTGTCCTTGTCATTCCAACCTCTTAGTCAAATTGAGGATAAGATATGTGTATTTATTTTGCTACAAAGAATCATTGATAGCATAATTTAAATAAATGAAACTAATTATAATTAGTAATTTAGTAAAATAGACCCTACAGCATATTTCCAGAAAGATGTTGGTATGCAGTACGTCAAAAAAATGAATGTTTTTGTCATTTATGGAGCTGTTTCATTTATGTTAATTTATGTTTAGCTGAAAAATTGTCAGTAGCAAATATATATGTAAAACTTGTGCTTTTAGGGAGGGAAGATTTGATAGAGGTCTTAAATTGAAAGTAGTATTTTTAAATGGTATCATTTTTGCTGACTTTCCAGGTATGTGCAAACTATGCTCTAGAGCCTAATCCCACCACCTGTGTTTTTGTAACTAAAGTTTTATTGGAACACAGCCACATTTATTTTATGTGTCTTTCTATCAATATATCTATAGATACTGCTGTGCTTCAGTGACAGAGCTGAGTAGTTGTGACAGAGACCATCTAGCCTGCAAAGCTAGACATAATTACTTTATGGCCCTCTACACAAAAAGTTTGCCTACCTCTTAAGAAACTAAATGAAAAAATACATAAAATTAGGCACTGGTTTATCTCATAGCAATGTGGTAGAACCACTGGCATCCATAAGACTGGGTGAAATCTGTATCAGGAGTCATCTAGTTAAGGAAGGAAGACACGTGGTCTACAAGTCCACTATTTTAGACCGTTAGCTTCTTCAGAAAATTCACTAGAATTGCTATGGTATGCTCCAAAAAGAGGAAAGGACCAAATTAGCTTTCTGGGGTTAGTTTTAGAATGTTCTTGCCTGAAAATGTGATGACAAAATAGATAAATCCTAAATTCCTCCACAGCTTTTCTTATATAGCTCTGCTTAGGGCAAACAGCAAGGAAAAAGTGTGCAAATAAAATTTGATCATTAGTGTGAAAATATTTTTCCAAAAATATATTTCCAGAATTAAGCCAATAAAGTAATTATGTAACTTCCAAAAATTTAGAAATTGCTTATTTGTTGAATTTAAAAAAAATAATATATTGCAAATATAAAAACTATGGAGATTGGTGTTGCAGATAGCTATACTCTACATTTTTTCCAAGTTAACATATTTCCATATGTGTAGGTCTTTTTTTTTAAGATTTATTTATTTATGCATACAAGAGCTAGGATACAGGCCAGAGATGGGGGTGGGTAAGAGGATTCACCAGAGACAGAGTGGGGAACAGAACAGGCAGACTGACTGCAATACACTGATGAGGGGAGCAGCGGGTGAGATAGGAGAGGTCTGCTGTGGCATGTGGGTTGCTCCCTGCCTGGCCAGGCATTGAACTCATGCTGCAGAGCCTGCAGATTTCTTCATAGTGCAGTGCTCAACCCCTTGCACCACCAGGGAGGCACAGGTCTTTTTAAAAATAAAAAGTTATACCCCATCTCCTCCTACTCTCATCTTTTTCTCCCTCTGTCTTTAGAGTTGAGTTTCTCAATCTCAGTACCATTGGCATTAGCTACCAAATACTTTCTTGGGAAGAACTGTCCTGTGCAATGTAAGATATTTAGTAGCAACTCTGGTCTCTACCTACTAGATGCAATAGCATGTCCATTCCTAGTTGTGACAATCAAAAATATTTACATGTACTGCCAAATATCCTGAGGAGGCAAAATGTCCTTCTTTTTAGAACTGCTGCTTTAGAAATACCCACTAATCTGAAATATATTACTTATCTGTCAAGATTTGCATATTTTTACATGCATCCGTGTCCCTACATAATAGCTTTGTTTTCATAGACAGTGTCCATCTCAGCCTAATCCCTTTGACTCATTATTGTTTTTGAGTTATAGCCACATGGATAATAAAGATCTAGTTCTTTCTAAATTTTTCCTTAAGAAAATGTAAAATGAATAACCTTGTATACATCTCCGGTTGCACTGGTGAGTGAATCTGTAGAATACTTAACATAGCATTGGATTTCCATGTTGGAAGGAATACATTTCTTCAACTTTAGAGAGCACTTTTCCAATTCTAATTAAGAGCTTGATTAATTAACACTTTAGCAATGTGTGCAAATGTTTTTCCTTATATACATAGACTTGTATTGGTACAGTTTTTAACTATTTGCTACCTTTGTGGGTATAAAGTTTTCTCATGCTTTTAATTTTCATTCACTTGATTATTTGTGAGATCAAGTATTTTTCCCATTTGCTGTTTGGATGTTTAAGCGCTCTTTATGTCACTTGCCTATATGTATATATTTGCCTTTTTTCCCATCAAGTCATTGTTTAATACTAATTGGGATTTTTTGATAATTGTGTTTCCCCAGCCATGAATACATTTAGTTCTCCATATTTTTAGGTGGTCTTTTGTGCTTTTATAGGATCAGATTCTGGTATCAAAAGCGGCATAGGTCTTTTGCTTTGTTTTGTTTAAATAGATTTTTGTCTGCAGTGCTGTAATTTAGAAAAAGTAGGTGAGACTTTATTTACCTCATATACTTACTGGAATAGTTTTGGGAAAAAAAGTGGGAAAAATTTCATGAATATTCTTAGTTAAAATATATTTGAAACATGGGCCTCCCCTGGTGGCGCAGCCGTTGAGCACTGGGTTGCGAAGCTGCCCGCAGCCTCGGTAGCGCCGGTTCCATCCCCGGCCGCCGGCGAGGGTCCCACATGGCGTGCAGACTTCTCCTGCCGCGCCAGCTGCTCCCCTCAGCAGTGTATTTCTTCATCAACTTGCCTGTTCTGTTCCCTGCTCTGGCTCTGATGAATTCTCTCACCCTCCCGCGCTTCAGACTGTACCCAGTGCTTGTATGAATAAATGAATAAATCTTTAAAAAATATATATACATATATTTGAAACATTACGCTAGGTGAGAGAAGTCAGACACTAATAATCACATATTATATGATTTCACTTATATGCGATATCCAGAAAAGGCCATTTCATAGCGATAGAAAGTAGATTTGTGGTTGCCAGGAGCTGGTTGTGGACAGAATGACTGCCTAATGGGAACTAGGTTTCTTTTTCAGATGATGAAAATGTTCTGGAAACAGATATTATCATAAATGCCACTGAATTTTACACTTCACAGAAGTTAAATAATAAGTTTGATCACAATCAAAATTCATGGTTGACACAAAATGAATGAACAAACTAAACAAAACAGAAACAAACTTTTAGATTCTGACAGCAGAATAGTGGTCACCAGAGGAAAGAGGGATAGGGAATGGTTAAAAACGTGTAAAAGGGGTTAATTGTATGGTGGTAGATGAAAACTAGAACTTTAGATGGTGAACCCAAGGTAGTACGTATAGATGTATACAACTGTACACCTGGAGTCTATACTATAAATAAATGTCATAAATGCTATAAATAAATGTTACCCCAATTTAAAAAAAATTAGAAAATAAAATGTCCTTCATAAACCAAGAAACTATTTTTAAAATATAAATCTTAATATCTAAATTCTGTGAAGTCCTCTAAGAAATCCTGTTATATATGACAACATGGATGAAACTGGAGGGCATTTTGCTAGTGAAACAAACCAGAAAAAAAGAGACAAATACTATGTGGTTTCATTTAAGTCTAAATAGTAAAAAAAGTCAAACTCAGAAAAAGTAGAAATGTGGTTGCCAGAGCTTGGGAGGTGGGGAAAATAGGGTTGATTGGCAAAAGGGTGCTGACTTTCTGTTGCAATATGACTAAGGTCTGAGGATCATGTATAATATGATGACCATAGCTGAAACATAATTTTGTGGTTGAAATATATTAAGAAAGTAGAATTTAAATGCACCCAAACCCTCCCTCTCCAAAAGCTAAATGTGTGAGGCAATAAATGTGCTAATTAATACTGTGAGGAAAATACTTTCACAAAGTGTACGTATATCAAATCATCCTGTTGCATACTTTAAATATCTTACCATTTTTATCAATTGTACTGCAATAAAGCTGAAAACAATTACAATTATTATAAGAATCCAATTTTAGATAATTAATAAGAGATATAGAGAAGAAATAAGCACATGTTCAAAAGTCAAATTGAAATCACAAGAGGCTATTTATATAATATATATGCACTTTCACTAAGCATAGTTTTTGATTCCATTCATGCTATTTTATAATGTTATCTTATATACATATATAATAAAATTAGAACGATTAAAAGGCAATGTGTAACCATGTAAGCAACACTCATTGAGTGTTAGTGAGAATGTCGCAAACTAGAACTCTCACCCACTGATGGTAAGAATGTATAATAGTATGACCACTTTGGAAAGTTGTTTCTTAAAAATTTAAATATGAACTTATTATAAGACTTCCAATCCACTCTTAGATATTTACTCAAGCAAATAAAAGCACACATCAGCACAAAGACTCGTATGATAATGTTCATAGCAGTTGTATCTACACTAACCAAAAGATGGAAAGAAAACAAATACCCATTACTAGATGACTACATTAACAAATTATGGTATTTCTATACAGTAGCATGCTTCTCAGCAATGAAAAGAAATAGATACACTCAATAGCATGGATGGACTTAAAAACTAACTATGCTTAATGAAAGAAACCAAAAGAAAAAGAGTACATTCTATGATTCCATTTATGTCAAATTTTAGAAAATGCTAATATCTATAGTGACAAAAACAGATAAGCAATTGCATGGTAATAGAGTTGAACTTGAAGTGAATTACAAAGGGGCATCATGAAACGTGTATCGTGATGAAATTGTTTACTCATTTTATTGATGGTTTCAGAAATACATGCAAGTCAAACTCATCAAATTGATGCCTTACATATGTGTTGTTTATTGGGTGCCAATTCCATCTCAATAAAGAAAAATATATTTGAATATTTTAATGGAGAGAAATATGTATTAATTTGTCCTTCTTCATGAGCCCCTGCTCCCAAGAAGTAAAACAAGTGTCTGTGTTCTAATGGAAAGTACTCACCAAAATGACATTTTTTAAAGAAATAAAACATATATATCCATGTTTAGCTTTTGGTGACTTACAGAAACCTAAGAATCATTTTAAATTCAATATTCCACTACACTGTTAAATAATAATCCAATAATATGCTCTTGGAATAGGTTTGAAATCCAAATGTCCTAAATATTTGAAATTTTGGTCATAGTCATATCTCTATCCATACTATTTGAAGTTTAATATTTATGAGTTGTGTAAATAAAAATAGTTTTTTTTTCTTTATATTGACATATGAAAATGTCACTTTGGAAATGACAATAAGATACAGCATTAATCCAAAATTAATATGATGATGTTGAAGATGTGACCTAATTAAAATGCAAATGTAAGTATACTTCTTCAAAATTGACATTGTGTCTTAGATACTCGCCAATAATGGGACTATTACTTGTTGATAATTTGATTTTCTCTTTACGAGTCCATTGCTTTAACTTCATAGCACAAGAATAGATTAGCTTGCCTGATAAGATGAGAAAATTTATGCAGATTTGGGGATCTTAAATTGAAATTTAATGAGTTATGATTTTCTTGGGTATATGCACATCCTTCTGATTTAAAAAATGGAAAATACCTGTTATCTACAGATTTATGCATTCTTGAAAGTCATATTTTAAATTTAAAATTCACACCATGGGCATTTTTTGTCCTTATCCTTGTGTCTCTTATCCTTAAGTCAATTTCACATTATTTCCTTTACTTATAAATACTTCTATTTCTTCCACTTCTGTGAATTCCAGCTGTCCTTTATACATTTTTCCCTGTTCTCTTCTCCATAGTAATAAAAATCTCTGATTCTCAACTTGTATTTCTCCTCAATTCTTATCCATTTTGCAATGTTTTTCAATTCTGTCTGTACATGAACTGTGTTTCATAGTAGTTTATTAGATCCTAAAGATTAGAAATTACTCCTCCAGTGCAAACACATATTAAATGACAGGATCTCAAATGGAAAAATTTGAAGGAACAGAAAATTTGGTGAATAAAAATAAAGCACAAATGATTGTAGATAGTTTATCTATTGCCATCACTCATTCCTGAAGTGCAATTATTGCACTGTAAGGTTATCACCTAGTTCCTTAATCTTTTGTTTGATATCCAAATTATTGAGATGACTCCCCAGATGGTGTCACTTTTACGCCTATTCCCTAATGGTAAAATGTGCAAATCACTCAGTTATTTGAATTTATGACACTAGATATCAACACATGAAACTCTGATTATTTATGTTTCCATATATCTCCTGTTTGTTTCTCTTAATGTTGCCCATTCCTCCCATATAAGCACCATATTGTAAAATAGTTTTAGCCAAGAATCTGTGGGACATATAGACATGAACACACTCAAACTTTAAACAAGTATGTCAAATAATAATGGAAATAAGTAGGACACTTTAGGGAATATGACATGTTAATTATCAAGTATATTTATGTCAAAGATGTCAACATTTCAGCAAGGACACATTTTGGAGGTTAATAGCTATGAGGAAGATTGTTCTGTGTAAACAAGATTGGAAAGTTCTTTATTGAAAAGGGAATGGAGAGGACATTTTAAACTAACTGAACATAAATAACACTTCAAGAAAACTTTTGTGTTCTAATGTAGACATTAAAGCAAATATTACTGTAATGGAACATTTAACTTTGTTCCTATTCCAATAAATTTTAAGAAAATCAATAACAGCATAAAAAAGAAATTGGTAGCCTACCCCAAAATCTCACAGTATTTATGTAAAGGCTTTCTTATCTCAAATAGCTGATGGTTATAAAATGAAATGCATTTAAACCCATGGCTAAAGATGATTAAAATATCACACAGAATCAAAGCTCTCCAGCTGTAGATGTTCATTAAATTGATAATTAATAACTTGTGATAAAAAGGAATATTACTGCATTCATAAATTTTGTATGCAGATTTTATTAAGCTGACATGTTATGTGAATTGATTGTCTGACATCTTCTGGCTGTGGCTGAAGATAATAGTGTTTTATATGCATTTTCTATATTCCAAGAATTCTGATGGACTGTTTCTTGTTAGTTATGTTTTTGTTCTGGTTGGCATTTTTCCTCAGTATACAATTAGAGCATATAATTATAGCTTTGGGTATAAAATATTATAAACTTGGTTGTGTCAGCATTTCTATTATAACCTTGCTTTTTGTAGGTTTCCTAGTTGAGAAAGAAGAGGGAGGTGTAAGTGGAGAGCAAACAACTATGTCAGTATGGTTAAGTGTTTTGTCTTGCTAATGAATTATTTCCAATTTTCTCAAAATGTAAATACACTCTAGTTTGCTATTGCTTAATTTTAAGGCCATATTTCAGTAGGTTATTGTTTGCCTTTCATATCTGAGTTGACTTAATAAGTCTTCTAACATGTTTCTAATAAATAAGTTAGCACTATTTGATTTTTTTAAATATTTTATTTTATATAATCCTTACATCATTTTTTCATTTTGGCACAATGTATGCCATTTTTGCACAATGTATTCCCCATACAATTGCACCCCCACACACACACCTTAGTGTGTCTCTGGTTTATAGATGCTTATTGATTTTGATTTTTACTTTGTATTAATTAGTCTTTTTCCTGGTCCCTTATTTAGGTTTTCTAAATTCCTCCTATAAGTGAGACCATCGGTGTTTTTCTTTTTCTTTCTGACTTATTTTGCTGAGTATGATCCCTTCTAGCTCCATCCATGTTGCTGCAAACTGCATGTGTTTATCTTTTTTGATTGCTGAGTAATATTCCATTGTGTATATGTACCACATCTTCTTGATCCAGTCATCTATTTTTGGGCATTTGGGTTGTTTCCAAAGTTTAGCTATTGTAAATAGTGCTGCTATAAAAATAAGGGTGTAGGTGCCCTTTGGAATTAATGTTTCTGTGTCATTTGGGTAAATACATAGGAGTGGAATTGCTGGATCATATGGAAGCTCTATCTTTAGCAGGTTGAGGAATCTCCACACAGCTCTCCATAGTGGTTGGACCAGTTTGCACTCCCACTAGCAGTGCAGGAGAGTTCCTTTTTCTCTACAACCTTGCCAACATTTGTTGTTGCTAGTTTTTTTAATATGTGCCATTCTCACTGGTGTAAGATGGTATCTCATGGTAGTTTTGATTTGCATTTCCCTGATTACAAGTGATGTTGAACATTTTTTCATATGCCTGTTTGCCATTTGCTTTCCTCTTTGGAGAAGTTTCTTGTTAGCTCTTCTGCCCATTTTTTGACTGGATTATTTTCTTTGTTTTAGTTGAGTCTCATCAGCTCTTTGTAGATTTTTGTGATTAGTCCTTTATCATTAGTGTTGGTCAACTAATCTTTGACAAAGGAGCAAAGAATATGCACTGGTGCTGGGAAAACTGGGTCGCTACATGCAAAAGAATGAAGCTTGACTACTACCTCACGCCATGCACAAAACCAACTCAAAATGGATTAAAGAACTAAACATAAGACCTGAAACCATAAAATATATAGTAGGAAATATAGGCGAAACACTACCTGACATGCACCTCAAAGACATCTTACAGACACATCACCCAAAGCAGTGATGATAGTGAAGGCAAAGATAAACAGCTGGGACTACATCAAATTAAAGAGCTTCTGCACAGCAAAAGAGACAATAACCAAAACAAAGAGAAACCCCACCGACTGGGAGAAAATTTTAGCACTATTTGATTTTGTCAGGTTTTATTGACCCATTGGGTTGCCTTCCACTTTGAAATTTGTAGGGATCCTGAGTTTGGTAATGCAAGGAGGGATTCAGTGCCAGGTGCACTTTTTGGGTTATGCGATCTAGTTTATTGCTTATCAGGATATCTCACCTATTTTCCACTGCTTTGCAATTATCTTGTTTTCAGAGGTCATGGGTAATGTCTCACAGGTGTCAAAGTGTGGGCTATGGGACCAGAATTCATTGATTTGAGGACCATATTTGTTACCTATGCAAGCACTTAACGTCTTAGTACCTGTAGCCTCACCTTTAAAATAATGTAATGATGATACCTATATTCTAAAGTTGTTTTGAAAATTAGTTAAATCATGTGAGCAACAAAATAAATAAATGAAGTACCCAGTAAATGCTGTTCTAAACACTTGCATTAGTAAGAGAGCGAAAGAGGTGTCAAGTTTAATCACATTTTTCTTTGTAAATCAAATGAGATATGATATTGAAGTCACTGCCTGAATCAACTGTATATTAGAATCTGCTGAAAGTGAGATTTTACATACCTGAAACTGAGTACTTAAGGTTTTGACCTTGTGGGAAAAATTCAGCCAAGTCTCAGTTTCCACTTTTCTAAAATGGGGATAGCTATGGTAAATAAATAATGGGTTGCATGGGTTGTGAGGGATAAATGTTACTTTTTACTTGAAAGTAAAGTATAACATCTGGCACTTGTCTGAGTTCAGTAGCTCTTGGCTTGCTTTTTGGCACACATCACATTTTTTTTTTCCCTTTGGGAATAATATTGGTGTCTAATGTAACATTTTGCTTCCTTTAACTACAAGGTATTATGAAAATATTAACTTACCACCATTTATTTGCTTTACAAACACAAGTAAGAGGTTAAAGTGTTATCTGTGGCTCATAAAAGCATTGTGAATATCAGTTATAGGCTGTGGGTATCTAGTTGTTACTAGAATATTTATCCCTTCTGTTGATTTCTTTAATTCAGAAATTTTGAATTTGGTCATTTCCCCGTATTTTGAAATGCATCGTCTATTTTGGTCAAAAGTAAACTTATGAAATGTTAACACTGGAAGGTTTACTCCCTGCTTCATTTAACACAAGAACACTGAGGCACAGTTGTAATGAAGATTTCTCAAAGTAATAAAAACTCCAGGGTTTGGTAACTTCTGTTTTGTGCCTGGGAAACGAAATAGAAGGAATCCCTCATACTTTTTAACTGTCAGCGAGTATGGCCCTCTTTTGGGGATAAAAGTAAGTGCAGGCCCTCTTTTTGAAGCTGAAAAAGAAATTAGTATGTGCCTAATGAAAATTAGGCAGAGGGCCTTAAAATTAGCATTTTAACTAATTCTCCTTTTGCAATAATAGTTGAAAGGCCTGTTATGCTAATTTCCATGTGCACAGAATCTTTATCTAGAGCAGACAGATGTTCTGGCTGGTATCTTAGTGAGCAGTAGTAGTGTGGTAGAAGCAGGTGTAAGTGATTAGTGGGTAGTCACAGGTGGCTTTAGTGAATATATACAGGGTCAGTACAGTGTGCTATTAGGGCCAAATTGGTATAGGGTAGACTCTAGAAAATTCCAATTTGTTCTTAGTCATGGTGTCCTTGTTTAATTCAGTGTGTTTTTCAAAATTCAAATGCTGATAAAGTGAATTTAACTAATGCTCCATTAAATTGGACAGTGTTGGAAGCCAGGATTTTGATTGCTTCCTAAGGAAGGAAAAGTATAAGCACATGTTTTCTAATGAGATCATCTGAGTGTTCTGTGATCTCTAAAGGTGATTTGCTAACTATCTCTGTTGCAGTTTGAGTTTGATTTTACAAATTTTTCCTTCAATACTTATGCCCCTCAGGGAAAAAAAAAAAGTGAAATGAACAATTAACATTATGGTAGAATGATCCTGTTCTGTAGGGAAATAGTTAATGATAATTCTGTTCTGTAGGGAAATAGTTAATGATAATTCTTACTTAAAGGAAGATAGTAAGTTTTTTTTTTTTCCCTAGCAAACATTATTTATATGCATAACATATAACAAAACATTTTTTAACAATGTTTTATTTTAAATAAGAGGTAGTACCTCTCTCTAGGAAATCCCAAGGCATCTGACATTATCCAGTGTAACTCTTGACCCACTGTGGAAACTTTTTTTAAGATTTATTTTATTTATTTATGCATACAAGAGCTGGGGTGTAGGCCAGAGGTGTGGGGGAGGAGGTGAAAGGATTTACCATATACAGAGTGGGTAGCAGAAATGGCAAATTGACTGAAATACACTGCTGAGGCGAGCAGTGGGCAAGACAGGAGAGGTCTGCTGTGCCACGTGGTTTAGCTCCCTGGCCAGGGATTATACTTATGCTGCAGTGGCTGCTGATAGCTGCACAGTGCTGAGACCTAGCCCCTTGTGCCACCAGGGAGGCCTGGAGGTGGGAACTTTTTGTGGAACAAGAAATATGGGAATACATGAGTTAAAATGGAAAAGGGACTACTGAAAGTAGAAGTCTTTGTTCATTTGCAGGCATTCAAATTATTCAAAAATCTCTTTATAGTTTTATGTTTCACATAAAATCATCATACATTTTCTCCTTTAATTTTGCATCTAGTGGTTCTGTCTGATTTTTGTCTTTAGATATGTGACCTTTTATATTTGAATGAGAGACTTAAATATTGTTAGGTATCTGTGGTCATAAAACAATCACTAATGTTTTTACAATCTTTAGTTAAGATTGTTGTATTAGAAAAAGGAAATTGAAGAAAATTTTTTTCTATCATCTGTACGCATAAGTTATTTGCTATGTTTTCATGAAAAGCTTTTGAAAAATCCAAAATAACCTTCCTTTCTGTTTATTTAAACCTGCTGGTATTTATTTGTTACATAGAATAGTTGTTTAGTTGCAGAGCAGCCTGAACACAGGGCTCAGGTCCTGAGATTCTGTTTAATCATAGATGCTGGTTTAGTAATGCTAGTTATTAAAATATCAATGTTTCTGTCATACAGAGTTATTACATTAGTTTCCAGATGTGTCCCAGCCCTGTCACTCTAGCCATCTTGGGGCCTCCTGCAGAGTACCCTGACCTTCCCTATGATATAGCAACTGTAGTATTGACTTGCCCCCTCAGCCTGCAGAGAATCTCTAACACCCTGCTGCAGCAACACTGTGCGCTTCTAGGTGTCTTGTCCTTTAGTGAGCATTGCCTGTGACTGGTCCTTGCATAAATATAAAGTCACTTAGAATCAGATGCCAGGGGGATGTATCTTTAAATTTCACTATATGGTTCCCTAACCTGAATAATCAAAAGTGGACAGTAAATCACAGCAAACAAGAGCAAGGACTAAGACAGGACTGTAGTGCCTAAAATACTGCCAGGAATATATAAGGACTTATTAAATATGTTGTTGGAATAAGCATCTAAAATATAATTTTAAAGCACAATCTAGGAACTAAGGGATTGTTTAGATGTTCCCCAGCGCTATGGTTTCTAGATCATTTAACAAAGGCTCCTGTTTATGTCAGATGCCTTGTATCGCTGTGCTTTGATTAGCTACCTCACCTTCTGAAGAGTTTTTTCTCTAGCTTTTCCTTTCTTCACAGCACATTTGCATTTCAATTACAGAATGTTAGTTTTATAGAGGATCTTCTAAATATTGGAATAATCTCTAATCATTTTTTTTTTAATAACTGACCACCTCCCTCTACCCCCTCACTTGATATTTTTAACAGGCACTTACTAAGTCCATTCAAATTCTGTTTGCTTTGACTGGAGAAATAGATTCTTTGAGTAATGAACTTGATCTTTTCATCTGGTTATATCTTCTAGCTAATAGGAAAGGGGAGGAAAGATTTCTGAATAAACTGCTTGACATTAAAAATTCCATCATCTCTGACTTGTCAGAGAATGAGTTAAACATAGGACACACAATTTTGTATGATAAGATGTGGTGATGCAGTGTTTTGAATTTATCAGCTTATTTGTTCCTGTTATCACATTTAAGTTAGCCAGGCACCACAGACACCCCCAAGCATGAATTAGATGAGAAGCAAGTTCAAGACAGATTACTGTAGATTTTGAGTATGTAACTGTACATGTTAATTATTATACTTCAGTTCTATGCTGTCTTCAAACCATCCTGAAGGAATGTGGCATTGGAGATAAGCAGAACTTAACTCTTGGTTCCATGCATGGATGCTCTACTTAATGTAGATAATGTGGATAATATTTCCATGTTTGATGTTTCTGAGTCTGAGTAGTAATTAAACTTAAAAACAAACAAACAAACAAACAAACAGTAATTGTGAAGTTGCAGGAGTCAACTAGAGTCAGTCCCTGATTTTACTTTAAGTACCTTCCAAGACGTGCTCAGAGTGTTCGTCTTGCTTATACCTCCCTTTACAGAGCTCTTCCATTTGTGTCCTCAGCTGGTGGGCACGGAGTCAGTGATGGGAATCTGGGGTGGTGGTTTGACCTGTCTCTTACTCAGCTCCTTACTGACTATGTGCTCTTGGCCAGGTCACCAGAACTTTCCGGGGGTTGTTGTAAGGATTCAGTGAAACTAAACCAAAAGAGTAACCAAGAGACTGGCAACACAGCAAATCCTTAGCAAGCACTAGACCTTATATCTCATATATCTGGTGTTTATGGTGAGTGAAAGTACTTTGATTATTTGACTCTGCCTAAATCATTGACTCCCAAAATTTCTGGAAAACTGGTAATCTGTAATTATGTTTATGAATTCTCTTTCTGAAGGAGCAGTAGGATAGTGGTATCATTTAAAACACATTTACAGGGCCTCCCCGGTGGCGCAGCAGTTGAGCGCTGGGTTGCGAAGCTGCGCGCGGCCTCTGCGGCGCCGGTTCGATCCCCGGCTGCTCCCCGGCCACCGGAGGAGGGTCCCACATGGCGCGCAGACCTCTCCTGCCGCCCGCTGCTCCCCTCAGCAGTGTACTTCGGTCCTTCTGCCTGCTCTGCTCCCCGCTCTGGCTCTGGTGAATTCTCTCGCCCTCCCGCGCTTCTGACTGTACCCAGTGCATGTATAAACAAAACAAACAAACAAACCAGCAAACAAAATAAATAAAGCATGCCTCTATAAAAAATAAAAAAAAAAAAATTTAAAAAAAAAAAAATAAAACACATTTACATTAACTTCTATTTGAGAAATTATAGTAGTTTAAAAAAATAACTGGCGATACAAATTACTTTTTGTAAAAACTAGGTTTGGACTTAAAACATTTATGACTATTATAAATTATGAGACCAGATGAAAAGTTATTATT
The DNA here is from genome assembly GCF_014898055.3 of Talpa occidentalis. Taxonomy (NCBI): domain Eukaryota; kingdom Metazoa; phylum Chordata; class Mammalia; order Eulipotyphla; family Talpidae; genus Talpa; species Talpa occidentalis. Next base: position 43,073,451 of record NW_023600993.1, on the reverse strand, counting down.
GTTAATTTTTGTCATTCTTAATTTTTAGGTATTTTAGGTGTTTTTAAAAATTTTTAAGTTTTTCTAGAAAGACATATAGGAATATGTATGCTCACATTATATAATGACGTTATTTGCTTCTAAATAATATGGAATGTGTGGTGGTTAGAGTACTGAAACAAAATTGGCCATTGATCATTTTTGCTAGCCTATTTCTATATGTGCTTATAATTCTCAATAATAAAACTTTAAAAAAATGTAGGCTAGGGCCTCCCTGGTGGCGCAGGTGATTGAGCACCACACTGTGAAGCTGTCCACAGCCTACGCAGTGCCGGTTCGATACCGGCCGGCCAGCGAGAATCCCTCATGGTGAAGCAGACCTCTCCTGTCTCACCCGCTGTTCCCCTCAGCAGTGTATTTCTTCAGTCTGCCTGTTCTGTTTCCTGCTCTGTCTCTGGTGAATCCTCTCACCCTCCCGCGCATCTGGCCTGTACCCCGGCTCTTGTATACAAATAAATCTTTAAAAAAAAGTAGGTTAGGAAACCTTGAAACTCAATCACTGGTACTAATTATGGTGAATATAATTATCACAAATTATCAGTTGTAAGTAGATGACCAAGACCTATTACACAGATAGAAAATATACAATAAATGAGGAAAGATTTTTATTTGTTACTATGAATTGATCCAAAATATATGATTAAATCTAAATTTATTGGTGAGAGACTATCCATTGTAGTATACATAGCATTATAACATGTTTTCAGAACATGTTTCGTCTGTTTATCAAAACCACATCTTTAAAGCATAAATGCATTTATTTGAAAGGTTTACCAGCATAAGAATATTATCTTAAATAATTAATGGAGAAGACATCAGAACTCAGCCCTCTCTGACCTAGAGATCTTTAGTCATCAGTGAAAGAACTGACAGTGTACAGTGCTTTCTTTGCCTGACCTGTTAGGTCTCTTTGGAGGTATACCGAATTTGCTGATAGATACTAAACTGACTGACTGATTATTGATCTTATAAAGCTTTGGGGAATTGTTCAAGGGATTATGGTTGTTTGCAGTGTTTGGGAAATATGTTTTTTTTTTTTAATGATTTATTCAGTTGTAACCCTTTGTAACCCTTTATTTTATGATTATATGTTTTATTTTTTTTAAATATTCATTTATTTATTTATACAAGCACTGGGTACAGTCAGAAGCACGGGAGGGTGAGAGAATTCACCAGAGCCAGAGCGGAGAGTAGAACAGGCAGAAGGACCGAGGTACACTGCTGAGGGGAGTAGCGGGCGGCAGGAGAGGTCTGCGGGCCATGTGGGACCCTCGCCCGGCGGCCAGGGATCGAACCGGTGCTGCAGAGGCTGCGGGCAGCTTCGCAGCCCAGTGCTCAACCGCTGCGCCACTGGGGAGGCCCTGATTATAATGTTTTAAAAAATGAACTGCCTGTGACACGCGGTTGGTTTTTTTCCCCCTCTTTCTAATTAAAAGCAAAATCAAGTAAAACTTCCTATCTGAATTTCCAGCTTTGATTCAACTCTTTTCTACTTTTGCTTTTGTATGATCTCATCTGTGTTTTCTAGATATTTATTGTGCCATCTATCATAACTGGGAAATTTTGGTTTTTTAAGTTCACACTAGAGTTGGTAGCATAGGGATGGGCTTTGTAATGAGGCCATCTTTTAACAGGTGCACATAAATCTGTCCTCTGCAGTGCTACTTCATGGTGGTCAGTAATGTTGTGGACAAATGGCTACTGATGGGGAAGCCATTCTTTGAAATAACTATGTCTTCAGCTCAGAGTTAGCTTCTTATTTTTTATTTATTTATTTATTTATTTTTTATGATCTCAACTTCCATTACTGATCACAGTTTGGAGTCTGTGTATAAACTGGTAAAAGATCTGTGGATGCCTCGTTTTTTTTCCAGAGAATATTAAGGCCTTTGATTTTGGGGATCTATTTCAAATATTTTTACTTTTTTCACCCTCCTTTTTCAGTGCCTCCAGTGCACTAATTTTGGCTCAATTGGAATTATTGTCTTCTAGGACACTTTCACTGTATGATTGAATAAAAATATTTGCAAATGCTTTGGGGCACTGTTGCATAGCACTATAACTTTGATGTCAGTTAAGGGACAAAGTCATATTTCCTATCTTCCTTAGAGAATCAATAATGTGGTCATACTTGCAGAGACAGGCACGTCTGAACCATGGCAGGCAGTACATTATTTTCAAATCTCTTTTCTCCCAGAGGTCCCTCAAGTCTAGTCCTCTTTGACAGTTTCATCATGAATATTCTATGGCCTTGCTGTCCTGGGCAACCTTAGAAAAATTTCATGAAAAGCTATATAATTAATACAGTGTATTTTACTGAGTCCACTATATTACTCCCAAAACAATAGTTACATTTCATTTTCAGTGGTATGCTCTATGGTATATGCTTGGATTTGATATGTGATGTAATTATACTATCTTTGTCGCTAGGAGTTTTGACCATGTCTTATAAACAATTTCTTTATACTCTGCTGTTTATTTGTTATTTTGCTTATTAATGTAAAAAATGGAGTGTCCTTTATGTGTAAAACATTTTGTAAGGTAAGTGAAGGAACATAACAGCATAGTAAGAAAAAAGGCTATTTGTATTAACTGTAGCATAATGCCTGACACATAAATGGTGATGGCCTTAATGGCATTCTTACTCCTGTTGCTCCTTATTCTCACCTTCAATATCATCCTTCCAATGTTTTTGCCATATCTCACTGTGTTGTTTAAATAGGATGTGTTTTCTTTGGTGCAAGAAAAACTAAATAGTGAGATTATTATGGTTTAGGTAACTATGCTGGAGGTATAGGTTCTCATTAAAGTCTAACTTGTTTTCAATAAATGCAGTTCATTTTAATTTTTTGACTCCTTCATCCGTAATTTGTTACTGTCTGATACATTGGTCAGGACAGGGCCTGTTAATTTCATCTGATTGTTATAAAGGGTCCTAGCTCTGTAGTCAGACTTCCTCAGGTCAATTTCTGGCTCCCACTCTTGGTAACTGTGTGACCTTAACTCTGTGTGTGTCTCTCTTTCTTTTTAAAATCTATTTGGAGATCACAGGGCTCCGGCTTGTTGGAATGATTGAATTTGATAGTGAAATCATTGGCTAAACCAGTGATTGGTATGTCCTGAGAAATCAGCCCATCGATGCCATAATTTTTATTGTTGCTCTAATTATTGTTATTACCATTATTTGTTATTACTTTTGTTGCTATTGTTATTATTTCTACAGTAAGGACCAATTGCCTACCTATTATCCAACTAAAAATCTCCACGCTTCTGTATGTTAAGTACTTTCTATTCTGAAGTGAGTAAGCATCTTTAACCAGACCAATATAATTCACTTTTCATTCACAGCATGAATGGAGTAAGAGAATGTGCTTTTTGCTCTTATTAGAGAAGTTTGGGTGAATTCATAATAGATTCTAGATTGATGTTAAATCAAACTGAGCTTCCTGCCTACCAGGTTAAAAATGATTAATATGTCTACTACTTGAATACTGAAACATACACATTTATCTTCTATATGTTTACCTGCATGCCAATACTGTTGTTTTATATCTATGTATGTGCATTTTGTATATTATGTGTATTTAAATTTTATATGTATATATAATACATATTTAAATATATATATGTATATCTCTATATATATGGAAGATATATCTTCAGTTAACTTACAGCATAAAATCCATCTGTCAGAATAATAGCATTTTATTCTTGCAATGGTCTTAGAATGTTAAAATTTATGTGAAATATTTTAACAATTGCACTGCCCTCATTGGGTTATGCAGAGATTCATAGTAATTCCGGCTTAATGTGATTAGTGTAATGACTGCAAGAGAATATACAGTCAATATACAGAAGCTAATAATAATGATATCAAAAGAGACTTAATAGAATATCTACCTCTGTTACAAACCCAAGAGTAAGAATAAACACTTAAATTCCCTCTCTGCATCTCTCTTCAAAGAGAAGGAGTAGAAAATTAAAGGAATGAAATACCTTGTAATTCTCTTTGTACCTTTCATCTTGTGAACCAGTAATTTTTCTGGTGTTTGTTAAGTTTGAGGTTGTGTATGAAAGATCCTAACCAATGAAATTGCATTCAAAGAATAATTGAAAAAAATATATATACAATACTTTATAAAATCCTCAAATAGTTAAAATTGTTTCTCCTCACATTTTATGGGTTAGTGATGCCTTTCTATTAATCTCCTTATTTTTATGGGAAAAAACCAAAGCTGATTGTTTGAATATGGTATCACAATAAATTCTCCCCTTGAAAGTGCTAAAATGGATATGCATAGTTTAGCTTATGGTAATGTTAAACTTTACCTGTGTTCCATGTTCCTGGAACTCCATAATAGATAAAGAATTCCCTTATCCTGTCTGTGTTCATGCAAAAAGCTTGCAAAGAACCATTTTGCTCCTAAGGCTTAGATAAGCCCAATGCTTGCCCTTCGTGTGCCCTCCACATCCCTTTTCTTTGCCTTTGCTTGAACTACTATTTGTACCTTCCTCCTGAATGTTGATAATTTAAATTGGCCAAATTTTAGTCAAACTTCTCTCCTTCTCCAAGGCCTACCCTTGGTCAGAGCATAGAACAGCATCTCCTTTAAGACTCCTGAGAATCTTTTAACCTCAGGGAAAAACTTTCCCAATCAGTTATCCAGTTTTTTGTCACCTGTACATCTTCTTCCCCACATCTGTTACTTTTTTACCCCTTGCTAGAAATGACAGTTCCTTTCTGCCTGCCCCTTGAGGACTTGAAGATCTTATGGTCAGAACTCTCTTCCTATTATAATAGTTTCCATCTTCCTATTATACCAGGTCTCCTTCCCTTATTGCAATAGTCTTCAAATAAAGTCTCTTGACCTACTTCTGGACTTGTTTTTATTTGACATTTGCATTTACTCCCTCTCAGGCTTGCAATTGTGATTTAAGTGTTAAAGCATCTTCATCCTAATGGCAATAGATGCTTCCTATGGTCCAGGCTCCATATGTTATTTTTAACAATGAGCTCTATTTTTTTGTCTGCCACAAGGGGGATATTTTTATTTATACTTTACCCCAAGAGCAATGAGGTTCAGGTAAGTTTAGTAACTTTTCAAATTGTTCACATGCCCTATGAGAGACTGGGTATTTGAAGAATGCTGTGAAGACTTCATAGCTCTGTTTTTCTTTAGACCCCTGCTTCTATTAAGTTGATTAAGTGTGTATATAAATGACCACAAGAAATCACTTTGTGATTGTCTACAAAACAACTGGCTTCTGCCCCTGTAGATCTGACATTGTCCTGCTGCAGTTTTTAGTTTATACTTGGTGCTCCAATTCCACTCAGCCCTTAGGCACTCTGCTAGTATGGCTTACTGGTGAGGATGAAACCTTGGTTTCAAAGTAATAAGTGCAATATTGAATCTATCTTGTAACTATGTTTATTTGTTGTTTGTCTTACATAAAGAAATGATTGATCAGTAAAATAGTGCTTTTCAGATTTTATGATCTTCAGCTAAGGAGAAAATACTAATGCAACTGAACTTTAGTTTTCTCTTCTGTACAATTATCTGTACAACTATAATATATCCAATTGATAGAAATGCTATGATCTTTAAAAAGATAATGAACATATTTCTCTGGCCCAATATCTGGTACATTATCAGTACCTCCTCAGTTGGTACTATTATTTTTTTTCTCTTTCACTTTTCCCCCAGTAATTGGTTTATATCAAAGAAGTATGAGTAGTGTCTTTTCCCTGCTATGACCAAAAGTTCTAGAGGTGGGATAGCAGATAATTCATCTTGGCTCATTGTAACAGGCAGTTGTGTGTGCTATTTAGATATAAGAATTGAATTTTATTGGGGGTAATGAAATGTGTGATTGAGCCTTCTGTGCTGTACTTCTGCTATTTTGAAGATGTAGTGAATGATTTTCTTATGTAATCATTAATAGGTACAAAAACTATAACATAAAAGTGAATCTAAGGGAATTTCCAAAATATTCCAAAAATTCATTAATTTTGCATATAAAATTGGTCTATAAACATGACTGGTGTTTTTATTATATATGATTATGACAGAAGAGCTTTGTGGCTTCATGTATTTCCTGTTACTCTATTCAGTTGATTTAAGATTCTGTAGCTTATTTTTTCATTACTGCTGGTTTTTTAAAATTATTACTGTGTGAATACATTGTTCATTTTTTCTTGGATGGAAAAAACAAGCTTAATGATGAAAATTATTTAGGCTTCTTTTACCAGAAGTAAAACTTGTCTTTGGTGTTGATATGGTCAGGATTGTCCTTCTCTGTCCTCTATAGGCCTCATCTACTTCTGTCTTGATTGCTAGGTAAGCAGACACAGTTTCTGTCCTGATTGTGTCATTGCTGGTTTTAGGAAGAAAAATGCATCAGAATTTATGGAGATGTCTTTTTCCAGTTCTGAGTACAGGCTTCTGTGACTGTCTCCCAAAATAATGTCTCTATCTCTGATACGTCTTCAGGCTGGTCTTCTACAATTCTCTATGAGGTTAGATTTTATATGCTAGTGCCCCCAATTCAGTAATTCAGATCCAAACAAAAATTGTTTAATACCAACCCACTACTTCCATTTGTTCTGTTGGGTAATAGCCTTCCAATTGTCGCATTGTCCCAATCACACCACTTTTTTCAAACCTTGAAATAGTCTCCATTCTCTCAAATTATCTCCCCAGATCTTATTCTTTCTCCCCCAGAATGTGTCTTATTCCCCTCTCCTGTTATAACTTCTATATCCCCAATTTGGTTATGTTACTCTTCCTCTCTCTAGAATATTTTAATAGGCTCCTAACTGAAACTTCAGCTCCCTTCATCCCTTTAGTTAATTTTGGAACAGTGCTCATACACATTAAGGACTTTAATTACTTTTTGATTTGAATTGAATTTTATCTAAGAAGATAGCTATCTATGTGAGGATGGATTTTTCAGCATTGGTGCATATCTTAGGACCAGCACTCTGAGAACAGAGAAGTACCTTTTTCAAGTGCATATACTTATTTGTTAAATTTCCTTTACATCATTTATTGTAACACACTTTGATTTGTAATCAACATAATAGTGCTAGCTTTTGCAAACTTTTTTTTTTTTTAAAGAAAAGGATCATCTCTGGGACATGCATTTCATTAAGTATTAAAAGTACTCAGTCTCTGTAAAATGAATATAATAAAAGACATTTCTATAATGTAACACTGAAAGAGATAAATGTCGGGTTGTCAGAAAACTTAAATGAATAATGGTATTTGAGGCATTTGTTTTTCTTGCAATTTGAGATATGATAATTACTGCAATTTACATTTTCCCCCAACCTAGCTTGCTTAGATGTCTTGAGAATTGGGGGCTTTTGGACACATAAGGCATTTTCCTATCCTGTCAGAAATTCTTGAAAAATTACAAATAGTTTTATGTTCACTATGAGAAAACAAAGACTGTTGGTTGAAAGGCAGTAAAAACTAGACTGTTTCTAAAACAGAAGATTATACCAAACTTTACAGAATGAAGAGTGGGAATTAGTTTGAAGAAATAAATGGGCCTAAGACTGAACTGTTTAAAAGGTGAAGTCCTATGATGCTATCATGGTATAAAATGAGCTTAATAAATCGGGGAAAATATGATTAATACTATAATAAATTAAATATTTTATTTGAATATGACTTTGCTTGTCTTCTCATTCAACAATGGAAAATTCAATCACATTGATTTAACCTGAGTTTTTATTCATATCAAGACTGTAGGTGACCTGGAGAGATCTACTTCTGCTTTTTGGGTCATGCCTTTTTGAGCAAGGCATCAGAGAATCTTTTAGGACTCAGTTCTGCCCTACTGTTACTTATGAAGAAGGTGGTTTTAGTTCTGTTAACTTCTGTACTTTCAAAAGGCTCCCAAAGTGGATGTTATTTTTTTAGGTGAAGTAATACTGATTTGTGGATTAAAAGTACCACTACCCTTCATTTTGCCAGACCCCTTGTTAATTATTTAATTTATATTATAATAGCTTATCACAAGATAACATTGATATTATCTTCTCCATTTTGCACAGGTGATCACTGAAGCACAAAGGGTTTAAGTAAACTGTGCAATGCTGGAATCTACTGGAGTCCAGTTTTTGATTCAAAGACCTTTTCCATATCCATGACCCTCCCTCTGGACAGTCTGTGGCCTATCTTTTTTTTTTTTAAAGATTTATTTATTTATTTATACAAGCACTGGGTACAGTCAGAAGCACGGGGTGGGGGGTGGTGGTGAGAGAATTCACCAGAGCCAGAGCAGGGAACAGAACAAGCAGACTGACGAAGTACACTGCTGAGGGGAGCAGCGGGCGGCAGAAGAGGTCTGCACGCCATGTGGGATCCTCGCCCGGCGGCCGGGTATCGAACGGGTGCTGCAGAGGCTGCGGGCAGCTTCACAACCCAGCGCTTAACTGCTGTGCCACCAGGGAGGCCCTATCCTTTTTTTTTTTTTTTTTTTAAGATTTATTTATTTATTTATTTGTACAAGCACTGGGTACAGTCAGAAGCGCGGGAGGGTGAGAGAATTTCTGTGACCTATCTTGCGTGTAGTTTTCAAATATCAATGTTATTAGAATAATTTTTTCCCATAATAAATGATGGATTTTGTAAAGGTTTCCTTACTCTCTTCAGAGCAGAATGAAAGAAGGAAAGGATGGAGGATGCATGTGGCAATGTGTATTTAATCATTATCAATTTTAGTTTTCGAGCCAGTAGTTCTGATTGAAAGACTAAATCTCACAAAATATTGCCCTTGGTCATTGGCGGTCTTATGTTATTAAATCCTTATAAATATAATTAAAGTGTTATAAACACAAAGACAAGAAAGTTATTTTCTGTCCATTTGTGGATTTTTTAACTAAAAACAAATCTGCTTTCCAGAAAAAAAAAAATGGGCATTTTTTTCTTCTCTTGCAAATACTTATAAAACCTAAATACTTTCAAGTGTGAAGCAATGCTCCATGGTATTCAATAGTATGATATGAGATTTGTCTCCTACCATCTAAACAGGGACAGGATATTTGAGAGTAGCTTTGTTTTTTAAAAACAATGAAAAAAAAGAAAAGAAGAAAGTCCTTATGGTGGTATTCAGGGTCCTATACATCATTGCTCTAACATGCTTTTCTCACTCGCATCCTTCCATAGACTGTCCCCCATGTCTTTTGCAGGTGCTGTGGCTTCTGCCCAGACACTCTTTAGCCTCTCTTCAGCCCTTCATGTCTCAGTGAATATCATCTTTATAGTGGTGTTTTCCCGGCCTTGATCAAATCCTCGAGTTTTTTTTTTTTTTTAATTTTTTAAAGATTTATTTATGTATTTATACAAGCAATGGGTTCAGTCAGAAGTGTGGGAGGATGAGGGAATTCACCAGAGCCAGAGCGGGGAGCAGAACAGGCAGAAGGGCCAAAGTACACTGCTGAAGGGAGCAGTGGGCGTGGCAGGAGAGGTCTGTGCGGCCGGGGATTGAACCGGCACTGCAGAGGCTGCGGGCAGCTTCGCAGCCCAGCGCTCCACTGCTGTGCCACCAGGGAGGCCCTCAAGAGTTTTTAGCATTCTATTCCTCTACTTTGAAGACATGTCTCATCTGTGTTTTGTGTTTGTTTGGTGATGATGTTTGAGAGAGAAGATAGGATGTGATGGTTGAGAGCCAAAAAATGCCAATTATATATCCAGATATGGAACCATAATCAACCTCTTAGCAGTCCTGGGAACTCTGTGTCTCAGCATCTCTTCTATGAAATGGAGGTGCGGTAGATCCTCATTATTAGAGGTCTGGTGAGGATTAAATGAGTTGATGTTTAAACAGTGCCTGATGCATAGAAGGAGCTCATTATGTGGTGGTTCTTTTCATTATTTAATTAATGACTGTCCTTCCACTCATTTGTGAACTCCATGCAGACAGGGGCTCTGACTGTTGTTCAACAGTGTCCTCTTGCTCATCACAATTCCTGGCCTATTGTAGGAATCCATTCAGCATGTATGTTTTACTGAAGGTCAGAATTGCCCTCCATAAACTTCAACTGTGACTCCTACTTGGGTCAGTATAGGATCAAGATGTGTGCTCCTGGCACAGAGAGAGATGTTACTGCCTCTTGTCTGGCAGTCATGACACTCTCCATAATATTGTTCTTTGTTCAGGGCCATCACATAGAGTCTGCTCAGCAAAGGTGTATCCTACCCAGGATCCTGATCCTGATGCAGGGATGAGTATTGCCTGGCACACATGTCTCACTTCCACTCAACTTTCTACTAGTGACTTTCATATTTTTATTTTAGCTACACATCCTGATTTCATCAATTAAATATTATTGTAAGCTCAGTTTATCGCACATATTCAAAGTTGAGATGCTCTAATTAGGGGAGAACTTGACTTGTTTGGGGTCTCCCATTCTTAGCTGACTGCCCCTGAAAAACCTCTGCCCTAATGTAAAATGGTTTTCTGAAGGTTTTAGGTGAGAGATTGCTTTGAATGCTTAGTGGGCAAAATGGAGTTTATTTTCTGGGAAAAAGCCTCCAACCTTTTAATCTCAAATAATTTGAACTGGTCATGTCATGTATAGCAGAACAGTTCTTACAGTGAGAGAGGGAAGATCCCACTATGACATAATGTGCTTTCTTTTTTTTTTTTAAAGATTTATTTATTTATTCATACAAGCACTGGGTACAGTCAGAAGCGTGGGAGAGTGAGAGAATTCACCAGAGCCAGAGTGGGGAGCAGAACAGGCAGACTGATGAAATACACTGCTGAGGGGAGCAGTGGGCGAGGCAGGAGACGTCTGTCATGCCATATGGGACCCTCGCCGGCGGCTGGGGATCAAACCGGCCCTGCAGAGGCTACGGGCAGCTTTGCAGCCCAGCGCTCAACTGCTGCACCACCAGGGGAGGCCCGACATAATGTGCTTTTTAAGGCTACTTTATAGCTGCCATTTCTCATCTTATAGAAAAGAGATGTTAAATATAATGAAATGACCAAAGTTAAAATCCATTTTATTAGTTGCTTGATGCTTGATAGCCTTTAGTTGAATCATTCAGTATGGTAATGTCTCCACATGCTGCTTGGAGTCTTTTTAAGTGTGTGTGTGTGTGTGTGTGTGTGTATTTATATAGGAGAAAGATCCCAAGAGGCAGAAATGTTTTTGTTGTTTTTGTTTTGGGTCTCTACCAGTCTGAGAGTAAAAATGGTGGAAATTATCAGAAATATTTTTCAATCAAAAGGAAAGTCATCATTATGGCTCTCTATTGAATAACATATTTAATACCAGACAAATTGATAAAATAATTGGACTTTCTTTAGTGTTTCCAGAAGTAGTTCAAATAAAAATCTTAGACAAAATTTGCTATGGAATGGGAAAGAGTTGTTCTTTTTTTTTTTCTGAACGTTAATTTTCTTAAAAAAGTTTTCTGTGCCAGAGTTGTCATATGTCCTTTTTTATACTTAATTAAAAATATTTTTTTCTTTAAATAGAGTACTAAGTTTAGGATTGATGACTAAGGATCCCTTAAATTCATGTCTACTTAAATCACTATTTCAAATAGGATTTTTTTTTCTGAACAAGGGATGAAAAAATATTTAGCTGATATAGGCCATCTGGCTTTAAAATGTAGAGAATTTTCTTCTAGGCTGCATCTATTTTAGAGTGACTATAGGATCAGAATCCCAATGAATCCAAACAGTAGATTCACCATTTAAACTTTAATGCTTTGGGGATTGTAAATCACAGCACATATGGGATGATGCATGTATTGGGAGAGCAGATCCTCCTGGCCCATATGTAAAATTAAAGCTGTCTATATTCTGTGTTTATTGACTATATTTATTTTACCAAGGTGGATCTGAATAAATAATTCCTAGATTTTAATCTTATCTATGGGATGCTTAAGACTGTAAAAATATCTATGTCAAGTTAGCATGCATTATAAATCCTTGACAATGTCCTCAATTTGTAAAGTTTCTTAGGAAAAGTAACAGCTATCATTATTTTTTTCATGGTTCATTCAAAACAAACAAACAAACAAACAAACTAATAAATAAACCATATCCTTTAGATGGAAGCTATGATTCCTATAGTCTAAAGTCATGTAACTCCTTTCTCCATTGATCTATCATTTTTACAAGAAAACCTCTTTTGACAGATTTTTATAATTAGTATAGCCAAGAAATTGCTTTATTTTAATATTTCTTAAAACATGTCCTGATAAGGTTTATCCCAAAAAGGTAAATAGAATAAATAGTTCAAGCCAGGTTCAACTGGTGTATCATATGAAAGACTTCCTAGCCCTATGATTGTTCAATATGTCAATATGCATCCTGAACCTAGGAAAAGAGGGGTGTGTGGAGGAAGAAGCCAGTTGTAGACAGTGAGTCCTAAACAAATTTGACTCTGGGATATTTTGTAGGACTTTTGTTCTGCAACTTAGAGAAGGGCTTCTTGCATGCTGATATATGCAGCCTTTTTTTTTTTATTTTTAAGATTTATTTATTTATGCTACAAGAACTGGGGTACAGGCAAGAGGTGAGAGGGGGGAGAGGATTCACCAGAGACAGAGTGGGGAACAGAACAGGCAGAGTGACAAAAATACACTGCTGAGGGGAGCAGAGGGAGAGTCAGGAGAGGACTGCTGTACCATGTGGGTAGCTCCCTGGGATCGAACTTATGCTGCAGTGGCTACAGATAGCTCCATAGGTTGCATCTTAACCCCTTGCACCACCAGGGAGGCCCACATGCAGCCTTTTTAATACAGACTTTCCTGGGTTCTGTATGGTAGCAGATTCTCACATCTTACCCCATTCTGGTAAATTAATGGTGCTTTAGAATTAAGTGAATTATTAAGCAATGCACTTTTTTGATCTAATGCTTTCATTATGTTCAGCCTAATTCACAGGAAGTACACTATTAAGTAAAAAGAAATGAGTGAAAGGAAAAAGACTACTCTGTTTTATTGGAAATTTATTCACTACTGGGCCCATGCTGTGAAGCTGCAAGCACTGGTTCTATTCCCCGCTGGCTAGGGAGAACCCCACACAGCACAGCAGACCTCTCCTGCCTCACCTGTTGCTCCCCTCAGCAGTGTCTTCGCTCTGTCTGCCTGTTTTGCTCCCCACTCTGTCTCTGGTGAATTCTCTCACCCTCCCGCGCTTCTGACCTGTACCCCAATTCTTGTATTAAATAAATAAATAAATGAAAAAAAGAGAAAATTTATTCACTACTATACAGTGAAGTGTTGGTTCTGGTCAAATGCCAGGTGCTTTACATACCTGTCTGTGCTAGGCGGTAATAATTCCGTTTTATTTATTTAATTAATGACATACATTACCTTACATCCTTGCTTGTTTTTTTTTTTTTTCACAATAGCAGATTTCTTCCTCACCACTGACTATAGTTTGCCCACCCATAGTCATCTACCATATTCCATGTACTCTCCTCTCCCCATGCTGTCTTCCCCTCCCTCTCTCACTCTCGCATGAATGCCTCAGGTCTGTGGTCCGTTTTCAATGGTTCCATTTAAAGTTTGCCTTTTGTTTGATCCTTTGTTTGGTTTCCCTATATTCTACATTTTAATGAAAGTGCTCAGTATTGGTATTTCTCCTTTAGGCTAACTTCACTTAGGATAACCCTTTCCAGTTCCATCCATGTTATTCCAAATGGCATGAGTGTATCATTTTTAATCGCTGAGTAGTATTCCGTTGTGTATATACCACATCTTCTTGATCTACTCATCTGTTCTGGGGCACTTAGGTTGGTTTCATACCTTACCTATTGTGAATAGTGCTTCTATAAACTGGGAATTTATGTTTCCTTTCAAATTAGTGTTATTGTGTTCTTTGGATGGAAACCTAGAAGTGGAGTTGCTGGGTCATATAGTAGATCTGCTTTTAGTCTTTGTAGGAGTCTTCACATTTCTTTCTATGGAAGCTGGATGTTCTGAACAACAGTTTAGTAATTTAATACCAGCTATTAGAGAATAAGATTTTAATTCTAGCAGCTGGACTTTCACAACCTACTCATTGTTAATTGGGTATTATTGTTTATTTACTTCATGCATACTTTCTTATAACCTTTGCATTATGATATGTAAATCATTCCTTGAACTGGGTCATTATTAGAATCACTTTGCAAACTTTTAAAAACTGTAGATTCCTGGACCCAATCTCCAAAATATATGTGTTTATTAGCATTATGGTGAGTTTCAGGAAATTGTTTTTAATTTTTTTAATGTAAAAAGTCCAAATGATTTTAATGATTTTTAATGAAGCTGGATTTTTGGAATGCTAGTAAACACATAAGAAATACTTTACTTTCCAAATTTAAAATGCAATAAAATGCAGCTTATCCCCAAATCATGAAGCGCATAATTCAAAGGTGTACCACCCCATAGGGCTTCATAGGTCATTAGAACACTTATTTCTGGCAATCAGTTATTAGCACCAGTAGGTATCGGTCAGTGTGTGTTGAGAGAACAGATATATTTGCCTGAAATAAATAAGGATATTTCATGACTCTTGATCAAAATGGTCCTCTTGCTATATTAAAAACCTTCTTTAAGAGTAACCTAAATGTAAACTGTCACAGAGGGATATGGATAAGATGTTGACACACAGGCCCTTTCAGTTTTAAATGCTGATGACAATAAAAAAGGGACCCTCTTTAATTTGCCTGCAAATAGCTGCAGCTTCCTTGATCTGGTCTAATCACAGAAACAAGCCCAAAAGGGTTTAAAAGATTCCATGTGCTGCTATTGCCATTAATTTAATTGCTGCAGTATGGTGAACTATGGGAAGTAGAGTTAAACACTGAAATCTTTGGGGCAAGACACTAAACAGGTTAGTTCTATAATTGGTATTATCTTTACAAGGGATATAATGTTCCACAAAGTATAGCTTTATAAAACAGAGGGCTATGATCTAAAGTCACTGTGGAAGGGAAGTAACAGTTCTGGTTGTGGGATGTAGAAGGAGTGTATATGACCAACTGTTGGGTGTAAGCTCTTTGACTTCAGTGAAGACTTGTGGTATTTGAGGTACCTAGGAGTTGTGCAACCTTTCTTTGTTCCTTGAGCTGTATGATAAGTTAAAAATACACACCCTTTTAAATAGTTATCCTCATTAATATTTAAATCAACTGTGCATTTTGTGTTGTACAAATCCAGCTGTGAGCCAACAATATCTGAGGGCATCTGAACAAATGCAAATTAATTGAGTCTGGAAGCCCTTTACATGCCAATTATCCCTGCTAGTCTAGCACACTGGCAATGTCTTCTTGCACATGGCTTGGACCTCTTTTGGCTTAATTGACTATTACATTAACCAGTTAAATTATATGAGTCCAACTATTATTGGTCTCAGCTTATCAAATTTTTAATGACATGTAATTGGAGTTTCATTTGGTAAGCAATTTGTCTAATAATGGATTTTTATCTCCTAAAATGAAATTGTTTGATTTCCCCCCCTCATCTGAATTTTCTTTTTCTAATGCCAGCCTAATCCTGGACCATTTCTCCCTACTGACCAACTCTTATTAAAATATTTTTCCTCCAGTTGGGCATGTGGCATTAACCACAAGTCAAAAATGACAGTCATTTGCAGAATTTCTCCTTCAAATATACTAGTCATTTGTTTTAGTTATCACTGTTAGTTAAGTACTCTTGAGGGAAAGTTATCTAACACAGGATATTACTGCTATACTATTTAAAATATGTCTTTTTAGGAATCACACAAGATCAATCCAAATTATTAAAAATAATGGAACAATATATCTTAAATCCCCACATATACCTAGTCACATAAACAAAGCTTTGCTTCAAATTTATCCTGTAACAACCCTGTATTCATTTGTAATCAGTTAAATTAGTTGATTCTAAAGATTTGCATCTATATTACTAAATTAGTTGATTCTAAAGATTTGCATCTATATTATTATTGTTTTATCCTGTTTTGTGAGGTAGGCTTACCAGTTGTCATGTTAAATAACCATGAGAATGCTGGTCTGAAGCTAAGTAAGGGGGAAAAATATAGATCCCCAAGTCCAATAGGATAAGTGGCCCTTTAATAGAAGTCCCTGATACAAAATTAAGTTAAATCTTTGATTAAAAAGAGTCCTGTCTGATCTTAATGAAATCCCAACCAGATTGAGATTGATACCTGAACTCTGCTTTAACATCTGACTGCTATGGCTGAATAATTTGCTTATCTTTCCCTTATCTTGCCTGTTATCCTTCTCCCCTTACTGGATCTCTGCTCACCCCAGTTCACTTAATTTTTATTTTGAATATGAATAGTGTTTTAAAGAAATAGAAGGAAAGGAATAAAATATATTCTCAAAGTATATATTTTATAATATAATGACTGTGAACTTTGAGTTCTAAGTTGGATTCAAATCACAGTTCTAATATATTTGAGCTGCTGAAATTTGGGTAAGTCTTAACTTTTCTGTATATCAGTGTTCTTATCTTTAAAACTCTAGCTAATAGTAACATCTCTCTGGAAAGTCTATACATGGTGAGCTCATGTCAGTAATAACCTTAGCATAGTGATTTCTGCTTAGAAGGGGCCCAAGACATGTACAGGAAATGGTGATCCTATTTTAAAAATAAATTTGGGACTTTAATAATTAAATTGGGTTTAAAAATTATGACTTTTGGAGCTGTGGGATTTGTGAAATCAAGGACTTGTGCTACAAGAACAATAAACATGTTCCTGCTTATTTAATAGAACGTGCCTTTGATGAGGATCTGATCTGCTTTCAGCTTGCAGAATGCTTCAGAATTTTAATTATTTGGAGGCACTTCCCAGGGTGATAGAAGTTGCTTTATGGTTGCTTTCTCTTCATGTCAAACCGAAGGGATAATTGTAACAAATGAGCATTCATATACCAAGATGTGACACAGCAAATGAATTTATGGATGATGATGATAATCATCAGCATGGCTAAGGGATCCAGTTTGATCAGTAGGAACATACTGCTTTCTTGAGGTGTAACAGTCATTTAAATGAACACAACATCATTTCTCAAAAGTTTTCCTTGAACAACAGGTTATTTTTTTTCTTCGCAGATAAAAAGACTCATTACTGGGCATTCTCTCCCTCTCTCCCCTGCAATTCTGTCCATTCAAACTGAACTACTCCAAGAAGATTTTTTATTCTTCCTTGATGCTCTTATTAACACCCTTTATGTAGCTCATCATGATACTTGTTATAATGCACAAAGCAATAACAATACAATTATCTTACAGCCGTTTATATTCACTGAGCATATACTATGTGCTGGGCATTATATTCAAAGCTTTCCATCATTATCTCTCCACAACAACTCTATGAGATAGGGACTAGCATTTTCTATTTTTCCAGATGAAGAAATGGTTGAGTTAGAGAGCTAAGTAAGTAACTTACCTAAAGTCACACCTAGATTTAAACCAGGCCTGACTTTGGAACCTGAAGGCATAGATACAACCCAAAACCGCCTCTCTGTTTTTACAATCCTTTGTTTCTAGTCCTCTCTTTGTCAGTACAAGCTTCTAGTTTCCTGTGTTTGTCTCTCTCACATCCCATTCTGGTACTAAGCTTCGAGGAGGCACTTAACCACTAGTAAGAATGAATGAATGAGTTCAGCCCCTCTGCAGAGTGGGCACTGTGAAAATGATATCTAGCCTTTAGGAACTTAAAAGTAAAGACAAATAATTTTAATGGAATTATTTTAAAGTCAAGAACATTCTTTTGTGTCCAAACAAATTGAATGTAGTGAAAGAATGGCAAAACCAGTTTAGAAGCACTCAGGTGTGGGGAATTCTGCAGGGCACTTGATTAAAAAAAAAATCTGCTCAGGCGTATAATAATTAAACTGTTCATGACAGCATATAATTGCATCATTTTGTACATAACTTTGTTACTCTAATTTGGATGATAAGAAAGCAAAATGTCAAAATCTTTCTAATGGTGCTTAATTTTGTTTTAGCTGTTCCTAATGGAAGTTTTCAGTTTGTACTTTGAACTTGTAAACTATGACACATCTCTACATTTTTTGTTGTTGTGACTTATTCACAAAAACTATAGAAATGGCTCACTGACTTTCATAATTTGGAATCTTATATTTATATGAGGTCTAGATATTTCAATATTCAGGGTACCTGTATTTGCATCCTTTCAAAGTAGCTTGTTTTCTCACCTTCCATCTTATTTGGAGTTAATACTATTAGTAGTATAATCTGTAAGAATAATGATTCAATTTATTCAAGACCATTTAATTAAAAATATGCGCTAACTCTTCAGGGACCAGGTAGAGATTTACAGTTTTCTAAAGACAGGGATTGCTGAGCAAATTAATAATGTAAACAAGAGTTTGGAGAGGATATTTAATCAACTCAAGAGAAGAAACTTTTCAAGCAAGCCCCAGCACTTTAGAACTATCCATTGACATTCAGAAGATTGATGTGTTAATTACTAATCATTGTTTTGAATTCATTAAACTCATCACTTTAAATACCATTATTTTCCTACTTTTTGTTGGTCTCATACAAATTATAAATTGGCTATAACAATAGTGCATGTTGAATCCATCCTTAATAACCATTAGTTACCACTTCTTCCTCCTACCTTAGCCATTTTGGATGTACAAGAAAACCTCTCCATTAGTCACCTTTTGTTATCAAATATTGCTGCTCTGCTGGGGAACTTTTTTGCCTTAGAACTGCAGTCTGAATTTATTTATGCAATACCTAAAATGATGTGCTTAGATTCAGTCTCCCTTCCCCTATTTGAGCATTTATATGCAAAATCTCATCTAAAGTATGGTGTATTTAATGATTTCTCTACCAGCAAAAATAAATTTGTAGAAAATTACAAGTCCTGAAACATCACTAGAGTTGCTCCCACTGTATTATGCCTGTAATCAGCAATTCAGGAAGCTTCTAACCTTTAGAACTGGGTTGCCCCTGAATCCCTGAAGTCCATATCTTTCAGTCATCCTTATGGTTAGAACTTTTTTATTTGCCAAATCTGTGATTTTCTCTCTTTTCATGTTGTTAGGGTCAAACTTATGGCCCTAGTACTACTTACTAAGTTTAAAACGTTTCCTGTTCTAGCTTCATTGGCAAAATGCAGCTTCCCTGCCTGTCTGTGACTATGCAGGTGCCTCTCTTTTCTTTCATTCAAAGATACTGTTATATAATAAAGCAACTCAAAGATATAGAAGAAAACTCAGAAAGGAAAGTCATAATGATACCAGAATTCATAAGATTTAATCAAATAGATACAAGGAAATTCTGGGAAAAATAAATGACTTTAGAAATAAAATGAATATAGAAATTAAAATGGAATGATGGTGACCTATGGATATTTCAGTGGTAGGTATAATGTGGTGACAGCCCCTATCAGGGAGATCATATACTTCTAAAACATAAACAACATTGTAAATCAATGTTATCTCAAATTAATTAATTTTGTTAAGCATGATTTCATGAAATGTCTAAGGACATAATTTTAATGTTGCAATGGTTGTCATATATCCTTCAGGAGGATATGATGTAACAATATAATAAAATATGTTCTTGGGCCTCCCTGGTGGCACAGGCAGTTGAGCGCCGCGCTGTGAAGCTCTTCGCAGCCTCTGTGGCGCGGGTTCAATCCTGGCCTGCCCGCGAGAATCCCACATGGTGCGGCAGACCTCTCCTGTTTTGCCCGCTGCTCCCCTCAGCAGTGTATTTCATCAGTCTGCCTGTTCTGTTCCCTGCTCTGTCTCTGGTGAATCCTCTCACCCTCCCACACATCTGGCCTGTACCCCAGCTCTTGTATAAATAAAAAGTAAATATTAAAAAAAAAATATATTCCTCTGAAGGGGAAAAATTGAAATTGGAGCATTCAAAATGAAAATAACAGAGGTCCAGGATATAAAGCCAACAGTACTAAAATATATATGGAACCACAAAAAACCTTAAAGAACCAAAGCAATGCAATTCTGACCAAAAAAAAAAAAAAAAAAAAAAAAAAAAAAAACAGACTTCTCAAATCCCAGATTGCAAACTATATGACAAAGTTATCAGACTCAAAGCAATTTGGTATTGGAATAAAAAATGACCACAGATCAATGGAATAAAATTGAGAGCCCAGAAATAAGCCCATCCTTATATGGGCCATTCATTTACAACAGTGGAGACCAGAGTATGCAATGGAGAAAGGAAAAGCTTTTCAACAAATGGTCTTGGGAAAACTGGATAGCTACAAGCAACAAAAAGAAGCTAGACTACTGTTTCACATCATACACAGAAATCAACTCAAAATGGATATAGGAGATGAAATTACAAAATACACACAGGAAAATATAGGCAAAACACTCCACAGAATTGGCTTCAGAGATATCTTTGTAAACTCAATGACAGTGGTAAGGGAGACAAAGGTAAAAATGAACAAATTGGACTACATAAAATTAAAAAGCTTCTGCACAGTGAAAGAAACTATAGTTAAAAAAAATGATACCTATTGAGTGGGAGAGAATAGTCACTCACAAGGAGTTAAAGTCCAAGATCTACAAGGAACTCATAATACTCAGCAGAAAGAAAACAGATAACCCCGTTTAAAAAAAGAAGAAGCAGGGGAGGGGACAGGTAAAAGCAAAAAAATAAAAAATAAAATAAAGCACAGAAAACTAAGTAGGCATGTAGATGAACAACAGGTACACCAGAAAAACAAATTTTATCATCAATTATCATGAAATAAATGCAAATCAAAACATTTTGCACTTCTGAGAATGACCCATATTAGAAAGACCAGAGGTAGTAAGAGTTGGTGGGGTATGATGAAAAGATAACTTTGTATACTGTTGGTGGAAATGTATACTATTTCAGCCCTTGTGGAAAACAGTGTAGAGTTTCCCAAAATATTAAGAATAAATCTGCAATTTGATCCAGCAAGTACACCTTTAGGAATGTAACTGAAGAATGCAAGAACATGAATTTGAAGGGATACATGTACTCCCTATGTGCATTGCAGTGCTGTGTACAATAACTGCAATATGAAAACAACCTAAGTTCCCAAAAACAAGTGAGTTGATTAAGAAGATGTGAATACTATTACTGTCAAATACTACTCAACTATTTTTAAAAAAATGATGTAATCTTGCCATTTGTGACAACATGGATGAACCATGAGGAAATTATGCTGACTGAAATAAGTCAGAAGGAAAAAGACCAATATTGGATTACTTCACTTGTGGAATATAAAGAAACAAAACAAAGGAGCAGACAAAACTAAACCAATACAAAACTTAGAAATCTTGGGTCTTCTGAAAAGGAGTGAGGATAATCAAATGGGTAGGGTGCTCAATGAATGGATTGTGGTTAGCTATGATGTGTGTTTTGGTGGTATATGAAGTAACATACATCTGAAGAGGTGTGAACTTGTACCTCTGAAGAATATATAGTGTGATAAACCTACTTACCCCATTAAAAATGCAGGTAAAAGAAACAGTATGTGTGTTACAGTATGTTTTATTCCTGGTTACATTTTCTAAACAGCTTGTAACTTGAATATGTCAAAACACAATGTATCAGAAAATTGAGGTGATGGTTTTATTCATAATTTTGCAATGTGGGGGGGATGGATTTATTAAAGAGGAGTAACTCAAAGAATATAAAGTTAGGGTTTTATGAGACATGGAGGCATTAAGAAGGGGTAGTAGTGCATCTTAGATTATCCAATGGCAGGGTAGTCCTTGAGGATTGAGGTTTTCTCAAATATCTAAAAGGATAAGAATTTCTTGACCTTGTTGATTTCCTGTGGGAACAGTGCTCAGCCTAATGTCAGCATTGCCAGATAGATTTTTTTTTTTTGATAGTAATGAAAGCCTACTGGACTTTGAATTAATTACTATTTTACCAATGTTTAATTCAAAGTACTTCAACATTTGATTACCTTCTTAGGTGGCTTAAGAACTCCTAGCAACAAGTTTTCACTATTCAAATTATAAGTATCCATTTTATTTTATTTTATTTTATTTTATTTTGTGGGACCCTCGTCAGCGGCTGGGGAACGAACGGGTGCTGCAGAGGCTGCAGGCATTCTTGCAGCCCAGGGCTCAACCGCTGCACCAGCAGGGGAGGCCCTAAGTATCCATTTTAACTATACTATTAGAAGCAGTTAATTTGAAATTTTATTCACTTATTGTCATTTCAATAGCTTATGTGCTTTCTCCTAATAATATAAACTATTATGATCCTGATATTACTAAATGGAAACCAGCTTCTTCATTTTATTAACAAAGGTAAAGATTTACATATTTTATAAATTTTGGGGGGATAGTAGTGTTTTACATTTTAAAATCTTCCATTGTAAGAAATAAACATTTATATTAGAATATTCTTATTAACCTACTCTCCCCTTCCACAGGCTTATCTGCTTGCTCCCCTGCCCCTTGTTTCCCTTTATCTTTTTTCTATTCTCCAAATATGTAGTTCCTTTATGCCTGTCAGAAGTTTCCTGCTTTTCCTTTCCCTCCTCACTATATTGCCCCAGGCCCCAATGTTCCCCTTAACATCATGAATTTAAGTCAATGACTCACTAGAATAGGTTCACTCAAATGTTTTCAGCTTCTCCCTGAAATCCCATAAACTTAAAATTTAAAAACAAAATTTATATTTAATTCTAAATCAGTTCTCCCTATTGACTCCTTGATTTTTTTTTTATAGATGTTCTGAATCATTTCTAGGTAACAGAGTTGTCCTTAAGGAAGAAAAATATGGATGCGTTTTAATTTTTAATTATTTTATCTCAATTCAAATGTCAGAGAACATTTAAGGATGTTGAGAAGGTGCCCTGTGACTCCATTGAAATAATACTGTGAACATTTGAGTGTATATCATATCTTATCTTTTTTCCATGAATTTAAGCACACCATTGTTCTCATCTACAGGAACATAGCCTAGCAGATATGCTGGTTTGTATCCTGACATGTAATAAAAAGAGACAACATAGTTAGGTCATCAATCATATAGCTCTTGGAGTCAAGCAGACCCCTACTTGAAATTGGCCTTTACCACTTACTCTGTGTATGAACTTGGGAGTTAATGAATTGCTCAAGACTTCTGGTACCTAATCAGCAAGATGGGGACATATCTTTACTAGCTTCTTATCAGAATTAAGCAGGGTCTTGCATGTCTGTGGTGCCTGATGCACAGATTTTCTATAGCAAGTGAATTCCTATCAAGTTCTAAGTACTGGCCTACTGCTACTTTTTCTCAAAATTCCACACTTACTGCCCATTAGCAGGATGCTCCAGGACCCATGTGTGTAGTGAACCTGAATACTTCTCTCTCCACTTATCCCTTTGCCTGGACTGCTCTGTCCTTTTCCCAACACTGTGGAAAACCAGCATCTCCCTTCAGACTCACTTTCTCTGAGGTGGCTTTTCCTGTCTGCTTTCTTCTACCTTGCGGTTTGTATAGTCCTAGGTGTCTGGATACTAAGAATAGTTTAGCCCTCAGTGCAATGTGTGTATAATATATCATATACATGATCTTGTATTTGAATGATTTCTGAAGTGCTTTCATAGTTTCCACTTTTAAAGAACATCTTGGGATGGATTGGCATCTTCATTTTCTTGAGGAGGAACTCAAGTCACTGTGACTTGTTCATGGTTGCATGGTTACTCAAGAGAAGAAACAAGAACATGTTGGTCTGTGAACTGGAGTACCAATTCTCTTTCTTGTAATGCTTAGATGATGCTTACTGAGATTCAGATTTTTGGTGTGGAATTTCTAGGCAATCAAAGGAGATAATTATTTCCTCAAAAGTGCTGGGTTTAAATACTAATGTGTAGTTTGCAGAAGCATTGAAAGAGGCAAACTCCATGGCCCAGATATGGAATTTTCCTACTTTCTTTGTTTTAAGTGACTGATCTTTATGCCAAGCTAGACACTTGTGAAAGGGAATAGACAAGGTGCTTCATTTTTCAAATCTACTAAATTACTTATTACTTGAAGGAAATGGACTGGTTGAAACACAGCCTTCTTAGCCCTATAGCAATTTACATTGCCTATTTGTAATATATCCCCACAGAATGAACTTCCCGGCAAGAGTTAGTAAACACATTTCAGCTGGATAGATTTAAAGATTTCATAAACCATGTTCTTAGCAAAATGTGCTAGGGAAGACTCACAGCTCCCAAGATGTCATTAATTTTATATTTAGTTCAGAACTTAAGGACAGTTAAGAAAGGCACATGTCCATAATCTATAATCACATTACTAAAGCACAGGGAATACTGAGCTAGACATTAAGATGATCAATGCAGTCCAAGAGGCCAGTAAAGTGATGTGGTTAAGGGCTTGTGATATGGTGTCAAGAGACCTAATTTCAGGTTGGCTCACTACCACTTACTACCTTGAGTAAATTATTAAACTGCTCTGTGCTTCATTTTCCTCATCCATAAAAATAAAGTGTATGACAGTATTTACCTCGAAGAGTTGTTGTGAAGAGGAACAGATTCCATGCGGTATCCTTGGCATGATGCCTGCCACAATATAGGTCAAAGCACCTTTTTTTTTTTTTTCTCCCTTTCACTGTTTGCTGCTTTCATTTGATTTTGTAGACTAAAATAGTTTTTATATTTCATTGGTTTTCATATCTAAATTGTATGTGTGCAGTGTGTGTCTGAATGTTAAAACTGGATGATTGTGAAAATCAAGCAGTTATTTTAGAATATCATGTTCTAATATCTTACCACACCCCCATCATTTGGATACCTGAACGTTTGCTCTTCTTGATCATAGCCATGGAGGCTTGTGAAAGAAGAGGCCTGAGTCCTCTCAGCAGAGACTCTCTAGGTAGTCACTTTAATTCCTGGAAGAATTGAAATCATCATTCATTATGGACAAATCCAGACAAAGGTCACTCCCACATACTCAAGCTAACTACATGGTGGAAAACTCCCTACTCTTTAGGGTAGATGTCCTAATAGGGCAATAGTCTCAGAGTCTTCAACATTTTCAGTAAAAAGTTTTTTTTGGCATTTTAATTTCTTCTGTAGATGAATTGTCGGATGTATTAGAAGCCAATGTTGGAGATGACACATAGTTATAGGAATAATTTGCTTATTTTACAACCCCTCCTTTGTTCATCATTGTACAGGGCACTACAAAATACAGAAAAGCTTGGGTCAGATGGTGTCCCCACTTAAATCTCTATCTCTTTGCTTCAAATGTGGCACATTACTTTCAACACTAAAGTGATATTCTGTGAGGAACATTCTCAACTTGCTCCCTGATAAGCATATCCTTGAGTATCTTGTCACTTTTTTATTTTTATCATACTAGATGGAAGCCATTCCTCTGCCTTCTGTCCATCTATCATCAAATATTTATCTAGAATGTCTCAAGTACTCTAAATTGTAACATTGATTTGTGGTTATTTGAAATTTCTTTTAAGACTGCTGACAAGTTATAAAAATTACTTGACATTGTATGTCTTATAGAAGATCACTGAGCCTAAAGAATTAGTTGATATCTTGTTTGAAATGGAATACACACACACACACACACACACACATACACACTTTATAGCCAGTTCTTACCAAAATGATCCCTATGTAGTTTATGTGGATTAAGCATTTAAATTTTAATTTAAACCTCAAATTTCAGAATAAAAACAATATTTTCTAAGGAAGTAATTATATTACTGTATTAAATTAATTTGGGGATTTCTACTTTTAGCTAAGTTGGGTTTGCCTTTGACAAACTAATACTTCCTGGAAAATAATAGAAAAACCAAGGTAACAAGATATGAAACATACCTACTTTGCAGATATCCAAAGTTGCCAAGAAAACTAAGTTTTCCAGGGTATAGGGAATGACAGAGTGATTAGCCAGCATTCTTCAAGCTGATTTTCTCTTTAGGGAACTTTCCAATTCTTCCCCTAGAATGAAAAACTGAGAAGCCAAGAAAAAGATTGTTCCTAGAAGGCAGAGAAGGCTGAATAACTTTGTTGTTGTTGTCACTGCCACAAGGCTAAAGGCACAATCATTAGCATTTGGGGCTGCTGCAGCAGTCAGGACATGAGGCACCAAGGTCTCAGAGAGAAGATGGGTACCCGGATATTAGTCAGAACCTAGGCAGTTGGGCCTCTGGAGGCATTAGCTAGATTTTTATGCCTTATAGGGTGTGAAGCTAGAAAATTAGGAAGCTAAAAAGAAAAGTCACTAAAAGCAAAAAAGTTTATGACAGTCTTGCAATGCTGAGGATAAAGTAATTGGAGTTCAGAACCCACCATTAAGGGCCAGGTATTACTGATAAACATTGTAGGCTTTCAAACTATATCCAAGAAGGTGAGCAAAAGAGACAGACTGAATTTTTTTTTAAATAACAGTCACCCTTGGGTCAACTCAATCCTGAATTAGATAAAAGTGACTTGGCCCGTCTCGCATTACCTACCAGAGAATAGGTGGAACCTTCTTTGGAGGAAGTTACCATCATCCAGTTTCTCTATTATTTTTCATATGTAGCAGCTGTAATTCAGCTTAAAATCACTGGCCATATCAGTATGTAGGACGAGGAAAAAATCAGAAAATAAAAACATCCTAAGGATGATCCAATTAATGATGTTATTGATTGGACTTTGGTCTGGATCTAATTAATAGCACCTGTCTATAGGACACTCAAATTCTCCAATGTCTGTATTACTCTCTCTTGCCCAGATCTATTAAATTACTTTATGCTGTAATCATCTGGATTTGCAACCGCTGCTTTACAACAGGAATATGCCTGATTTTTTTCTTAAATATTCTGTCTCAATCACCATCATATGGATTTGCACACAAAAGGCATGAACATTTTAACAACAATCTTGATTTTAGGTGATTTTTATTTGGTCATTTTTGAAAAGTGATTGTGATGGTCTTATGTTTTCACTTTGTATAGGAGAATGTGTTCAGTGCTTACAGGGTAAAGCTTGATACAAATAGAAATGCTTGATTTTTTTTTTTTTTTTTTGCTTTAAAGGTTGCTGGTTTGGTAAATCACATCTGTGTTTTTGTCTTTGAGTTTTTGCTTGCAAAGAAATGAAATCATGAGTGCCTACAGGGAGAAGAAAAAGAGCAAGTTCAGACAGACTTAAAATTATAGCTGGCCCTGTGAGTGGCTTCCTGGGAATGTGCAATGTGCATTTTAGACATACACTGATCACATCTCTCTCAAATGATAAAGGATCAGGAATGAAAGGGGCCTTTGTAAACCAGAGTCAGCTTGTTTTCTGTTCCAGGTGAAGAGCCATTACACTAAGTTGCAATTTTATTTTATTTTGTGCTATTTTTTTCCCACAAAAGATGGTAGCCTCTCGTTACACCAGGGCAGCTTCTTTGAAGTGCTTCTTAAAGCTGCAGAATAGACAACTCAGGAACATAAGTTTATATGCAGGTAACTGATACAACTGTGGAATCACAATGTTCTAGGTTGATTTTCAAAGTGTGGTCTACAGACTGGCATTTGGCATCACCTGCAAGCTTGTTAGAAATACAGAATAATGGACACTACACAGACCTAGTAAATCAGTCTCTGGAGATGGAACCCAGGAAACTAAGTTTTAATAAGTGCTCTAAGTGACACCTTAGAATTCGGGCACCCACTGCTTTACTGTACTGATGGTAATCCATGTGGTGTCATCTGATAGGGCCAAGATACCTAAGACACATCTGTGGTGAGGCCTTTGGGGTCATATCATGAAAATATTACGCAGCTCATTTGTCCACTGTGTTAACTAATGGCATTATTTCTTTGGATAGTTTCTCCTTGGCCTGATAATCATGTTATCAGAACAGGCAGATTGAAATACACTGCTGAGGGAAACAGTGGGCGAGTCAGGAGAGGTCTGCTGTGCCATGTGGGTTGCTCCCTGGCGGAGGACTAGACCTCACTCTTTCATAGACCAGTCGCCTACCAACACAAGTTCTTTTGGTCCTGTTGAAAAGTTGTGTTCATTAGAAAGATGAATCAATTGCCACATCTACATGGTAAAATAATTAGATATTATGGGAAAATCATATCCTTTTTGGAAAAAAAACAAAAAAAAAAAACAAACTAATATCTTTTTAAGAGTGATTAGGAGGAAAAATGACCTAAAATGACAGGTAAGAATAAGAAGTCGTGGTATGCATGTACAATGGAATACTACTCAGGTATAAAATATTAGTTGAAATTTTGCCATTTGCAATGATGTGGATGGAAGTGGAGAGAATTATGCTGCACAATATAAGTCAGAAGGAAAGAGAAAAATATACTCATGTGGAATATAGGGAAACTAAACAAATGAACAGACAATCAAAACCAAAACATACTTAGAAATATGATGGTAGAATTGAAGCTACCAGAGGTGGAGGACAATCAGGAGTCAGAAAATGGGGATAGACTATAGAGAAGGGGTATGGGTGCTTTGGTCACGGATGTGTTGGTGTGACATACATCAGAACTATGAACCTATACCCGCAGTTCTTATACAGTGTTATAAGCCATTGTTACCTCAATGAAATGATACAATTAAAACATAAATAACTAAGATTTATTTAAAATCTTAGGTTTGTTAAGGCAATTCATTGTTATCAAATATTAGCCAATTTGTATGTGGTTGTTTAAAAAGTGTCCATGTGTTATGGTCTCCGTGGGTTGAATTCTTTTTTTTCTTGTGCCTGTTCCCCAAGGTCAACAACAACAAAAAAGGGGCATAGTTGGTCAAGAAGTCTGAGATGACAAATGGTTTTAAAGGTTTTACTGCTTTCTTGGGCCTCCCCGGTGGCACAGCGGTTGAGCACTGGGTTGCGAAGCTGCCTGCAGCCTCTGCAGCGCCAGTTCGATCCCCGGCTGCTCCCCGGCCACGGGAGAAGGGTCCCACATGGTGCGCAGACCTCTCCTGCCGCCCGCTGCTCCCCTCAGCAGTGTACTTCGGTCCTTCTGCCTGCTCTGCTCCCCGCTCTGGCTCTGGTGAATTCTCTCACCCTCCCACGCTTCTGAATGTACCCAGTGCTTGTATAAATAAATAAATAAATATTTTAAAAAAATAATAAAAAAATAAAGGTTTTACTGCTTTCTCTATCCCACTTTTTTTTAAAATTATTGAGTGAACTACTTTATTGTTGAATAGAGATTTCTTTTGATTCCAAGGAAATGCCTTCAAGAAGATTGTATTTATTGTATAATAGCTTCTAATCATTTTTAATAGCTAGTACTATTTTGTGATAAATACTCTCCATTGAGATTTTAGTAAAAACAAGTGACTTGGTCAGAGCTATTGGTTGCACAGTCAAGATGGAATCTGAAGAGGGTAAAGAGGGTAAAATCATTTGTGATTTACCAAATGTCGGTGAAATACAGTATTTTGCACTTTCAATGCAAAATTGCTTTTATTTTATTTTTTGCTTTTTGTAACATTCTTTTTTTTTAACATTTTTTTTAATAGAGGCATGTTATTTATTTATTTGTTTGTTTGTTTGTTTGTTTGTTTTGTTTATACATGCACTGGGTACAGTCAGAAGTGCAGAAGGGAAGGGTGAGAGAATTCACCAGAGCCAGAGCGGGGAGCAGAGCAGGCAGAAGGACTGAAGTACACTGCTGAGGGGAGCAGCGGGCGGCAGGAGAGGTCTGCGCGCCATGTGGGTCACTCCTCCAGTGGCCAGGGAGCAGCCGAGGATCGAACTGGTGCTGCAGAGGCCGCGGGCAGCTACACAACCAGCGCTCAACCTCTGTGCCACCGGGGAGGCCCTATTTTTTGCTTTTTGATTTGCTGCATCAGGTAAAGGAAGTTGATCATTGGTTCTATCTTACTGGACATTAAAGAGCTGGGAAGTGAGTTCTAAGAATAATACAAGAGAAATAAAAAGGGTTAACTGCAAATTTCCAAAAAAAAGATGTTTATTGTAACTGGTTATTACATTTAAGAAGTTCACAATATCTTGTTCTTGTTGGGTTGTAATTTACATGACCATCCGAATCATATTTCAATGTAAACACCAAAGTACTTTAAATGCTAAATATAATATATTGCCCTATATTATTTGCATGTAGCTTCAGTTCCATGATGTTGAGGAACTGTAGAGAGATGCCAATTATTGCTTATGTGAGTCTGTTTTAGTGAAAATGAGAGGAGAAATTCTAGAGATTTGTTGCCCCATTTAATGTCATAAAAAGAGCAGGAAAGTCAAGAGTAAACCACTATCAATCGGTATACTTTTTTTTTTTAATTCAGTTATGTTGGAAGATACTTTGAACTGTATAGTTTGAACTGTATAGTTTGAATTGGGAAATTTACATAAATTGATTCACATTCCTTATGACTTTGGGCAGTTTCTTATGCTTAATTTCCTTACCATAGGATAGCAATAGCAGTCTCTTCATGGATTGGGAGAGAATTAAATGATAATACAGGTAAAATCTTGGACATAGAACTTGGTGCACAGTAAACACAATAAGTGGTATCTTATTATTTAGGATTTTTTGCTATTTGGTATATGCTTAAGTTGACATGTTTCTTTAAAAAATTAGGATGACAGTTGTATAAATGATTTCATGTACATATCCTCTTCCAAGAAGAGACAAGCAGTAGGACATTCAGTACCAAGTGACTTATAAATTCAGTAAGCCCAATTTCCTCCTGATTAGGAGAAAATCTATTCTTGGAAACCGATGATTGAGTAGACACCAATTGTTACTCCAAAATCTGAATGGGGTGGTGAAACTGTCCCAGGGAAGTGAATTGTTGCTGGCATCACTCAGAGACTCTTAGGAACCATTTGGCTATTTAAGACATTTTAGACTCACTGATAAATACTTCTCTTAACTCAGTTGCCTAATGTAAAATGAGACTCAAGGGACTAGGTCAGCTTGGAACTTGCAGTACTATGACTAAGCATGAAGAGTTGTGGCACTGCAGATATGAAGCAGGGGGGAGAGTACTTTGATGAGTTATGGGAAAGAGTAAAGGATTTAAATCATGACAGAAAACAAGTTTGTATATGAACAGTCATTAAAACCAGTATGTAAGTCTCTTGACTGCAAAACAGTGGACAAGGGGTGATTTTGAACAAACCCTAAGAGAAGTGATACATCTGTGTTGAGAACAGCTAGTGTTTTCAGAGACCTCTCCTGTTTCCCTGCTGCTCCCCTCAGCAGTGTGTCTCAGTCAGTCTGTCTGTTCTGTTCCCCACTCTGTCTCTGGTGAATCCTCTCACCCCCTACATCTCTGGCCTGTACCCCAGCTCTTGTATGCATAAATAAATATTTTTTAAAAAAGATATATCACCTCTGCCCTTTCAGCAGTATGAGAATTTGGGAAAATGGGATTCTTGACAGCTGAGTATAACAGGGGACATTATATGTTGCTCAAAAAAAAAGTGAGTGTCATGTTTCATCTTAATGCGTAGCTCAGTGTGATTATGGTAGCTGGGAATACCTGAAAGAAGATAAGTTAAAGTTACTGAGAGAATAGAATTTAAATGTTCTCATTATAAAAATGAAGTAGTTATTATGTGATGTAATGAAGGTGTTAGCTAAACCTCTGGTGATAACCATTTTGTAGTATATCAGTGTATTAAGTTAATATATTGCATGCCTTAATTACTCAATGCTGTAGGACAAGTATACCTTAGTAAAATTGAGCAGAGGAGATGGACTTAGGAAATGGACATTCCTTTGTTGTAGGAATATTTAGTCTGCTATGTGATCCCAGGCAGACAACAAAGCCTTTCTGGGTATCACTTACTCCATTTATAGAATGAGGCTATAATTTGCACCCAACTTATAGAGCTGCTTATGAGGTGCAGTGAGCACAGTATCTGGTACCCAGAACCCAACACAGGATAGTGATGATAATCACTGTTACACTGGGCATAAAATAAATTTAGACAGAATGAATGATTAATGGAGCTTTCCTTTTTCTTCTAAGTTTCAATGATGGACAGGAAGACTTCCTAAAAACATAGAGAATATTACAACTTAAGGGAGTATTTATATATAGTTTGAATATATTGTATAAACACTCTATTGCAATCTGCCTCTCTTCTCTATTTCTAAATGACATCAGTATCCATATTAAGAAAAACCTTTGCCTGACTCCAACAGTCTTGCCCACATGTCTATCTGAGATTTATAGATGCTCGTTATTGATCAAGACCATCAGTGGTGAGTATTTAAGGTAGATGTTTTTCTTTTTGTTTTCCACTTTAAACATTTCAAGAAAGCTTTTCTGAACTTGAGCTTTTAATGGACTTCCTCTGTGAACTTAGGGCAGAGATGGATACCATAAAAGATAAAATTGAGTAGAAAAGTCCTAAATAGGAGATATGCATTAGATACTCTACTGTTTTTCTCTTGGGGAAATATTTTACTTTTCCTATAGTTTGTGCAGTCTCATTCACAGCATAACATTCAGTGAAGTAGATGAGTAGTTAAAAAAATTCTCAGACCAAAAGTGATTTTCCCAGATATAGAACAATATTTTCTGAAGATAATTGACATTTAAACCTCTATACTCCCTAGGAAAATGCATAACACTTGAACTAAGTAAATTTTAATATGAAACACTTTCAAATGAAAATATATTTTGTTCTAATATTGGTTAGAATGTATTCTGTAAGGGCAGAATTTTTTTTTCTTTTGTTTTCTTTGTTTCTATGTTCTCAATACCTAGAATAGTGCATGGCATATGGTAGGAACACAACATAGATTTGCTCATTACATTGTTGAATATAAGTAAGTCAGTCTGGCATGTATCTCCACTCTGAAAATGAACAAAAGAAGGCTTAGGCTTTAGCCTTCTTGCTCCCTCGTGTTCATGACATCTTTGCTCTGATATTTCAACAGGAGGAGAAACTATTCTTTATAAACCAAGTTGGTGGTGAAAATTCATGATTTTTTAATACATCCTGAAATACATAATTCCCCAATACTTTATCAACTCCTTGATCACATTGGGGGATTGTGAAAAACTGCCTTGCCATTATATCTGAATTTTTCATTTAAAAATCAACTCCAATAACATTCAGTCATTTTCAATGTAGACTCCCTGGAAATGGCGGTGGCTATATTTGCATACTTCATCCATTAAGAATGTTTTTATAGGACTAGAAGTTTATGGTCTTCAGTTACATCCTAGGGGACTTTGACCAAAGACTGGTATGAACTGGATAACTTACCTTGCAGCACAAATCACATAGGAAAACGTGCATGCTGATGGTTTGCTGCTGGCAACACAGACATTTTTGCTACAACTGATGGATAAGGGGTGCACCTGTGATGCATTACTGCTCTCCTTCTGTGCCATTGATTCTGTCCAGTCAGTACCGTTTATTCATGCACTGTGTAAATTATCTTTCTCATTGCATAGCCTAGAAAGCAGAGATTGCTTTGTTTCTTAACCCCAGGTGTATTTGTTTGGAGGCAATGTAAAATAAACTGAAAAAGAAAATCTATGATATATGTTACAGAAGAGAAAGAAAAAACTGTTATAAATGATACCCTTTCCTTTAGTTTAACTATGAATGTTGTAGTTAGCAAAATGTTATTTCAAAAATGATACCACAGATTTTTCACAACTGTGATGGGGGAATAGGTGGCAGTGGGTACAGAATTTAAGAGAGAATTTTTTATTAAATGGGACTGAGCAATCTACCACAAGATGTTCAAAATAATTAACAGACAAAATGCAGGATTAAATTGAAGAGAAATTCTTTCTGATATCTCTTTGGGATGAAGCAAGCATTTATCCAGAGTAATGCTCGTATGAGTCTGTGAAAGCATTAAAGGAAATGGTTTGAAAAGACAGTTTGAATTTATTATTAAAACCTGAAATGGAGACAAGGTAATGTACAACAGACAGCATTTCTAGTGGCAGAGAAATGCAACAATATTACTCCAGATCCTTATGGAGAACTAGGACGGAATGATTATATTCTTACCCTGCTGGATCAGATTGATGTACCTTGCAGTTATTCCGTATGCAACCCACCAACCTTCAACTCACAGGAGCATGGGAAAATAAGGGAAGAAAATATACCCCAAAGAGAAAGACATAGTCATCGGGGCCTTTGGTTCCTGCTGGGCATTTAATCTGTCCATTCTTTCAAAAGTAACTATACACATAGAGATTTTCTTGGAGATTTTGCTGGCATTAGAGATTTGAAAAAAGGAAAATATTTATTCTCCAAATAATGGGGGTAGACATTGGGATAAAGCTTTGAAAGCTTCCCCAGGAGAAATTCAAGTATTGAGAGAAATGAGGTTACAGACAGGGTAGACAGAAGCCACCAGCCATCATCATTTGAGCAATTGATTGATAGCAGTTATTTCGATCTCTCTTGACCTTATGAGTACAAGGTAAACATTAAACATGTTTTTTTTTTTTTTAAGATTTACTTATTTATATAAGAACCGGGATACAGGCCAGATGTGTGGGAGGGTGAGAGGATTCACCAGAGACAGAGTGGGGAACAGAACAGGCAGACTGTCAAAATACACTGCTGAGGGGAGCAGTGGGTGAGGCAGGAGAGGTCTCCCGTGCAAAGTGGGGTTCTTGCCTCCCAGCTGAGATTGAACCTGTGCTGCAGAGGCTGTGGACAGCTTCACAGTGCGCCACTCAACTGCTTGTGCCACCAGGGAGGCCCAAACCATGTTTATTTTTATTTATTTATTTTTAATGGAATCCTCACTGCAGCCGGGGAACGAACCAGTGCTGCAAAGGCTGCGGGCAGCCTTGCAGCCCAGCACTCAACCGCTGCGCCACCAGGGGAGGCCTTAAACATGTTTGTTTGTTTGTTTGTTTTTAATAATCATATAAATGAGTATAGGTAACTTGATGTTAGCAGGTGACAACATCCAAGCAGGCACGTTGTTTAGTTTGTCAACATTGTAAATTTACTCCTATGTGAGTGATAGAGCCCAGAACTTTTTTTTTTTCAAAGGACACTTTTTAAGAATCTCAAGGCACTTCTTAATTTTAACTGTGAAAATTAACAGTTATCTTTACTTATAAATTGGTCTGCACTTAGTTGTCTCTTGTCTATCTATCCTCAAAGGCTTTTAAAAGAATCTCTCTGTAAAAATGTTGAGAGAGAATATTTATCTGCTGTTTGCTCTCCACTCAGTTTTATCATTGTTTCATCAACATGTAGATAATAAGTCTTGATTATCTATATAGTGCCAATTAACCTATAAAGTTAACCCATATATTGTATATAAGTCATATATATTTTGGATAACCCATGTGGATACATATTTATTCACCTAAATTTTCCCCACTCTATTCTTGACTTTTTTTCTGTTCTCTAAATTAGGTTTAACAACACTTATTTAGTAACAAGAACTATGTTCAGCTCTGAGTCCTCTGCCTTGAGGGACCTGTGTAGTAACAGCATAAACAAAGTATAAATAAATTTTATTCTGTCCCTAATAAAAGTAGGTAAGAGGCCTGAGTACATGAAGGGGGCAACAGATAATTTTGCCTCAAGGTGGTCATGAAAAGGTACCATGAGAAGTCTGACCTGGCATTAGAGAGTCAGTATATGCTCACTGAATTTTACATGTTCTAGGTTGAGGGAATGGTGCAAACAGTTGTCCAAGGTGGGAGTGGAACACTTGGAAATAAAGGAGTAGTTCTTGTTGCCTGACAGTGCTTGCATGTGCCAGATGGGTGTCCCAGGGAGGATAGTTCGCTTTATGGAAGCTCCTTCCTTCACTAGTGACAAATCTAGTAAAAAAAATAGAAAAACACAAATAATATTAAATAATTAAAATATATCCTGAAAATGTACATTTACTTTTAGTTAAGTGTGCTTGGGAAGTGAAGCGATAATTTGGAGGGGGGCATTGGGAGAATAACAGGCAGCGAACAGATGTGAATGGACCTGATAGGTGAGAATGAGTCCACAGAAGATTTTATTTATTTATTTTTTAAAGCTTTATTTATTTATTTAAGCACCGGGTACAGTCAGAAGCAGGGGAGGGTGAGAGAATTCACCAGAGCCAGAGCAGGGAGCAGAACAGGCAGACTGACGAAGTACATTGCTGAGGGGAGCAGCTGGCGTCAGGAGAGGTCTGCGCGCCATGTGGGACCCTCACCCAGTGGCCGGGGATGGAACTGGTGATGCAGAGGCTGCGGGCAGCTTTGCAACCCAGAGCTCAACCGCTGCGCCACCAGGGAGGCCCCACAGAAGATTTTAACATGAGAGAACTCCCACCCTCCCGTAATGGATTGTTAAGCAGTTTGTCAAGAAAACTTAAATGCTAAATCATTGGCCTGCCATCATAAAGGGAAGTTTTGAAGCAAGGATATTGGATGTGGGGTATAGAAAGAAGTTAATAGTATTGAATTTTTAATCCTGAGGTTATCTTATCTTTTTTAAAGGTAAAACCTGAGAATATTCAGGAAAACCAAGACTGAGAAAAAGGAGCAATCTAATTTTAGAGTAGGCAGGGATTAATGCTACCCTGAAATTCACAGACATTGAAACTATTGGCTTAATCTCAAAGGATGAGAACTTCTGGTAGTTTTAGAAGATCTTTGATTAGTAGAATACATCTAAACCTTTTATGAGTGTAATTCTGCAATGTTCAGTAAAAGCTTTGAGTCATCAAAGAGTCAGTGACTATTATCTAAACTTGATGGAGATAAGTGCAGGAAGCAGAAACATAAAAAAAAAAAAAACCACCAGATGAGATTTATAAAAATATGGTGAAGAGTAAAATACACTGATTGGGGAGATAATGATGTAACGGAATAAAATGCAGTATTTTTAGTTAACGTAATTTGTAAAAAATGACAGTGCTAGAAGAAACTTAAGCAAGGGAGAAAAACCAATAAGCTACCAGAAACCTGTAAAATGAGATTCTGTAAGAATCAAGTTTCCTGACAAGTGAGACATACCAAATAAGGCATGTACTATATTTACAATTTGTGAGGTGGAAATCAAAAATAGGTTTCTATATTAAACTTCTCTTTTTTTTTTTTCTGAGCAAGAAGAAAACTAAAATTTGTTTAGAAGGTCGCTTCATGTTTCAACCATAGCACCAAGTTCTTGTAAGTGGCAAGTTAATGAAAAAATTCATTATAGGCACTTCAGTAAACTGGTAACTCACTGTATTAGTCAGTGGGATGTGCAGTGATATCTTTGTATCTGCACAGTTCTGTGGAGCAGCTGGGTATGTCTTTTTTATATTGCAATTCTGAAGGTGGGGGGCAGTGGCTCCACTTCATGTGTCATGTTGGTGCCCAATATGGCGGCTTCATGGCCACCTGGAGCATGTTCTTATGGCAGACAGAAGCTCTCTCAGGGACAAAGCAGACACTTCTTAATATATGGGTTGAGATCTGGTATACTATCTCCCATTTACATGCCATGCAAGTCTCAAGACCAAGTCAAAGCTCAAAGACACAGGGAGGAGTGCTCATCCACTCTATCTATGGTCAGGAAGTGGAATGCTTGCTCAGCACTAACCTAATTTGTCTTCTCACTAGCCTCTTGGTACCTTGGTACCTCTGTATTTCCTGCACAATTGAATATTATTCCTGAGAGCTTTTGTGGGGAGAATGTGCACAAAATCACATACAAGTGTGCAACAAATAGTACCCTTTTCATTCTCTCTACTTTACCTTCTAACGCTTATCCCTCAGCACATCTGATTTGTCCTCTCCTGCCCTTACCACTGCTGTGTGGAACATCACCAGAGCATTACCTGTCACCCCGTGATGCACTTTACCTGCTGTGTGGAGACACCCTTGTCAGGGAATTGCTTGTTCTCACTACCAGAACTCTCTGGCAAAACCAAATAGAACCTTCACTTCTTTTATTTTGCCATGTCCAGTGGCGAGATTATACCTGTTCATGGAATTGCTCCTGAATCCCTACCTTCTTCCTACTTGTGTTTCTCTGAACTTTATCTACGTGTTCAGCTCTATTTCCTCTCTGATGTTGTCTTCCTAACAATTGTATTAGCTCTTTACCTAGTCAAATATTGACCAGAATGTATCTACTTTTTATTTTTAATTTTTGGATGCTTTGAAAAATGGTGTGGAAGAAATCAGTGAAGGCTTTTTAAGCCTCTTCAAAGAAGATATTTATACACTTTTCAATTGATGCCTTTGGATTTATTTGTTATAAATTAAAATCAGAATATTTATAAATGTGTGTTCTGCCAAATGTGTATTTGGCAGAAAATAAAGTTGTGTCTCTGTTATATACTAAAAGTCATGTCCTCTAAGTTTACTAAAATACATGTATCATTACTACAGCTTAGCACTCTCATCTCAAAAGCAATGAGGTCTCAAGTTTCCCCATTATATAAAATATTTGTTGCTACAGTAGAGGAAAAGTTAGATTTTCAGCTGTTTAGACCTTTGGGGCAAGAGGACTAACTGCAAGTTGTCAAACATATCCAATTACCTCATTCTTTCCCTTAGTTACAAATAATTCCATTGATGTTGGGCATTTTCTTTGAGTTGCATGTAGTGAATTGAATGACACTAGAATCTGTGTCCTTCCTCTCATGGGAAAACTATAACTATCCAGAAGAAGAAATGATTTCAATAACAGCACTTATGTCACAAGGGGAATTGCTTATTAAGCTCACTTCAGCACACAGGGGTATTTTTGCTTCCACTTTTATTTTACGGAGGTGAAACCTGCCCTGTCCAGTCACCCCTTTTACTTTCTTCTCTGTCCTCCCCTCAGACTACAAAGTTTCCATTTGAACCATTTCTCAATTTCTTCTTCAATGTTTCTCATAGCATTGGCTGGTAGGAGTTCAGAGAGACAGGGATAAATAATTCTTCTCATGTTCTCCCAAAGTTTATGAGCTGGTGGAGACTCAAAATATGTTCTGGTGAATTTACAATGTTTGATTTTGATCAAGATCACATTGTAGGTTCAGTAAGAGGGCATAGACGGATAGGAGACTTGATTAAGCTTTCAAGTCTGATTGACAGGGAAATTGCTCCTCTTGCCAACATTCTAGGGAAAAATTAGAATAGCCATCATTTACTGTATTCCTTTTCATGTAATCTTCATGATACTCATGTGAGGTAAATGTTGTATTCCCCAATAATCATTTAGGAAGCTGAGTCCCAGAGACATTGGAATATATTAGACCACTGCAATTAAGTGGCAAAGCTGAGATTTGAAACTTAAATGTGTTGGACTTTGAGAGCCCCTTAAAAGCTATATTAGTTCCATTGTTTTTTGTTTGTTTGTTTTTGTGTCTTTATGTGTGAGACCTACTAGTAAATATTTAGATATTGAGCTAGGTTTCTGATAAATTGTTTTTAAAAAAGTTCGATCATTAGTAATAAAAGTCTACATTCAGTTTGGAATAGAAAAGGCAGTGAACTTTCTAGTGACAGCGACAAAGTTTAGAAAGGAGAAAAATCGTGATGATGGAATGGATTATAAAGAGCTATTGGACCAATTTTTTTTTTTTTTTGATATTTGTACCACTCTGGGCAGAATGGTGGGGGGCAGGGTGGGGTTTTGAGTAACAGATTAATGATCATGAATCATACAGTAGACAATTTTTAAAAATTTTATCAGTGAAGGAAAAGAGATGAGATTTTTACAGATGGTAAATAGAGTACCATTTGTCAATTTTACTTTTTAGAACTGTTAAAACTATTCTGTGATAGTTGGGATTCTGGACACTTATTGTGCACAAGGTCTCATTTGTGAGCACATGGCAAGTATTAACTCAATGTTTTACAACCATGATGTGAGAAATATCCTATTTTATCCCTATTGTAACAGCTAATTGAGGCACTGTCAGACACACAACTGGTCCAAGGTTAATAAGCTTGCAAGTAGTAGAGTTAGGATTCAAGCCCAGAAATTTTGAATGTGTAGCTCATATGATTAACCACTCTGCTGTTATTAGCTTATTTGTCTTCATGGTGCTGTTGACCACTACTTGTGTGATGTCTTGTTCTATCCCTTGCATTGATCTTGCTGTTCAGGGAAACTTTCCGCATGCTACATGCCTATTTTGCATCCAGATGGTAAGTTCCTTGAAGGCATATAACATGGTCAATGTCCACGGCCAACACTGCCTTCTTCACAGTACCTTAAGTGTAATAGATACCAACACATATGTAATGATTTGATTTAAGCTAGAACCCTATACTTTACTTCCTCATCTCCTTTAATCTCTATTGATTATAAAACTAATGGGGTGGTATGTAATTTGGATTTAACTACTTATCCTATAATTTTATGACTTAACATCATGATAAATTTGTGACCTCTTTGAGGAGATTTTTACTTTATAAAATAGATTTCACCTAGTTAACAAATAAAGTAATGAATACATTATAATTCTGAGAACTCTTTTCAGTAAGGGAAAAGTGATTATTGCCTTTTGGCTTTTTGGCTTGGGTTTTAATTTCTGAATATGGAGGCACATGGGGTGGAGTAGATGTAACTGTATTGGAGAGGAATATCATTCATCTTTAACGCTGGTGCTTCATTTCTATTAGTAAGAAATTAAAATAGTTTTATTTCTAGAAACTTACTGGCCAGGTTCACCTTGGTACTCAGCCCTTTAGCTCCACTGCTGGAGTACATTCCCCATCCCCTGTTGTATGGGGGGGCGAGGGTTTCAGGGAATTTCATTTGGCCCTGATCGCGATGTATTTGTCACCATTCTGCCTTATCCATATATTTCTAATACATAGGCAGGAAAATTCAGCTAACATTGTTCTTCCATGCTGACCTGCATCTGAGAAAGTCTCCTATTTTTTTCCCTTGCCTATTACAGAGGTATTTTCTATAATGTTAGGAGTCAGAGGGAAGATAGGTTTAATTAATTAATTTATGAAAGCATAAGGTGACTGTAAAACTTAGGCTCCTGTGAGAAACTTATTTTTTGTTTGATCACCTAGATGCTGTATAGGTAAGAAAACAAAACTTTATGCTAGAAATGACACTCACCAAGAGGGTTTGATTTTACAGTATTTTTTCCTCCTTCAAATGCTGCATAAAAATTTATTCCTCTGGATGTGGAGAAAAAGGAACTTTCCCGCACTGCTGGTGGGAGTGCAAACTGGTCCAACCACTATGGAGAGATGTGTGGCACACAGCTCTCCAATCTGCTAAAGATGGAGCATCCATATGATCCAGCAATTCCACTCCTAGGTATTTACCCAAAGCACACAGAAATATTAATTCAAAAGGGCACCTGCATCCCTGTGTTTATTACAGCACTATTTACAATAGCTATGCTATGGAAACAACCCAAATGCCCAGAAATAGATGACTGGATCAAGGAGATGTGGTACATATACACAATGGCATATTACTAAGCACTCATAAAAGATAAACTCATGCAATTTGCAACAACATGGATGGAGTTGGAAGGGATCATGCCAGAAAGAAAAAGAAATATACCGGATGGTCTCACTCATAGCAGTAATTTAGAAAACCTAAATAATGGACCAGGAAAAAGACTAATTATAATAAAGTAAAAATCAAAATCAAGAAACAAACTATAAACCAGAGACACACTACTGGGGGGGAGCAGAAGGGAGTGGGATCAAAACAAGGGTGGTGGGAATTGTACAGGGACTATAACCAAGATGAAAATGCATACATTGTATAAAAATGAAAAATGATGTAAAATATATAAAATTAAAAAACAGTAAAGCAGCATCCCCTGCTGAGTTTACAGGTACATATGATCAACAGCATAGAAAAGAGGTGCGGTTTTATTTTCTTTTTGTCCCATATATTTGGTGCATGTTTGTGTGTGAATGTGCACATGTGTTGACTGAGTGTATAAGAGTGAATGCATCAGAGATCAAGAGATTGCAATTGATTGGAAATGAAAATTTTGGCTGTTGAAGTTTAAAGATGACTAGATAGAACAGTATAGTGATATATTTCTAATTTTGCAAACTCCCTGCAAGAAACACTTTTGTATACTTTGCAAAATAACATTTATCTTCCTCCATTTGAAAGTTTTGTGATTTCTACAAGTTCATTTTCTAATAATCTTAAAACATGTTTTCCAATGTCAACCAGTCTTTTTCCTAAAATGTACTGTCTTAAGAGCTAATATGAAATAATGATTAAGA
This sequence comes from Talpa occidentalis, assembly GCF_014898055.3. Lineage (NCBI taxonomy): Eukaryota > Metazoa > Chordata > Mammalia > Eulipotyphla > Talpidae > Talpa > Talpa occidentalis. Next base: position 43,031,312 of record NW_023600993.1, on the reverse strand, counting down.
GCACTGACCCCTTGTTCAAATCTTGGTTTATAACTGTGTGACTTTGGGCAAGTGATTTAACCTTTCTAGGTCCTAATATTCTCATCAATAAAATGGTGATAAAAAGTAATTACCCTTCTCATTTTATTATAAGATTAAATAAATTAGTGTTTTCAAAGTGGTTGGAATAGAGGACTGGCACATAAATGATTCCATTCAAGTTTTTTACTCTTACTGTTATAGTTTTCTCAGCAAAACTTATAATCTAGAATAAAAGCAGGAAGGAATGCAACATAAATTGTTGCACTATCTTTTAGTTTTTGGAAAGAACTAGGAGAAAAGGATGGGGGAATGATGTTAGTATGATATTAGGAAAGCTGCACTTAAAAATTGAAGTAGAGGGCCTCCCCTGGTGGCGCAGCGGTTGAGCGCTGGGTTGCGAGGCTGCCCGCAGCCTCTGCAGCGCCGGTTTGGTCCCCGGCCACTGGTGAGGGTCCCACAAAAAGAAAAGAAAAGAACTTTAAAAAAAAAATTGAAGTAGATATTCACTGATTAAGTTACTTGTGTGTTTTTAATTTCCTCACCCTATCCATGAGCACCACATAACTATGGGATTTTATGTTTGCTAATGGTGAGCTGCATTATTTTATTTTACTAGGACAAGTGGGTAGGTAGAGGTAAACAGCTCTAATAACTCTAATAACTTTTGGTTACTTTTTCCAGCATCTCTTTATAGGTCTGAGAACTATGCTATACCATGAAGCACATAAAGATTCAAGGAACTTGCTTCTTGAACTTTCAGGATTACCAAGCAGAAATATGTGCGTAAACAGCTAAATTAGATTTTTCTGATAACAAATCATTTCTATGAAGTCTATATTTCATATTTATAAATCAGAGAAAATCGATATTTCAAATGTTTTCTTTGGATGATCATATAAGCATACTTTAGACAGACTTGGAGAGTTGGTGCTGTTCTGCATGCTCTGTTTTTTGGTTGGGTATACAGGTTGTATTTTATGTGATAGGAAAAATCTCAGGGCAGAAAATTGAACTATGTAAGGAATTTATGGACTTGGATTATGGGAAAAATCAACAAAATATGAATTTCAGACTTAGTTGATTCAACAGCTCAATGAAGTCACCATGAATCTGACTTCACTCTCTCTGTCTTTGCTCAGTCCCTATAGTGCTTATTTCATCTCAGAAGAACTCTCAGTCATGGAATGCTTGGGATGCCTGCTAGTGTCATTGATGTTGCATGCTCCCTTTTGTAGGTCTAGGGAAATGAGAACTTTTGTTAACACATTCTATTCATTCTAATATTTCTCCTTTAGAGTTCAGGTTTTTTTTCCTTGACTTTTTTTTAAGATTTGTTTGTTTGTTTATTTATTTATACAAGCACTGGGTACAATCAGAAGTGTGGGAGGGTGAGAGAATTCACCAGAGCCAGAGCTGGGAGCAGAGCAGGCAGACTGACGAAGTACACTGCTGAGGGAATCAGCGGGTGGCAGGAGAGGTCTGTGCGCCATGTGGGACCCTCACCTGGTGGCCGGGGATCGAACGGGCGCTGCAGAAACTGCAGGCAGCTTCACAACCCAGCGCTCAACCGCTGCGCCACCGGGGAGGCCCTCCTTTATAGTACAGTTAAAACATTTTGATTATAAATTTATAACACTACCTCAGAACAATAGGTAGATTGTTTGTTTTTTTAAAGATTTATTTATTTATGTTAGAACTGGGGTACAGACCAGAGGTGTGTGTGGGGGAGAAGATTCACCAGAGACAAAATGGGGAACAAAACAGGCAGACTGACTGAAATACACTGCTGAGGGGAGCAGCGGGTGAATCATGAGAGGTCTGCTGTGCCATGTGGGTATCTCCCTGCCTGGGAATCAAACTCATGCTGCAGTGGCTGTAGATAGCTTCATAGGTTTCATCTTAACCCCTTGTGCCACCAGGGAGGTCCCCTTAACAGAATCTATAAAGCCATATTGAGGAATTTGGATTGAGTCCTTTGGACAATGGAAAACCCTGGAAAATTTCAATATATGGAGTTATGTGATACGATTTTCATTATAAAGAGCTCACCCAAGTTGTTGTATGGAGGAAAGATTAGAGAGAGTGACTATACATTTGAGAGACTTAAACCTTTTTCTCCTTTATGAAATGAAAGCCATTTTTATGTTTAACACCTCACCAGGGAAAGACATGCCAATTCTAATCTTAGTTACTGCAATTGTCTTTTAGGTTGTCCTTGAGTTTATGCAAATTACAATTGATTGTCCTTCAAGGACAGCAATAAAAACAAAATAGGATGTTGTAAAGAACAAATATTGATTTTCTAGATATTTAAAATGTGATAAGATATGAGAAGAGCTTTGAAAACCTTAGAATAGTTATGAAAGGAAGAGACTGTAATGGAAATGCTCTGTTTTGAGACACACAGACATTTTATTGAAACACTGCTTCATCCCAAGTGTTAAAACACTAACTAAGGAATTGATTTTTGCAAAACTGCTCAGAGCTTACAAATCTGTTGCCCATTCTTTTCTCATATGTCAGGTTTTCACCTGTACTTCTCTGGAATATTTTCATACTATCAGTGTTTGGACTTTGAGATGTTTGATAAAGAATGGGTAGTATCTGAAAACTGGAATTGCATTTGGGCATTCAAGTCAAAGAAAAATGATACCCCATAAAAGGATAACCAGGCTGAGACTTTGATGGGCAAAACTGACATTTGGTCAGAAATTTTAAAATGCAGAGGATTTTAAGATGTCAAAATATGCCCTCATACTACCTAAGACCTCTCCAACAAATCCTGTTAGCTCACCCTTTAAAGTGCATTTTTAATCCCTTCCCTGCCTTCTGCCTTGCTCTAGACAAGGAAGCACCTTACCAATGAAATTTGCAAGTCTCTGAACTAGTTACTCAGATTCCCCTGGGATTTTTCACACCCACTGGGAACAATAGTTGTGCTTTCTCATTTCTCAGTAAAGCAAGCAATTTAAGAGACTGTCCTCCATTTCTAGTTACTCACTGTTAATATTTCCTTTAATATGCAATGCTAGAGCCCAAATAAGTACAGCAGCACATAAATAATAATTTGGAGACTATTAGAGAAAATTGTACTCAAAAAATGTAATTTCTTCTAAATGTAGCCTTGTATTTATTATAATGCCTTAACAGTATAATAGCATAACTCTATAATAATAAATAACATATAATATAAAACTAAATCAGTACTTTATTACATAATTACATATATATTTGTATCATGATTTCCTCCTAAATTAAAATGTTTCTCGTTTCATGGGATGAAATTTAACTTTTCACTATTTAGAAATATTTTCCAAAAATAATTAAAAATTTCTCATTTCACCATCTGAAACTATCTGAAAACATCTGTGCTGCTGGAATTGAACACAGTTATGCTAAAATGTTTATTGATTGCACTGAACTTCATTCAATCAATAAGTAAGTGAATCTGTGAGCTGGAAGCAGCCTTTTCTAGGATGGGATTCAGAATCCAGAGAGGGAGTGAGGTTAGAGACAGTAAATCAGTGAAACCAGACCAAACCTGGCAGCTAAACAGTTGAAGTGGAGCAAAACAGAATGTGGAGTTAAAGCAGCAAAAGTCAAAAGCTATAAAGCAAAGATGGATGGAGGCAGTAGAAACAAATGGGTCCCAAACCATTGAGCAATATTTCCCAAATGCCAATGAAGAAAAGCAGTTTTTCTAGCCATCTCATCAAAACTGTCTTCAGTCAAAAGTAAAAGCTTTATTCTCCCATTGCAAAAAAAAAAAAAAAAAAAAAAAAAGAGAAAAAGAAAAAGAAAAGAAAAAGCACTAGTCAAGGCTGGGGCTGGGGTCGGTGATAGGGGAAGATATCTTAGTTCTTTATGGAGATAATGTGATGACAGGAGAGCAGGAATTACAGAAGAGAAAGAGTTTCCAAAGCAAGAGAAACAAGGAAGGGTATGATGGTAATAAAATGTGACATTTAAGCATTAGCTCTGATGTGTAAAGCAGGGTTTTTTAAGGCAAGTTGGAAACAAAGATGGATTAAATCACATGTTCCCCTAAACAACCTTTCAATGTATGTGTTTGACCATAAACAAAATGAAATGCAAACACTATCCTAGATAAAATATAACATACATGACAGGCCAATATTTAAAACACTGAATTTGCAAGGTTGTTCATAAAAAAGGTTTAAGTGAGCTATGGATGTGAATGGGCAATTTAAAGAAGAGAAATATACAAATGGCCAGTAAAAAGGAAGAATTAAACACAGAGAACTTCCAAATTAAATCATAAGACTTTTAGTTTATGATTTGGGCAAAATTATGAAATGAAAATTATGACCATGAAAACCCCCTTCTATAATAGTTGTGATTTTCATATTCCATGGCTAGTTAGAATGCAGAGAATCTGGAGGCAGTATTTTTTTGTTTTGCAATTTGGTTAAGTCATTTTAAATTAAAAATATACCTTGTCTTTGACATGATAATCTTATCTTTATGATTCCATTGATATCAATATATATAGATATGTATTTATATATTTACATATATAATATTGTACCAGATTATTCAATGCAGCATTGCCTATAAATTAGAATGTACTCAATGTGGAAGCTCGCACATGATTTACTTTAAAATTTGCAAAGCAAGTTATTAGTAATATATAAAGCATCTTTTTTTTTATTTTTTGGGGATTATGAACACATGTAACAAAGACATTACATTTGTGATTATGGATGTACAGTCAGGTGGAATGAAATGTGTTCAATTAAACATAGCTGACTCAAAGTTAACATTGAAAGTGGTCTAGTAAGCAATAATAAGACATAAAAGGATAAAAGAAGATTCAGAATTCTAAACTGCTTGGTCTCAAATCTTTAGACACATAAAAGTATTGGAAGGAAATATAACAAACATTTAAGTCTGTACTGATATTACAAGTAGTTTCTAGTATCTTCTGTTACTTTGTTTTATTGTCTGTTTTCTAAAATGGGCATGAATTCTATAACTTGCAAAGATGAAATTTTATTTCAAAATTAAGAAAAAAATGTATATGATATCCTCATTTTGCCTATGAGGAAACTAAACTCAATGACAGTACCTTTCCTAAGATTCCTGATAGTACATAGCAAAGATGTGATTAGAGCTCCAGATTTCACCAAAATGACAGGAATTAAAAGATAATTAAAAGTTAAAAATTAGAGAAGGAAGAAGCTTTTAGCAAAAAGAATACAGAAAGCAAAAGCAAACCACAAATGTGTTAATGGATCTGTCAGTCACAAGGAATAGTCACCAGCTCACCTCAGGCACCTACTGAGAGAATTAACAACTGGAAATAAAGTGGTATATGGTCATCTCCACCTGTAACCAAGTGAAAAGGTATCAAGAACATAAAAAAAAAAAATGATTTGGGCTATAAGAGGTGGTAGTGGAAATGGTGGAAGAGAGGAAACGAGGATCAGGAAGAGTGTTCTGACTCTTATCTCTGTTTTACATTTGGAAAATTAGAAGATGTCATTAAGGAAATTTCACATTATGACTGAGACAAGATAAAAATGATTCTAGCTAATGATGATAGAGAGGTGACTGTTCAAGTCACTTGTTAAACCAAATGCTACAATTATTAAATCATTGAACCCTCACAGCAACTTTATGGGACAGGTACTTTTAGTTCCATCATGCAAGTGAGGAAATGTGAAAGGAGGTAGGGGAAATATACTAACTTATTCAAGATGATCTGGCTAATAAGTGGTGGATGTTAGATTGTGGTGCAGATGCTTGACTCCAGGGATGTGCTGTTCTGTTTGCTGAGTAAGAAGGGACCATGAAAACCCCCTTCTCTAATAGTTGTGAAACCATCCCAGCCATTTGGGACATATGCTTCCCATTAGTGCTAAAGGAGACAAAATCAGTTAGGTCCTAAGACCTTGTTTTATATATGATTTTAGACCTGTTCTCATGGATACACAAATCTAAAGATGAGGATATGGGCCTCCCCGGTGGCGCAGCAGTTGAGCGCTGGGTTGTGAAGCTGCGCGCGGCCTCTGCGGCGCCGGTTCGATCCCCGGCTGCTCCCCGGCCACCAGAGGAGGGTCCCACATGGCGTGCAGACCTCTCCTGCCGCCCGCTGCTCCCCTCAGCAGTGTACTTCGGTCCTTCTGCCTGCTCTGCTCCCCGCTCTGGCTCTGGTGAATTCTCTCGCCCTCCCGCACTTCTGACTGTACCCAGTGCATGTATAAACAAAACAAACAAACAAGCCAGCAAACAAATAAATAAAGCATGCCTCTAAAAAAAAAAAAAAAAAAAAAAAAATAAAGATGAGGATATGTGGACTTTGGCTGTTTTTTTTTTTTTTTATAAAATTTAAATCACCATATGCTCTATGTTTAGCAACTTACTTTTTTCCACTTCCTGGCTCACAAATATCTTTCTGTGTCAGTACGTATAGATTATCTTTAGTGTTTTTTAACTGCTGCATATAATATTTCATCGTGTGCATTGGTTGAAGTAAATTCTTGTTCATTATTTTGCTAGGTTAAGCAAATAGGAATGGAGAAAGAATTAATTTCTGCCTTGGATTCTACCCCTCTGCCAAATAATAATAATAATAATAATAACGATGATGATAAAGGAATCAATTAGCTTTCAATTAGCTGACTCTAGGAAGGGTTCAAAATTACTTAAGTTCAATACCATTTAAGAAAAGCAAGAAATAGGGCCACCCCTGGTGGCGCAGTGATTGAGTGCTTGGCTGCGAAGCTGCCCGCAGCCTCTACAACACCAGTTCGATCTCTTGCCACCAGGCGAGGGTTCCACATAGCACGTAGACCTCTCCTGCCGCCTGCTGCTCCCCTCAGCAGTGTATTTCGTCGGTCAGCCTGTTCTGTTCCCTGCTCTGGCTCTGGTGAATTCTCTCACCCTCCAGTGCTTCTGACTGTACCCAGTGCTTATATAAATAAATAAATAAATAAATCTTAAAAAAAAAAAAAGCAAGAAATATCCCTGGTAACTGTGCTAATAATCTGTGGTATATGTCTGTGTCTTTTTTTAATTTTTAATATATATTTACAAAACATCATTACGTGGTATGCATTACACACAATGCATATTTTAAAACCTTATAACCTAATATACTAATATTTTAATTAATATTTAAAATGAACAAAAAGTCTTCTCTGAACTTTCTTGATTTCTGATTTTCTTTGTTTAAAGTGATTAAACAGTGGTATTGAGTCATTGTGCCATCTAGTACTATTGAAACTTCTAGCTGTGATTACAAAAGTGTAATGATTAATTTAATACACACACTGCTACAAGAGGCCAATTTTGTGCTCCTATTAAATAAAGATGCCTGCCTTATTTATGAAACACGTGTACATCTTAGGCATTTGCTCGCTATTTTTTTGTGGGGAGATACTGATGTATTTGAATCTCTGAGTTGATCACATGGGACTTCATAAAATGCTCAGTAGATTTTTGCTATGTTTGACTGAAACCTTGTGAAAGGAGACAAACATGTAAATGAAGTCAACTTCACAGACCTCTGGGATCCATTACAGCCTGAGATGCTCTTAACACATAATTAGCCAGGGCTGTTAATCACGTCTAGCAGGTGTTGAGTAATGAACAAAGACAGGGTATCTGCTGTGACCACTTTCTTCTCTGATTTTTGGTTAGACAAGTTAATGCTGATTCCTGATTGTGCCCCTTCCATGCTACAAACACACACACATACACACACACACACACACAATGTGACTTGACATTGTGTTTTCTTGATGCTGTCATCAGTTTTGTGACCATGGAGAATAGTGACAGTCACAATAAAAACAAAAGGAATCTCTAAAAGTCCCCCAGAATGCTCTTAATGAATGCATGTTCCTTGGTATTAAGTTTATTTCCTTTGCCTCTCTTCTCATTCAAGCTTGTGTCTTATCTGTCAGCTCACTTTTGTGAAGAGCAGGTAACTCAATCTCAGCAAATGCACTTCTTCCTTTGTCTGGGGAGCACAAAACATCAGACCAAATGTGACCCATCCCATCCCTTGACAAATTTTTAATGCTGCAATAATCAACAGCTAAGGCTTTTGTGTCTGAGTCCCAGCTCATCTCTTTTAATTGTTTTCTCATGAATACAGTCTCCTATTACAAAATAGAAATAATACAGATAAAACATCATTTTATATCCCTAACCCTCACCCTGGTCTCCCCTTTTCTCCCTATACCTGCAATCAATTTTATGCTAATTCTGCTAAATTTTTGAGGGATATATTTGTATGTCACTATAGTTTTCTCACAAAAACATACAGCATTGTAAAATTATATATTTTTGTCTTTTTTAGCTAATGGAATTCTACTGTATCTGTAGAATTGCACCATTTTCACTAATAGTTTGAGAATCTTATTTATATTAGCACCTTCAGAATTTATTCTTTTTCAGTAGCATAGTATTCCAGATTATGTAGAAACCGTAGTTCATTTACTTAGCTTGTTCCCTATTGATGATCTGATGGTTGCTTCCAGATTCTCATAGCCAGAGTGAATGTCTCCGTCCATGCTTCCTTTTGTGTGCATAAAGATCACTCAAAAGCAAACCAGGACTAGCTACTCAAATAAATCCAAAAGCCCTTTGCTCTTTTTGTGTGACCCATTGCTAAGAATTGTTTCATGTCTTTAAGAGGTTGAATACAACAGACAATATGAATTCCATTTCTTGACATGGAAAAATGATATTCCAGTATCAGTGTCTATAAATAAAATTTTATTGGATTCCATCTATGTCCATTCATTTATGTGTCGTCTATGGTGGCTGATATATTACAATGGCTGAATTGAGTTGTCTCCACAAAGTATAAGGCTTGCAAAGCTGAAAATATTTACTTTTTGTACCTTTAAGAAAAAATGTACTCATTTCTGCCCTAAGGTCAATATGAAGAAATAATATTTCTATATCACAGAATATACACAAAATTAACAAACTGCCAAATGTCCTTCAAAGTGGTTGTTATAAGCTTGCAGTGTGTGGGAGACAATGTTTATTTCTCTATATTTCTATCACTAGCAATTATTTTTAATATTAACAAAGTTGATTTTTCTACTCTAATGAGAGTACAAATGGTATTTTGCTGTTCTACCTTACTTCTGCTTTTTCCTGATTCTAGTAAGGTTGTTCATCTTCTCCCTTGGCCCTTTGTGTTTTTTTCTGGTTTTTCTAATAAGCAAGAATTAAGAAAGGCTAACATTTACAGAACATCTGCTGTGTGCTGGGTACTATGTTAAGTGTTTCACAAATGTTATTTTATATAAGCACAGAGCAACCCCCAAGGTAAGTATGATATTATTTTATACATGAGTAAAATGTGGTTCAGAGAGGTTAAATCACGTACAATCACACAACTGATCCATGATAAATATATGTATTTTTTTAATGCAGACATTTGTTTCCAGTCTCTGCCTTGAGCTGCTATAACATTCCATCTTTTTATCACTATAGGATGACTTTGTCAGGTGTAATGTTAGTGGGAGAAAACTTTATTAGGGACTTTGTTATTGATTTATGCCATTAGTTGCCCAGCATCTGTGAATATTTACAGGTATCCAAGAATCTTCCAAAGCCTCAAGATACAGTTCAACTTTGCTTCTCTTTAATTTAGGAGTCTATATCATCCTATACTTTAGAGAACCCATGACTGCCAGGAAATTACTTAATGATTGCTCTAAGTTCACGGAGGTTGGTATACACAAACTCAATGAGTTGGGGTAGAACTATTACTAAAATCAAAAAACTTCAGTTTATATTCCGGCTCTAAAACTTGCTTTTTTTTTTTTTAAAGCTCCTCTTGCTGCATTTTTTTTTTTTTAAGATTTATTTATTTATTTATACAAGCACTGGGTACAGTCAGAAGCGCGGGAGGGTGAGAGAATTCACCAGAGCCAGAGCAGGCAGAAGGACCGAAGTACACTGCTGAGGGGAGCAGCGGGCATCAGGAGAGGTCTGCGCACCATGCGGGACCCTCCTCCGGTGGCCAGGGAGCAGCCGGGGATCGAACTGGTGCTGCAGAGGCTGCGGGCAGCTTCGCAAGCCAGCTCTCAACCACTGCGCCACCGGGGAGGCCCTCTAAAACTTGCTTTTTGCATGACTTCGCAGAAATTATTTCAGCTTGTGAGGTCCATTTTCTTCATTGCTGGTTTAAATATGAATGCTAACATTGTTCAATATTGGAAGAGACAATTATAAAAAGTGCCTGGCATAGGATCTGGCCTATAACATTTCTTCTATAATAGTTGCATCCCCATCAAAGGCACAAGAGATTATCCATTTGGGTTTTGCCCTTTACAGGGAACCATGCCTTATGTAAGCATTTCTGATATTATATTCCTTAATCTACCAATGTCAAAAATTTTGAGGACATCTACTAAAATTCAGATTCCTCAACATGTCATCTGATTCTATCAGAGACTCTGAGGGTCGTTCTGAAAATCTACCTTCTTTACAAGTTTCTAGATGGCTTTTAGTTATGCTCAACTTTGAGAACCACCAAATTAAAAATTCTGGTATATTTCTGTTTTTAAAACTACTGACAAGATTACATTTCTTTGAAAGTCAATTGAATGTTTCAAACCATATATGGTTAAGTATATCTTTTTTATGTATTAAGTTTAGATTCCTCTTACAGTAATTGTGAGCTCATATTGTCTTCCATTAAGAGAAACACCTTCTTTGCTGTAATCCTTACAATGTCATGTGTTTGAAGGCAGTTGTCACCCTTTGAACCCTTTTATCTTTTCTGTTAAGTATGCTCTGATAACATCAAGGTCTTTGGCTAATAGATGCTTTGTTAATTGAGGAGTACCTTGTAAAATATATTGCTTGATTTTGGAGTTGATTCTCTATACTCAACTGAATTTCTACAGATTTTTAGCTTAGAAAAAGGTATTATATCATTTCTTTTAGGAAATAAAACAATCTAAATTGTCTTGATTATCTAGACTGACTCTAAGTCCTTGAAAAGTATTGAATTTGGTGCTAATTTATCACCAGTTATTTCTAATGACATGTACAGTTTCCAGATTAGAAAATTTAATCTTCTAACCTCAGTTCATACTATTTTTTCCCTCTTCACTGTGCTCTAGACCAGTTATTAAAGTATGTTTTCCAGTTCGTTGACATCAGTGTCAGCATCATCTCAGAACTTATTAGAAAAGTAAATTCTCTGCATGGCTTTAGTGCTTATGAATCAGAAACTTTTAGGGGGTGGGATGCAGCAATGAACCTTCCAGGTGGTTCTGATGTATCTCTCAGTTTATACCTAGCTGCATTCTAGAGGTTAGACTCAGAAAGACCTTTCCTGATCACTTTATCATAATATCTTCCTTCCTGGTTCTCCCACCTTTCTTTATGACTGCACCCAGTTTGGTCCCTACATAGCCTAATAGAATCTATAGTTAAATTCTGTTTGACTTGAATACTGCCTGTTTTCCCATTTAGATTAGAAGTTTTGTAATTGCTAAAACTGTACCTATTTTATTCACCAATATATCCCCTAGTGTGGAGCACAGTGCCTGGACTATGGTTGATATTAAATAAATATTTAAGCAAATGGATGACTGAACAATCCATTAATATGAAGTGACTGAGTTATATTTCTTGTGATCTACATTTTTTTGCTTGTTTGCTTTTTTGTTATTGATGTAGACAACCCCACACTACCAGTTTAATAACTAATTTGTAAGCAGTTTACAGGAATCATTTATGAGCTATACACACATGCATGCATGCATGTACACACAACTTCCTGTGGTTTTCAAATCCAGTGATAAGGTCTTTATCATTATAGATGTTTCACTTTTAGGAATGTTCAATTCACTTAACATACACTTACTAAGGAAGCAACATGTAGCACATTAGGGTAGGAAAAGCAGCAATGACATTTGCATGATACGTCTGGACTAAGACTCTTTTTTTTTAAAGATTTATTTATTTATTTATTTATTTATACAAGCACTGGGTACATACAGAAGCACGGGAGGGTGAGCAAATTCAACAGAGCCAGAGCAGGGAGCAGAGCAGGCAGTCTGAAGTACGCTGCTGAGGGGAGCAGCAGGCCCCAGGAGAGGTCCGCGCGCCATGTGGGACCCTTGCCTGGCAGCCGGGGATGGAACTGGCGCTGCAGAGGCTGCGGGCAGCTTCGCAACCCAGGGCTCAACCGCTGCGCCACCGTGGAGGCCCTGGACTGACTTTTAACTCTATTGGCCTAATGACTTCAATACTCTAAATTGTTTTCACTATTATGTTAAAATCAGGGAAGCCAATCCACAGGTCTGTTTTCTATTTCCTCATTGTTGCTCTTCTTGTCCCTCCTACCTAGTCATAGCCCCACATCTGGCCCTTTTTTCAATGCCTGGCTCACTGGCACAGGGACTGGATTTAATAACCCCTGGATGACTATCTTCTGTTTAATAGGGTTTAATAGGCGTCCTTTCTGATTAGAACTTCAGACTTTTTTTTTTTTTTTTTGCTAGCTAATCAAAACCATTTGCTGTATTTAGCTAAAAGTACTTTTCTAAAAGTGAACAGTTTTTCCTTTTATCATCATCATCAACAACAACACAAGTTTGAAAAGTGAATGTGGATTGTTTTGAGGCTGTTGATAGCATAACTATTTTTTAAATTGTGTTATTTTTATTACTGAGGTAATGTTGGTTTACAACACTATGTATGATATAGGGATATAGGTTCATACCTTTCTAGATGTGGATTTGAATCTCAGCTCAATCTCTTCTCAGATAAGAAAACTTGAGCCAGGGTCTAAACTTCTGTTAGCCAAAATTTGTCCATTTATAAAATGGAGATGATAATAGTTATCCTGGCATGGCTGTGAGAATGGGGTGAGAGGTGTGCAGAATGCTAAGTCATTATCAGTGCTCAGTAATTGGCACTCACAATTGACAAATGTTGCATACATTTCCTCTGATCTTGGGGTGAGACTAGGAAAGCTTCGGAGAGACAGAGACTTGTAACAGGCCACATTAAATCATGGCAGACAGAAGGCAGATGGAGAAGATGGAGACTGTGAATCTCTTAGGGATCTAAAAGTGAAATTGGACTGATTTTTTTTTTTTTTGTCTTCACAAACTATTGAGAAAAGTTGCTGCTAATGGATTATGAGAAATGCAAGCTACAATATGATCTTTTCCCTTCTCCTAGGATTTTTCTTAAATCAGTGATGATGATAAACTATGCTCATTTTATTTTGATACATCCGGGCTTAACTCCAGAAAGTGAAGATAACACAATTGAAAAAGGTTTTTCACCCAAAGTATTTCTCCCAAATAATCCCCCCAAAATAGATATAAGGGTACCTCTATAAAAGGTATAAAACATGTGCTCCAACTTAACTGTTTTAAGGAGGCACCCAGCAGTTTTTAAAGAAAAAGGCTGACTCACACCTCATTGAGAATTATTTCTGATCAAGATTTCATCATTGTCAGGGAGATCCAGCTAAGTATGTATGGTGGGACCTTTTACATGTTTTGTATGTTACCCAAAATCACACAACATGTAAGATTTGGTAAAAAATTTTCTTTTTCAGAATGACCATCTGGCACATTTTTTGGTGACCTGATCTGAGACATGATTTTTAAGTCTTTATTTTGCCAATCACAAAATAAATCAACATCCTGCCTGTTTTTATATTTTGTGGGAAGTAATCAACATTCAGTTGGAAAGACACAATCCAGAAAGATGAGCCAATACATCTCCAGTAGGTCCACAAATACAGTATACACAGTAATTGGCAGTGGCTGCATGAACCCTAAATGTTTGGCAGTTCCTCAGTGTTTTTGTAAATGGCTCTGTCCCCTCAAAGTCTGCACTCGCTTAGTATATTAGGATTATTTTCCTTCTGGACACATAAAGTGGATTTTTTTTTTTTTTTTAGTGAAAGGAGAGAAGTCATAGAAAATAATGTGTCATTTTTTCCCCTGTAGCAAATTCTGATTTCTTTGATCATTTCCAAGTGGAAATATGAAACCAGAATAGTTATCCTTCTTAACATGAGGCAAACTGTCTCATTTCATCAACTGGAGTGAACTAATTCATCAGATTTAAGAACTAGCTCAAGAATGTTCTTATTTGTAAAGAAAATTGGCATCTGTCTTATAATCTAGAATACTTTGTAATATGGATCTCTGTTGGTACATATATGTTTATATATGTGTGTAAATTATGTGTATATAGCATATGAAGCAGATTGTTTTAGATGTATGTTTGGGGAAGTTAGTGATTTCCCAACTCCTCCTCAGTTCTTCTCCCTGTTTTTAATGTTTACATGCTATCTCTGTGTCTCAGGTACCTAGAATCATAACTAGGTCCACTGGAAGGTAGATGTGCTTAACACTTTAATATTAAAATGGATTAATATTAAATTAAGTATTAAATTTAATATTAAAAAAATAATAAAAATGATATTTTCTTTCTCTTTACTCCTATATGAAAAATAAAGTTCTTGGGAGTGCAGTGTAGCTAAATGAAGTCATTAAGTAAACAGAACGATTATGAAGAGAGAAGCTAGCCTGTATATAGTCCTCTTAAATGATAGTGGAAAATTCAATTTTAAGATCTTGAAACTTTTGTTCTACTCAGTAGTTTTCCAGATCAATATTCAACTCACTAGCACTTTCATTTTTAAAATAAAATATTGTTTAGACTAGGTATTTATGTCAATTTATTTCAAAGGAAAATATTTGAACACCTTATAAATTTATATTTTGCCAGTTAAACTATTTCAAGCAATTTCTGAAAATACCTTTATCCATATTAAGACCTTGTAAGACTCTATTGGTAATTGTTTGGTGAGAATGATATTAATCTGTGTCCATCTTGTAGCTGAAAATGCCCAGTGTAAGAATTGGCTTTTTGCCCCTTTTCTAGATGTAGACTTTCTCTTCTTCAGTACTCTGTTGAATTCCAAAAAGGCTTATAATTATCCAAAATTTCCCGCTGTCTTACACTTTCTGGCTAATTATTCATTTATGCTTGTTTTCTTTTCCAGGGTGAATAGCTAGATTGGGCAATTGGGCATCATTACTAAGATCTACTTGCCTCAGTCTCTTTGTGCAGCTTGTGGGTGGCCATAGAGAAACTTGACATAATTTTTCCTGTATTTACCTATATATTCCCTTAAATTTACTTTTCTTGCCAGAATCATTAAGCAATAAGTTGGCTTTATTGTTTTTAAGGTGCTGTTTTTGCTCAAATTTCCCATTATTTAAAGCTGAATACTTTTTTTATTAAAGTTGAAAGCTTTTTAAACTTGCTTTTATATAACGGCCTATAAGCCTTCAAACAGATGGGACACATTTCTGTTTGCTTTTTGAAACACAGTAAATATTCATCATGCTTTTTCAAAGATACATCCAGGTGAAAACCTCAAATAATTTAGTGTTGCACAGGAATACTTAAGGTTGCTAAATGAGTTGCATTATTGTGAAAAATGGAAATTTTGTATTATATTTTGATGATAATTTGTTCCTTATTTAATTTAATTGCAAAATAACTTGGGAAAACACAGAAGGATGGCTTTATATATTTTGCTAACAACAAGAAAGTATTCTGCTTTTTTAAATTATAACTAGATCATTGAGTTTTTTCATTTAAACATTTTATTGTATATAATTCTTACATCTTTTTTCATCTTTGCACAATGTATGCATTTTCACTTTGGCTATATTCCCCTGTATTTACACCCCTCCCTTATTTTGACTCTAGTCCTTCCTTTCCCTGCTCCCCACCACCCCTGTAGTGTGTCTCTGGTTTATAGTTGCTTGTTGATTTTGCATTGATTAGTCTTTTTCCTGGTCTCTTATTTAGGTTTTCTAAATTCCTTCTATGAATGAGACCATCCGGTATTTTCTTTTTCTTTCTGGCTTATTTTGCTGAGCATGATCCGTTCTAGCTCCATCCATGTTGCTGCAAACTGCATGTGTTTATCTTTTTTGATTGCTGAGTAATATTCCATTGCGTATATGTACCACATCTTCTTGATTCAGTCATCTATTTTGGGGCATTTGGGTTTTCTCCATTCATAGAAGAAAATATATGCGAAACCCTACATGACATGCATATCAAAGACATCTTTACAGACACATCACCCAAAGCAGTGATAGTGAAGGCAAAGATGAACAGCTGGGACTACATCATTGAGTTGTTATTCAGTAGTTATTACAAGATTAGGTAGCAAAACAAATTTCTATAGAAGAAGAAGTAATAAAAAAATCCAACAAATGCAATTTGTTATTATAAACATCCAAAATCCAAGGTTTCAGACTGACTGCTTTTTGTTAAAGCAAATCTTTCAATTTGTACGTATATCATTGTGTCTTTTGGTAAATTGAACTATGCAAATATTCAACTTCATGAGAGCTTGAAAATACAGATTCGTCTTAAAGTAAAATTTAGACTTTACTTAAAGTAAAGTAAAATTTACTTAAAGTAATTTTTTTTTTACTTAAACTAAAATTTAGACCTCTTTAGACCTCTTCTTTTTCTATAAACAAAGAGTTATGATAAATCAGGAATTTATATTTGCAATGACCCTTGAGGCAACAATTTCTTTACCTAGTCAATTTTCACTGTATTCTTTAAATTAATAGCCAGTGATTTTGATAAGAATTTTATAAAGGAAGACTAAAAGGGGCTTGGGGCTTATTATTGAGTTTCATAAAATACACTATGATATTTAATCACTATAACTATAAGATGAAGTAAGTATTATGTTTGATAAAGGGGGAAATTGAGACTTCACAAACATGCTAAGGAATTAGCAGCAGTAACTCAACATTAAGCTATGGTGCTGAGGTTTGAGCCCAGTGTACTTGATTCTAGACTCTCGAAGCATGTCCTTAAGGTCTGTACTATGTAGTTGCTTGTTATCATCTGCTAAAGAATATGCATTCCTTAACCGATGGCAAATAACTCTTCTAAATACTCTAGAGAAACTCATTTAGGATCATTAAAAAACAAACAAACAACAACAAAAAAAAACCCTCCAAACTTGATAATGGGAGTTGGTCTCTCCTTTGAGGGCAAGTGCCAGACTAGAACTGAATCAGTATTAAAGTTTATTTTTTCCAATTTCTAGAACATCTACTATACCATTAGATCTTAGGAAATACCAAATTGATAAGATGACATACATGGCCTAAATTACTGATCTTCATCTTCTATTGTCAATGATTTGTTGTCTTCATGCAAAGTTCTCCTTTCCTCTCCTTGGCTTGTCTTTCTTCTTCTCCATATTTGTCTTCATATGACTTATTCATTCCCTTTACCTCCCTTTTTCTCTAATGTTCTCTCACCTACATTTAAAGATTCTCAGATTTTATTCCTTCTGCTCACTTGTTTTTATTGTAATTTCTTTCCACATGGGTTTTGCCTGTAGTAAACTACTTGCATCATCATATTCTTTTAATGGTTATGGATGGAGGATGCTGTTCTAAAGGAGTAGGATAATGAGGATTAAAATTTATGGAAAGGATTTAGGATGGAATTTACTTAAAAATAAATGTTCCAGTCTAGATCTGAAAGCCCAGTTTACCCTCTGTTTTCAGCTTAAGCCTCTATTAAGGAAGTTTATTGAGACCTGACATCAAAGTTTAGTTAGCTGTACATCATAGGCTAGGATGTTACCATTGTAGCTTACTTGAAATGATTGTTTATAGAATAAATGTGCCTGTGTTATATGCATGTATACATATAAACATTTCTGTAATAAACATTTCAGAAAGTTACTGATTGAAGAAATGCAAAGAAAGTTCTTTCAGATAACTTCAAAATGAGGCAGGAATTGTCATCTGTAGCACCTTTATGCTGTGTATAAATAGAAAATTGAAATCTTTCACTCTTAGTGACTTTAGCATGTCCCACTGATGGTCACATGGAACAATTTTTCTTATTATGGATGAGAAATATCAAGGGAAAAAAATGAATGTCTCTTACTAAAAAAAAAATCTGTGTATCCATATATGTATATGTAGATGTATGTTATCCTTGAATATTGTCTAAACTAGGATATTGCTCTCAACTTAGAAGATCAATGAGTCCTCCTTAATAAGTGTCTAATCTATATAAATTTCAAGGGATTAAAAAAGTTAATCATTTGTTGATCTTTTCAGATAAGCTGATCTATAGAAAACATAATAGTAATTTCCTGTTAGCATCTCTAGCTGATAGGATCCCTCAACATGTTTTGTTCCACAAACTTTCTATCTGATGTACAAGTTGGGTAAGGGGTTAAATGGAGAAGGAACATAAATATCATTTTCTGACTCCAGATCCCTAAATACCACTAGAGCTTTATGATATACTAAGTAGTCTAGTATATTTAGCAATAACAGCACTGCCCTAGAAGCAAGCAGACGTAGATTCTAGTTAGCTTAAGCAAAGAAGAAATGTATTGTTAGGCTCTTGGGTATGTCACAGTGCAAACTGTAGGAGATGGGAGAGTGAGACTTGTAAATGGCAGGAAGCAGGGTAGATTGAGTATTACAGATAGTAATTGCTACTCCACAGTCTTATGAGAGTACTATCATTGGAAGAAAACATTTCCAGTTCTTCAGAGTCTTTTGGTTACTATAACCAAGATTTACACTGTAAAGAGAGAGTATCCAATTGGTCTAAACTGGGAAACATGCCTAGTCCAGGGAAGGGCACATCTTAACATTTGCCAAAAACGGGGACGATTTTCAGGTGCTGTTCTCGAGAAACCATGAAATAGTTGGGCAACTGGAAACAACAAAAATCCAGCATATAATTCCCTTCTTTCTCTAGAATTTGGCTTCTTCACAAAATCTGACAACTTTCAAATGAGAGGGTGTATTGAGATTGATCTTTACATGAAAATGATTAACTTGATCCACAAAACATACAGTAAAAGCAAACGATAAAGAAAGGAAGCTTATAAAGAAAATTGATTTACTTGAAGTGCTTTGTGTCTCTTTCACTTTCCTGCATATCGCAGGACAGAATTAGTGGCAGCCTTGGCTCCAGCGGTCTGCCAGGCCAGCAGTAATAGGTTTCAGCCACGCCTCGTTTGATTGCATTTTTCCTGAAGAGAAGAGTAAAACAGCTTTGGGTTTACATGTAAGATCATCTGATTCTTAAGATCAGGAACATTTTAGAGGAAAGCATTCTTTTAATTTATTTTTTGAGGTAAGATTGGTTAACTTTAGTGTATATGATTCAGAGAAATATATTTAAACCTGCTCGGATATGTATCAACACAACACCAACCCCACAGCAACCATATCCCTATATAAACAAAACAAAGAAACTAACAAAACTAAACTAAAACAAAGTCTAGGGGAAAGCATTCTTTTTTTTTCCCCACAAACTTTATTATTATTTTTAATTAATTAATTAACTAATTAATTGATACAAGCACTGGGTACAGTCAGAAGCGCGGGAGGGTGAGAGAATTCACCAGAGCCAGAGCAGGGAACAGAACAGGCAGACCGAGGAAATACACTACTGAGGGGAGCAGCAGGTGGCAGGAGAGGTCTGCGTGCCATGTGGGACCCTCGCCTGGCAGCCGGGGATTGAAACAGCGCTGCAGAGGCTGCGGGCAGCTTCGCAGCCCAGTGCTCAACCACTATGCCACCAGGAGGGGCCCTAGGGGAAAGCATTCTTAATGGCATAAGAGAAATTTAATTTTCTGTTTTTAGCATTGTGCCCTGATGAACATGTTGTGTGTCTTGTATGTATAACTTATGTATGTGACCATGTAATTAACAATCATATGTCAGCATCAACATTTATCATTTTACCAAGTATGTTTTGAGCTCTGGGGGATTTGCAAGTATAGTATCAATTTTTAAGCTATCTAGCACATCCCTAGTAAGTGCAGAATGTACATTGTCCTTTCTTATAACAATTATTATAGAATTCTGATAGTAATACAACACTATGTGTTGGGCTCTACCACTTAACACTTATGACATTGATTACTATTGCCTTGTTACTAATGAATAAATGGAGAGTTAGAAAGGCAAAGATGGTCACCTTTAATTTCAGGGGTGGGAATGGAGAGGAAATTTCCCCTTACTCTTCTTGTATCTTCTCAGGCTGGTCAAGTAAACAAATTAACACAGAAAGAGTAATAGGAAAAAAAAAGAACACATTTAATTACATATTTTTGGAAAGTTTACTTGGCTATCAATTCTGGAGTAAATGTGACAGACCGATGTCACATTGAGCTAATGAGTGGGATACAGGCCTGAGGTGTCTCTACCAGAGGGTGCTTCTTGACAAAGCTGTATGCTCGAAACTAGGAGTCTGTCTATAGATAGGTTTTTCTAATAAAAAAGATGAGCTGGGGGAGGTTCTGGAGATGACCCTAAATCTTCATTCGTCTAAGGAGTTAAGATAATGGTAACACTTTCTCAGGATGCATGCAGGGCCTTGAATGACCTTAGCTCACATGCAAGGTGACAGGAAAGAAAAAACCCTGTTTTGGACATCAAGGGGATGCTTTTTGGGGGAAATCCACCCTCCAGAGACAGTAGGAATTGGCCTTGCTCGTGGTATCTCCACTTCAATGTTGACATTTTTGTGGGGGTCTGTTCTGTTTGCTGCACATTGAGCAGTACCATCCTTGGCCTTTTCTCACTAAATACCCAGCAATAGGCTTTCTTCTCTGAAACTTAGATAATTTTAAAAGAGGTGCCTGTCAGAAATCTAGTGCATATGTTAGTATTGTAAGTTTTAAAAATGAATAAAATCAATCATTTCTAAAAATGAAGTTGACTTTATTTCAGCCAATAGATGAGATAAGGAGTCTTTAGAATTCTTTTTTTCTTTTCTTTTTTTTTAAGATTGATTGATTGATTTATACAAGCACTGGGTACAGTCAGAAGTGCGGGAGGGTGAGAGAATTCACGAGAGCCAGAGCGGGGAACAGAACAGGGAGTCTGACAAAGTACACTGCTGAGGGGAGTAGCGGGTGCGGCAGGAGAGGTCTATCGCACCATGTGGGATCCTCGCTGGCAGCCTGGCCTCGAACTAGTGCTGCAGAGGCTGCGGGCTGCTTCCCAGCCCAGCACTCAACCACTGCGCCACCAGGGGAGACCCTAGTCTCTTCTTTAAATGACAATATTTGCCAGATTTGACTAGTTTTACAAAAGGTAGTAGATATGCCTAAAGTTTATAATATGACCAAATATTATATATTTGGTGCAATTTGGGACCAAATTGGGATATATATCTATAAATATATGTCTATATAGATATCTAGATAGATATATATTTATATATCTATATATCTATCTCCATCCTTTGTATATATTCATACTGGATTCATGTTAATTATATATTTATATTAGGGATAATATATATTATATATTAGGGATAATATGTATTATATATATATATATATATATATATATATATATTTGGGAGATATATATCCCATATTGTTGGGGAAATTAAGTGGAAGCCATGGTGCAACCAGACTTCTTGTAGAATTTCCATCATGTTTGACTTCTGCCACCCACATACTCCTCAAAACTTCTTCCCTGTTTTGAAATTTATTGCCGGTTATTCTTAGATTTAGACAGGAAAACAAAAACTGTGACTGACAAGACCAGATGCACTTTACCTCGGTTATGAATACACTCTGATGGTAGTGTTTGTGGGATTGTTTTTTCTTTTTAAACCCTTCTTTAAGTAGAATGCAAGATGATAAAGATCAGGCAATAGGAGGCATTGGCAGAGAGGAGGAAACAATAGCTCCTTAATAAGACTCTTAGTAATCAGGCAGGCATTTGTGTCTTAAGTTAGGAATGTGCAAGTGACAGACTGACCATTTTGAAGGCTGCCATCATTACAGACTGGCATGTTTCTAATTACACATGAAGTGAAAAATTTCAGAAAAGATATGACCCAGAAAGCCAACAGTTTAAGTATCTGAGTAAGGCAAGCAAGTCTTATAAAGAGCAAACTGCAAGATTGCACTTGTTCAAAACCTTTTCAAGATTTTTTTGGAAATCTGCATTTGTTCCCCCTTTACCTTCTTTTGTCTTTTCTTTCCAACTACTTGTGTACTCAAATTGAATGTTCGAATCTGCTCTATCAAATCCCAGAAAGAAAGAAATGGCACAATCAGAGGATTTAATGGGAGGGATTTTAATAAAGGAACTATTTATAAGATATGGGTAGGGTTAAGGGTGGGAGGGGGTGGAGAAGCACCAGGGACTAGCAATAGAGTGGAACCTAGTACAACCCCTAGTCTGGAGGGGCAAATGTGTAACTGAGAAGCATATAAGGGTTAATCCTAGCCTTGGGACTCATCAGGGTTTATAGAATGAATAACCTACCTCCTTTCCTTTCCATTCTTCTGCTGATGACGATCACTGGCCAAACCTAATCAGAAGCCAGGAGATAAATGGGTCTGACAAATACATAAAAAAAATAATAATAACATTCAAAATCTAGGACAGGAGGGACAGAAAATGGATTTAAAGGCAAATGGAGACTAACCAGCACAGCAGTCTTTAATTAACATGAAACCAGTATGGAGATCACATCTATATCTGATGATTAACTTGCACTTCACTTCAAAGTACAGAACCAAGGAATTCACTGCAGATATAGAGAACAGTCATTATGGGGAAGGCAAAAATAACCATTGTGAATGCACAGAAAATGTCTTCCATTGTGCATGAATTCTTATAATCTGCACTATAAGGGTTGCAGAACTTGTGCCTACAAGAGCAAGTGGGTCATATATACTACTAAACTGGGCTGGGTGGCAGCTAATAGGGAGTGCTGGGTCTGTTAGAACCTCTTTTGCCCTTGTTTTGTCTAAAGGCAGCAGTTGCTGCCATGCAGCATAGGGAATTCAAGCCTGATGTTTTCATATAGTCTCATTTTTTTTTCATCAAAGAAGACATATAGCTAGATTTTTTTTTAAAAGAGAAGTCTCAATTTTAAGTCTTGGAAACTCTTCAGTTTTGCTTTTTAGAGACCTTGAATTTAGACTAACAAACTCTTCTAATTGAAATCCAATGGCCCCTATGTTCTTTGCTCTTTTGATCACCCCATCTAATAATATTCCAAAGGAACTGACATAATACCACTTATTTTGAGATCAACCCATCCTCAGTGCTTCCACATATTGGTGAGGTTCTGTGGTATTCTTCAATCATCTTTAATCTGAGTTCAGGTTTCTGGATGTATTCTGGCTTCCTCCTCTTAGCCTCTCACCTTTAATGGCAAGCAGATCTCTCTTATTTACCTCCAAACTCATAGCACTACTAACCCAAGGTAGTTGCACAAAGAAATTTTTTCTGGATGTGTGGCCATAACAGAGGCTAATTAACTGAGAAAGCAGGAGTCCACTTCCAATGGAAAGCCTCATGCAACAAGCTTGACTACCCTTTTATGTGAGTTTTTCCTTGAGCCCTTTCCTTTTTAGATGCCATGTTGCTGTCAGGGTCTTCCTTTCCTTGCTTCCTATTCCAGTGCCTCTTCCATCTCCTTTCTTCTCCAGGTCCCCAAATTGTGTTGCCCCTTCTTTCCTCGGGTTTACTGTAGTCCACAGAGGCAACTCCTTAATTTCTGTGCTGTGTGTTCTAATTACTATCTTACTCTTTGTTGCAACTTCTGTTGTTTATACAACCAAGAGTTTCTCTGAAACAAGAAATCCTACCTAAAAGAACATTCATTTCTCTACCCTGAATGCTGCCACCCTCCTGGAGCAACCAGATTAGTCATTGCTGACTTATATAATGCACCTCTTCTGTCTTCTTCCTGTAATAGAACTGCCCGCCTCAGACCCCTTCCTAAAGGCCAAAAATAAGCAGGTCCTCTAAATTAAGAAACAATGTTTACCTCCAAAGAAATCTCACACTTTGTCAAGTTTGGTAATAGGTGGCCCTAGGGATAGTATACCAAGCTGAAACACTCAAAGCCTTTTCTTTTAGAAGGCATGGAAATCTAAAAAAAAAAAAAAATTGGTATTTTAGCTGTTGAGATAGGGACTGGTTTCAAGACTAAAAGGTGATTATAATCACCCACACAGCTATTGAAAATGGTGTTCTACTTTGTATTTTTGTTTATTATAGGTTGGTGGGGAAGTAAATTACCATTTCATTGCCAGCCAATAATCTTTTTTTTTTTCCCAGGAAAAGGTAATTTATCCTTTGAAAGGGAATATTCACTGCTCACCTTTTTGATTGCTCCATTGTGTATGTGACTGTTAGACTGCCTCCTGGCCATGAAAGTGGTGTTCCCATCCTCCAGCTCGTGGTGCAACCAGTTCAAAGAGGGTGTGACTCAAAGATATGTGGTCAGATTGCAGTTGGCATCCTGCTTTTCCATGATCTTTGTAGGAACAGCAAACATTATAGACAGTTGATATTCTCAGAATCTATCCACTGAGTTTAACTATTGGGGGGAAGTAATTGTTCTCCATACAATGTTGGAAGATATCATTTCCTCCATGCTAAGGGTTACAAGAAGAGAAAATGACATGTTCACTTTGAAACCTGGAGGAGGGTGTAAAATCTCATGGGGGAAAAAAATGAGAGTTTTGCTCAAAACCTTTAAAGTTGCTAAGCCAGATACTATGAGAACAAACTTTTCCTAAGATGTAAATGAACGACCTTAACATGTACTTTCAAGTTTAGGCAGATTGTTTGGCTCCTGATTACTAAGTCGTTGATGCAAGGACCAGAAAGCTCATAGAATGTCCATTTTAATCTAGAAGGGACTGATTAATTAGACCAAAATAGATATATTAGCAGTAGCTTTAAGAAAAAAGCCCCTATGCTGAGCCTAGTATTTACTTCATGGAATATGATAAAATTTCATTCTCATATATAACATTTCCCTCTTTTTATTTTATTTTATTTATTTTGTGCAAAAGAACTGGGGTGTAGGCCAGAGGTGCAGGGGTGAGGAGATTCACCAGAAACATAGTGGGGGCAGAACAGGCAGATTCACTGAAATACACTGCTGAAGGGAGTAGTGGGTGAGACAGGAGAGGTCTGCTGCACCATGCGGGTCAGCTCCCTGGCAGGGGATCGAACTCAGGCCATCTGAGACTTAACCCCCAAGCTACCAGGGAGGCCCTCTTTCCCTCTTTTAAAATTTTACTTATTTTTATAATTATATTGTGTACATACATAAATATTTTTATTTTTTGTATTGCTGTATTATTGTAGTCTTTTCTTATAACTCATCTAGACTTATTTTTTGTCAAATATGTGATATACAAATGATATCTTTATTTGGAATCAAATTGGAATCCAATGGATTGATTCCAGGTACCTTACTCCTCCTTCCATGTAATTGAATTTATTGGGTCATAATATTATCTAATATATCAACTGCATAGTTTGCTAAATCTCTATAGTTCAGACAACAACGTTGCAAAACTGATGGATAGATGTCATAAAATGATCATATTGCTCTAACAGAACAAGTTTATTATCCTTTTTTTTTTAAGGAGGGGCAGTGCTAACACTTTAGGTGAATGCTTACGTGAGTAACTGTGTTCCTGACATGATTGAATAGGCATAAGTTTGGATGTCTTTGTAGAAATTCCAATTAACATTAATTAGCTGCTACACTTGATGTGCAGGGTCTGATTTGCCATTTGTGGATCATTCCCTTTGTTTTCACTATCTTGTTGTTACTTTTTTTGCTGGGATTTTACTTAAAGTGTATACTTGCAGTGTCATTGCTGTGTGTTTCCTCTCTCCTATCCTTCTCCAGTAATCTGCCTCATAGATTTAGAGGGGAGACATTGCAGAAACTTTACTCAAAATAAAATGATATGATATTCCTGCTCCTCACTGCTATGAGAAGTAGAGAGGTAAAGCACTGCCATATCTTGGAATGAGGTCTTTGAAAATATGTCAAGACAATTCCTTGGGTATGTGTCACTCAGATCTGCCGCGGGGACATCATTGATTGAAGAACAGAGGTGTTGCTGTTCTGGATCCGCCACTGTGTCATTCGGAGCTTACACTTCCAATAGCAAATAAAGACTTAAGTTGGGCTATTAGTATAGCTCCAGTCATGTGATCTAGGAAAATCTGGCATTAAGACTAACCAAAAGGTTCTTTCTGGACCTTTGGGAGAGGCTAAACCCCCTTTCTTAGAATTGTACTGGAGTCAAAGACTCTTCCTGTTCAAATTGCCTGCTTTCTACCCTCCCTTCACACGAGTCAAATCAGTATCTTGATCTAGAAACTCTCCCCTACCCTCTCCTACTTCTTTCTCATTGTCTCCCATATGCTTCTTGAATGTCTAATCCTGACTCAGTGTGTACTGGTCGAGAACCTGAACTAGCACAATAGCCAACTAAGCCTTGGCTCTAAATTTATTAAAAATGTAGCCTTTGGGGCCTCCCCAGTGGCGCAGTGGTTGAGCGCTGGGTTGCAAAGCTGCCCACAGCCTCTGCAGCGCCGGTTCAATGGTTCAATCCCCGGCTGCTCCCCGGCCACCGGAGGAGGGTCCCACATGGCACGCAGACCTCTCCTGCCACCCGCTGCTCCCCTCAGCAGTGTGCTGCTTTGGTCCTTCTGCCTGCTCTGCTCCCCGCTCTGGCTCTGGTGAATTCTCTCACCCTCCAGCGCTTCTGACTGTACCCAGTGCTTGTATAAACAAACAAACAAACAAACAAATAAATAAATCTTAAAAAAAAATGTAGCTTTTCTTTTCTGCTATTGAAGTTACTGCTTGACCACTCTTGACTGGAGAGAGTACTGTCTTCACAGTGAAGACTTTTTGTACCCTTGTGATTCATTTTCTGTGTACTTATACTGTACATATAATCCCTATAGAAAAAGATCTCATGGTTGCTTTGGTTCATTTTTTTGGTGTGATTTTGTGGGGAAATGAAAGATAAAAAGAAAGAAAAACAAAGCTACTCACCTTCCTTCAAAATTAAACCCAAACATGAGAAGAGATAATGTTTTTATCTTTCATAATGATTTTTATAGTGATTTTTTAAATGTCCAGGAAGAAGGTGAAAGATCCCATTGTCTGTCTCTCAATATAGATCCCAAACTTCAATATTTTTATTTAAAAATAATTTGTTGCTTGAAATTCACATAATAAGAAAGCATTCATTTAAATGATAATTGTGAATAATTGTGTTGCATGTGGTCCCTTCCCACTATTGTGTCATTACCAACCCTATACAATTGCAAAGCATGTCTGTCCATCATTCCAAAGTAGAACCCTTTGCCCATTAAACAGTTTCTCACCATTCCCCAACCCTGGGAACTACCAATTTTTGATCTGTTTCTCTGAATTTATCTGTTCTGGATATTTCAGATAAATGGAGTCAAATAATGTATAACCTTTTGTATCTGCTTTCTTTCTCTTAGCACCTATAACTTAATCTTTTGTTGATTTCCTAATCAAAAGTGTCCTTGGGAATAATTATTTTGCTGTGCACAAGAGTGATTTTTTTTTAGCACCTCTTTCTTTCAAATCATAAGAAGCAGCTTCATTGTAATCATTTTCCTTTATTTCCTTCTAATTATTCTCTTGTAGACTTCATCAGAAAGTTTACATGAGATAGTTACTGCCTATCTTTACATGAGTTACTCCTTTTCCTACATGAGGTAGTTGCTATCTCTAGATCCCTACATGAGAGTGAGAGCATGCACAGAGTGACCATAAGCTTTACATAATGCTGTAGTGACGTCAGAACAAAATCAGTTCTTAATTTTTTTGGTGTAATAAATAGATATTTCAAGTGCCCAAGGACTTACTTGTATATCAAGGAGATATTAGACTAGTCTTAGCGACTGATTGGGCTTGGTTTCTTACTAAGTATCTATATTGTTAGGGACTGAACCTCATCATCTGTCTCTGTGGCTAGTGATGGGACTTATGACATAGGGGTACCTCTGAATATTAGATGGAATGAGATATTGGTCCCAGTTAATGTGGTGTCTAATGAGTAGTGAGTGCTCTGTGTTAGCTGTTCTGTGTGTTTGACTGATAAATTCAGCTGTTGCTGTGGAGTTGATATTATTTACTTTCAAAGGATGTGTATCCCTCTGAAGCAAAGTGTTTTGTAAGGATGACATCTAAGTACTGGTAACCTTTCAGGAAAAATATAATTATGCTGTCTAAGCAGGAGAAAAGGACAACAGATAATTCCAAAATTCTGTTGTAAATATATCAATATGTGAAATCAGAATTCTGATATCCATTTCTTTGGTGAAACGAAGCAAATTAAATCCTGCCACTTGTTCTATGTCAAGTGAATGGGACTTGATCTTGGCATGAATTACTTTCTTAGCTAGTAGTTGGCTTATCAAAGATATGTTTCCCTTTTAGTCCCACCCTCCTGCCCTCCATACCACTTTTTAAAATTCTTTTTTCTATGTTGAGAGCACTAGACTTATGATGGATCTGTGCCTGACTCATAAATCTTTTGCCTTCTTCCTCAAAGGCAAGACACAGTCACTTTTTTTCATGACACTATTTTTCCTTCTCTTTTTCTTTGCTTATAAAAACACATATATTTCTCTTCCCGTTTAAATGACAATAACTGTAGCAAATGGTTAAGAGTAAGGGCTCCAGAATCTACTTTTAACCCCTACTGGCTAAAAACTGGATACATCTGAGCAAGGTTTTGATCTCTCTAATCCTCAATGCCTTACTTATAGAAATGAATGAACCTCACAACAATATTGTTTGCTGTAAAATCTGCATTTTGGCTCAGATTTTTTTATTGAATTCTGTTGAATTCTACTTCTGCCTGTTCAACTGCTTACTGGATAGTCCCACTCCAGTGTTTTCTGTCACCTTATATGTGAGTTCCCCAAGGATCAGATTATCTTTTTGACCTTGATCTCTGTTGTTTTGTGGCAATCCCGAGCTTCAGGATCACATTGATCTTTGAATACTTCTATATAGCTCTTTTCCCCACTTCCCTTTGCTAAGATAACCAAGCCAAATAAATAAATCTTTAAAAAAGTATAAATGTATTCATGCATACAGGAACTGGGGTACAGGGCAGATGCCCAGGAGTGTGAGAGGATTCACCAGAGACAGAGTAGGGAACAGAACAGGCAGACTGATGAGACAGGAGCAGTGGGCGAGACAGGAGAGGTCTGCTTCATCAACTAAAAGTTGCTCACACTGTTTGTTATAGACCCTGACCTAAAAGAGTGTGTCCTTTTCACTCTATGGAAGTAATACTCCAGAGAACACTATGTGCAGTTGAAACACACATTTTTTAATTGAGACTCATGCATGAGGTCACTAGGGCTGGGCAGGAGAATTAGCCTGGCTTCTCAAAGGAAATTAGGAGAAGATACTTAAAGGGTAAGTGCACAATGCTGGGTAGAGAGCACTGTCATAGCTTGTTCTGGGCTGGGCTACATTCAGGCATGTATAGAGAGTCAACACTCCAGTTGTATATGTGGACTCTCTAACTTCTCCCTCTAGGAAACTGCGAGATAATCATTAGGATCTAATGCTTTCTGTCTAATATAGTACCTTATGGTCAGTGTGGTGGGCCAAATTTTTTGGATAGAGCTCTCCAGTTTGTGACTTCATCCATCTGTTCAAACAGGACTTGGGGCAACTCATTTTACTGTCTCTCAATTTCTTTTACTTAGGCTCTCTCAGAATTAGCTTTCGGTACTTTTATAAAATTATCTTTCAGCAAGCAATGCAGAATAGTTGAGGATAATAGAATCATAATAAATTTCAACTAATCTAAGTATTTATTTCATTGAATTAATCATAAATGCCAGCTTCTGTCCCAAAGAGTGACTGAAATTAAAAACAAAAACAAAAACAAAAACAGCCATACAGAAAATACAGCTGCCAAGAATTTAATAAGCATTGGGCTTAAAATACATTGCAATACCTATTACAGTGACTTATCAGACAACCCCTCAAATATACATGTTATGTGAATAGAGTTATTTAACTAGAAGAAAATGAACTGAGTGCTTTTTCTTTTTAATAGTAGAGGTTCAGGTTTGAGATGAAATTTATTTTTTTAAATATATTGTTACTTAGGCAATCTAAAATATTTTTGTTTGACAGCTTTGAAACAAGTATATTAATGAAATTTGAAGCTGATAAGTTGTAATTACATTGATTTTTATTTTCTTTCTTGAATATTCTTCAATGTGATAGAGCAAATGCCACCCTGTCAACAACAGCCTTGCAGCACTGGAAGTGCATCCGACAGATGTGCTGTAAAAACATGAAAAGTCTTCTCTGAGGAGTAGATGAAAGGCTCTTTCAGCCATTAAGGCAGCTTAACCATTACACTTGTCTCCAAGTTCCCCAGAACTTGTACAGTGCTTGACGTTAGCTAACAGAAAAAAAGTATAGAGATGGAGGTGGTGGTGGTGTGTATAGGACCCAGGAAAAATGGCAGGAGATGATAATCAGTCAAACAAGAAGTGTTTCATCTGACAAGGTGTATTGTAGGCCAAGAATAAATAATGAAAGCAATGACAGTAATTAAAATGTGTTTGCTTAAGTGAACAATTGTTTAAAATATGGTTGTATGGTTAAGACCTCATTATAGACTATACTTGGCACATAAATATGATACTTATGTCAAGGGGTAATTAATTTGCTCTCAGAGGTGGAGGGATGGGTAACCTGTGCCCTGCCTCTCCTGTTTGTATTAGACAAGTCTATCAGAAGCAAAGATACTCTCACAGCAGTTTAAGACCTGCCAAGCCACACATTTATTTTAGGAGATGATAGGTAACTGCAATTTGGAAAATGTGAGCAGGAACTTTATGTGTGAGGACTGATGACAGTGTGAAGAGCTGCAGACTGTGAAGAATTTCACACAATATGCCCCTAGAAATTACTGAAGCAAGATGTCTCCCTGTGCATTTTTTTTTTTTTGTCTTCCATTTCTGATCGTTAGTCTTCAAAGGAACCATTACCTAAAACTTGCAGTAAATATTGAGTACAGTGGTCATTCTCAAACTTTAACATTGATTACAATTACTTAGAGGGCTTGTAAATTTCCAGGCAGTTGGGACTCAGTCCCAGAGTTTTTGATTCAGTAAGTCTGGGATTGTGCCTAAGGATGTCCATTTTAACACACTCCCAATGATGCTGCTGCTGCTGGTCTAGGGACTTACACTTTGCCAACCACTTATATAGAAAACCAATTAGTGAATGCAAATAGCTTTCAAAGGTGAATGACTTTAAAAGGAAGATACCATTACAGTGTACTAGAAATTAGGCTAATTCTCAGGACATTACTGCCAAAAAAAGAACACCAGGCTGGCTGAAAGCAGCCAGCATGGTGCTGGGGGAAGATTTGTGTTTAGAGAATGTAGGAACTAGGAATAAGTATTTTCCACTCACTAACTTTGTGATTTTAGGCAAGTTACACCCTGTGTGCCTTAGCTGTCTCATCTGGCGAATGCAGGTGATAATAGTTCCTATACCACCAAATTCTTGGGAGGATTCCATAAGAGGCTGCGTGAAAAAATTTAAACATGAGAATTTGTTCATAAGGAGGGCTGTATTGTTATATGAAGGTGTCAATAGTATGCCAAAGGAATGTCATTATAAATAAGTGCGTATGTGTCTTAGTCTGTTTGGGCTACTATGGCAAAACATCATTGGATACTTAGAAACAGAAGTTAATTTCTCACAGTCTAGAGACTTGAAGTCTGAGATAAAGGTAGCTCAATGGGTAGTCACATGCAAAATTCTCACTGTGTTCTTATGTGGTGAAAGGAGCTAAAAAGCTCTGTGGGATCTCTTTTATAGGAGTACTAACCCCATGAGGTCTCCACTCTGATTACCTAATTACCTTCCAAAAACTTTCTATCACCTTGAGCACAGGGTTTCTAACATGTGAATTTTGTGGAGACATGAATATTAAGACCAGAAAGCTACCAGAGATACAGAAGTGAATTCTTGGTCTTACTGATACCATTAGTGTGCTAATTTAGGGTTTTATCTCACTGTGGATTTCCCATGTTCCCATGGGGTTGTCACATGTAATGTAAATGATTCTGGTTCTATTTAAAAGGACTGTTGATGCATGTATACCACTCAGCACATGCCATTTATTCACTGACACACGTTATAAGCCCCTCATTAATGAGGGTGTGGCCTGATTGTTTTGGTAGATGCTATTTTTTGAGGGGTGGTTAGGCTGGTGGTTTTTGGCTAAGTGTACAGTGATTATAGCGCCATGTAGAACAGAAAATATTGCTTAGAGGAGAAGCAAGAAGTAGAATGTGAGGTCACATCTACTTCAAGATTGCTATTTTTTATCAGAACATGGAAACTTTTTTCTCTGAATCCAGGTGTAAGAGAGGGCTGGCAGGGTGATTTGTGTTTTTTGTTGAAACAATGACAGTGCAGGAAGAGGAACAAATGAGTAGTATAATAACCACTGATGTTTTTATAAACACTGTAAGATGAAGTTGCACTTCATTAGTTGTTGCCTTTTTTGCTGAATTCTTTCATTGTGTGTAAGTTCTTGAATGCCTCAGATATGCTCCTGAAGGGTGAATTCTTAAAAATGTGCAGCTTACACAGGATGGATGTAGAGCTCTGACTACAGATCTAGGCTATTTGGTGGTAATCAAAGGATGTAAGGATAGGGATGCTTGAAGAAGGTGGGGAAAGAGGGAATCTTCTGGAGGCAGAAGAGACCATGGAGGAACCACAATGCCTGGGCTTGAATCTTGGCTCTGCTACCTTACCTCCTGCTAGGTTACTTACTTACTTCTTACCTTAGTGTCCTCCATTGTAACAAATGGAGGAGTAAATCTCTGCATAGGACTCAGAGCATCAACTGATACATTGCTAAAACTAAAGTGTTAGTGTTATTTTTACTATTTGATCTATGAAGGTATTCACAGCTTTAGAATAGATTCCCCAGAAACAAAAGAAATGCAGAGTAATATTGTAACCCATATTTGTAACTCTCTTAGAGTAATATTGTTAAATAATATTATATGAATATTTAATTCATAAGAATTCTGATATACATGCTCTTAGAATAACCTAGTAATACTGTGTTCCATATAATAATTTATATGATGAGTCAGAATTGTTGTTTTCTTATGTTCATATTTATCTCTAATTAATAGTAAAAAAACCAGCTTTTAACATGAACTGTTTTTTTTTATTTACCCATGACTATAGATTTCTTCCATTTAAGATCTGTGTAGACGAAACCCTATGTTCTGCATTTTGTGGGTGACTTAAGGCATCTGCAAAAATTATCAGGATTTAAGATCTTTGTCCATAGTGGATACCTCTCCACCATGGAGTAGTTAACTGGTGGTCACAAAATATCCTGTTGCTGTGTACTTTTCAATCTGCTGCAGTAGCTATTTCTTACTTCTATTGTATCTGAGATTGTAGTGTGAAGTAGAACTATATATAGGACACCAGGGTTAGGCAAGGTAATGGGTATATAGCAAATGTTATTTTGCATGCACTTTTTTCTTTTTAATTGTACCAAAAGTCTGTTCTGTTAGCAACTTATCTGTTCATTTTTCTTTGCTGAAATAATAGGTTTATGCTTAGAAAGCTATGTCCATTACTGAGCAATTAGAGTAGGATGAACATATTTAAAAGCTGTGGAGAGTGGAAGGAGGGGAAGGCATTGAGCATAAAATTAAACTTCTGATGAGAGGTTTTCATTTAAATGATTTCTGGAATTTCTTTCTTTCTTTTCTTCTTTCTTCTTTCTTTTTCGTTAGTGCATGAATACTTCCTAGCTTTGTTCTTCTCTCACATAGTATTTCTTCTAAAACACTGAGTGTACTTAGGGAATGAATAACAAGTTTGTTCTATTTTTCAAGCAGTTTATCTGTTGAGTATGCTGTGGGGTTACCATGGTTCAAATTGGTATTTTTTTTTTTTTAGATTGTGTAATTATGTTTTGCAGTGATCCAAAAATGGAGCTAGCTCTTGACAGTTTTACCTGAGTGAAAACCTGTTTCCTCCTTGCTTGTTTTTCAATCCCTGCTATAATATCCAACTCCAAGCATGTAATACTAGTCATCTTTTCCAAATTAGAAGCTTATGATTCCTTTAGACACATGTAATTCATATATTTTTAAATGGGGATTATATCCTTCATAACATGCTTTTGAAGCAAGTAGAGATTGCTGTTTTGAATCACTTACATTTACCTAGTAAACACTAGTATTTTATGAAATAATTGATTTGAAAAATAGGAGGTAAAGTAACATGTTAGAGATGATAATACTTGCTATCATTTATTTTCTCAGTAGCACCTTTGTGTATCTATTACTCAGATTGCAGAACCTATCTACAAAATATAAGCATTTTTTTCTACTATGAAAGCAAAGATACCTGGAATTTTCTTTTTCTTTTATTAGTAATGTTAATAAAGACTAAGGGAAAATATATTGTAACAGGTTGATATAGCATTTTGTTAGATTTTAAAATTTGCAATTAATGGTAGAGAATGCTGAAAAATATTGATTCTCATCCTATATACATTTGTGTGTGTTCATGACTTAGAGGAATGAAAGTGACATAGTGGAATGATTGATCAACATTTTGGGATACTCTTGTGTGTTTGCATTTCTTTTCCTGTAGTATATGTTAAAAAAAAAATGTGCAGCTGTTAAGTGCTGGGCTGGGAAGCTGCCGCGGCCTCTGCAGCACCGGTTCCATCCCCAGCCATCCACGAGGGTCCCACATGGCACGCAGACCTCTCCTGTGTCCACTGCGCCCCTCAGCAGTGTATTTCATTGGTTTGCCTGTTCTGTTCCCCGCTCTGGCTCTGGTGAATTCTCTCACACTCTTGCACTTCTGACTGTACCCAATGCTTGTATAAATAAATAAATAAATAAACAAACAAACCAACCAACAATTAAATAAATAAATCTTTAAAAAAAGAAATGCAGCACCATGCTCCTGGTTGGATACAGAGATCCAAACCTTCAAATTACAATTAGATCCTCTCAAAGATCCAGGAACTTAACACTACCTAGCACCACTTCCTTAACGCCCCTTAATTCCACTTCATGTCATGTTTCTGTTGTGAATGTTCTTTGTTAAGAATTATATTGAAAGTTATTGAGTGAGTAACAGTACCTATAGGATTTTTTAAAAACTATCTCCAAAATTGTAAGACAGTTTCGACATTAGGGTTTTAGAGAAATGATTTAGTGCTACTGTGAAGACGGGAATTCTTTTTTTAATAATTAATATCATTTTAACAGTGCGAATTTTATTTAACAATTGCTGATGCAGATTACAGAAACCCTATTAATAGAAACTAAATGAATATAGGTTAAAAAATTACAAAATAGTCTGTGTTGAAAAATATCATTTTTATTAGCAAATGTACTACCTTGTCTTCTAAATTGTAACAGTAACTTTGTTAAATTGGAATTCTGTGAAAGGATAAAAGGAGTTGATTTTGGTGGTCGTTTATCTGATTTTTTTTTTTAAGTAGCTCTTGTCCATGAAAATTCTAAGTCCCTAAATAATCAAGTTAATGGTCAGATTATTCATAGATATAGGGTCTAGTTTTCAACTTTGGCATTATTGACAATTTGGGCTTTGTTGTGTGAGCACTTTCATGTGTATATCAGGACTTTAGGAATACCCCTGATGTCTACCTACTAGATGCCAATAGAAGCCTAATCCCCCACTGTGAAAACCAAATGTGTATAAATGGACATTGCCAACTATCCCTAGAAGGTGAAAGGCAAAATAGGCACTTGCTTGGAACCACTGCTCTATAGACTTTGGATATAAATATCCAATTCAAGTTTCCAGTGATTTATTTTTTTTATTTTTTTAAAGATTTATTTTTATTTATACAAGATCCAGGGTACAGGCCAGATGTGTAGAAGGGTGAGAGGATTCACGAGAGACAGAGTGGGGAATAGAACAGACAGACTGACTGAAATACACTGCTGAGGGGAGCAATGGGCAAGGCAGGAGAGGTCTGCTCGCCATGTGGGTTGCTCTGAGGTCAATGGTGATTGAACCAGCACTGAAGAGGCCGCAGACAGCTTCACAGTGCTGCGCTCAACCGCCTGCGCCACCAGGGAGACTCCCCAGTGATTTATTTTTTACTACCAATCACAACAGTGACTGGCAAATCATTAGGACCATTATAAGAGGAAATCTCAACCAGTAAGCAAAGTTGAAATAAACGACATCACTTTGGCCATCAAAACTCTAGAAATTCACTGGGAAGTAAAGCACAAAAGGATCTACTAGGCCCTGCCTACTTTTATATCAATATAATTCCTATTATTCTCTCTTCAGTGCAAACTCATTTTATTTTATTTTTTTAATTATTTTTTATAGAGGCATGTTTTATTTATTTGTTTGTTTGTTTGTTTTGTTTATACACACATTGGGTACAGTCAGAAGTGCAGGAGGGTGAGAGAATTCACCAGAGCCAGAGCTGGGAGCAGAGCAGGCAGAAGGACCGAAGAACACTGCTGAGGGGAGCAGCGGGCAGCAGGGGAGGTCTGTTGCGCCATGTGGGACCCTCCTCCGGTGGCCGGGGAGCAGCCAGGGATCGAATCGGTGCCGCAGAGGTTGCGGGCAGCTTCGCAACCCAGCGCTCAACCGCTGCGCCACCGGGGAGGCCCCAAACTCATTTTACTAATGCAACTCAAATGGTTTAGAATTACAGCAGATAATGAATAGTCTACCTACTAAGTAGATTTCATTTCTTCTTAGTGTATGAAAATGCAAAAGGAGGAAATGTCACTAGAGCTGCTTGTGCACTGCTGAATTTGATATGACAAGCTAATCATGACATCAGCAAGAGGTCTGTGAAAGGTAAAGGTGGTACAGCAGGGAGTGGAGGTAGTGTCTGGGGAAGATGATTGCTAATGATATCAAGAGGACTGATTTCTCATTTTCTACCTAATCCAAATGCATGTTGTGCTTGGTGTGCTTGTCATTTAGAAATTTAGGCTAGGCCAGATGCCATATTTGATATGTTGTATACCATTCTATTTGGTTTATTCAAGTCCTGTTCAGATCAAGCTATCCAAAAATGATTTCTAAGCATGTCTAAGTTGTGTGTGTGTGTCTGTGTGTACGTAGGCGGGGGTGCAGAAGGGAAGAAATCTGATTAGATTTATTTTTAGGTTCCATCTAGAAAGAATATGAATTTTAGATTGGAGTTAACAGTGGAACAGTGTTTATTTAACAAAAATAGGGGGAAAAATGAAGAGTGATATTCAGAGGATACGTACCTGTAGGTAAACAGTCACTTTAAAAATTGTGTCAGTATTATGTATATTACCAATTTGTATTTTCTACCTTAATAAGATTGTTTGATCTGTCTTGAACTAGACTTACATCATAATTAGGGACTTAACTTTGAGTGCCTGGAAGAAAACATGTCTTTCAAGGTTTATTTTGAAGTGGCACATGGAAAGATTCAGGTAATTTCTGAGATGTTGTACTCGTCATTATTTTTTTAATATAGGACAGGTACAGGTGCCAATTGGTACAATGGGCCTTATTTAACATATATGACTACCATTTCCTTGACCTAATTCATGTTTTAGGCATGGCACTTTTTTCTACTCTATGAGGCCAATTCAAATTAACCAGTGTTGACCTATGAGCCCAAATCTATTTGCTGGTGTTAATTTAAACCCAGGTCAAGGTAACAAATAAGGAAATTTTACTCTAGGCCAGAATTGTCCAAAACAATTTTATTTGTGTTGTCCAGTATAATACCTATTAACCTACATGTAGCTACTGAACACTTGAAATGTGGCTAATATGACTAAATAATGGCTTTTTAAATTTATTAATTAATTAAATTAATTTAAATATAAATAGTTACTTGTAGCTCCCAGCTGTGGCATTGGACATCATAGTTCTAGGCTCCTCAAGTATTTTTTTCAGGAGACGCATTTTTGGCCTGGGATTGAGGTCACTCTGGGTATTCTGAGCAGGTTATACACATAGTTACAGAGAAGCCATCACAACCTCAAGTCTCTAGTCTGTCCAATTGGATAAAGAAGAATAAAATTGTATATGCCTGAAATTCTATTAAGTTAAGGTTGCAGAAGTCTGGTTTACAGAAGTATAATATTAAACCTAGGCATCTCTGATATTAAAAGGGAGAAGGGACATGAATACAAACAAATACTTCTAAATCTGCTTTCTTCCCTGTTATTTGAAATGATATTTATTCAGTGGGATAGCTCTATATTGAATTTTTCCCATTTTTTTTGTGTGTTGAAATTTTTTTTTCCTCACTAAGCAATTTAGTATACCTCTGCTAAGTTTGGGAAGTATCATTGGTGGACAATCATTGGAACAGAATATTTGAATAATGTGGAATCATTTATGTTATGAAGTACTAAGGTGTTATCTGTGAACTGTTTGGTTATGTCAAAGATGGTGGAAATTCAATGAATGCAAAGTCTTTAGTTACGATACTGATACTAAGCACCAGAAACATTCTGTGGGACTCTTGTTTTTGTCATCCTCTGGCATGGTGGACCTGGGAAGTAACTGAAGTTTATGAATGCCTTGTAAAGCTAAGTTATGCTTGGACCAAGACAAAGCCAGACCCTATTCTAGTAGAAACCTCCTTTTTAATCTCTCCCTCATCAAGTCAAAAGGTTCAGGGCAGTTGGAATCTGGTAGTGATAATATTGATATTTAGTTTGTATTTCTGACATATGTCTGAAAACATGTAAAATATAATGAATATTAAATTTTGATATGCAGGTATTCACATATTTTTTAATATTTAAAAAACATATTAGAAATTACTCTTAGTCTCAGTGTTCTTATTGCAAATTCAAAATAATGGGAGCACCTAGCGTTAGGATTGCTATGAGGTTTGAGTGAGTCCATTGACTGCATAAATTGCTCCATAAATGTTAGCTATTATTACTGCTGCTGTTGTATATCTTAAAGGTTAAATATTTAATAAAATAAAATATTGTAAAATCAAATGTCCAAGGGCTAGAGATGCAACTGGTAAAATAATATTTAGATGGGTCACCCCCGCAACCTCAGGATTCTTTTGCAGGGTAAAACCCTTAATTCCATTTGTCTTATAAATCACAGGTTTCCTATACCAGCTGTTTTGAAAGCCGGGCACATCCTTACCTCTCAAAAATGGTTCTCTAAAAATCACCAGATGGTTTATTGTGACACTAAATAGGCGTATATTTAAGATATTGTTTGATTATACAAGATTGCGTTTTAATGTGTTAAAAATACTTAGGGTTATTTTCTTTTTATTGATAACCTTCTTTGAATGTTGAAATAAATAGCATGCCAAGTTTACCCCTGTTGAACCAA
Organism: Talpa occidentalis; assembly: GCF_014898055.3. Classification (NCBI taxonomy): domain Eukaryota; kingdom Metazoa; phylum Chordata; class Mammalia; order Eulipotyphla; family Talpidae; genus Talpa; species Talpa occidentalis. The sequence goes on along the minus strand of NW_023600993.1, from coordinate 42,991,973 downwards.
CATCACTCTGTTTTCCAGTTATTAAAAAAAGAAAAGTATCTCTAACTTACTAGTATTATTAAAATATAATCCCCTAAGAAAAATTCCGGGCTAGTACTTTTGTTTAATTAATGTCTCTAATATCTGCATTGAATATCAATCTAGTGTTTGAATTAACTAGATGCTTTTTCAGTCATTCACTTACTGAAAGCAATACTTTGGGGGAGGTTTCATCTAGGAAGTTGGATTCTGATTAAGAGAATTATCTGGGAAAAATGCTTCACTTTTGGGGATGGGAGGATATACTTAAATTTAAAATCAAATCTGTTCCTATGGCCTTAGGGTGCCTATGCATTCATGCAGAAATTGGTATTAAGATAAAATCTTGAACAATTAGGGATAAGTATCTAAAACTCAATTAACCTTTAGCAGTTCCCCCCATAGCACTGACATCTCATTTTCACTGCTGTGGATTAAATGAATTCTTTATCATTGTACTACCAAAGACAAAAGTCCAGCTCTCTAACACCAGTTTTAACCAGAGGATAGGAGCAATTTTCCCAAGATTGGGGCTATGTATCCCTTACTCAATTTCTTTTTGATATATGTTGAATCTGTCTTCAAGTTATTTTGTGATAATAAACTTGCCAACCTGGCTCTAAAGGCCAAGAATCATGTAATAATCACCATAATTTCTGCATTACTTATATAACCAGTGTGTCTGAAAGTCAAAAACATAGACAATAATATAACAAAAACATTTCTCATTTTTAGATGCATACCACAAAAAAAAAAGCAAAAAGACTCACCCATCTTGAAATTACCTTAATAGTAAGATAATTTTATGTCACTGTTACATGTTGACTATGTAGGTTGTTCTGTACTTTTGACAAATGATGACAATAGAACTTGGCAAAAAATTTCTTCATATTTCAACCTCAGAATGGCTAATGACCTATCATGAATAGAGACATGATGTAATGGTGCCCTGGTGGTTCTTGGTTTGTAAGCTTTACCTCCTGAAAAATAACCATGCACAAAAAGGGGGAAATTTAAATGAAAGTTATAATTTTATGTTTTTCTGTCACCCTATGTAGTCAGCTTATTTGTGCTGAAATATGAGTTTTTATTATAATCACCCCATGTTTCTCATTAGTTTCAAACCCAGATACTATGAGCTTCCCTCATATATCTAAACCATTCAATATTTTTTTAAATCATCGATCCATGTATTTTGTAACACAGATATTATGCATTATTCAAGATTAAATCTCAACCAGATGGTTTTCAGTATTAGAGGGAACAGTTCTTGCTAGCATCTTTCATGAAATGGTCTAAATACCACTAAACTATATACAGTGTTTTTTGCAATAGCCATGGTATGAAAGCAACCGTAGTGTCCAACAAATGAGTAGATTAAGAAGATATGTAATGGAATAATACTCAGCTAAAAAAAAAAGATGGAATATTGCCATTTGCAATATCATGCATGGAATTGAAGGAAATTGTGCTCTGTGAAATAAGTCAGCAGGAGAAAGAAACATGCACAATGATTTCACTCAAATGTGGAAAGTTGAAAAAGAAAATGATACAATTAAAACCAAACCAAGATACACCCTTGAAATCTGACTGTAGTACTGTGGCTACCCAAAAGTGAATGGAAGGATAGGAATAAAGGAGGGTGTGACTCAATGAACCATAGTGGAAAATTATTATTGATTTGGTGGTGGGTATAGTGTGAGAACATACAACTGTAAAAGAGGCTTAGACCTATACGCCTAAAACATGCATAGTGTCATAAATTATTCCCTCAATAAACATAATTAAATATATACATTATTATGAACATATAAATAGTATTATAAACTATAAACATAATAAAATTATTCTAAATGGATGTACTTTGACTCTGTCCACTGCAATACATTGTACTATTCTCATGCTAAAGTTTCTTCCCAGTTTGATCTATGTGCTTCTTTTGGGCGCTCTTCTTGTTAGGGTCTTATATTTTAGTTGCCTGTGTACTCTTTCAACTTCTCTAGCAGATAATGATGACAGATGAAAGGTATCTTAACTATCAATAACAGACACATGTAAGGAGAGATGCATAAATGGCTGGATGAACAAATCATCTAAAAGAAGGAACAATATAATTATATTTCCAGAAAATTATAATCGTAGTTCTTCTCTGGAAGTCAGATTTTCTTGTCCACTTCTCTGTGTCACCATTCCTAGTCTGTATGTGGGGGGAGGGGGGATTGGGGTTACTAAAATACCTATATTACATTGTTTTATGCTAATATAGTTTTCTTTCACTTTCAAAGATGACAAAAATAATTATTGAGCATTTGCCTTTGGAAAAGTTAATATATTTTAAAAGACAAGAAAATTTTCTACCTTGGTGATAATGATAAAATGTTTCTTTTAAACTAGGCAGGGATAGCTTTTTTGTGTCAACTTTCTCATTACCATCCTGAACTAAATTGTGGATTTGTTTTGCATTGAATCATTTTTTGACAAAATGGTCATTTTTCACAGCTCTAACAGATTTTAGAGTAAAATAGAAGACTCCTTTATGAAGGCAGCTGTATTGTGTGTGTTTTGTGTATACCTGTATGTTTATGAAAAATCTGTGGCAAACACATTTTCCCACAGATTTTGATAATTTTTGGAAGCATCTTCTGGACTTTACCTAAAGTTGACACTTTGCAAACAACTAAGATTTCAATTTTCATGTTTCAACCTTTGATAGTTACATAACCAACAGATCAACAGTTGACCTTATCAATTAAAATAATGAAAAGTTTTATTTAAATGATGTCATTGAGTCAACAGCTCTTTGAGTAGGCATTATATGTCAGGCATAGATTATCATAGTGGGTTCAAGACAATCCTGATAGATTGGTGTGAAGGATGGTCACTAAACAAATAATTATAAGCAATATATAACTGTAGATGTGTCAAGTACTACAAAGGAGATAGGCAGAATGCTAATGAAATAATTATAATAATGCTAATGAAGTTATTTGCTGCAATTTTGCATGATAATCACTAGTTACATGTGACTATTTAAATTCAATTTCAACTTATTTTATTTCATTTTTATTTTTAATTTAAAAATATTCAACTTAGAATTAATAAAATTAAGAGTTCACTTCCTTTAACCATACTACCATATTTCAAGTGTCAATGGTCACATGTAATTGTGAGTTCTATATCAGATAGCACAGATCTAGAACACATACATCATTGCAGAGTTCCATTGCACAGCATTACAGTTAGAATTCATAGCTATTGTCTCTTCTAGACTAGAAGGTTTTGAGGGCAAGGTAGGGTCTAAAAAGTTTATATTAGTGTCTCCAACAATGTTGGGCATATAAAAGGCTTTACTAAATATCTCTTCACTAAGTAAATGTATGATTTTGAAAGCACTTGAAATTTTGATTTGACATATTTTAGAGCAGTAACAGATTCTTCCCTATTTGATAATGAAAATTAACACCAGCAAAGTAAATTCTTCTGTATTGATTTTAATGATTGTAACCAGTCTAAGCGATTTGATTTTCACTCCTCTGAAAGTAAACTGAGGAAGTAAACTGATCATATCAGCCCCAAACATAACTTTCTTAAAGTCTGTGAGAAATGAGGATCCACAGATAAGAAATAAAAGATATCCTAAAGCATACTGAGAATTGAAGATTTTTAAAAGGCAGCTTTTTAAAAGATGTTAAATGCTTGCTGAAATCGATTTTACTAATTTCATATACCGTTGCTGTCAGCAAATCAAGGGTTGTATTTTTTTGTTAATTGAAGTAGATGGAGCTGATCTGTCCTCATGACTCTTCTGGTCTTAGACCAATAATTTAGAATCCTAGTGTGGACATGTGTGAGAGGTGTATGAGGGAAAAGAGACCAAGAAGAGAACAGAGAAATAAAATGACATGGAGATGAACACACATCTCTTTTAACTTAATGTTTTAAATAGCTAAAATTTGAATGCACCACAGTCATAGGTTAATCCTCCACTGATGTTCTACAGAGTGTTAATAGGTATTACTGAGGGAAAGAAATCAGGTTGTGGTCTCTGCTTAGTCTGGAAAGTTGTCTTAAATAAAACTTAGCAGGTATTTCAATATGTGGCTTTCAGAGAAAAATCTTGATAGACTCGGTAACAGCATCTCTAAGACTCAAGTACTGACATCTCTACTAGTTCTTCTGCTCAGATACTATGTGAGTAAAACTAGAGGAAACTTTTAAACCAAAGTATCCAAAGATACTTCCCTAAGCAGAGACTTACGTAATGAAGATACCACCTCTTGAAACTCTTTTATAAGCACAAAGATCTTATGGTACAAAAATATGTAAGTTGTCACTAGCAGGGCCTTGCTAATTTTTACACAACCATAAGAATCCTGTTGTAAAATTAAATTACAACTTTAATGGGGTAGGTACAGAAATCTACCTTTGATTTGCCTGCTACTTAAAATTTTTGACTTAAGATGAATAGTCTGCTAAATCATGATTAATTTCTTAACCAGTCATTGTTCTTAATCCCCTCTAATTCACCCTCCCCTAAGCCTCCTTTGCAAATGACCATCAAATCAGTTTTTGAATGCTAATCCCTCTGGGTGATTTTTATTTTATTTAGTTTTTTATTTCATATGTATTTTTACATATTTTTTTTCATTTTTGTACAATGTATGCATTTTCATCTTGGTTATAGTCCCCATACAATTCCATTGATCCTTGTTTTGATCCCACTCCCTTCTCCCCCCAAACTCTCCGCCCCATAGTGTGTCTCTGGTTTATTTTGTTGATTTTGATTTTGATTTTATTATAATTAGTCTTTTTTTTGGTCCCTTATTTAGGTTTTCTAAATTCCTGCTATGAGTGAGACCATGCAGTATTTTTCTTTTTCTTTCTGGCTTATTTTGCTGAGCATGAACCCTTCCAGCTCCATCCATGTTGCTGCAAATTGCATGAGTTTATCTTTTTTTTTGATTGCTGAGTAATATTCCATTGTGTGTATGTACCACATCTTCTTGATCCAATCATTATTTTTGGACATTTGGGTTGAGTTGTTTCCATAACTTAGCTATTGTAAATAGTGCTGTTATAAACATAGGGGTGCAGGTGCCCTTTGGAATTAATGTGTCTGTGTCCTTTGGGTAAATACCTAGGAGTGGAATTGCCGGATAATATGGAAGCTCCATCTTTAGCAGAATGAGGAACCTCCAAACAGCTCTCCATAGTGGTTGGACCAGTTTATACTCCCCCCAACAGTGCAGGAGAGTTCCTTTTTCTCCACATCTTTGCCAACATTTGTTGTTGCCAGTTTTTTCAATATGTGCCATTCTCACTGGTGTAAGATGGTGTCTCATTGTGATTTTTAAAATATATTTTAAAAATAGTGTTGATATTTTCCAAATTAAATCATAGAGAAGAAGAATAATTTTAATACTAGAAATTATTATTACTTTTCATTACAATAAGATTGAAAATAAAAGGAAGGGTCCTATAGTAGCTGCTACTTGTCTTAGTTAAAAACAGTCATTGACAAGTCTATGCATTTCTAGTTACATGGATTACTTTCATTTAATTGTCCACATTTCCTTAGTGAGCTTTTATTATGCTAAAATGCACTTAAATAGAGATTTTACTATAAAGCACAACCTCTGTTTTCATCTCAAATGATTATAATATTTTGATTCAAATGCTGAAGGGTTAAAACTGGAAGTAGCATTAGTGCAGCCTTGTTCTCTATACAGGAAGAAAGTGTCAGAGGTGAAAATAGAACTTGGGCTTTCTAGCAATATTCCCTTCTGCCACTTCTAGGTTACGTCTTCTATAAGTATAAAGAGCAATGATACCCACCTCACAGGTTTCTACTAAGACTAAATGTATGTTTTTTTCTACATTTTGTAGAGCTAATTGTCATATTGATGTTGATTCCAACAGCTTCAGTCACAACCACTGACCAACACCCCAAACTTCAGAATTACCATTTTTCCAGTTGTAGTATTCCCTCTGCACTTTAATGGAAGTGGACATTTTCCTGTAACTTATTTATCTGTCACCTTGTTTTTACTGGAGGTGCCCAACTGGTGAAACACTGTGCTAAATCATGAGTGACTAAAAGTATATTTGTTATACTTTCTTCCCATAGTAGGGAGCCACCGGATCATTTCAAATGTAATGTAGTAAGATAAATCAATCAGGACCGTATAGGGACTAGAAGAACCATGTTACTATACTCAGGTGTCTCAGAGATGTTTGATGTGAATCCCAGGGTTGAGTAGGAATTTAATATTAGGCAGAGAGCCTGACTTTGTGCAAAACATTGAGATGCTGAAAATTTATGAACAATTTATGCAAGGTCAAATAGCTTGGTGTGGTTAGAGTATGTATTATCAGGGAGGAAACATGGGACATAAAACAGGGCAGATGGGAAGTAACAAAAGCAATGTCAAATTTTGGGAGCGAGTTGTTTGGGGGTTCTTGATGAGGTTTAAAATAGGAAAAGATGTTGTCAAATTAGTGTTCTTAGAGGAACACGTAGATGAGGGTAGATCAGAGGAAATAGATAAGTTTGAAGACTACGGAACCAGACTGTGTGAATGATGAAAAAATGTTTACATTTATATCTGATATGGAAACAAAGTCAACAAAGTCTGAGATATAACTAAAGGCCATTACAACTAGGTCTTAGTGATTGATTGGATAGATGAAAGGGTGAATGAAAGGAGAGATAGGGGTCCTCTTTTAAGTGGCTAGGTTATACAATGCAGCCACAACAGAAATTCAGGAAAAGGTACAGATTTTTGTGGGAAAAGATAGAAATCTTGTTTTGGAGATGTTGAGTTCATGGTTGCTATCTAGGTGGATATTTAAACTTGGAATGTTAATTTTGGCATTTTCAATGAACTGATGATAATGAAATTCCACGAATGAGATAATTTCATTAGGGGAGAGGGTCTATATTTTTAAGAGAAAAACACTCCAAACAAAATTAATTAGTACCTGAAAGTGTTTGGAGAGGAAATCTATTTTTATGTCAGCTTTTAGACCTAATGTTTTTGCTTGATCTCAAGTTCTAACTGAATTGGGGCTTAGAAAACATGAAGTCATTTTGAATCTTGGCCAAGTATGCTGTTAATTTCAGCATATATCCATAAACTTAATGTTTATGACATAAGTTTTTCTAATGTCTCTTCCTCATATATATTATAGGGGAAAAGTGACACTATGCATGAAGGATGAAGGTTCCAAAGCTCTGTTATAGGCAGTGAATAACCGAATGCATATGCTACCAACACCTTTTTATGTGTATAGTTCAGAAATTATTACCAACACGGTTACCCAGACTATTTTTCTATCTGTGACTTAAAGATGTTTAGTAAAATGCTTGAGTCAGCTTTGTATGGGTTATCTTGATTAGGAATTTTGGAGCAGTATTCAATCTAAGATCACCAGTCAAAATAAGCTCATGTAGTTCGTTTACTGCCTACCATTGTAATGTTAAGACTGAATATTAACTTTCTGACTCAACCTTGATAGAATAATTGGCACAATTTGGCATACCACAGCACACAGCTATAAAACTGGACAGAGTATATAAGGCAACTGAGTTTAGGAAATGAAAGATAGTGTAAATATGATCCTTGAAATAAGGGAAAATTCTAAGATTTCCTATATATGTACATAGAGAAGAGACCACAGCAGAATGTAATTGTCTTAATAAACTCAGGTGTTCATTTGTGTTTGAAGTTCATAGTTGTTGAAGTGCTTAAAATTTGACAGGATAGTAGAAAGGAGGAAGCTATCTAGGATGAAATGGTGAAGTAGAACTCATGGGAATTTCCTGAATGCCATTAACCAGGCTATGCTATGTATCCATAGGATGGGACTCTATAGAACCCAGCAAAGTATAGCCTCACAGAATGCTTAGCAGAAATTTCCAAATTCATATTTGCTAAGAGATGTTCAATATCTGGTCTCACTAGACTGACAAGATCTTTCCAAATAACTGAGAAAGTTAGTTGAGAACATAGACAAGGTCAAACCTTAGGAATAAAAATCACAATCCGGAATAGGCCATGTGCTTAGAACTAAGAATAAAACCAGATAGACCCACTTTGACAGAGTATAAAAACAAGTCTGACAGGATCAAAGTCTCTGCCAACAATTTAATCAACTGTCAGAATAACCCTAAATGCTTGCAAGGGAAGAAAAGGTAGTCCAGACACATTGCAATGCATAATGTGTAATTATGATACATGTGAAGAAGAGTAAGATGAAACATGCACTCAAGAAAAAAGGAGTCACTGAAAACAGATGCCAAGATGACCAAGATGTTGAAGGTAGCATAGCTATAATAACAATGTACAAGAACTTAATGGAAAAGTTGGATATAATACATGAGCAGATGGGAAATTTTGGCTAATAAAATGGTAATGATAAAAATAACCAAATGGAAGTATTAGAAATGAAAAGTACATTGATTAAAATGAAAATGTAATGGATGGGATTAACAGTCAATTAGACTCTGCATGATAATAGGTTAGTGCACTTAAAGCCATATAAGTAGAAATTATCCAAGCCTGAAAAGTTATGAATTATTTTGACATGGATTATAGACTTAAATGTAAAAGTTAAAACTGTAAAACTTCTAGAACAAAATGTGGAAAAAATACCCCCAGAAACCTTAGGATAGACAGAAATGTAGTAAAAAGCAAACAAAAAGCACTAACAATTAAAGAAAAACAGTTGATAAATTGGACTTCATTAAATTAAAAGCTTCTGTTTCTCAAAAGACTCAGTTGAAAAAAAATAAATAAATAAAAGAAGGGCCTCCCCTGGTGTTGCAGCAGTTGAGTGCTGGACTGCGAAGCTGCCCACAGCCTCTGCAGCGCCGGTTTGATCCTGGCCACCAGCGAGGGTCCCACATGGCATTCAGACCTCTCCTGCCGCCCGCTGCTCCCCTCAGCAGTGTACTTTGGTCCTTCTGCCTGTTCTTCTCCCTGCTGTGGCTCTGGTGAATTCTCTTGCCCTCCCGCGCTTCTGACTGCACCCAGTGCTTGTATAATTAAATAAATAAATCTAAAAAAATAATAATAAAATTAAAAAATAATAAAATAAAAGTAAAGACTTGGCAAGATGGTGGCAGAGTGAAGATGTCGGCTTTCCTCCTTCAGGTATCCACAATTAAACTGAAGTAAAAGAAAGCCAAGAAAACTACTAAGGTAAAACAGATGACTGAAGCACACACGAAGAGCCAGCAGAAGGGCTAGGAAAAACTTCATTGTGATAACAGGGTAGTGCAATTCAGGAAATGGAGGAGCAGCTGCTGCGTAGAGCCCCCTACAACTCTTGGCTCTGGCACTCCAACATTGGGGCTCTGGAGAATCAGCACTGTACTGCTTAAGGGCATGAGGGAATTAGCATCCAGGATAAAGTGTGAAATGTTGGAGAGCTACAGGATTAGGGGCCCAGAGTGAGGGCTACTGACTTGAGCCTGAAGCTCTCAATATAGAACCACGAGAGCCTGAATAAGTAGGGAGCGAGAGCACCTAAGTCTTACTACAGAAGAGGCTACTGCTCAAAGCTTAGGCTAATATATCCAAAACACCTGCACCCCCACTCCAGGGCTAAAACCAAAATAAAGAAACTCTAGAACAAAAGAGTTCAAGTGCCTAACAATAATAGGAACAGAAATGCCAGGATATGATTCTGTGCTAGAAGAGAAAAAAGAACAACTCCCAGCCTCCAATGTCAACATACTTTGTGCCCAGAGCTGCATCTAATGATAACAGTGGCCTAGACAGGAAGTGGTCATGAGCCTATAAGAGACACTAAGAGACATTGGCCTATAGGAAAGGGTCACTGCTATTCCTCATCTCACAATTCTGATACCCATAGCACAGTAGGAAGTTTGAATTCCTGAATCCACTGAAGGAGATCTTTTGGTGACCTACTGCTCCTCACTAGTACCAATATTCAGATTTCTTCAACAAGTACTGAGACAACAGTCTGAAAAATCTACCTCTATTACAACCCATAAAAAATTAACAATGAAGAGATAGAGTACACCACAAATACCAGTGCAAAAATTCCTGAAAGGATCCTAGACCCAGCACAGCTGCAGAATATGACAGATGGGGAGTTCAGGGTAACAGTTCTGTCAGTGCTTATAGTACTCAAAAGAAACCCACAGAGGATATAAAACAACAACAGAATAAAGATAAGGAAAATATGAGGCAGCTGCAATTAGAAATAATAGGGATAAATACTGTAGCTGATTTAGAAATTATAATCGAGGGCCTCAATAGCAGACAAACAAAAGCAATGGAGAAAATTAATGAGCTCTAAAAACACAGTGTTAGAGAACACACAAATAGAATAATGTATGCACAGAAAAAGTAATAATAAAAAATGAAAATAATTAAGAATCCTTTGGGCCAACTTAAAGAAAAATAACATCCATATCATGGGGGTCTCAGAAGAAAAGAAAGACATAGAAAACTATTTAAATAAATAATTACTGAAAATCATCTCAATCTGGGCGCAGAACCAGGCATTGTGATTCAAGAGGCCCAAAGAATTCCAGATAAAATAATACTGCACCAAAACACATTGTAATAAAACTGTTGAAAACCAATGACAATGACAAAATATTAAAAACATCAAAAGAAAAAGGGTAAGTTATATGAACCCCATGCAGACTGTCAGCAGACTTTTCAGCAGAAACATTATAAGCATGAAGGAACTTGGAGTAAATATTTAACTTACTTAAAGAAAAAGATTCCAGTCTGGAATCCTTGACCCAGAAGACTAATGTTTCAAGAAGGAAGAGTAAAGAGCTTCACTGAAAAGTAAAACCTAAGAGAATATATTAACAGCATGCCTCACACAAAAGAAATTTTAAAGGGTTATTATAAAGCAAAAGAACATGAATATCAAGGCAACAGACACTTAAATCACTTAGCATGGAGGAAGAAATTAACAACATAAACCACCAGAACAAATCAGACAAAAGACCACCCAATGGGTCACACAAATAACCATCATATGCTAGCCTCAGTAGAACCCTCAAACAAAAATTGATAGAAGTAACACATAAGACAACAGAAATGCAATCTAAGTTATCAAAACATAGGAAACCTCAACAAAACAAAACAAAACAAGAAAGACAAGACAAACTGAAAACACACAAACAAAACCACCACCACAAATATAACCAAATGGCAATGAGCACTAATTTTTCAACTATCACTTTAAATGTAAATGTCCAGCACTTGACAGTCAATTTCTGTAGTGGGTGAATTCATTTCAAAACAAAGTGCAACCTTCTGTTGTTTACAAAAAACTTACCAACAAAGACAAAGATAGATTTAGAGACTGGAAAACAGTTATATAAACATATGTAACCAAAAACTAAACAAAACAACAATAATCCAAAACAGCTCTGCTCGTATCTGTTAAAAAACACTTCCAGTTAAGAAAACTTATGAGATAGAAATGAATACTACTTTATGATTAAGGTCTAACACAGTAAGAAATAACACTCTATAAATATATGAGCACTGAATAATGGATCACTAAAATACATAAAACAGCAGAATTTAAAAGAGGTCTTGATAACCACACAATAATACTAGGGGGCTTTAATCCCCAATTTATAACAATGGACAGATCAACAAGATAAAGCATAATTAAGGAAAAAAAGTAGCCTTAAATGGGGGCTAGACCAAATAGGTATAACAGACATCTTTAGAGCACTACACCCAAAAATTGATGCATACACATCTATCTATATATAGATAGATATGTGCCCATAATCCCATGAAAAAATGCTCACTATCTTTAGTTATCATGCAAGCGGAATGAGATAACAAGATACCTCTTCATAGCCATGTGACTTGCCACAGGTAAGTCTGGAATGAGGGAGGATATGGAGTGACAAACCATTGCAAAATACTGGTGATATTATAAAATGATGAAACCACTTTGGAAAAACCTTTTTCCTTTTTCCTGGAACGTTAAACATACACCTAACAATTGCCCAACAGGGTTACTTTTCTTGGTATTTATTTAATGAAAATGACAACATATTTCTTTTTTATAATTAATTTCTTTATTTGTATATATTTTCTATTTTACTTCAGTTGTAGACCCCATAGAATTTCCACCACCAATTCACCCACACACCAGCACCTTAGTCCCTTGTGCTTGTCCCACTCTCATTTTGATCCCTCTCCCTCCCCCTTCCCTGCAGAGTATCTCTGAGTTATAGTTGTCTGATTATTTCTATTGCTTTTTTTTTAGATTGTTGTTATTTTTCCCCTGATCCCTTATTTAGTTCCCCTAAGTTCCTCCTCCTGTAAGTGAAACCATCCAATATTTCAATATTTTTCTTTTTCCTTTTGACTTATTTCACTGAGCATAATTCTAGCTCCATCCATGTTACTGTGAATGGCATTAGATTATCTTTTTTTTTTTTTTTTTGCTGAATAATATTCTATTGTGTATATGTACCACATCTTTTCTACAGAAGTAGAAAAGTTACTACATAAGTGTTCATGGTAACTTTTTTTCATAAAGCCCTAGACTGGAAAAAGTTTGTAAGTCCTTCAAGAGAATAGAGAAACAAATTTTGGGTATTCATTCTTATAATGAAATACCACTCAGTCACAAAAATTGTAGTACTAATATATGCAAAACTATGGGTGGCTCTCAAATAGTTCAAACAAGAATGATACAAAAGACTATATGTTATCAGCTTTCTAGGGTGATGGAAATGTTCTACAGTTTTGATTAAGGTTTTGGTTTTATATGCATATATATTTGGCAAAACCTACCCATTGTTAAATCTGTCTATTTTACTATATGTAGCTTGTACTTCAATTATTCAAGGAGATTGAACACTTCATACAATAAGCAGTAAAAATTCAAATTTCTAATTATGATTTTACATAATAAAGTATGTGTGTTCATAAACATATCAAGTGCTTCAAATACATCAAATTCATTTTGGTTAAGAATATAATCTTATTATTTATTGTTTAATGCTTATTTATTGTTTAATGATTTAGTTTCGATTTTTCCCTACCTCTTATGTCTTTAGGAAGGAACAGAATTAGCTATAGAATATCCCCTCCAATAAAAACAATTTATTCCCTAAACAATTCATTGAAATAAAATATTATTTGAATTATTTTCAAAAAAAATACTCTGGAGGAACATTGAGGAACTCTAGTTATTTTATTGCAGGGAATTGGATACTGATGGAGAAACAGACCCTGGATAATTGAAACCATTTTTCTGGGAGCTGAATGTCCAGGCAGAAATAGAACCTGACTTAATTGAAAAGAATTGATGATACAACATTAAGATCACTAATCCTCTGAGAGTGAAAATGAAAGGGCCAGTCCAGGGTCTACTAGCAGTTAGCATTGTTAAGGGAATGTTGAGTTCACTTTACAGAACAGTCGTCTAGAGATGAGGATCTGTGAAAATGGACTAACACAAATCTCTCCTTTTCTTCTCCCTTACTCTCCTCAGAGGACAATTATAATGAATGGAACAGTGAAGAATCCCAAGCTGAACTTAACATGTGAATAATTTCATTTCACATATGTGTAGCCTTCCTACACAAGGGTAGGCAGAATGATATGTAATGGTAAAAATCTGACATTGGATGACTAAGTTGTTTATTAACCTTTGTCGAGTCTCTTAGCCTCACTGACCTTGTCTTATAAGGTTGCTGTCTAGTTTTGTTTTTTGCTTTTGTGCCATCCAAGAGAAAAACGCCCTTCTCTATTTCTTTCCTAAAAACACCTCTTATAATCTTGAGAGGCTTCTCATAATATATAATATAGCATTATCTCTGTGAGATTTTATCCTATTCATTCTACAAAGTTAATTTCCACATTTCTATCTCTTTTTTGTAGCATTATATTATAATTTATGTATTTTTTTTTTTACTTCTGCTCAACAGCATGATTTATTCATGTTTGCATCTCTGGTACATAGCTCAGGATTTGGTCTTTGGTGGATATTCAATAACCCTTTATTGAATAAATGAATGAATAACTGAATAGTAGGATATAGGGAACCCTTGTTACAGTTCAGCATTCTAAAAAGATGATGTGGAGGGGTGTTGGGTGAGTTGGTGGAAGAAAAATTAGTAATGGGGAGTATCGGATGGATGACTTTTGTAAAATTTTAGACTTAGATTTTGGTTGTACCTTATAAAATAGAGAAAAGAATTAGAAATGAGTCAATTTGGGGGAAAATTTGACTGGATATTCATTTTGTAGGCCAGAGGTCAGACATTCAGTGAGTGGGTCAATGGAGATGAGGGGGTCTATCAAGAAGACCCAGGTGAGAAACATGAGAACTTTTTCCTCCTGTGTCCTTGGATGAAGACCAGTAACGTATATGGGTTGTTATAGTGAAGGGATCATGGACTGTCACAGAATTTGAAGGAGATAAGTTAACATTTGAAGCAATAATAATGTACTTGTGAAATTTACTTTCCCGTTTTGTTGTGCAGGTATCTTGAAGTTAATTCACTCTGCTCAGTTCTGTGAAGTGATAATAGGTATAACAGACATGACTCTTGGGGGAGATTTCTTGGTACTTTGCTGTAATCCATCTTATTTGACCTGCACTTAAGGAATACCTCCTGTGTCCTCCTGTGTGCTAAGTACACAATGATAGGGTTCTACCTGTGATGTAATGCCCTTTTGTTTTTTGTTCCATAACATGGACAGGAAGATTTACAAATCCCTTAAATGTAGTGGCTGTTGCAACTACACTTGACTTTTGCAACACACATTACAGGTACAAACAAACAATTATTATATATTGAGCATTGACAACATTCTTCACTTAGCACATCTGTCATCAATTCTATGATTTAGTTACTATTGTTATTTTATATTACAGATGAGGACAGTCAGACACAAAGGAGGGGACTAATTTCCCCAAGGATCTACAGCTAAAATTATAGACAAGAAAGGACCTTCGTTGCAATCATGGTTATAAACCAAGTTCTGCATTAAGAACCTGCATTCTTGATTGCTACACAATAAATCCATGGGGCTGGCAAAGTAGTAAATGAGCATCAGGCAATGTATACCTGTCATATGCTTGCATTATTATCCTCCTTCCTCTTAACTTACCAGTGTTTATTGGCCTTCTTTAAAACTATGCACTCTCCCTAAAATATAGCTGATTTTGTTTTATTAGAATGTTTTGCTCTTAATTTCTTCCCTAAAATTTATACTAATATATGTTCAATTTTTCTAATTCAGTGTGATTTCTATCTTAATCAGGGAAGATATAGAAACCCTGACCAAGTGAGCAGAAGGAATAAAACGATTTCCTTCTTTTCTTTTCTCTTCCCTACCCTTCTTTTGATTATGGTCCATTTTTTTCCAACTTATGGCAAGTTAACAGAGCATAGTAATGCCTACCTTAGGAATGTAAAGTCATTGGCAAAATTTATATCTAGTGTTAAAATCTCAAAAGAGGGGGCATACTGGAAAGGAAGCACATGCTTAGACTATTCTCCAAAATAAGTTCTGTCTCTAGAACGTTTTAACTTAATTGAGACCACAAATATTTAATAAGTAGGTATTACATCCAGGGAACAGTGAAGAATATTAAGTTTAAACATTTTTTAAAAGATTTATTTATTTATTTATGCAAGCACTGGGTACAGTCAGAAGCGTGGAAGGGTGAGAGAATTCACCAGAGCCAGAGCAGGGAACAGAACAGGCAGACTGATGAAGTACACTGCTGAGGGGAGCAGCGGACGCAGCAGGAGAGGTCTGTTGCGCCATGTGGGACCCTCGCTAGCGGCCGGGGATTGAACTGGTGCTGCAGAGGCTGTGGGCAGCTTCGCAGGCCAGCGCTCAACCGCTGCACCACCAGGGGAGGTCTGAAGGATACTAAGTTTAATGAATCAGTCTTTGCCCTAAAGAATGTTTCGGTGCAATGCTTCTCAAAATTTCAGTGCTTTCCAACACACCTAGGTGGCTTGCTAAAACAGATGGCTAAATCTCATTTCCAGAGTTTGATTCAGAAGATCGTGGTAGAGAAGTCTATAATCTATGTTCCTAATATGTTCCCAGTGTAGTTAATGCTACTTTTATTGGAAGACATTTTGAGAGCCAGTCAACTAGTACAAGAAGGTTGGTTCTCACATCTGAGCACTTGTGAGTAAGAGGCATAGAATGCAAAAGTTTTTCTCAAAAGAGAACTATAATCTTCCTCAAGGAAGGAAGGTCTGATTGAAGTCACTACACTTAAGGAGTACCTTGACCTGCACTTAAGGAATACCTCCTGTGTCACCCTGTGTGCTAAGTACACACTGATAGGGTTCTACCTGTGATGCAATGACCTTTTGTTAGTAGTAACAACTAACTAAGTAATAGTAACTAAGGAATACCTTGACATAGGTAGTCTTCCTATGTGATCATTTTGTGAAAATCACTAATAGACTTTAGTTCGAAGCTTTTGGCATTTATTAAATGTGCCTAGCTCATATGTGGAATATAGGAAAACCAAAAAGAAAGTTCAAGAAAAAGTTAAGACTAGCAAGCTGACCACAGGTTTGAGGTATACAGCAAGGGAGGTCAAAGAAAGAGGGTCAAAACAGGGCAGGGAAGAAAACAAGAGAATGTGGTGATGGTTCACAGGTGATATGGTGATGGGAGAACTATAGGGACTATAACAATGTAAGGGAAAATTAATAAAAAGAGGGAAAAAGTGTAATCATTATGAAAATGAATATTGCAGAGAATAACATGCATGTGAAATAACATCCACAGAAAGTTTTCATGTTATGATGACTTTTTTGACTTTGAGTGATAGCTTATGTAAACTTTTGTTAGCAAGTAACCATTTAATGTGTTGGTATCCACTAAAAGTGATTTTGATGGTGTTTACTCTTTAGAGACTTCATCATCTGAAGTAATCCACAGCTTTGTAATCACCTGAAAATAACTATAAACTATTTTGGACCTATCAATGCTTGTCATGGTCAGTAGACCTGAAGGAAAGAAAAGTGACTTCAGTCAGACCTTGACAGGGCCTCCCTGGTGACACAGCGTTTGAGCGCTGGGTTGCGAAGCTGTCCGCAGCTTCTGCAGCACCGGTTTGATCCCCAGCTGCTCCCCGGCCACCGGAGGAGGGTCCCACATGGCGCGCAGACCTCTTCTGCCGCCGGCTGCTCCCCTCAGCAGTGTACTTTGGTCCTTCTGCCTGCTCTGCTCCCTGCTCTGGCTCTGGTGAATTCTCTCACCCTCCCGTGCTTCTGACTGTACCCAGTGCTTGTATAAATAAATAAAATAAATAAATAAAAATAAATCTTTAAAAATAAAAAAATTATTAAAAAATATTAAAAAAAAATCAGACCTTGACAGTGTAGTGAGATACTCCTGCACAATATGGTTGTCAGCTCTTTGCTTTACCTAAGAGCATCTTTTTTACCTGATTTTGAACTGCTTTCTGCTGGTGATTTGGGATCGATCTAGTACATCTGAAACAGTTAGTTTAGTTGCAGGCAAATGTTTCACATTCAACATGTCTTCTCTGCCTGGAGGGTCTAAGCTGGAGACCTAATAGAAGGCAAGAAGGTACAGATTCTCCTTCCAAGTTTTAGTAAAAATGTTTATAGGGTTTAATTTTTCTTTTGATTTAATGTCTCTGACTCTGATATACAGTAGCCTCTTTTGATTTTCTTTTCCATAAAGAGGATGGGAATTTTTTTTCCAATCTAGACCAAATATCTGGTATTCAGTTTACTTTCTATAGATTTTTTTCCCCATCCTATCAAAATCTGTGAGCAGCTTGGGAAACTATGATTGGATGATGTTAGGGTGACACTAGCTTTGTTTCTTAAGTCCTTATATTTTGTTTGAAGGACATAAATAATTAATCCTTTGCAATTTTCCTCATTGCTTATTTTGTTACTGCTGAGGCAAGTGAAAACTGAGTTGAACTCACTTCATTAGACACTGGAGAACTATTTCTGGTACTTGTACAAATATCAGAAGACTCTTCTCTATAAACTTTGCAGCGTTATTAGGGATGGATAAAGCAAATCCTGTTTGTTGGTATGTATCTCTCCGGAATGAACACAGACACACACATTATTAAATTCATTGTCATAAATGTAAAGTTATTTCACAATATATCTTAGTTTATTATAACTGTCAAGTTCTTTTTCTAGTACAGCATGAATTACAGTGCTCTTCAATGGCACATTGAACTCTTTTCTGAACTCTAATCTCTTGACGTAAGACATTTCTCTTATCATTATACTTCTTGTGTTTGGGTGTCAATTTGATAATAACTCAGTGATTAAACAAAAGCACCTTAAGGATGACAAAGTAATGAATAATTTCACTAAATGAAAATATTTATGTAATTACCTTCTCTAAAGATTATGAACAACAGACAAAAGAGGTACACCTGTGAATTACTACATAAGGAGCTTCTGAATCAATGTCAGTTGACATCTGTCATATCTATTTGTCAGGACTGACTTTTTAAAATAAATTGTGATAAAAATTCAAAGAAAAACCTATCCCTATTTTTAAGTGATATATTCTAGATATAGACAGATGCCACTGATTGTTCTTTGCATATCCATTGAGTTTTTAAATCTATGCATTTGGCTACCAATTTACCTTTTTAATATATATTTTTTAATTTCACTTATACACATTAAAAAGTATATGTAGCTTTTGGATTTTTTTTCAGAAAATAATTATAATGTTATTTCCTTGCTTTGCTTTTTTTTTAATAAAGCCATCTGTTTAGTAAACATGGAAAATTGATTGATATGAAACCCAAAAAGTTCATAATGACAACTAAATAACAGATGACAGATTAGATAAGAATAAGTCATTAAGTTGGCCTATAATAGGACAGCCATCTGTACCACTAAACCAGTCTTCCTATTGATGACAGTAATAATTTTCTGAGTTTGTGACAGCTAAGAATTTATAGACCAAAATTGGAAGCTTGTAAATGAGGAGTGGAACTTGATTTTGTTAATTAATAAAACCATTTTGTCCCTGTGTTACATGATGAGTGAATGGAAATTTTGACAAAATCTTTTGAGAACAAATACCATTTATTCTGTGTTTGCATGTGTGTTTCATTTGACAAACAAAAAATGACTAATTTACCATTATTTTGTTTGACTGAAATAATGACAAATATATTCAATTCACTGCTGATTACATGAATTTATATCCTAAGATTCTTTTAAATCCTAGCTACAATTTACTAATCTATAATTAAAATATAACTTCAATGGAGATGTTTAAAGATAATCAGTTACAGACCCCCACTTACCTTGCCAAAATTGTCATCAAAGTTGACTACATTTTTATGGGCACTAAATATTACTGAAGAATAACAGGAATGAATTGCAGTCTGTTTCTCTTATAATACTGTTACATATTTAGTAGCGTTAAGCAAAATCAGGTACAAACTGTTGGACCTGGATTATTTGAAGAAACCTATATCTGCTGACATTTAAAAACCTGGTTGAATTAATTGGTTTTCATTTAGAGTTGTTTTTCATATTCTCTCTTCAATAAGCAAATCCTCGCATTAATAGAAAATAACTTAAACTTTGATCTTTAATGTGAACCTATGATTAGTATTAAATTTGGTAAATGTGACTTAACTGGTAATGGATTCTTGTTCTGCTAACTATTCTTTCTCTGTTTCTTCACATCCTGTGTGTAAAAGTCTTAATTGCTGTTTATAGAATGAAATTCTACTGAGATTGGCTTTTGGCTAATAATCTTATGTTAGAACTTAAAGAAATATTAAAACTGAGTCTGTACTTAGTGGGATATAGGAACTGTACCCATTCCAATCCCGTGTCTTGGATTTATATCATTTTTATGAGTCTGATTCATACATGGGGAGTAAAAGTGTAAAATAAAATAGATAAGTCACTGATAAATCTGCCTTTCACACATAGCTACTAATACCATTTTAATGACCATATTTTTCCCTACACATTTATATACATTGTAAATATACAGTGGTAATTGCATTTAAAATAATTTGTATCTATTTCTTTTCTACTCAGTATGGTGTGAGCATGTCACATGTTATTAAAAACTTATTCATAACAGTAGTATATTTTATCATAAGCTATGTTTGATATGACCAATTCTTTATTATGGGACATTTGGATTAATCTAGTATATATATCTTGCCCTTTTTTTTTTTTGTTTACTTCCTATTATGAGTAGTAGAATAGTTAAGATAAATGTACAAAATTTAAGATTTTTGCTGTATACTATCAAATTACTCTCCAAAAAATTTACCAGACCTACCACCACTATATGAATATCTACAGGATTTATAATTTTATAAATCTTTGCAATTTTAACAGTGAATATAATGTCTTATTTTACTTAGAATTTTTGTTTTTTGAGATACCCTTTTTATCTGCTCAAATAGTTTTCTTTTATGAATTGTCATTTTCTTTGCTCATCTCATTCCATAGAGTTGAAATCATTATTATTAATCTGTAATATCTTTTTGTATTGAAACTCATGCTTACAAGATGTCATGTTTATAAGACAAAAAAAAACACTTATTTTTGTTTGATTAAAATTAGTATGCTGTGCAATATTCATGCTTAATAATTCATTTTCTACATTGATGAAAAATAATTTAGATTTAGACTCACCAGCATGAGGAGGTGTAGGAAATATCTGCCACTGTGTGTTCTGTGTGTTCTGTGCTCTGTCTACTCTAGGGGATGCTGAAGAACTCCCTTTGGCAGTTTTCAGTCTTAGGTCTTTTTAATAGACATTGTGTTTGGTCATGCGTTTAATTGCAGGTATACTGTGGATAGTTATAAAAATCACCCAGGCAATTAGTCTTTTATTGACCAAATATGTGAATATGAATACGAGAGAGAGAAGACAAGAGAGAGAGAGAGAGAGAGAGAGAGAGAGAGAGAACAACATCCTGGCTTAGTTGATATTAAAGAGATGATAGAGATGAAGAGGTTGGGTGGAGAAAGGAGCAGATGATTCCATTTTTTTAATCAGTAAATCTTCATTTTCATCGTCCTTCAGAAGGAACAGGTAAAATCTCTGAAGGAGTCATAGAGGGAATGGTAAATAGAATAATATTAAGATCACCATAATATTTCTTCAGGAGGAATGATTTCAAATTTCTCCTGGTAAGCCACTGAAATAAATGGGAAGAACTGGCATTTATACAAATCAGTTATTCAAGTGAAAATTAAGGTTGTCTAGCCAGCCATCTGTTGCTTTTTATGGAATCAATCTCAAAGGAAGGTGTGAGTGGAGAAATTAATCTCCCTCACTGAGTTGTAGGACCATTCTGCCCAGAGGGAACTACCTAATTTCTTGATACTTGAAAATACAAGCTGAGTAGGAACTTAAGAAATGATTTAGGAAAAGCTTAGTTCTTTATATTGGGTGTGAGTTAATAATATGCTACTGCTTCAAGCAACATATGAAAGAACTTAACATCTGGATATAGTAAATACCTATGATTCTCTTTCAAATTTTAACATGTGTTTCCTATTGTTCTATAGTAATTTTCTACCTTTGAAGACCCCTGCCTCAGGCTCACTTCTAACAGATTTTGTATTTCAAACCTTTCAGCATATTTTTACCTTCACTATCCAAGTTTGTTGTGGCTCGTCTTAGTTAAAATGGTTCTCCTTACCACTTGTTCAGCCTTGGTTAATAGTGTTTATTTATTTACCTGTCACTTAGCATTTATTGAACATCTAATATGGGTGGGGTACTGATCTACATGCTGTAGATTAAAAAAAAAATCAAGAGCTATGAGCCCTGATCTCAAAAAGCAGTTACTCCAGTAGGTAAGACTAAATTATTTGAAGAAGCAATACAAGACAGGGAGTGAAGTGATAGAGATTAGATTGGTTATTCAAAATATTGGTCTGCTATGAGATAGGGAGCTTGAACCAGAATTTAATTTATTATATTACTTCCTTCACTGCAGATATCTTGTTATGAAGACTAAATATCAACTAATCAACTTGCCTCTTAATGCTATTGATTTTCATTTTTAGGCAAACCCCTTGTATTAGTGTCCTTTTACTATGTAACAAATTTGCCAAACATGGTATAAAGCAATATTTTTACTGTCTGTATGTGGATCAGAAACACAGGTATAATTTACACAAGTTTTCTACTTCATTGTCTTAACAGTCTGCAAGCAGGGTTTCAGTTGGGGATGGTCTCAATAACTGAACTGGGAAAAGATTGACTTTCAGCCTCACAGGTTGATGACAAAATCCGTTCTTTCTGATTATAGAATTCAGGGCAACTTTCTTCTTCAAAGGTCAACAGAGGACAGAAACCAGAGAATCTGGTGACAACACAGTCTTACATAACATAATGCTATCATAGAAATAACAGCATGTCATGATAACACATTCTATCAGAAGCAAGAAATAGATCCATCCTTCACATAAAGAAGGACAAGCAGGTAGAGGAGCAACAATGTTTCTTAACCATACTTTTGGAACTACTATTGGTGAAATGCAGAGAGGGAAGAGGAGGAAACATCTCTTGTTTCCTTATAGCTCTCTTGCCAGGAATAACAATGGCACCATCTTTTGGAGAGCATAGATGTTTAAGGATGCGTCTTATTTGTTCTATACAGTGGCTTTAAAAAAAATCATATTTAAAAATTTGGTGATAATATATAAAAAATATCTATTTCTAGTTTCATTTTTAAAAGAAAGCTGTGTAGCTCACTGCTATATTTTGCTGCATTGAAATATTGACTAGGGCTTTGTAAGAAACACATTTTTCAGTTCAGTCTACTGCCATCTCCACTTCTCCAAAATTTAGTGCACACATACTGTGAAATCAGTTCTACTATGTTTGTTTAAAGTACCTGCCCTAACCTTTTCAGGCATTTGAGATAGACATCCCAGGACTGTTGGTTGTCCAATCCCAACTGACATTATTATTTTTACTGTGGTCCTTGATCGTTTCACCCTGCTATTGATAAAGATTTATGAACTGAACTATCTAATAATTTTCTTTCTATAGAACATAAACATTGCTCACATCTTTTAGGTAAGCCCCACCACACCAAAAACAATTGTTGTTTTATCAGAATAATGGCTTCCATTGCCTTAGTGGTAGTGGTTGGAGCCACCTGAGTAGAATGAATCAGGGAATTATAAATACTTTGGAGAATAGATGTCAGCATAACCCGGTGTTGTCTTTAGGGAGCTGATAATCTAAATGAGATTATGTGACATCAGCCATAAATATGGATGTGAAATATGGTTTATAACATGTTACCTTATATAGTTAGCCTTTGGATTTATATTCTCTTTCTTTTATTGTTGTTTCTTTGGAAAACATTGCCCAAGTTGTGATTAAGTTTAAAAGAAAAAAATGATGTTTGAATTGTTTTGCTTTTTCTCAAGAAATTGTGTTTGCTGAAGTATTTAGTTTATGGAATAACTTATATCCAAAGCAACATTCATAATGTTCAATTTTAGTATCCCCAGAAAAAGTTAGACTTGTGATGAATCCTTTGGAATGTGGCTGCTTTTCTGTTATATATTTTTAAAATAGATATTGCACTCCTTAATTGTAGGAAGTGGTCAGCTTTTTAACTCTTAATAAGCATTCCAAAATACATTAAGAAATCCATGTTTGTAATATTCCCCTCATGACAAACATTGAGATATGACAGATTTCATTTATTTCATATGATGCACTATTTATTTATCTGTCCCCCAAATTTATTAAACAATTTAGGATCAGAGAGCCTTATCAATACCAAGAGCAGAGGTTGACAATTAGCACCTTGTGAGTTAAATTCAATTGTTACCATGCTTTGTTGTGTTCGCTTTCAACATTTCAAAATGGAGACTTTGCATAGAAAGCTTATCTTTATTTTTTTTAATTTTTATTTTATTTATTTTTTTTGTATATATTTTTTACATCATTGATTATTTTTAAACAATGTTTGCTTCCCCCCTGCTCAGGTGTAGTCCCCATTGAATTTCCTTCACCAATGCACCCGTGCACCATCACCTCAATCCCCTGTGCTCTTCCCTCCCTCCCTCTGATTCCTCTACAAAGAAAAAAACTGGGGCCTCCCTGGTGGCACAAGGGGTTAAGTCCCAGCATTATGAAGCTATCTGTTTCCACTGCAGCATGAGTTTGATCCCCTGCCAAGGAGCTAACCCACATGGCACAGCAGACCTCTCCTGTCTCGCCTGCTGCTCCCCTCAGCAGTGTATTTCAGTGGATCTGCCTGTTCTGTTCCCCACTCTGTCTCTGGTGAATGCTCTCACCTTCCCCCCTACCACACTTCTGGCCTGTACCCCAGTTCTTGTATGCATAAATAAATAAATCTTTATAAAAAATAAAGGAACAAACTAGAAAATTAATAACTGTTAATTATTTTGATAAGACATGGAACTAGTTTGACTTTATGAAAACCTGATTCC
The DNA here is from genome assembly GCF_014898055.3 of Talpa occidentalis. Lineage (NCBI taxonomy): Eukaryota > Metazoa > Chordata > Mammalia > Eulipotyphla > Talpidae > Talpa > Talpa occidentalis. Next base: position 42,967,462 of record NW_023600993.1, on the reverse strand, counting down.
TACAAAGCTAATACATGAATATGTTGCTTATAAAGTCATGCCACATCGCAATAAGGTTTACTGTTTATGCATACATTGAGAGTAAGCTGAGACCACCTAAGCTACTCTGCTGAACTTGGCTACATTTATTCACTTGTGTGGGGTTGGTTGGCTGCGGGATATCTAGAGGCTCATTTAGGCTATCCATGACTAGAGTGACTCAACTCTGTTCTAAATATTTTTATCTCCAGCAATGTAGTCTAGGCATATTTTCATGCTGATGGCAAAAGGGGAGGGTGCAAACAAAGTCACACAAATGTTTTTGAGCTTATTTCTGAGTCACATTTGCTAATATCCCACTAATCAAATGAAGTCATGCAGTTAAACTTAGCATCGAAGGATAACATAGATCACCTAGTGGGAGGACACTGCAAAATCACATGGGATCATCCTTGCTATCTACCATAAGTTCTGCACTCCAGTTACCCATGACTTGTTTAAAAATCCTAGATGTACTCTGTGTGTATAACTTTATTTGCTTTTTAGGTGATGGCCCTTGCACCATTGCTTATAATGGTAAAATTTGTGAAATGCCCAACCATCAAACAGGGAATGATTAATAACATTAGTCTACAGCCATAAACTGGCATAATATTACTTTTAAATATAATGAATTAAATCTATGCATGGTATAGTAAAAAATCCTACAAAATTTATTGCTATAGGAAATAGTACTATTTAAAAACCTAAAATGTATTATTTAAAAAAAATAAAAAAAACCCTGAAAATCAGTAAATAACTGCAATCTATCTTTCTTTAGTAGATTTTAGTCTGCATGTTAGTTTTCTTTTAAAAAAAATAATCCAAAAGTGAATCCTGAAATCAACTCTGACCTTAGTGAAAATTTGACACTGTTATATGTGAAAAGCCTTCACATATATTGGAAATATACCCTATTAAGCTGTTTATTATTTTGCTTAACAGTGGAAATACTGATCCATAAAATCGATCAAACAAAAGTAATTAACCAAAACATTTTCTTAGGTTAAGTAAATGTTTGCTTGTTCATTCATTTATCCATTTATTTTTGAACAAATATTTATCAACCCTTAGGTGTGATTAGAGAATTAAGACTTTGTGTAGACTTTGTATTTTGAATGCAATATTATAAATAGACATAGTTTTTCTTGGTGAAGACTCTCTTTACAAGATTATTCATTTTGCCACCTTACTGTGATTTTCCTTTTTTGAAAGAATAGGCAGACTTGGGGTAAATAACACAATTTTTATTTTTTGTGTGCAAAAAATAGTAGTAACCTGAAAATAGAACTGCATGTTTTAAATTTTACTTCAAACGAGAGAATTATGTTGGGGCTATGGAATGAATTTTCCTTCTTAAGACACAATTTTTTTTTAATACCTATAGTCGTTTGCATCCACAATAACTGTTGATGTGAAAGTGTTACCGTTTTGTTTTAGTAAATTGCATGAGTAATTGTCCCCCCAACACTTGCTAAGTTGATGCTTCCTTTTTTAATGGCTGTAATATATTTGTAAACATGTTTCTTAACTTACTTGAAAACATGTTTGTTCCATCTCATTTATTTGCAGACAACTTACTGTCTGTTAAATCTTTAGCTTCTTTTTTTTTCCTAATGACTCCTTTGAAATATTATTTTAATGAACCTATGAAACACATCATTGTATTCTTTATTTTGTGGTAGGACTGCTAATGAGACTCATCCATTAAGTAAATGGCTTTGTAGGCAATGCAAATGTAATAAATAAAGTTAGTCTGTTCTTCTTTACTACTTTTCTGCTGATGGGCATACCACATGCTGAGAAGGTAATGTTTCATGACCAAAACAGTTCAGTTGGTAGGCCTATTGGGAATCTTGCATTAAAAAAAAAAAATGAAGAACATCATCAAAGCATATTTGTAATGCCAACTATTTTTTTTATCAGATCATAAGATAATTTATTTCCAGTGCAGGCTTTATAGATCAAGATGGTATAGAAGAAATTAAGTATCCATATGATCCCTAGAAGAAAGAAAATGCTTCTCTGTAAATAGAAGCGGAAAGAACAAAAATATTTTTTAAAAAAATTATGAGAAAGCTACATTTGTACAATGATAACATATAAAAAAACCTAAATTCAGTTTCTTTTTCATTTTGACCTCATTATCAACTTTGATTTTGTGCCTTATCAAAAGGAGTTTGGAGGCCAGTGGAAATACCAATTCCACTTTGAAATCCCAAGTTTCTTCATTGTTTGCAATAAAATGTTATAAACATTTTCCCTTCAATGTTCTGTTGACAAGAACTATTGTTATTGCCATTATTATTATTGTTACATGAATGCTTGTAATTCATTAGTTTTAGAGGCTCCTGGCTTTTCTGATTAGTAATGTTAATAAAAGTGACATTGCCCACTATTTATTTTTCCAGAACACTAAAGGTAGCATAGCCTGGCTGAATTGGCAGAATTGCTATGTCTCCATACCTGTCAAAGGTACCAGCCTCTAAGAATGGGAATGAGAGGACATTCTTGTCAAAGCAATCACTACAGATTTGGGGGAGATATTGACTAGGAATGGGGCATTTCTTCTCTAGCCAGGACTTTCTCTTTGTTTTAAATTCATCGCCCAAGGGGTTGATTTGGCGGATGTAATATGTAAAAATAAGAGGTAAGATCAAATTTTGCATTGCAACAAAACTGAAAAAACTCTCCTCAGTTTGCGATCTTCCTATAAAGAAATACTGGTGCAAATTCAAGTAACAAAGGTTACCTTTTAAAAAGATTAAAAGAATAAATTTGCACATTATGACACTTGTGAAATTGGGTCCCTATTATAATTGATAGTATGTCATTGTATTTAAAAAGGGATGTTTTCATAAGTTACATTAAATAATGGTAGATCTTAAACTTGTTGTCATCTATGATCCAGTTAACTACTGTAGTTTGGGAGTTTATTACTTCATTCCTATTGAAAGATTTGTAATGGAAGTTAAGGATGGTCAACTTTCATGAACTTCACAAGAAAAGAACAAGGTCTTCTTTTAGTCTCAAGTTTGATTTTGTAGCTCATTCTAGATCTTCATTGTAGTCTACAGCTGTTTAATCTTCCACCTGGTTTGCATACTTGAAATCTTAATGACTTCTCTGTTCTCTAATGAGCTAGAAAAGGAAAGAGAATGTCCACACATCCTCATGCCACCCCAGGTACACTCACTGTAGTGTAAAGACTGTGGTTGGAGATGTTTAACTGCCTGAACTCGCAGAGAAGCATACTTTTGGCCATTAGATTCCCTGATAGTAAAGTGTGGAGTGTGGATGGCCAAAAATCCTGTAGTATCTGTAATGAACTCCATGAGGTCGGCTGCTATACTATGTGGTACAGTGAGGCATGTTCAGCCTCACTGTGGTGGTAGGGTTATAAAAATGTGGTGGTATACGTTTTTATTAGTTGCCCCCTCCTTCAGAAAAAAATACCCTGTGCAAAAAATAGTAAAAATGTAAATGCAATATAGTGAATGGAGAATAGTTAGCAGTTTCCATTAGATGCTTCCCATAAGTAAAAGACAGAAAATACACTTCACTAAGGACCTTTTCAAAATGATGATTAATTGCTTTTTAAAGGAATTATTCTAGAGATATGCTAAGCTACTCAGCAGTAATTTAAAGTTGGCAACCTGTTAACAGTTCCCCTTCTGCTCCACTGAGGTCAGCCAACTTCTGTTGGATAACTGTAGTCATACAGTCTGAAAGCAAAGCACAAAATGCCATAGTTAAAATTGGTGTTGTCACTTTAAATTATGTTGTATTTGATGACAGGTCACAAGATAAAGTGATACATGATTTTATAAGCACAAGTCACCAAAAACATGCTCACTGAAATTTTAGTTGGCCACCATTTTCAAGATTGGAATTACTTTGTCAAAAATTAACAGAATGTAAGACTTTTTGATGGGAAATAAAAACAGAAAAGTTTTTCTATAATTGTAGACAGTTTAGTTTCCAGTGGACTGGAATGGGGGAACAAAAGGCATTCTGCTGTGGATAGTAATACCAGTCTCAGTAATTTTAAACTGCGGTCTTGACAAGCATAAAACAGGAAAATATTAATTAGACTGTAGATGGCATTATGACAAGAGGTGCTGGGACATTTGGGCAGTGTTGGTGACGTATCTGGGAGAGTCTAGGGCAGTGGCATTTAATTAGTAATTGACCCACCCTTCTCCTCTACATTTACACATGCTAGTTACAGGTAAAAATGCAATTGATAACTTCAACCACAGTTACATAGCTATAGCTCTTCCTTTGCATTGTGGGCTGTCTTCTTTATTGTTTCACTGTTTTTATTGTTTTACTGTAGGGAATGTGCTCATTTTTTTTTTAAAGATTTATTTATTTATACAAGCACTGGGTATAGACAGAAGCACTGGAGGGTAAGAGAATTACCAGAGCCAGAGCAGGGAACAGAACAGGCAGACTGACGAAATACACTGCTGAGGGGACCAGCGGGAGTGGCAGGAGAGGTCTGTTGCACCATGTGGGACCCTCGCCGGTGGCCAGGGATCGAACCGGCACTGCAGAGGCTGCTGGCAGCTTCCCAGCCCAGCGCTCAACTGCTGCGCCACCACGGAAGGCCCAGAATATGCTCATTTTGATCAGACTTGAGATTATATAAGTCTCTTGCCCCATCCCTCTGCCCCACCCTAACCTCCAGTCCTCAATTTTACAGAATTTCAGGCAGCTTTCAGTACTCGATAAATTGCACAAAGTAAAAATCTCTTCTTGAAATTTTAGTGTTGATCTAAGCACCCTCACACCTAACAAATTATGCTATAGCATTTTCAGTATTTTGAGTTATGTTTTAAAAGATTGTGCAGAAGATACACAAGCTAAACCAAACTAAAACATGCAAAAATACAAACATTTTCTGTATTTTTATTTAATTTCTATTTCAAACAATGATTCTATCATGTTGGTGAAAAGAAATGATATTATATGTTAGTGATTCCCTTTTCACCACATTGTATTCAATTTCTAGGAATGGGTTCCCTTTTTTCTCCAATATTATCTATCCATTCTGTCACCGAAGGAGTCTCCCATTGTCCTACATGGTCCCCTCTGTGCAGTCTGTGACATCACTGTGGACTAAGTGTTGCTACTTACCAAGTATTGGTTCATGAACTTTCTGCTCTGTCAGTGGCACTTGGGCCATATGACTCTTACTCTTGTTTCATTTCATGCTGGAACACCAAGAAATTTGGATGGGAATATGAAATGTGTAAGTCCTCGAAAGGAAAAGGTAGAAAGGAGAACCATATTACTCTTATGTGGTCCTCTTTCCTGGAAGTAGGGAACTTCTGCTCTTTCCTGGAAGTAGGGCACACTGCTCTTAGATCTGTCCTAGCGAGCTGAGATTTTAGCCATCGCACAAACTTGGCTAAAGGAGCAGAGGGAGTAGCATCTTTGTTATCCTTACTTTACCCCTTTACTTCTGACTTGCAGCTCCAAAGTCTGACTGGAGGGAGTTTAGGATGTTTAGGGTAGAAGTAAGGAGAAACCAAGTTCTTCATTGAGTTTTTTTATTTTTTTTTTGTAATTTTGCTTTTTATTTTGATAACCCAATTTCTTTCTTCAAATCCTAGGTGTTGAGAAACAAAAGCTAGAGAGAGCCATTTTTTCCTTAGCTTTCTGCTTTGTCACATTCTTTCCCAAAGAAAATGAATGCTGAATCATCAGCTACCTAAATAAGGAATAAGATAAATGAGGAGAGAAGAGTCCTGGGAGTAATTATCAGTTGAAAGTTGAAACAAATTTTTGTGAAATCACATATTTTATTTAGATGATATCATATGAGAAGACAATAGAGCATAGTTCAACAAGGATAAAAGTCTACCAAAGTGGACTTGAATTTCGGTTCTACTACTTTTTTTGCTCTGGGCATGTAATATAACTTTTCTGTGCCAAAATAAGCTGTAAAATAGGGGTCAAAATAAATTCCTTCAGAAAACTGAGTGAAGATCTTCTATGACAGAATTTGCTGAAAAAGTCAGAAATGTGAGCTCATCCCCACTTTACCCTCTGATCTATTTAAATTCATTTCTTTTTTTATTATTATCTTTTTAAGGTATAGGATTAGAAATTTGGCAGATGTCTTTATTTTATTTTATTTTTTAAATATTTATTTATTTATTTATTTATATAAGCACTGGGTACAGTCAGAAGCGCAGGAGGGTGAGAGAATTCACCAGAGCCAGAGCGGGGAGCAGAGCAGGCAGAAGGACCGAAGTACACTGCTGAGGGGAGCAGCGGGCGGCAGGAGAGGTCTGCGCGCCATGTGGGACCCTCCTCCAGTGGCCAGGGAGAAGCCAGGGATCGAACCGGCGCTGCAGAGGCTGCGGGCACCTTTGCAACCCAGCGCTCAACCACTGCACCACCGGGGAGGCCCTATTTAACTTCATTTCTAACCATATTCTATAATTCCTAGCTTTCAGTGCCTCTGGACAATATTTTTATTTTCTTTGAGTCTTAGTTAAATTTTTGAATCCTCATTCAATGCCAAAATAATATTAATTTCTAAGTTCTTCTCTTATTGTGTTATATTGCTCTATGTTAGCTTAAGTCACCCTGTTTTTTATTTGAGGGAAAAAAGGGCAGCTCAGAGCTTTGTAGACTTATATAAATCGTCCTGCTATTTATTTATCAAAAGAAAAGGATACATAATTTCTTTAAAGGAAAAAAGGCTTCACAGTAACATGAATATATTTAATGCCAAAACTGTTCACTTAAAAATTGTTAGAATGGTCAAATTGGGGTTATATAAATTTTACCACATAATTAAAAAAACAGCATTCAGTGTCCAACCACAAAATAGTCATAAAGTGAGAACCCCAGAAACTCTATTATGTCTGCCAGATTATAGGACCAAGGCAATGTTTTTAGTGCCTTTTAAATCATAGCAATTGATCATCTTCTTGCTCCGCAATGCAAAGAATCTTCTTGACTCTTTAGACTTTGCTTATGCAGGTGTTCATTCCACAACTACTTGCTGAGTGCATGCTGTGCACAGGACACTGACTCAGATGCTGTAAGCATTTCCTTGGCAACTTAACATGCAGCCTTGGGCCTACCTCTCATTAAAATACCCAAGTAGTCACAATACCTGTAATGAAAATGGAAGTCAACCTAACTGTGGAAATTAAGAATAATTGGTACTAATGATAAAACATAAAGAGTTGGATAGAGGCTTCCTCTCCTAGATAAGTACATAGCATTTCCAAAAGTCAACCTATGACAAAAATATCTTGAGCGAAAGGGGAGAAGCAATAAATGTGTGTCTTTTAAGGGGTGGATCTTAAAGAATTTAGAGTACAGTAAAGAAGATTTCATGCAAGTACTTCTGATTTGTGATAGAAAATGTTCTCCCATTCATTGTTGCCTTTGTCTCTACGTGGACTTAATTCTTGAGACTTCTGCAGAATCCACATATTTGTAGGTTTAAAATTCAGTGCTGTAATAAGTAAATAAATAGATGAATAAATAAATAAAATACAGTGCAGTAATTAATTGATCAGATTTTAATTTCCTCCTTTAAAAAGTATATTGCTTATTTATTTCTTTAAAATAAAATACAGTTAACTTAGTATTGCCAGAAAAAATTTTATATAGGTTTTCCATTTTGAACTAAAATGCTGTTGTTCAAAACAACACACTCCATGTTAAAATAAAACAAACATGCTATCTCACTAATTGAGCAGTTATTCTATAGTCCATCATCTTGCATATTTTGACATTTTGCTTAAAATATTCTCAAGTCATTGAGTTAGTATATAGTTCACCTTTCTAACTAGATAATTTACTATTTTTTAAGCAGAGTAGTGAGATATTTTATTTATTTTAATTTTTATTATTATTTTATTATATATATTACATCATTTTTCATTTTTGCACAATGTATGCATTTTTATTTTGGTTATAGTCCCCATGAAATTCCTACCACCCATTTACCCATGAACCATCACCATGACCCTTGTGCTCTTCCCACCCCTGTTTTGTGCATTTATTTATGTTTGGTTGATCCAGTACCCCATGAAATTCCTACCACCCATTTACCATGAACCACCATGACCTTGCTGCTGCCCTCCCACCCCTGTTTTGATCCTATTCCCTCCCCTACCCTGCAGAATGTCTCTGATTTATAGTTACCTGTTGAATTTGATTTTTACTTTATTAAATTTATTTTTTTTTTCCTGATCCATTATTTGGATCCTCTACATTCCTCCTATGAGTGAGGCCATCTGATATTTTTCTTTATCTTTCTGGCTTATTTCACTGAGCATGATCCCTTCCAGCTCCACCCATTATGCTGCAAATGGGAGGAGTTTATCTTTTTTTTTTGATTGCTGAGTAATATTCCATAGTGTTTATGTTCCATATCATCTTGATCTGGTCATCTATTTTTGGTCCAACCACTATGGAAAGCTGTGTGGAGATCCCTCAATCTGCTAAAAATGGAGCTTTCATATAATTCAGCAATTCCACTCCTAGGTATCTACCCAATAGATAATTTACTATTCACATTAAGTTCTATCCTTGGTTTATACCTCCCAAGAGCTGCTAATAGAGTCTTTTGCATCTGCAAAGCAGGGATTTGAGAAGTGCTGCAGGGGATTACCAATATCTGTCATGGGCATAGCAACAAGTTTCCAAGTACCAATTTACTAGGGAAGAAGATCCTATTGGCTGTAGGTACATAATATACCTTTATTAAATTATGGAATGAGTCACCAAGAATGAAAGCCCAATTATTTTTTGTACCTTTATATGTATGTAAATATGCAACTTCAATTGTAGACATCTCTTCTCACTTGGAATTTATTTTGTAGAGTATTTAGTAATGTTTGAAAGTTACTTAAGACTACTAGATTAAAATATAACAGTTACATAACTGTTTCTGTAATGAGATCTCTATTGCCTTAATTTCTATTGTACAAACAACTGAGTTCAGAGAACAAAACTAAAAAAAAAAAAAAATTAAACACCCCCAAAAAAGATTTTGAAGCAGAAGAACCTGTGCCAGAGCATAAATTGACATGTTTGCATTTAAAATCAAACCAGAGGTGTCAAAACCCATCTGTTTAGTCAGGGTTTCTAGTGAGTGATTGGCAACTTTCAGAATTTCGTCTTTTGGATCTTAAACTTTTTCATTTCAAAGTCTGCAATAGTTCAGGGAAACATTAAGAATGAACATGAATAACAATGAGGTGAGAACATGACCCACCTTATTGTTTATAGGACAATTTACACTTGGAGCCTGGGAACAAAAGAACTTCAGTCCTTTTCTCTGTGCACATCTGCTGCAAAGCAAAATGTAGTTAATTTCAGTCACTCGTGTTTTGATTCACAGCTGTTATGAAGTAGGGATTCCACTTTTGTCATGTTGGCTACAAATATTTCCTTCTAGCAGATGGGATTCTTCTTTCTGAGGGAGGAAATAAAATTCAAGAGGGTAAATGAGACTAAGAAAGAGCTTGGGTAAACTGATGGTTTAGAGCCCCTCTGACAAGTACTTGAGCTATTGAGAGCCAATAGTCAACAGAAAGAATGTTTGCTGAACAACTATGAGTTTAGAATTCCAAAAAAATACTGGTGTCTGAGAAGTTAATTTGCTTTCTTTCATGAGTGTATTAGTGAGAATTGGAAATAAAAGTATTACTTCCAGACAATCTCCTTTGACTTGGGATGTGAATATGGAATATACATTTTGGGTCAAAATAAATAAGTCTACAAATACTGATGAAATTTGGGGGAGCTTGATTATTTTTCGATTCTGAAAGCCAAATCTATGTAGAAATAAAAAAGAAAAGTTGACATCAAAAGGAAATACTTAAAGGTCACAGAGCAAAAATCACTGATTTTATTTATAAAAATAATGTATCTACACATACATATTTTGTAGTTAATATATCTGTCATAATAGAAATTCATTTTGTACATATTAAATTCATAATATACAGCAAGTGTGCATATAGATGAAATGATATCTGCCTAGACATGGGGTGTACCAGAACACTGCCTCAAAATCTTTTTTGGTGGTGTTTTATTTTTTCTGTTGTTTTGTTCTCTGAACTTAGTTGTTTCCACAATAGCAATTAAGGCAATAGAGATCTCATTACAGAAACAGTTATGTAATTGTTATATTTTAATCCAATAGCCTTAAGTAACTTTCAAACATTACTAAATACACTACAAAATAAATTGCAAGTGAGAAGAGATGCCTGCAATTGAAGTTGCATATTTATCAATATATGAATATAAAAGTACAAAAAATAATTGGGCTTTCATTCTTGGTGGCTCATTCCATAATTGATAAATGTGTATTATGTACTTACAGCCAAAAGTAACTTCTTCCCCTAGCAAGTTAGATGCACATTGCTTCCTCTGTGTGTGTGTGTGTATAATAATATATTTATACACGATAAAGTATATAGTAACTCAAGTCAGTACAACTCATACAACTCTTTTGTATCCCTTTAGAAATTGTACACCAGATGGCATAGTCTGTTCCTTTGTGACCCCCCTTTTCTACTTCCCACAATCTGGAAAGTAGGTATAATTATCTCTGCTTCAGAGTTAAGGAAACTGAGGTCACACAACCATTAACTAGGGTGCCAAAGTTTGAGGCAGGTCCATCTGACTCCAAAGTCACATGCTTTTTCCAGTCCCCCAGACCTTCTCTCATTCTGAGAGTAGGCTTACTTTGCAATTGGTGCTTTATATACCAGTTGGTAATTTATATGCTCTAATAAATAAATAGACTATTCAGTCCCCATGACAGTGCCCCAATTATATGTCATGGTTTTCTGTATTCATTGGAGCTCTTCAGAGATGTCATATCATGCAGAAAACAACATGTGCTATATCTTTCTTGAGCACCAGTCAATGAATCAAGTAACTGAAAATCTTTACTGTCTTTACTGAGCTCATTTTTTGGAAGACAGATTGTGATGAAGGATTTTTCTATCAATTTCAGGTACAAGAAACAGTCTAGTTTATATGCTTTGAATGTTAAACTATTAGAATTTTTGAATATTTTGATGATCCATAGAGACAGTACGCTTTTTGTGGTGGAGACAGTTTTGGAAAAGCAAGCACATATGGTTTATCATAGACTGTTACAATGTTAGGCAAGTCTCCATGGTAGTCACAATTAATGGAAGAGCTATATCTTGACAGGGAATGTGGTGGAATTTGGCACTTTCCCATGATTAGTATTATTGATGCAGACTTATTTGTGCTTCAGTTTGTGACACTTCTCTAGAAAAATCATTCTATCTTGCTTTCTGCTGCAACTTGGGTATGACATTCCTCCTGAGGTCTCTACACAAATGGGAAAACTTTTAACTGTTTTGAAAACTCTTTATGCAAATGCAACTTGAGTGTTTAATTTTTCAAATTGCTGGAAATGCTCAGTCTTGACAGAAATGTGTGATTACACTTTAGTGTCCTTACAAACAGTTCCCTGAGTTAGATTATACCCAGTGACCAGGAATGCAGACTGTTTTTGTTGAAAGGCCCTTCAAACATTCCAGTTCCTCACGTTCTCTCTCCTGCTATCATTGGATTCTGGAAATTCTTAGTGATCTCACATCTCCTGTGATTTCCCGAAGAGGCCTTTAGTGTTCCTCTCATTTCAGTGATCTCTCCCAGCAATATAACCCTGATTTGTTAGAGCAGCTCTCTGTACTGGGAATGTGTAGCGTTCGTTGCTAGTAACTGGTGCAACATGAAAGCAGTCATGGGAGATATGGACTGTTTGTGATATTTTGACCATAAAATTTTAGTATTATCATATAAATTGCACTTATTTATTTTCACTGTGACAAAATATACTACGTATTTTTTAAATGGTTAGTCATAAAGAAAGAATGTTTGCATTAGGTAAACATCCCTTTTGTCAAAAACTGGTAGACTAAGAATTGTTCAGGCACAATCTCAGGTAGATTTTGCATATATGGAGACTGAGGCAGTGTACATGCTCACATGTGAAAGAAGCAAAGCCACAAGACCAGGGTATTTTTTGCTTTTTTTTTTTGCATCACAGATACAGACAACCATTATTTAGCTATTTTAACTCCCTGGAATTGCTTCATCTCTTCCTAATAGTAAGAAGAATTAGAATATACACATATTGTGATTTTTTTCTATGCTTTGAGAAAAAAGTATTTATTCCCCAGTGCATGGTACCATCATCTATCACATTAAAGAGAGAATCATTGTCTCTGTGGTGACCTTAGCCTAAGGAGAAATATTACTGAGTCTAGCTTCTCGTAAAAATGCAAAACCAGAATTCATCAGTGGCTGAATTTTAACATGAGTTTTTCTCTGGCCTTTGAAAGTATTAAGCGAGTATATATAAATAAAAAATTCTGTTTACTTATTTTCTCTCTGACTACATCTCTAAGCATAACACACAAGTTCTCCAAACTAACAGTGAAAAATTAATTTCCTTTGGTTTGACATAATGTACTTGCAATGATACGATTTTATTCTTCTTTTTAAGTAGTCACCTAGTTTGTGTTCTAGTCAAATGTCATTCTCTACCCTACTCAGCTCTTGTTTTCAAGTTTCCCAGATTGCTAACTGTTGCTATCTAGTTTAACACACTTCAGCAGAACTTTCTTCAGTGATGGAAATGTTCCACATTATTCTCTACAATAGTCAGTGGCCACATGTGGCTACTAAGCACTTGAAATATGGTTATTGAAACTGAAGAATGGATTTCTAGGTTTATTTAATTGAAATATAAATGGACATATATGACTGATGGCAACCATTTTGGACAACACCATTCAATTATATTTTAACGAGTTGGTTTTTGACCACAAAAAAATGTGATAAATGGGATCTTAAAAATTGTGAGAGAATTTTGAGCTATTCTCAAATGTCATAAAACATGATTTTTTTTTAAAGATTTATTTATTTATACAAGCACCGGGTACAGTCAGAAGTGCGGGAGGGTGAGAGAATTCACCAGAGCCAGAGCAGGGAGCAGAACAAGCAGAAAGACTGAAGTACACTGCTGAGGGGAGCAGGGGGCACAGCAGGAGAGGTCTGTGTGCCATGTGCGCCATGTGGGACCCTCACCAGCAGCGGGGATTGAACAGGTGCTGCAGAGGCTGTGGGCAGCTTCGCAGCCCAGCGCTCACCTGCTGCACCACTGGGGAGGCCCATCAAACATGATTTTTTAAGAGTTGACATTTTACCATTTTTTTTGGACACCTTTGAGACAAGGTAGTCTAATCTCCTTTGTAACTAAAGAAAAACAAAAATGGTACTCACCTTTCTGGGTATTTTTTTGGTAGAGTTCTGGACACTCCTTGAATGTCTGAACCAGCCCCTTATGAGCACTCTGTATTTGCCATATTAAGAGGGAAGAAGCAAAGTAGTGTAGTCAGCCAGGAAGCAGTCTCGACTTGGTTCAGATTTGCAGAGTACATACGAATGCACAGCTTGCTGCTGATGTAAAGCATGTGGGCAAAGTCCATGGAGAGTTCATTTTCTTTCATGATTGAATGCTAGTACTTGGTGGTATGTGGAAAAACAGCCTCTTGCTTGTACAGGCAAACAGCTGTTGTTATCTGAAAAATAATCATTATAGTAGAAAGCACACATTTTTTATGTTTTTTTGTCAGATCTGTCAGATATGTCCTGTGTTAAGATGTGCATGTTTCATCTGAAAAAACGTAATGGGTAATTTAACAAATTAAAAGAAGTTGTTAGTGGAAATGGGAGTATACCATCTTTTTCTTTACCCCTCTCTACCAGTACTGCCCACTAGAAATAAAAGGGCAAATCATAATTTTAAAATTTTCTAGTAGTCACATTATAAAAGTTAAAAAATAGGTAAAATTAATTTTAATATAGTTTATGCAAGTCAATATAGCAGACATTTTAAAATACGTAATAGTATAAATTAATGAGATATTTTATTTTTCTATGAGTCTTTGAAATTCAGTATGCTTTACGATTAGTGTATGTGATGTGGACTAACTAGATATCAAGTAGTCAGTAATGGCATGTGGCCAGTGACTGTCACAGGGGATAGCACAACTCTAGGTTGTTATTCAGGGAATAGTGAACCATGTTTGAACCTCTGAGGGTAACTTGCCTAAAATTAAATGAGGAGTTATCAGATACCCGGCAGAGATCATGGGTTCATTTACGACATTGCCTGTCATCAACTTCATTTAGTTTGAAACTTTGATTAAGAGAGAAGACAAGATACAATAATTTGCAACCATTTAAAGAATATACTTATGGTTTAAAATTCCTCTAAATGCTTCTAGTGCAATTCAAGTTTTTCTTACTTAGGTTGTGACAACTTCTAAAGAAAAAAAAAAAAATTGGAAGTTTTGTTATTTTGTCTCTGTTCCAACACATTACTCATAAAATTGACAATTGTCTTGTCAACTGCTTCTTAAAAAAAAAAAAAAAAAACTTTACAAATATGGTATAACTCAATCTTTTATTTTCATAAAAATTTTTTTGATCCCAAATAAATCCAACTAGTACATTAAGTGGCATTTTAAATAAAATTTTACTTTTTTATTTCATAGTTCTATAAGTTAAATTCAGGTTTTCAAAAAGCAGATTTTGTGTGGGTAAACTGTATAGGACTATTTTCAATTGCTGTTAGAACAAGCATTTTTAAAATTCTGTTTCTTGCATACTGTAGCTGCATATTTATGTGGACACAGACAGAAAAGAAAAACAGAGGTTTTAATTCACAGGCTATAGCTACATTAACCACAGTTGGTTTAATACATGTTTTTTATAAGTAGGGTATTTGAGGTGTGGACTGAAATTCAGGTGAAACTTGCTAGCTGTTTTGGAATTGTGTAAACATCTTTATAGAAAGTTGAATCTCTAGACTATATGATTGTATTATCAGATACTAGAGACCTGAGCTTGTAGTTTTTAAAATCTCTCTGAGCCTAATTTTCCTAATGGAATTAATATAACTTGGCACAAAGTTGGGTTCAGTAACTATAGGTCAGATGTATGGATGCTATAGGTAGCATCCAATTGAGGCCTTTGTAAACATTCAAAGTTAGCTCTCTGTATAATTGCCTCAGATCCTATGTATATATAATATATATAATATTATACATATTATGCATGTATAATTATTATATATGTGCAGATACATGTGCATATATGTATGATATGCATGATAGCTAATGTTTTATATTACAATACATATATTGAAGTAGTATTTAGCATTATAGGAAATTATATATGCATCATGTGTATTTTTTTTCTTTGTAAATTTCCTATAACGTGGAAAATTTTGATACCAAGCGAAGTAAAACCTTTAATTGTGACATGGTTGAAATGAAATAACCAAATCCAAATATGCCTATTATGGCACAATATCCTAGCTAGTTTCCTTTCTTTCTAATGTGAAGGTTACAGTATCAACCTACTGTGTCTACTCTTGGACTCCATTAGAAGCGATGGATCTAACCCTTGTTGGGAAGTAGCTGAATGATTTCATATCTCAAATGTTACCTTTGCTTCCCCCTTGACTCATGGGAGAGCAAGAGTACAATTAAATTGATTTTAAATCATATTTAGCATTACATATTGATTGGCTACAAGTGCTCTAAGGCAAATGTCACATTGTTCAGCTCCAAAAAGCATCTGCATTGGCTAACAGAAGCTATACAAGCCTTCATTTCTGTTCAGTAATTCAACCAATGTTATAAGTCATTGTGAGATACATGGAACTAGTAAATGGCTACCAAACCTTATTATTGAAATGCATCTTTCAGTTCAGTTTATTAACTTGTTCTTTATTCTCATTTATATTTTATTACCTTGGAATACAGTCATAGGATCCTGGAAATGGAGTTTTCTTTAATAAATTGTTCCTAAAGTTTTTAAAATCTTTTGTTAAGTGATGGTGAGGAGGAGACAAGGGAGATAAGGGGGAGTAAAGTGTTTCTCTGACGTGGCTGAGTATCTTTATGTGTCCAACCTTAGTTCTGTCATATTTGTTTCTGGGGACTAAATTTCTGGTTGTGCTAGAGGTAGTGAGAACATGGGGCATGGTAGAGGGGTAGAATTTGGATATATACAAAGCCTTGTTTTGTTAAAATAGGTTCTCCACCAAAGAGTGCCTTTTCACACCAAGAATCCCCTAGAAAGATAACAATAATAAGTCATTCAGTGAATGACTGGCCATCATTCCAACCTCTTGGGGTCTCCCACAGGCTCTGCTTATATATATTGTATATCAGATCAGTAGTCGCTTATTATTAACAGCCGTTTCCAGCATTTGCAGTCCCTGTGGGAAGAGAGTACTGCCACTGTGTAACTAGTTTATTCTTCGCATCTTTATAAGTTTCTTTTCTAATATATCCATTTGGCACCCTGCTATTCTTCATTCATGATCTATTTCTTTCTCTGATTACAATTTGTGATCAAATTCCCTCTATTGTTTAGATAGTCTGATCCAGCCCATCTTTATGGAGGTCCAGGAGCTTGCCATCTTCAGCATATGTAACCAGCATTGCTTGGTATTTAATGGTATA
Organism: Talpa occidentalis; assembly: GCF_014898055.3. Lineage (NCBI taxonomy): Eukaryota > Metazoa > Chordata > Mammalia > Eulipotyphla > Talpidae > Talpa > Talpa occidentalis. The sequence goes on along the minus strand of NW_023600993.1, from coordinate 42,950,870 downwards.
GATGGGCCAGCTAGGCCGTGTAGGTTCAAGTGATTGATGACTTGCCATTTAATAATTTTGAAATTGTAGGTGACATTTTAAACTTCTTATCTCTAAAATGGGGATAATAATAAGATACAAGTCCTATTCACATGCTGTGAATACCAAATAAATTAATATGTATAAAGGGCTTACTGTGGTATTAGCATACAATAGATTTGCATACATGCATACAAATGCACACACATAATAAACCTTAGGGAATAAAAACAACTTAATGACCCTTGTGCTACTTTTCATGTCCTTTGCTGGACTCGGCCTCATTTGTGTATACTTAAGATACAGAACTGGTATGGAAGGTCAAGTGCATTCAGGAAAATTGTGCCTTAAAAATGTGACGGAATCATGAGCAACTGCTCTTAGTGCCTGATTCCTGAAATAAATTTTGGAATATATAGTTTTATATTAAGGAATTGGGAGTGAGAAAGAAGCCACCAAGGTCTAGTCACTCAGGGCAGGCGGAGAGCTAGAGGCTGGAAATTGCCCCAAATTTTATTCCCTGTCTACTATAATATGAACATGTCACAGCCTCTGCCCTAAAGAGTTTAATGCTTTGGCAGGACAAGAGATAAGAAATTATGCAGTTATAATAAAATGTGTAAAGTACCAATAACTTCAGCCTCATCAGGCCCAGAATCTACTCATGGGAAAAGAAACACTTACCAGTTAGAATGAAAGAACAGTGTGTGCAGAGGCCTAAACATGAGTACTTCACGAAATCCAATGTGGATTGAGCATGTATTAGTGAGAAGTGCCATAGGAGAGGTGGGGAAGTAAGTTTGACTTAGATCATGTAGGACTTTCAGTTCCATCCTACAGTTTAAAGAAGCTCCTGGTAGCAATAGGAATCCTTGGACAAGGAGAAATTGGGGTCATATTTGTCCTATAACCTTTCAAAGAATGAGAGATATAAGTAGTCTGGGGGCTTGAGCTTTCTACAATAAAATACCTAGAAATTTGGCTTCTAGTTCCTGTAGCAGTCAGAACTGTGATATTCCTTTAACTGAAATTCACATATATTCTGCTCCTGGCATTTGGTGGCAAGAGGTAATTTTAACAGGTGTAAAAATATTTTGCATTTCAGCTCGGTGGACAATGAAACTGAGATTGATGTGTTTCCCATCTTTTGCTTTTATAAAGAATACAGCAGATGGCCTTATTCATACATCTTTTAGGCACTTATCCAATTATTTCCTTAGGATAAATCCCTGGAAATGGGTCTAGTGCTGTAGATCTTTTGATATATTGGTCCCAGAACAGTTTGGATACCTGCAATCATGGTAGATAAACAGATGTTAGTTTTGTGACATTGCTGAAATTACAGATATAGAAATGAAGTGTGCAGTGAACAGTCATGACTGGATGGGCACGCATGCCTAATTTTTCTCCTTGGACTTCTTTGTACCACCAGTTCCTTCCCCTGGTCGCAGTAAGACTTGATTGGATGAGTACCTAAGACTGACGGGGTGTTTGTCTATAATGACAAGTGCTTGACTGTAGCAGCAAATGATGAGCGGCCCTAGGGAGTCATCACCACCCACTTGAGAGAGATCCATGAAGGGTTTATGACCCGTTTGAATCCTGATCGAGCATCACTGTCTTGACCCTCAGGGAACCAATTGTCTGGAATACTTGCTCTGTCAGTCTGAGCGATGTGCTTAGAATTCCTTGGAAACCTGGGAGCCTGATTGTTTGTAAAACATAGAGTGAGTTATCAAAAAGATCTAGAGATTGGAAATATTTTATTGCCACATTCCAAAGCCAGGTTTGCTAAATGTTTTGCTGAGATCATCAGAGCCTATATCTAATATGTCAGCCTATCACATCCATTTGTAAATTATTACTTGAAAGGAAGACTTTTAATTTTGGTTATACCAAGTAAAGGCATTTTGTAAGCCTTTTCCTTTTTGTCCCTTGTTGAAAGTAGGAGAATTACTTACCATATGTGAGACCAAAAAAAAAAAAAAAAAAAAAAATTAAAGACCTATAGAAAGGTAAACTCATATTTTGTTTGCTAATAGCTACAAAGCATGTATTTAATCTTCTGAGTTTCTTTAACTGTGTATGAAGGGGCACAGGGAATCAGAGGAGGTGAAATTAAGGTAGCATAGAGGGCAGGAAAGCACAAGTACATAAAGCTAACCAGCTTTGTTCTTATTGCCCTGCTTTGCTCAGATGTCCTATTGATGAAAGGTAGGAATGCAGATGGAATAGCTCTATAGTCTCAATTATTTGTACTTTCTACTACTAGTTACCCTCCAAAACCCTCCCCAAGTCTTAACTCTTCAGATCATCCCTCAGTTAAAAAGAAATGAGATCTAACTTCCCTAAGCAGCTGAGCTAGGATCATTAACATAGGTTAAGGTAAAACACTTTTATGATCAGTAGAAGCATTGCCTGGAGATCCTCATTCTCTATTTGCTTTTCTGTTTGCTCTAAAGGTAGTCTTGAAAAAATCCTCTAGTGACAGTGTGGATCACCAAGGACCTCTGATGAGAAACAAGTATTTTTACCACAGGGAGGCTTCTCTTGGCTGTTTTTAAAAAGCTAATGGCTAGAAATGCTCAGCTAGAAAATAGTGGTCACAAAGCTTCATTAAATGTTAAAATGGTTAGCTGAACAAAAAAAGAAAAAGAAAAAAAAATCTAGGAAAGCTCCTGTATAACTAGGTGCAGGAAACATCAATATTGCTCACTGAGCAGTCTTTTCTTCTAATTTGAAAAGAACAACTATTTGTCATGGTTTTCGTCCTTGAGCTGGCAGTTACCTAATTAAATGCATATGAAATTCAAAGGCTTTACTCAGGGACAGTAATTTTCCTCAGTTGTTTTTAAAGTTGCTAGTATGGAAGAATTACTCTGGGTACATGATGGATGTATACTTCCATTGTGCATTGAGTTCCCAAATTATCTAATCATGTTGTGGTTATTTATCAACGCATTACCTTATAATTTGAAATTAAAGGCAACATTTTCATTAAATGCTGACACTAGAGGTACTTGGCTCCAATATTTGATCACTCTTACATGGGTGGGGAAGCTGCCCTTGCAAAAGATCCCAGCATAAACCAAGATAAAGTTTTAATTTGGAATAGGTCATTGTGCATCCTGATTATTTGGTGGTCGTTTTTGTAATCTATGCAGAGTGTCTGAAACTAGAGATTTTCATATTTGTACTTATCCAGCATGATGAGAGTCTCTACTAAGTCCCACAAATTCCTGATGCAAGCCCAAAAGTCAAGAAGCAATCCAACCCTTCTTCTCCACATGTCTTCCCTGAACCCACCTACTGCTCAGCTCTTCCCATAGTTTCCGGTTGCTAGTCCAAGCTAGTCCAAGGCTGCATGTAAATGGGGCGATGGAACATGGTATGTCTCCCTTTTTTGGAGATACCTCTTTTTACAGGTGTGCTTAAAATTCTGTGTTCTTGAGATCTAACTCTTGGGAGATTCTTGCAGTAAATTCAAAGTGGATCCCAAGAGTCTGCATTTTAAAATAACTCCCAGGTGATTCTGATATTTAGGGTAACTCTAACTTCTGAAGAAAGTAGTCTATAATTAATCCTTGGTACTTACCCCTACAGAAAATTCCTAATTTAAACAGGAAAAAGTTGTTCTTTGTTCCCTTTTCTCCATCATCGCATATTAGATGCAAACAGAACAAGTTTATACAAAATGAAGCGGAGAACAATGGTGACAGTTTGCTGGTTGTCCTTTGGCAGAGACCATCCCCAGTCATTCAGGATAAACTGTGTGTTTTAATGACCTGTCATTATATATGGTTGATCATTACATACATTTGGAAGCATTCTAAGGATAATTATGTAGTCTAAAGTGTAAGTAAATTCAGTAAAAATGCCTCATAGCATGACAATCCTACAAAGCTATTCTTCTTCCTGGCCCAATAAATGCCCTCCTTGGAGGGCAAGGGGCAGTAATTCAATTTTATTTTGAAATGGCCATTATAGCTTGACTCTGTATTATAAATTCCCTTTTGGTTTGGTTTTTTTACATTTGAAATTTCTTCTACTATTGAAATTTAGCTACATATATACATTATCATTTTATTCACCAAATCCTATTATTGAACATAATATTGAACATAATAGGATTTGGTGAATAAATAAAAAATTCATTTTTAGTAACAGAATAAATTCAGCAAGGTAAGTGTTTTTTTTTTTTTTTTTTAAAAAAAAACTCTCAGGGCATTTCTATATGCTAGATTATTGCTCTGTAGCTTTCATTAATTAGATTTCTAAAAAAAAAACAAATTTAAAACCAAACACTTCCACTAAAAGTAAAATGTATTTAATACATTTCAGACCTTAGTTTGTGCTTACAGATGTGTAAGAAATCTATTTAAAATATATTAAACTATGTCTGGTGCTTATATACTGTATATGATTTAATTTATCAAAAGTTTCTAGTGACAATCTAAAGTCAATATGAGGCTTACAGGGTTTAATAATAATGATTAAATTTGGAAGCTTCTTTGCTTTCTAAATGCCCCCCTGGCCATTTAACAGAATGCAATAAAATGTAATTATAAAATATGTAGAATGCCTTCATATTTCTACATTTCCAGGGTGTGTTTTTCTTCCTTTAAGCCTCTATAAAAATACATATATGAGGGCCTCCCCGGTGGCGCAGTGGTTGAGCGCTGGGTTGCGAAGCTGCCCGTGGCCTCTGCGGCGCCGGTTCGATCCCCGGCTGCTCCCCGGTCACCGGAGGAGGGTCCCACATGGCGCACAGAGCTCTCCTGCCGCCCACTGCTCCCCTCAGCAGTGTACTTCGGTCCTTCTGCCTGTTCTGCTCCCTGCTCTGGCTCTGGTGAATTCTCTCACCCTCCCGCGCTTCTGACTGTACCCAGTGCATGTATAAACAAACAAACTAAATAAATAAATAAATAAATAAAGCATGCCTCTATAAAAAAAAAAAAATACATATATGAATAATATCAAAAAGCTCCAGTTTGCTATTTCACTCTATAAAGTGCTGACATGTTCTTTGATAAGTGTTAAGAATTAGAATTGAAGGGACATAGTAGCACTGTGGGAATACTCCAGTCACCTAATATAACCTTTGGTGTGATTCATAAATATCTAGAACACTCATGACTATCAAGTGCACCTCACTGTTTCTTTGTAGTCAGAGGAAACAGGTTTACCAGGGATTTTAATCTGCTAAAGATACAGGCACAGAAACCCTGTTAATCAAAAATAGAAAGAGTGCAACAAGATATTGCTAGGGTACAAAGTCATCATGTTCTCATCTTGGTTCTTCCAGACTGGCAAATAATCAAACAAGCATCAGGTTGTGATAAGAAAAAGAGTCAACTGGAGTTTAAATAATAATATGTGTACTACCTGGATGCGTAGGAGAGACCCAGCAAAGATTGCATAACTTGCTACAAGACTTTAGATGCCATCTTAGCTACAACAGAAGGACTTTGTAGGAGAAGGACAAAGCTGGGACCAGGGAGCAGGAGGAATGAAGGGGAAGATCAGTTAGGCATGCTCACAAGGCATAGTAAGCAAAGATCAGTATATTTAAGTTCCATTTTCTCCATTGAGAAGAGTTAAAAAGATAATTATTCCTGAAAGAGCAAGGGAGATGCCCTAACAGAGGAAAGTTTGCATGTAAATGTCATTTTCAAATGCAACTTCCACTCAATCTCCATGGCCCCTCCCATGAAACCATCCTCTTGCCAAAAGACATATTTTGGAGAGGCAGACATTGTCTCCCCTACAGTATCATGAGCTAAATAAAATGACAAGAATTTAAATAATTATCTAAAAGGAAGCACTATCTATTATTCCTGGCCAGAAGTTACCTTAGACTTGTGGCAAGCTTTCAGGCCTCTGTGGCCCCGGTTCACACCTGTCCTATTTGCTTGCGTATTTACCTGGGGCAGGATGTGTAACTTTGGATGTTTTATTAGTAAGTATTATGCTTTCTGTTCTTATCTCTATATGCACACTCATTTCATTAAAGTTCTATTACAGTAAGTGTGTTCTTTGTCTTTGTGCTCAACGAGGGCTGGACCCCTTTAAAGCATGCAAGTTTGGAGGTTCTGAGATACCCCTTAGTTGCATGCTAACAAGGCTTTCAGAGAGCACATCCTGGGTAGAGATAGAGCATTTCCACTTAAATCAAAGTAATTTAAGGACAAAGGAAGCAGAAATAAGAACATTGACATCAAATGTTGTGCAGGAGGAACAGGGTGTGACCAAAACCTTAAACTTGACTTGGTGAAGGAATTGCTCCAAGTAGTTCAGATTCCTGGTGTGGAGTCTGGAGACCTCAGGGTGCTGAGGCAGTGTGACCTGCAGTGTGGCTGAGGCAAGCCACATAACCTCTCTGAGCTTCATTTTCTGCTTTATTTGGTGCACTGGCTTTCTGAGATCTCTCTAACAAGATGACATGTGAAAGTGTCTTTCCCTTAGAAAGTACTCAAAATTTCCCAGTAGGAATCTTTCACTCCAAAATTTTTATTCTTTATTATTCATGTGATCAGCAAAGTGAAAATAATGGGAAAATTTAGTCGAGCAGTTAGATAGTTGACATTATATAGGTATAGTCATTGACTGTTTCGTGAACATAAAACAGATTTAGTATTGATGACTTGGGAGCCTGGGTAGCTTGAAGCTGCAGTGGAGGGCTGGGGGAGGAAAGGCTTAACAGCTTTTTTTGTTTGTTTTTAGGACTTGCTAGAAGAATTAGAAGTGGGGTGAGGGCTGGGGATGTTTTCTGCTTCTCCTTCCCCAAACTGAGATCTGACCTTATTGTTGAATCTTGAGTTTCCTAAATGTCTTTGCTGCCAGCCTTCTAAACTCCGGCTCCTTTTATCTAGTTCTTGACACGTTTAGGGACCATTCTAGTGAAACATTTTATTCCTTTCATAACTTGGGAGTTTTTAGTTTAAGGTATCTTTTTTCCTGATCATATTCTTTAGCTGTTACAGTTCCTATCTCTGTAATGTGATCATGGAGAGGACAAAAATAACTCTTTCTCCTCTACCTTCTTTATCCACTATAAGGACAACTTCTCAGATTATAGTGTCCGCAGTTCTGTTCATTATTATGTAATTAATTAATCCATTTCTGTTAACAGAAATAGGTCTAAAAAATTATCATTGGCTCAGAAACACTCTTACTGGTTCTGGGTCCAGCTACCCACTGCCACAAATGTAAACAAAAGGGCCTTTGTTGCAACAAAAAAAGAACCAAAAACAATTTATTCTGTCCAACAGTGTATTCTATCCAAAGACAGTTTATTCTGTCCAAGAGGGAGAACAAGCAGTGTAGAGGTGTTAGTGGGCATACTGAAGAGTACTCCAGGACCTCCAAACCTGCACACTAAATGGCTTCTTCCGTCAGCCACATAAAGACAAAGCATACTCTTGGTGTGAAAGAACTTTTATGGGATTAGTGTGTATAGAAAGAGAAGAAATGATAATAGTTTTTCAGGAGATCACCAAGAGTTACCAATCCCCTCCTGAGTAAATACCAAGCCAAAACTGGATTGGTCCAATGTGGGGCCACTGAGGCTTGAAAGATTGTGATAAGTTCAAGGCACCACTATCCATGAAACATATGAGAGAGGTAGATGGGGCCAGGTAAGTCTGGAAGGATCTTTCTGTTGAATCTTGAGTTTCCTAAATGTCTTTGCTGCCAGCCTTCTAAACTCTTGCTCCTTTTATCTAGTTGTTAACATGTTTAGGGGCCATTCTAGTGAAACATTTTATTCCTTTCATAACTTGGGAGTGTATCCAATATATGTATACATGCATATGCATGTATATATACATATATGTATATATACATGTATATGTACATATACATACATATATACACACATATATATATATACACATTCATTAAATGGGGCAGGGAACATAGAACCTCCCCTTTTTTATGGAAAGTGTATGCTATAACAGAGGGAAAGGGAGTCCAGTTATGGGTCTATGGTATGAAGTGGAGTTGCAGCTACAAAGCCCAGGCCTGAGGCCCTCCTGTGTCAAGTCTTACCAAGTCCTGCCACCACTAGGGTGGCAGGTGGTGACAGAAGCTTGCCACTACTACTGAGATTGGGGGCTACATCCCTACTCCTGGGTGAAGGTAAGCCACTCCTCTGGCCAGAGGGGATGTATCTGAAGCAGCTCTGATGACAAAGAATGAGCCCACATGCCTATTAAAGTCCCTTCCCCCCAATAAAATGGCCACTGAGCTCCACCTACTTCCTTACAGTCACCTAACTCAGGATGTTGGGGGGAGTTCAGACCACAGCATGGCACTGGTATTGTCCCTTCCAGTGTGGCTTGGGTAGTGCCAGATGCCAGGAGCAGTTTGACTGTTTAACAGTGCAGGTACTAACTGTAAAAGATGAAGGCAAAGTGGAGTAGTAGAAGGTGCACACTGCATCCAGAATTGTAGGAGCTGAATTATTTGAACTCTTCTGTTTTGTACCTGGGTGGACTTGGAAAAATCAGTGCACCTCTCTAATTGATATATTTATTGTTAATAAAAGCATAAGGTAACATGATGTTTGAGTTGCCTCGAAGACTCAAGTAGGTGCTTCTTTTGTGCATGTTGGTTCAAACCTTAATTGAGTTTAATGATCAATGTTTCCTGGTCACCCTTGCCAATTTAATGCAATGCTACATGTGTGGCATGTATGAAAGCAACTTAACATTGCAGATATGTCATCTATCTTAGTTACATATGACACTGTTGTGATAAACTGTTACCTTAAACCAGATGTGCCAACCCTAAAACACTCTAGGATCTCTTGAAATACAGGTTGTGGGTGTTTTGCACATTGAGTAGTCACCATAAATGACCTGGAAATATGTAGTGAAAATAAGACACCAGGCCTATAATATTTCTGTTGTGTATACCTAGACAATAATGTTTCTACTAAATTTCATGGGAAATTATGATGTGGAGTCAGTACTGAGAAGCACTGATGGATATAAACACACATATACATATATACATGTGTACATACATACGCATCTATGTGAATATATGTAAAGGAAATCTTTGTATTCCATTGCTTTTCTCATAGCCTTTGGAGTTCTGTCATTTATTATTCCACAATCTTGGACAAGTTATTTAATCTCTTAACATTTGATTCTTCATTTTTAGAGTGGGAATAATGACACCTCTCAGGTTACTGTCAGCATTGAATAAGATATTGTCTATCTATTCTTTGCAAGATGGGCAGTAAGTTGACATGCTATAGTAACTATTATTTTTGGTTGGGAAATCCCTGAGTCTGAAGAAATGAGAGGAGCAACATGTTTTGTGTATCCTTTATTCACAGATAACAAATTAAAAGATACTTAATAATTTCACTAAAATTTGAAGCTTGCCCTCATTCTGACCACATCATTACCTGTAGTGTATAATTGAACATGCTTTATTTAGTAAATTATTCACTGAGTGATCATTATGATTTGGATTTCAGTTAAGTTCTTGAGGCATTATTTGTAGATATAAAGATTTGGGGTAATTTTAAATAATTATTGGAATGATTAAAATATTAATATGCCCTTCTATTTCAGTAATTATAATTATTCATCTTTCCTTTCATGTTACTTGTAATTTTAAATTTATAGCACAAGTTTTATGGAAATGTGTGTCACTTTTTGTTGCTTGATTGAATTTTTTTAGGTCAGTAAGTATCATTGTTTTGAGATTTATGTGAATGTCTGAAATTGATAACAGGAAGATAATTGCCACTAACTTCAAATGTAGCATCCAGAATATATAGTCTTTCTCTCATTATAGTGATTGGAAAAGGCTTAACACTTGAATTTAAATCAGATTAAAAAACATTATTTTTAGTGTGCACCTGTTAAAATGCCTCTTTATTGAAGACTATTTATGAAGTGATTAAAATTCTAGAAAAAAATCTTTCTGGTTAACCATTTTTATCACATGTTATTGCTTCCTTTGGGTATACTTGTGGTACTTTACATCTTATTTTTAGGGTGTATCCTGAAAACATTTTCCAAGCCACAGCCTAATCACAGAAATACTGCCATCTTTTCCTCATTCCCTCCATCGCTAGCTCTTCTTTTCCTTAAGTGAGCATTCTTGAATCTTGATTCTTATACCAGGGTAAAGAAAATTAAAACAAAGTGAAAGCATAATGTTGTACTTATTTACATCTATATAAAACAACAAAAAGTGTGAAATATTGGCTGGATCATTTTCACTGAATTTGAAAAGTTTATTTTGAATGGTTTAATATATGGATTAGGTGAGGCATACAGAAATTCACTTTAAAGATACCATGGGTGGGATAAATTCAGATATAAGCTGTGTCCTATGACACTTTCAACCAAGGTACCAGATCACAAGTGCCTGCATGTTTGTGTTAGAGATGGCAGGGTGCACCCTCCTAGTGGATTACTCAAGCTAGTTTCCCTGTTTTTCTTCCTACTGTTTTGTGTAGGGCTCCCCACATGAGTACCCAAAGATGACTGTATCCCCATTGTGAGATGAAAGGACCAAAAGTCAGAAACTCAAAACAAGTTAAGGTAATTACAGTCCTGTCACTGCTAGAGAAGAAAAGCTTCTCACAACATTTCTGGGAGTTTCCTCAATTGTTTCATTATAAATTTAGTGTCACTGTGGTTGTGCGGCTATTTGAGTCAGTCATATGTGGTCCTTGCCGTGATCTTTTAGGGAAGAAAAATTTTATTTCATGGGAGAGGCTCTGGAAGGAGTCTGGCAAGATGACAGCAGAGTGAAGACACTAGGCTCACTTCTTCTGTACTCTCACACCTAGATTATAACAACAAAGCCACAACCCCCTGAAGGAAATGTGGATAACCACAGCAAACAGTAGGAACAACACTAAGAGTAATGTTCTGCAGAAAGGGGGACTAGCTACGTTAACTGTGCTTATAGTGACACTGGGGCAGAAACCCACAGGAGGGAATTTCTGTTACAGAGTCTCCTACAGGTTGCTGATTCACACATATACCAAAACTGGGGACTCCTGAGACCCAACACTACACTGAGAGGGAGTGCACTGAGTTGGACCCAAGACACAGGGTGCACCGTTGGAGAACTGCAGAGCCTGGGGTGCAATGCAAGGATTACTAGATTCAACCTGAGACTGGCAATATAAAACAGCTGGAGACAGAATGGTGCAGAGAAATAAGGTTGCATAATCTGCATTCCTCCATTAAAGAGGCTGCTGCTTAAAATTATGGCTAGGGTATTCATGGGAAGGGCTCTAAAGGCTGAGAGGAGGTTGTCTTTAAAAAAAGAAATTTATATATAAGCTTGCTTTTCTTTCTTTCTTTCTTTCTTTCTTTCTTTCTTTCTTTCTTTCTTTTCTTCTTTTCTTCTTTCTTTCTTTCTTTCTTTCTTTCTTTCTTCTTTCTTTCTTTCCTTCCTTCCTTCCTCCTTCCTTCCTTCCTTCCTTCCTTCCTTCCTTCTTCCTTCCTTCCTTCCTTCCTTCCTTCCTTCCTCCCTCCCTTCCCCTCCCTCCCTCCCTCCCTCCCTCCTCCCTCCCTCCCTCCCTTCCTCCCTCCTTCCTTCTTCCTTTCCTTTCTTTCCTTTCTTTCCTTTCATTATTTATACAAGAACCAGGTACAAGCCAGATGCACGGGAGGACGAGAAGATTCACCAGAGACAGAGCTGGGAACAGAACAGGCAGACTGACCTAAGTACACTGCTGAGGGGAGCAGCGGGCTAGATGGGAGAGGTCTGCTTCACCATGTGGGATTCTCGCTGGAAGGCCAGGATTGAAGCCACGCTGCAGAGGCTGCGGACAGCTTCACAGTGCTGTGCTCAAACACCTGTGCCATCAGGGAGGCCCTAATATTCTTTTTTCTGTAAGGGCTTCTCCCTCACTGTACTGGGAAGACCTAATCTTACCTCTTTTCAGTAGCAAAGGCAGAACTTAAATCTGTATGTCTTTTCTTACTGTGCCTTCCTTGGTAAACTCCCTAACCTACCCTTTGAACCCCCCAATCTCCTTTGTCTTAGCTAAGGTATTTAAAATGGTATCATCTAGTGAGTTTCTCAGTTTTGCTGGGTATACAGGAGGTATGCATACTATTATTAAACTTCTTTTTGACCTTTTTCTCTTATCTATCTATCTGGCACTTATTTGATCAATTGTCAGTCAAGAAGAAACAAAAGGGGTACAGGATGATTTACATTCTGCCCCAACTCTCTTCTATGTGCTCACAAGACCAATCACTGTCTATTCTTATAAACACAGTTTTGCACATTCCAGAAATTCTGGTAATGTTTCTTTAGTATCACTTTAACATTAAGCACTGTGTCTGCCTTTTTACTGGCAGCTAGTTATCCCAATCTATATAGTACTCCATCACCAACTTTGCACAATGTTTATGTGTTTTTTTTTTTTCCTGAGAAACATCACCCTGTCACGATGTATTCTTAGTTACAGCGAAAGTCAATTTTATGTATTGATCAGAAATTGTCTGCATAGCCTTCCAAGCTTCATAGCTTACCAGTTTGTTCTGACATACTGAACCTCCAACTAACTCCTATAGAGTAAAAGTGTTTGGTGGGTGGCTATGTACATGAGCATAAGAGCAAATGACTGAATTAGTTTTAAAAAAAAAAAACTCAGAAGAGATTGGGGTAAGCTAAATAACATCCCCAAATATTTCTACATTGTAATTCCTAGAACCTGTCAATGTTACCATGTGTGGAAGAGTGTCTTTGTAGACACAAATTAAGGATATTGAGATAGGAAGACTATTTTGTTTTATATGGGTGAGACCAATGTCCAGCTAACTGAGGCAGAAGGAATCAGCAGCAGGGATTAGGAAATGTGACAGCAGAAGCTGAAGCTGTTTGATGCACTTTGAAGACTGCAGGAGCGTTCACAAAGAAAGGAACACTAGAAGCTATAAAAGACATGGAAGGAGATTCTCCCCTTAGAAACTCAGAAGGAACCAGACTGGCTAACACCTTGATTTTAACATAGTGAGACTGTCTTAAAATTTCTACATGTGTTATTTTAAGCCACTTAGTTATTGTGAATCATTACAACAATAATAGGAGATTAACACAGATTAGATAAAATTTAAAATATCAATTAATGGCTACTGCATTCAAACTGCTCTCCAGTTGTGCTGACTGGGAATCTAATGCTCTCATATCACATGGTCAGGATGTCAGTAGTTGTGGTTTTGCTAGTTCCTATGAGGTGTCTGAGGACCCAGGCAACATCTGGAACTTGGGTACAATTTCCATGACTTGTTTCTTTGTTTCTTTAAGGGTATTTATTTTAATCACTGATTTCTCTTTGTAAAGGATTATTCCCCTTTTCCAGGTCCCATGTCTTTTTCTGAAGTTTTCATATTGTTTCTTGTTCTTTCCCTTATTTCTATTTTATTCTTAATTTAGTGCTATTTTTTTCAGAGTTAAAAAAAAATACATCAGAAATTGAGCTTGGCTTTCTTTTTACCAGTTCTTTCTTTTAATATCTAAGGGGGTGGGGGAGAGCCAGACACTCTTCGCTCCTTAATGTCATTTTTGGATACTTATTTTCAATATCACTCATGTCCAGAAAAAAAACCCTACATGGCTTTATTGCTACACTGCATCATGATGTATTTTAGATGTCTGAAATGGAATCTTGAACTAGTAAGTAGAAGTACAAATGTGCTGTGGCACCTATGAAGCTTTGACAGTTGCTGCTATGTATTATTTGTTACATTGGTGCAGTGATTTGTTAATGGGGAAATTATATCATTATTTTAATATTTTATTAGCACTTTCATAAGGCTCCATCCCACACAAAGTACATTTGGTAGCACTGTGATAATTAACTATTGCAATATTCCGTGCAGTTTTGGTGTGGGTGGGATTCATTGTGTGTAGTAGGCAATAGAAAACACTAACAAGCAACAGAGTAAAGGGACCATCTGGTAAAGGGATCGTTTCATTTTGATAATTGTTGCTTTTCTCGTTATCAGTTACAAAGATTACAAATGTCAGTCCTGGGATAAAGAGGATCCACAGAAAAGTTATGTATGCATTTGTTATAGGGATTGATTTTCAAAAGTCTATAACTAGACTTTTTGTTTTGTGAGTCTTCATACATACCTATGATAAAGGAATTTAAATTGAAACAAGTTATTTGATCTTTTAAAATATAAAGCTGAGTAATAAATTGAACCTAAGAATGTAAGAATATATATTATCCATTTAAAATGGACACACTGCTGGTACAATATACTTTGCCCTGAAATTTATTATTATCAGACTCCCATATAGCTATGGTTTATAAAGTGTGTTGTGAATAAGAATCATTTGGGGTTACTTAATAAAATATGAGTTCTGAGGCACTTTAACCCTTGAGATTTTGTTTCAAACTGCCATGAGTGGACATTAGAATCTCTATTTTTATAAGTATTATAGATAATTAAAAATTCTTGAGGTCATACTGAAAGAAACATTGCTATATGTATACCACCAATAATGGAAATATTGTGTGCTGTAAAATTATTTTAAGAAATTCCTTGAAGTCTTTCCAAGCCTTTTTAGAAAAATAGTTGTCTAAAACACTGTTTTCTGTATGTAAGATATACTGCGCTAAGTTATAGACACTTTTGAAAAAGGCTCTGTCTTTTTTAAGTTGAGTCTATGGCAATTGTAAGATTCCGATTTCACTTAAATTTGGGCCAATGCAAGTGGCATCCTTTAAATGTGACTCTAATGTTGTCAGCTCAGTGGAACCTGGCAGGTATTTTCAAAACACATATCAACTGGAAAATAGTGCTTATTGTCAGTAGCTTGATCTGCATACATTGAGCATTTAATAGTTTGCATTTTTTTGCTTATTCACTTGCCCTAAATGCTTAATGAATAGGCTCTAAGGCTTCAATTTTCAACCAATCCTAAACTTTATTACTAAAGTTTATCAAGCAATAAACACACTATTGCACTTATACTGTCATGTTTTTATAAAGCAGTTTATAAAAGGTGACATCTGGCAAAGAGGCAGATCTATAAAAATCATGCTGGTGGATGTAGTGTCATTTTTTCTGCCATACTCCCAGAAAGAGTAATATTATTTTGACACACACATACATCCCCACTGTCAAATTTCTATTTTTATAGTTAGCTTACTGCACATATCCTTAAGCTATACAAAACCTTTGGGCTAATGCAAAAAGTGACATTTCTGCATATTTATTACAATGCTATTTTAGAGCTTGACTTTGCCTGATAGGATTTTTTCAAGAACAGAGTCACTAGACTCTGTTGAGAACAATACAATTGTGCAGTCAGGAAAGGTCAAATATGGAAGGACAAATCATAAATAGCTTAATTTAATGCTTGGCATGACTATTTCTCAATATTTACCAGATATAAGAATAGGAAAAAAAAAAAAAACAACTATATACTACATAACCACAGTTGCATCAGTAGTTAGAGTCTGAACTAGTATTTTAGTAAATATATGCCCTAACCTGCAATCCAGCAGCCCTACCCCTAGTTTTACACCCAAGAGAAATGATTGCATTTGTCCACCAAAGAACTGTACTAGAATGTTCACAATGGTTTTACTTATAAAACCTACATTCTAGGAGCAACCTAAATGTTCACCTGCCACCAAATGGATAAAATATGTAGTAGATTTATGAAATGGAACCCTTCACAGTAAAACACCATCTACTCTTTTTTTTTTTTTTTTAAGATTGATTTATTTATTTATACAAGCACGGAGTACAGTCAGAAGCACGGGAGGGTGAGAGTATTCACCAGAGCCAGAGCGGGGAGCAGAGCAGGCAGAAGGACCGAAGTACACTGCTGAGGGGAGCAGCGGGCGGCAGGAGAGGTCTGTTGCGCCATGCAGGAACCTCCTCCGGTGGTTGGGGAGCAGCCGGGGATCGAACCAGCGCCCCAGAGGCTGCGGGCAGCTTTGCAACCCAGCGCTCAACCGCTGCACCACTGGGGAGGCCCACCATCTACTTCTTAATGCAGAAACATTAATGAATCTCACAGACAGTTGACGAATGAAAGAGATGGCAAATCTCACAGAATGAAAGACGCTGACTTTTGAAGAGCTTGTACTATATGATGTACAGTATTTAAAAATTCAAGAACCCACAAAAGTATTAAGGATGATAGACATTAGAATAGTGGTTACCTCTGTTTGTGTATGTGGTGTGGGGTAGTTCATTGAGGGTACTATATAGGAAGGAACCGAGGGAATCTTCTGGAAGCATTGTGTTTCACAATGTGTGTATGAATATACATTGGTGTATATGTGTATATATATATACATATATATGTATACATGTATGTGTATTTGTGTATATATATAAACAAAAATGTAGTGCCACACTTAAGATTATCCCACTTTACTACATATTCTGTATACTTATTGCTGTGTAATAAGCCACACAAAAACGTAATAATAGAAAACAGTTCATTGTCCTTATATCTCACCATGTTGTGGGTCAGGCACACATGGGACATTGCAGAGATGACTGACTTATCTCAATTTAATAGTGTCTGGATCCTCAGTTTGGAGGCCACAAATGTCTGGAAGTTAGTAGGGCATTTCTTTTCTCTCCACATGGCTGTCTCTGGCTTCCTCAAATGTTAGCCTCAAGGTTGTCAGACTTCTCCATTTAGTCCAATTCATGGCTTTAAGAGCTAGTGTTTTAAGAGAGCAGGTGGAAACACCATGTTCCTAAAACCTAGCCACATTAAGTTCTGTTGAATTCTTTTTTTTTTTTTTTTAAGATTTATTTATTTATTTATACAAGCAATGGGTACAGTCAGAAGCGCAGGGGGGTGAAAGAATTCACCAGAGCCAGAGCGGGGAACAGAACAGGCAGAGTGACGAAGTACACTGCTGAGGAGAGCAGCAGGCGTGCCTGGAGAAGTCTGTCAAACCATGTGGGACCCTTGCCGGTGGCCGAGGATCAAACAAGCTCTGCAGAGGCTGCAGGCAGCTTCGCAGTCCAGTGCTCAACCACAGTGCCACCAGGGGACGCCCCTCTGTTGAATTCTTTGGGTGAAAATACTTGGAGTCCACCAGAATTCTAAAAAGGGAAAATAGATTCTGCACCTCTTAATGGAAGAAATGTTCATCTTGTTTTTATACGCACATACATACATATATACATACATATACACACAATATTGAGATATCATTAGTTTATAATACTGTATATGATTTAGAGGAATAGGTTCAGATCTGAATAGTCAGATCTATACCATATCTCCCACCATATGCCACCCGCTATCACATTAAACCCACTACCAAAGTACCCTTGTCTTTCACCATAGACCATTGGACCCGTATCCTCTTTGTTCCCACTTCCATTACCCCCATCTCATATACTCAGTACTGGAGTCATAATTTTCAAGTTTGTTTTTGTTTGATGTTTTCTGTTCCTTTTTTTAAGTTTTCTCTACATTCCACATATGAGTGAAATCATCTGGTTTTCAACATTTTCCTTCTGATTTATTTCATTTAACATAATACCCTTCCATCCATGTTGTTGCTAATGGCAAGATATCATCTTTTGTTATAGCTGAGTAGTATTCCATTGGGTGTTTATACACATCTTTACCCACTCATCTGTTGTTGGACACTTAGCAGCTGTAAGTATCGCTGCAATAAACACAGGAGTGTATATACCCCTTCAAATTCGAGTTTTTGCATTATTTCGATAAATACGGTGTGGAATTGGTGGATCATATGGTAGATCTATCTTAAGTATTTTGAAGAAACTCCATACTGTGTTTCATAAGGGATGATTAATCTACATTCTTGCCAGCAGTGTGAGAATTCCTTTTACTCCATACTTGCATCAACATTTATTGTTTGTTTTATTGTTTGTTTGTTTTTTATATGAGCCATTCTCTGAGGAGTGCAGTGGTATCTCACTATGGTATTAATTTGCATTTCCCTAAAAATGAGTGATATTGAATATTTTTCCCCATGCCTGTTGGCCATCTGTATGTCTACTTTGGAGAAGTGTCTATTTAGCTCTCCTGCCCATTTATTGAATGGGTTCTTTGTATTTTGCTGTTGTTGAGTTGCATTGGTTCCTTGTAGATCTTGGATATTTGATCCTTGTTAGGCATATTATGTGCATATGTTCTCTAATTTTGTAGGATATTATTTCATTTTATAATAGTTTATTTCATAGGGAAGAAGCTTTTCTATTTGATGTAGTCCCATTTTTTTTTTTTTGAAATTTAGAGAATTTCTTCAATCTCTTTTTTAAAATTTTATTTTTATATTCCCCCTACAATTGCAACCTCCTTATTTTTACCCCCATCTCTCCTTTCCCCGCCCTCTCCCCATAGTGTGTCTCTGGTTCATAGTTGTTTGTTGATTTTGATTTTTTCTTTCCTATAGTTATTCTTTTTCCTGGTCCCTTATTTAGGTTTTCTAGATTCCTGCTATGAGTGAGACCATGCAATATTTTTTTTCTTTTTCTTTCTGGCTTATTTCGCTGAGCATGATCCCTTCCAGCTCCATCCACGTTGCTGCAAATTGCATGTGTTTATCTTTTTTGATTGCTGAGTAATATTCCATTGTGTATATGCACCATATCTTCTTGATCCAGTCATCTAATTTTGGGCATTTGGGTTGTTTCCAAATCTTAGGTAGTCCCATTTTTTAATTTTTGCTTTTGCGTCCCTTGATGATGAAGTCCTAAAAGACATCACTTCAGTGATTTGCTTTCTCCATTAAATACTCTCCACTCCTTTGTCATAGATTAACTGTCCATATAAGTATGGGTTTATTTCTGGACTCTTAATTCTATCCCATTGGTCTTGTGTCTATCTTTATTCTAAATACAATACTGTTTTTATGACTATAATCTTGTAGATAGTTTGAAGTGCAGGAGGATGATACCCCATTCTTCTTTTCTGACAAGATTGCTTTAACTATTTGGGATCTTTTATGGTTTCATATAATTTCTGGTAATGTTTGCTTAATTTCTTTGAAGAATTCCATTGAAACTTTGATAGGGACTTTATTGAATCCATATATTGCTTTGAGTAAAATGGCCATTTTAACAGTATTAATTCTTCTAATCCATGAGCGTGGACTACCTTTCCTTATTGGAAGGAATGCTAAAGGTTTTGTCGTGACCTTTATTTTGTCACACCATATTTAAGGTACATATCAAATTAAAAGTTCTTTTTAACTTAAAGTAAATTAAATAACTCTGAAAGTTTTCTCTAAATTGGAGGATGTTTGTAAAAATTTGATTTTAGTTATGAGAAACAAAAAAACCTCCATTTGAAATCACAGTTTTGTCTGGTGATACCTCTTTTCATTTCTTTTTGAGATTGAAAATTCTATTACTTATTTTATTTTAAATTTCTGGGCTTTGGATTTTATTTCTTCCAGAGTTGGGTGAACTTCAATTTTTATTTAATCATTCACTGTGTAGAGTTAACTGTCAGATTTGAAGTTAGATAAGGCTTCTGATACAATTGAAATCCTTGTTCCTTTTGATTTAGTGAATAATGAATTTGTCCTCTAATAGTCAAAGTATGACTTAAAAAATTTATATCACTTAATAGTCATCTATCAAATATATGTTGCCCCACAAGCCTTTTTGTTAAGTGATGTGTACAGGACAGCTACATTTACATAGTGAGATTTTGTATGAGATTGGAAGTGTTTATTCAAGCTAAATGACCTGGTGTGAAAACAGAGCCTCTTAAAAAATTCAGCTTCATTTGAATATGCCACTGATGTAGACAGCTTGGAAAAGCAGTGTGTATTCACAAAGATCCTGCATTATCGGACATATCATAGGTTTCAATGTCAGTGCACCAAATATTTCTAGCAGAGATAATTACTGCTCCCTCACCTGGGATAATCAGGGCCAGAGTAGCAATGCAGCCTGATCTTTAAACATTGCGCATCTCACTTGAAGAAGTTTTGGGGCGCTACGTAGCTCAGTTTTGTGTCTATAACTTCAAAGTCCATTTTACAGTGTCAAGGTTAGAGAGATCTAGCCTCATCCTCTCAGATTTTATTTTTAATTAATTGCAAAATGCTATCCTTCTCTGTGCTCCCCTCCCCAGAATCGGAAAGGATTTATGCAGTAATTCCATATTGCCATAATTTCAAGACTCAGCTTTCATTTGTCACTTAAAGAGCTTTGTGGTATATAAAGCCATCAACCCAGCACCACAGCAGTATCACTTTGTCAAAAGAGAGTTGTTTGCACTTTACGTGACAACCTATTTGTATAAAGTGTCAGTGTTTAAACTAAATATACCACATGAAATCTAAGTTATAGATGATGGAATCTTTTTTTGTAGCCCTCATCATTCCTGACTCACACTCTTCTCCCACCAGCCTTCTAACTCACCCCTCAAATGTGGTACTGTGACTATTTTTGAAGAGAGCCCTTTAATGTAGACAATATAAATGCTTTAGTCCCTTGAGAAGTCACATAATTTCAGACAGCTTAATGTTGACACATTATTTTCTTTTTACTTATCACTGATTCCTGAATATTGCAGTGTTTATAAAAGTGGTTACTAAGGGAGACATTAATGCATAGATATGTATATATAATATATACGATATGTAATATTTAAGCATGTGTATGAATATTCACAAAAATATTCATGTGTCTGTGAGTATGATGAAAACCAGACCTTAGGTGTTGGCTAGATTCTAATCCATGTCCCTTCACTTTAAGTGACATAACTGACATTTAAGTGACATTACTACTGTCACAGTTGGCACATTTTATCTACTCTGAGTTGAGCCAATTCTGAGCTGATTCTCTTTGGAAGGATGTTTTTAAACATTTGAAGAATTAGTTACTCAAATTCAAATTTTACATTAAAAAACTGTATGGGGGTACCTACTTCATGTAGATATCCTTCATAATAGAGCAGGTGCTCTCAGGGGTGTAGTGTTTCCATCATGCTTATCAAAGTTATCCACAGGCCAGTACCTATAGCTTAGATATCATCCAGGAGCCTGTTCAAAATTTGGAATCTCAGATCCCATTCCAGACATCTTCAATCAGAAACTATAATTCTACCTTTAGTTTTTTGTTTTTTTTTTTTCTCATTAAAGTTTAAGAAGCTCTTTTTAATGGGATGATTACTGGTTTTCAAGTTGGGAGACCTGGGTTCTAATGGTTTTTAACTATAACCTTCAGTAAAAAGTGCATTTTATGTCATTAACCATCAAAGGAGAGCACTCAAGCATAAATAATTAAAACAAAAGTTTCACAAACAATATTTATCCTTGGTATAGGCTAGTTACTCAAGTCCTGGTCTTCTAAATTGATTTTATAGCAGTTTGTAAAAAACAAACAAACAAACAAACTGTTGTGCTATGTGACCTTAGGCAAGTCATTTTTCCTTCTTAGGACTTGGATTTCTCAACTGTAAAAATCTATGGGATAGACCAGTTGATTAAAATGCTTTAGCTTCAGCCCAGTTGCTTTTTGAAATGGGAAAATCCGCTCCTGTAGCACATTTAAGAAAGGACATGTTTCTTGTGATAGCATGTGTTATTTTATTGAGAGAACCTGAATAAGGACATACAAACAATGGCTCACATACCACAGCTTTTGCATAATAAAAGTCTACAGCCCAGAGTGGTAGACAACTTGAAGTGAACAATTATGTGCTGCTCCTAAACATGTGTCATTATTTAAAACAAACAAAACACACTGTAAGCTTTGTTAAAATGTGCATGCTTTGTCAGTATGTAACTAAAGCATAATGAACTAAATCCTAGTCCTTCCTAATACACAATCAGAATATTAAGCAGCCTTTTTATTTTTTTTTTATTTTTAAATAGTAACTATACAATGGAGAAGCCTGCTGTCTTGATCTGTGATCAGAAGTGACATTGACAAGAAGGGAGAAAGGCAGGTTGTGTGCCTCCCTATGTGATACCCGGAAACTGACCCATGACCATTATAGTTTTCAGGCCAGGAAGGCATAACATGAATATAAACTTCAGGACACTGCAGAGAAAACCCAAATAAGGAATGGCTCTGTTTTAAAAAAAACAACAAAATGTGTCTGGTGGGGTGAGGGTGAAGGTATATTGTTAAACAGAAAAAAAAATCAATGACAAATGTTTGAGATTAAAGAGATATGAACAATAAATAAGATCCTACACAAAATCTTACACTGGTGGGGGGTGGGGTGTGGAAGGGGTAGTGGATACCATGAAGGGCATCGTCGGGTTGAATGCCGAAACTGGAAAACAGAAGATGTTAGAGTAGATTAAATTATTGTACCAATGTTAAATTTACTAAAATTGGTTACTGTGCTATGATGATAAGAGTATCCTTTTCTTAAGAAATACAAGTTAAATATAACTTATTTACAAAGTAAGGGGAGGAAAAATGTAATGTGTATATAGGCAGAGAGAGTACCAATCATAAGTAGATGGGGGAAATATTAACTGCAGATGACTCTTGGGGTGTACGCAGGTGTTCCTTGTACTAACCAACTTCCTGGAACGTGTGGATAAGTTTAAAATTAAGTCCAAATTAAAATTTTAAACATGACACCCTTGTTTTCTTTCTCTCCTCTAATCATGTTTCCAAGACCTCTTGAGTATTTTTTGTCTTGGAGGTGTGCCTTTTAAAGGCCAAGTTATATTAAAGAGCAGGCTCTAGTATTCTCTAGTTTTTCTAGAGATACTAGTATCCTTGAAACTTCAGAGGAGAGGAATGCAGTATCTTTATCCATTTGGGCATTTTGATCCGGTGCTCTTTTATCAGTATCCACCTGGCCTGGCCCACCACATTGCCCAAATTTATTATAACTGGTTCCTTCAGTTCCGTCTTTCTTTCTCAGCTTTGGACTCACCTAAACCACTACCTTGTTCTTGTCCCACATTTTGCCCTAATCAGTTTATTTCCACAGACCTTTCATCACCAATCATTTTGAGAAAGCACCATTCTTTACAATCTTGAAGAACACTCCAGAGTCCCCTTGAAAGACACTGTCAAAGAGACACTCACATATCAGAAGATGTTTGGACTTACCAGTGAGTCCAGAGCCTTTAAATTTAGATCTTCGGCTCTTCTGAAATCAGATATATATAAAATACCTTTTAAAAATAAAAAAAATATGAGGTTTTTTTCCCTGTGGCAGGTGAATGCTGGAGGAGTAAATAAAGGCAGTTCTTACTTATTTGTCTCCCCTGACCTGTGCCCATGAAGCTGGATTCCAGAGCAGTGGCACTGTTAATATTAATTATCCTTCAAAGATGTGTTCTTGTCCTTAAGGAGGTGTAGACTTAGTGATGAGGCAACACATCTGACTATCAAACTGTGTGATTAAGAAACCTTGTGTGATTAAGAGGCTTCAAAAAATTAGGGTAAGTAATCCAGGATTGGAATGTGGGGAACCAAGAAGACATAGTGGCTGTGTGGGCAACTTGGTCTGGCAGAGAGCAGTGGGATGTGTCACCCAGGATCTACAGGATGAGTCTGCTAATGGCTCTGTAACGAAAGAAATAATAATCCAGGGCCTCCCCGGTGGCGCAGCGGTTGAGCGCTGGGTTGCGAAGCTGCCCGCAGCCTCTGCAGCGCCGGTTCGATTCCCGGCTGCTCCCCGGCCACCAGAGGAGGGTCCCACATGGTGCGCAGACCTCTCCTGCCGCCCGCTGCTCCCCTCAGCAGTGTACTTCTGTCCTTCTGCCTGCTCTGCTCCCTGCTCTGGCTCTGGTGAATTCTCTCACCCTCCCGCGCTTCTGACTGTACCCAGTGCATGTATAAACGAAACAAACGAACAAATAAATAAATAAATAAAAACATGCCTCTATAAAAAAAAAAAAAAAGAAATAATAATCCAAGAAGGAAACAAGCAACTGAGGTGCAGGTTATCAGCTGATTAATTGGAAACTCATACCTTAGGGCCTGAGTGGTAAAGGAAGAGGGTTTAACTCTTGGACCTCAGGCTGTATTTCCACAGAAAGTCTTAGTCTTAGACCTGCTACCAGAAGGGGAGTCTTGGGGAGAGGAGGCACACTAGACTATGGTGGAGGACTGTGGGTGCTTTGATGGTAGGTTTAGTGTGGTAACATACATTTGAAGAGGTGTGATACTATATGCCTAAATCATAAACAATGTGAACAAATGTTATCTCAATTAAAAAAAACAATAAAAATAAATAAAATAAATTTATTTCCAGAAGAGTATAGTTACAGGAATGTTCTAGCAGGAATGTAAAAAAAAAATTCTGTTATGGCACGTGAACATTTACCTGTCATGCACCTGGATTTTTTTTTTTAATTCTGTGATTATCGTATGACTATTTTAATTATTCTCCATTTTATCTTTTAGTGTTCAAGTGTCTTTTTAAAAAGCACACTATTGTGTGTTTGAGATTTGAGATTTCTTCCCTTTTTTTTTTTATTTTATAATATAACAGTAGGGCCTCCCCGGTGGCGCAGCAGTTGAGCGCTGAGTTGCAAAGCTGCCTGCAGCCTTTGCAGCTCCAGTTCGATCCCCGGCTGCTCCCCGGCCACCAGAGGAGGGTCCCACATGGCGAGCAGACCTCTCCTGCCCCCGCTGCTCCCCTCAGCAGTGTACCTTGGTCCTTCTGCCTGCTCTGCTCCCCGCTCTGGCTCTGGTGAATTATCTCACCCTCCTGCGCTTCTGACTGTACCCAGTGCTTGTATGTATGTATGTATAAATCAATCAATCAATTAATCAATCAATAAATCTTTAAAAAATATATATAACAGTAGCCTCAAAAGTAGAAGCTCCCAAAATCTCTGTCCATCTCCACCCAACCCTTTAATAACAGTGGTTCATGTACCTGGGGAGGTGGATTTCCTCCCCTACCCACCCCCAAGATAATGGTGCATTTGCATCAATAATAGTTGCAAGAAAATGGTTCCAAACTGGCTTGTACTGTAAGCGAAGTTGGTATTTAGTTTATTGGTAATTAATTACTAGCACTTCCCTGACAGAACATAATGGAACTACAGAGCAATCACTTAGAAAGGGAAACAACTGTCAATTATCACTCTAATGAATGCTATTTAACAGAGGTGAAGGCAGCCCAGCTGATGAACAACCTTCTGTGCATAGAAAGTGAATCCCTGAAAATTCCGTTTCTGTACTGATAGTAGATTTGTGAGACAACCATTCTAAGACCAGATTTTAAAGTGGCTTCAGCTGTGGGTAACAATGTGGCGTTTTGGAACAATTCTAAGAACTAGCAATTAATTAACTTTTCCCTCTCAATATTTGAATATGAGTTAACAGAAAAAACCTCTCCAAACATCAAACAACTAAATAAATAAATAGTGTGGTAGTGTAAGCATTTATTGAGAGTACATAGTATGATGTATTGAGTGACATTTATTGAATAATATTGGATAGACCTTATGCTGAAAGTTTCATTTGCATCCTCTCTCTTAATTCTTGACACAAACCTGTGTTAAAAGATAATTTGCTGACAAGAATATACATGTCTTTTGCAAATATAATATGAATATTGTTCAAGATCTGATTCAGCTCATATTTGATGAGAGATCTAATAAGATAGTAAAATCAGTGCAAAGATGATTTCAAATATTTAGTTGATAGATTGTTGGGTTAGATACAGAAGAAGATAATGTCATTGTGGTCCATACAGTTCAAATATCTGAGCTGTAAAATAGCCCAGTAAATATGACATTTACCCCACTGCACTATACCGAAGGCATCCTTTCTTCTTGTTTGTCTATTTACAAGTTTCAAGTGATTTTTCTAGTGTCTATTAGGTGGGTACTACTAACATACACCTTACAGATGAAGAAACTGAAACTTTGTGAGGTGAAGTATCTTGCTCAAGGAATAGATTGTAATGAAATACTGGAAAAAGTACCTCTTTTTTCTTGGGAACACATTGTATATCATATTGTAATGTGGGTCATAAAATAGTTATCCCTGATATTTTAAATATGGAAGATTGTATGGATGATTGGATCCATAATACTAAGAGCAGGTATCATTTTTAAAATATTTTCAAAGTGTTTGTCAGCGTCATACAACATATACTATCAATAGAGTAGATTTTCCTTGATGGCAAAAATCTAAGCAGCACATTCAGTCCTTCTGGGTGCTCATATTCCCACATATCAGTGAGAATGAATTGTTAAGTGTTTAGGCTTTGTTGTATAGATATTATCTCATTTGCTTTAAGCAGATGAGCTGTTGGAGATATGTGAGTTTTGCCTTTTGTTACGAGGGAATAACAGAATTCAAAGGTCAGATGACAATGTGTGATGGGTGAATTTACTGATTTTGAGTAATAGTTCTCTGTAAATACATAATAAGGAAATTAAACTTTTCTGAGTAGATCCTTTACTGGAGATACATTTCTATACTGGCTCCTTATCTCTGAGATGAGATACTTATTGAAGTAGCATGTCTACATTTAGTTACTCAGGTATATCAATAATTTCTCTTTATTGCTTTATCTTTGTTGTATAGGTAAGAAGGAAGTATTCATGTTAAAAGTAGAGCAAGTTTTCTTGATTTATAATTCTTTAAGAATACCTCAAAATAACTAGTCTTGCTTTCTCAAAATTCATTTGTCAGATTTTTGCCTAATCACAAAAGAAATGTACCATGTAAGTCTTACTATTGTGGTTAGGATGAAGGAAAATACACTCATGATCAATTCTCTGTGATTTTCTTGTTATTATTGATAAAACAAACAATATGTCTGTACTCTTTGAGAGCTGACAAGCACCAAGTATATTTTTAAACATGCCAAGTGTGTTTAGTACTCCTCCTACATATTTCCTTAAATTCGTAAAATCGTGCAGCATTTGTTTTTTGTTTTATATTTAGAATTTATTGCTTTATAAACTCTCTTACCATATTGTGAATAGCGCAAAGAAACTCACTTTAATTTTCACATACATTGGTGTGAGTGATTGTGAAGATGTACTATCAAAGAGCTGAAGTGTCAACAGTTACTCCTAGTTGAAATACGGCGGACCAAGGGAAATGAAATGGGAAACACTCGGTCTAGAAGTATGCAAATGATATCTCAATAATTCATATCAGGATTCCTTATAACTGTTTCTGCAATTTCTGTTCTTCATGGGAAGACTGTAGACTTGGTTAAGCATTTTAGTTCGTATTTCTATTCCACATAGCCTTGATATCCTCAAAAGCAAATTTATTTTCTATTTCACTCTTAGTTTTCTGAAGTAAAATAGAACTTAAGTCATAATGAAATATTCTAAAATGTGTTGCCTTAGGGAAGACATGTTTTCTAATTTTAAGTTCATTTGGAAGTTCATTTGATATACATATTCTCTTTAGTTTGTTATGTACTCCAATTCTAATCAAAAGTTAGACTAAGTCAAAAAGAGCATTAGAAGTTATAGAAATTCTCCACAACATTTGTGTCTCTTCTGCTTCATTACAATGCTGTTTAAATTTTCAAACCTTTCACAGTGACATTCTACAGTACTGAGTGTGGGGTTTCTTTAGAAAGTAGTAGAATTACATTTTAATTTTATAGTCATTTACTAACCAAATTTGTTTTTTCCAAAATACAGAATTTAAAATCAGCCTTCATGACCTTTATAAACATTCTGAATTAAGGTAGAATTTAAGCAATTCAGTTTCATTAACTTTAATAAAGTTTAATAAAAGTCTTAAATTAAAAAAAATATTTTCATAAAACAGTGCAATATTGCCCCAGTTTAGAATGCTGTATAGGAGTTTAAAATGATTAAAAATTACTAAGTATCCATCCATTTAGAATGAGATTTATTTTATGATTGCAGACACCGGCTAAACAAATTGACAGTCAATTGCAATGCATTTTGAGATGTAAAAGCACCATTAATTACTGTTAATGGTACTTCTCTAATGTATGTAAATACATCATCTGCACCCAGGCTCTTGGCAGTCATTTCTTACTTCTTTCTAGACAGTTTAAATATCTTAATTTATTAATATTCACAGCAAGCAGAAAGATCAACACATTGTTTTGAAGCTCTTGATAAATCGCGATTGGAGACATACTGTGCTTTGGGCTGAGAGCAGATATTAGCTTCTTGGCAGTAACTCATGGCCAGACATAAAAAGAACGTGAAAGAGAGACCAAGAGTCTAAAATGTTGAGTGTCTCTGAAGCACTTTATTCCAAGGTATCTCAGATTTGAAAATTATATTAGTCTCACCCTACACCTATTTACCTATTTCATTATTTGTCCCCAGCATGCTGTAGTCAGTGCATGTTCCTGCCATAGTAAGCATTATTTTTCATTCACTTTACTGAATATGATTGACAAAGACATTTCCAGAAATATATTATGAGAGCACTGTTGCCTATTTATTATGACCTTTTATCTCTGCCTGAGCTAGAATATCCATGCTTGTGTTTGAACATGCCTCATGTTGTAAAAGTAATAATAATAATAGGAAGAGAGTTCTGTTTTCTAGCAAGTTCCACCTTCAAATCCAAACAAAGTGTGTACCTTAGAGATACATGGGCAAGATTTTCACCAATTTAGATATAAAATGTGACCACTGGAAGAATAGCTATATCAACATCTGGATGCATCTCAAATGCTACAGACTGTGTAGTAGGAAAGGAAAAGCGAATTTTCTTTAATGAATTTTTTTTGGCATTTTATTTTTATCATAGACCAGAATGAAAGGTGTTTCCCCTTTGCAGCTCCTTTACCTTTCTTTGATAAAAGTCAGGTACCATCAGCTCATCCTGGTGGCTTAACAAAGTTAAAAATACTGAATATTGATGAAAATTGCCAATTTAGTTTCTAATTTAGAAATGCCAGGTTTAGCAAATAAGAGTATAAGGGCCTGAATAAATTTGAATTTTAGATAAACAGTGTAAAAGTAGTGGTAGTAAAAATTAAGTCTTGTGATTATGTGGCATAAATTTAGTGTGATAGTTTTTTGATTGTCTGAAATCTAGCTGTTCACCTATGTTTCATAAGAAGACTTCAATCTAATTCATGATGATTAAAAATCAGTGTTCTTTGTGGGTATATAAACTAACAAACTAGATGTCTTATCTGTACAATAGCAGTAAATATATCAGCGATCTCCCGAGGTTGTTGGTATTGTTCAATGGATGTATTGATGTAAGTAAAGTGTGTGTAAAAGTGCCTGTCACCTAGTAAGCACTAGGGATGCATATGATTTGTTCCTGACGTGATGGTCATTTGTCCCAATACTGAAGATGCTGATTAAGTCCTGCTGATACATCCTGATACATATGTATTAAAACATAAAGGAATCTTCTTGGGGACCTCCCTGGTGGCACAAGGGGTTAAGACGCAACCTATGAAGCTATCTGCAGCCACTGCAGCATGAGTTTGATCCCTGGCCAGGGAGCTACCCACATGGTGCAGCAGACCTCTCCTGACTAGCCTGCTGCTCCCCTCAGCAGTGTATTTCGGACATTCTTCCTGTTCTGTTGCCCACTCTGTCTCTGGTGAATCCTCTCACCCCCCCCATTCCTCAGGCCTGTACCCCAGTTCTTGTATGCATAAATAAATACATCTTTTAAAAAAACATAAAGGAATCTTCCTGATGCAGCTGGCAAAATGTTGGTTCATCTGCCAAAATAGAGGTTATCCCAAGTAAACTCGGCTAAAATACTTAAAAGTTTAACACCCAAAGGCATTGACAACAGCCACACCCATGGTGACTTTGCCTTTTTCTCTTCATAAAGATCCATTATCCTTTTCATTATTATGTATCAAGTCTGCTCAGGAGCATATGTATGTAGAAAAAGAATGAAAGAGGCAAGTATGAGTCACTGTGCTAATCACAATTGATAGTAATTAAAATGAAGGTAAGCAATGTGATGGTAAGCAATTAAACCAGATGAAAATTCACCATGATATTGATGGATGTTTTCTTTTTTAATTTTTATGATTTGTTTTTTATTGACCCCCGATCCTGATGGGTCTTTTAAATGTAGTATCTGATTATTAAATTATGATCTTCTAAGAAATACACTGTCTGGACAAATCTGCCTCCTGTCCCTGCTCTGAAAATTGTGGTAGAAGTGAGATGGGTTATAATACTATAACAAATTATACCAAATTTCTGGAACTTAACAAGCCTTGATTTATTTCTCATACTTGCAAGGCCCACAGTAATTCCAGGTCACTCCGCATGAATTTGTTCCCCAAGGGCTAGCTCATGTCAGTCCACCACTATTTTGTGGTACCTTTATTTCAAGGTTTCAAGATTTACCACATTTGGGAAAGAGAGGCATGGACTGTTAAGTAGCACAGTCTGTGGCCAGCACTGATCATGTGGGCCTGTCCATCTGCAACAGAGCTCTGAAACATAGCTTTCCATCTGTCCTGCAACACACAACACACGTGCTGGGAGAGGAGCCAAAACAAGCAGTAGTAGTTTGCCATCAAGGCAGACATCACTGATTGTGCTGTTCCTTTCTACAAAGTTCAGAAGCAACTTCACTGTTCCTCTCCACTGCATGGCAGGCAGTAGTTGGCTGTCAAAGCTGGCAAGAGAATTGAAATCATCAGCCTTTGCTGCACTGCTTTCATAAGCATGTAAAAAAAAAAAAAAAAACAGTGTGGAAGGAATTTGGATGTTAGCATGGTGATTAATGTTTTAGAAACGAATGGAAATAGTTTCTTTGGATAGTCTCTATCACAGCTTATATACTGATTTGAATTTGCCCTCTCTTCCAGTTCTGTTTCATTTGGGAAAAGGTGATTTCTAGGTATGCCAATTATCAATCCTGATGATTGTATTTTTAATGTACCTACAGTTTTTCTGAAATTTAAGTCTTTCCTAATCTTAGTACCTTGCAATAAAAATATTAGATGATTTTTTATTATGGTGACAGAGAAGGGAAAACTTGTTAACAAAGATTGCAATAAATATTGAAAATTGTTTTTTGATCCTGGGGTAACACTGATGGTATCAGAGCTTTATCAGGCTTAAGGCAATCTTGCCTGTGGTACCTTAAAGTACTACTTGATGAGAAATTCAGATTGCCCTTTCAATTAGTTTTCACTTAGTTGGAATTTTTTGGTGGGTGACTCTTTTCTGTTAACTTTGATGAAGGAGCATAGCCTCAGAATGTTCTCAAGGCAGGGATATGAGTTAGATGTCAGTGAAATATGATTCTTGGAAGATTGAAGAATAGTTAAGAAAACCTTCTGAAACAATACTTTGAAATTTATCGCTGCAAAGTGATAACTCATACTTATCCTAAGCAAAATTTGTGTAGTTTGGTTTTCTTTTGACTAGCTGTTCAGTTCAAGTCACAGTGTTAGAAGTATACTAATCATTGAATTTATAATACAGGCATTTTCCAAAAATAAAAATTGGACATTAGAGGAAAATAAAAATATGGCAAAATATGTAATTAAGTAATTAGCTGGGTTTTTAAAATCAGGATTAAAACATCAGAGGAGCTAAGGAGAAATCTCTTGGGGCTGGAGTAGACCTGTTGTAGGAAGTGAAAGATCAGTGAAAAGTCTATTGATTTTATATTCTGAGAGAGGGAGAACACATATACCAAAGCCACAGACATTTAGTCGGAAGCTGTGTCTTATCTCTCTCAGTGAATACCAAGCATCCCTTGAACTCTCAGTGATTAAAAAAGAAAAGAGAGAGAGGGAGAGAGAGAGAGAGAGAGAGAGAGAGAGAGGAATGACCTGTATCTTCATAAAGCAAAACGCAAAAATTGTATCATTTAATTCCCATGGCATATTAACTCAAAGTGGCCTTCAGTTAATTTCTAATTGGAAACTTTTGATATTTCTTTTCTAAAACAATTACAATAAATATGAGAAATAGCAATGAATCGTAACCACTTCAAAATGTTTAATCAATATAGGTATTTTATTTTTTTTCTTTTATAAGAAAACTCATAGGTTTTATTTGACAGGACCTATGTTAAGCATTTATGCATTTTTCTTTTTTTTAAATCACAGAGGTAATATGCAAATGTATTTTCATTGTTGAAAATTCAGGCATTATAAAAAAATAGTAATTTGTACCCCATGCCAGAGCCGACTCTCACCCCTCAGTCTTTCTTCTCTACCAAGAGGTAATAACTGTTCAAAAATTAGGTGTGAATTAGGGCCTCCCCTGGTGGCACAGCAGTTGAGTGCTGGGCTGTGAAGCTGCCAGCAGCCTCTGCAGTGCTGGTTTGATCCCTAGCCCCCCAGCAAGGGTTCCACATGGCGCGCAGACCTCTCCTGCTGCCCACTGCTCCCCTCAGCAGTGTACTTCTTCACTCTACTTGCTTTGTTCCCGCTCTGGTTCTGGTGAATTCTCCTGGCCTTCTGGCTGTACCCGGTGCTTGTATAAATAAATAAATAAATAAATAAACAAACAAACAAATAAATAAATAAATAAATCTTTAAAAAAAAATTAGGTATGAATTATTTGATAACTTTCCTGAGGTGTTTATTTTTCTAGAGCCTAATTATTAAAAATCATCAGATTCCAAGGGAGCCTTACTGGCCTGTTGTAGCAAGGGTGAGTAAAGAACAGAGCTCTGGGGTATCTCAAAAGGAAGAATTTGGGAAGGGAAACTCAAGATTTGAGTCTTGGAATTACTCATGAATTGTTCTCAGTTGGTGTCAGTGAAAATATGTTAAATAGGCATTTTCTGGAGCAGTCAGTCTGGAGCAGTATATGAGCAGAATATATGGCTCCAAATGAGCTAGTGATAAGAGTTTAAGGCCAGTATGTAATAATAGCTTAATGAGGTACCGCTTGTCTGCTTTGTGAGACCTAGTGCAGATTTGCAAGATGTGGTTGATATTTCCATATTCAATACATATGTAAGCCTTTTCTGGTGAAAAAGATTGATGTCATTATACATTTCCAATTTTTCTTTTTTCCTTTTGAAGCAATGCTAATAACATATGTCACAGAGTTACTTTCCCATTTCAAAGCAATGATATTAGTTTTATTTTGTTGATATTCAAGCTATTAAAGAGTTAGAATAATGCTTTTAGATTAAATTTTTATTTCAGAATAAATTATTTAAGGGAAATTATTTCAGTATTTTGAATGAATGAACAAATGAGATTCTTAAGAGAGGGGATGCTTGATTGGGATACAGAGATCTACAGGACACTGGAGAATCTAGATTGGGTTCAAGAGATCTGATTTGGCTACTGGGAAGGAGATTCTGGCTGCTATTTAGACAAGAATTTGGAATAAGGAAAGCATGTATGATGACTATCACTATTGACATTAGAGAGATTGGGGGCTGGTTTAGGGCTCTTGGAGTAGAGTAGGCAGATCTGAGAGACATCCAGAAATACAATAGCAGGAACTGAATATTCCTATTAGACTAGTGGGAATGCAGGAGTCAGAAATATTCAAAATGGGAAATGTGGGAGTAGGAGATTTCCTAAATGTCTTGTATACCTCATTGTTCCAATGGATCAATAGTTACTGCAGCAATGCTGAAAAATGGCAATGACTGGAATGGACTAGGTTTTGTTGGAGCAGGGTGGGGAATGGGCAGGGAGCGCATCATCAGAATGAAATAATCTGCTTTTTATTTATAATTTGATGAAAAACTGACAAATTATCATGCCACATCCGATTTCATCTTCTAGTGATGGGAACTATGGAAGAGGGTTTGTAAGCCAGTAGCATCCAGCTCCATCTTACAGAAAACAAAAATGGATTGACTTAATGTTTTAATGACAGGCATTGTTATAGGACTCTTTAAAAAAAGATTTTTTTTTTTATTTATGCATACAAGAGCTGGGACACAGGCCAGAGATGTGGGGGGTGAGAGGATTCACCAGAGACAGAACAGGGAACAGAACAGGCAGACTAACTGAAATACACTGCTGAGGGGAGCAGCGGGCAAGACAGGAGAGGTCTGCTGCTCCTTGTGGGTCAGCTCCCTGGCTGGCCAGGGATCAAACTCATGCTGCAGAGACTGCAGATAGCTTCACAATGTGGTGCTTAACCCCTTGCGCCACCAGGGAGGCCCTGTTATAGAACTCTTAATTGACAGTCCTTACATTAGAAATTGATTTTTATTTTAACTGTAATCTCACCCGCTTTCTATTCTTTGCCTTTTCTTCAGTGAAACTGAGCAATCTTTTTACTGTCACTCTGTTATTTCTCACCTTTGTCTTAATTTCTCTTAAATAGTAAAATATGGTAAAGTAGCAATGAAGAGAAAAACATTTATTAAAAAAAATGTAAAGGCCTGTTTACTTCTAGGAAGATGGAATAGTTCTTCTCTATTTTTTTCTCAATAAGTGCCAATAAAATCCTAGGTATTATGCATAAGGCAAAAATAAAATGCTTTTGAAAGGTGAAAAAAATTCAGACTAGAAAAATACAATAGTTTGTTTCCTAGATTTTATTTTTGCCTCAGCTATACCAGCCCTGGAATGAAGAAACCGGCATCCCTTAAGCATTGCAGAGAAGGGTCACACAAAAAGCTTCTCTCTCTTGCCAAAGAATTAGGAACCAGGCAGGAAAACTTTTAGATGGTATCTTTCCTGCTCCAGGCAAGCACAATACCCATGCACTTACACACACACACACACACGCACACGCACACACACACACACACACATGCACAACAACAACAACAACAAAAAAAAAAACACAGAGCAAATCTGACAGTGCTTCCTTCCCAGGGAGCAGGTCAAGTGGGGGATCTAGATTATTATGGTGTGTTGGCTGCAATGAAGTACCACACCTTGTTACCAAATTAGTATCAGAGAAGGCCAATAAGAGAATGGGTACTTTCATGTCCATTAGATGGGAAGCTTGGGGTTCCAGCAGAAAAGGAGGGCCCTTATCCCCCTCAAAGTAGTGATATCAGAGGAGGCCTACTGGAGAGTCACGACTTCCATGACTTCCCAGAAAGAGCAATGACACATTCTTTCATTCAGGCACAAGTAGCACCATATATATCAAGTGTTGAGAGTCAAGAATTCTCTATCTAGTGAAAATATTTTGCAGGAATGAAGAAGCAATCAAATAATTCTTATATGAAGTTGAGCTATAAATTTTCTCATTTTATGAAGTAGTATCCCTGATACCAAAACAATAGAAATAAAGACAACTGAAAGCCAAAATCCCTCATAAATATAGATTCAAAAATTTTAAAAAGTTCTAGAAATGATAGGTGTTTCCATACATATATGATGCAAGATACAGGATCAACATACACAGATAAATGTTGTGTATACTCACAATGACTATGTGGGCACTAAACTAAAAATACAATACCATTGCCATTAACAAGCACTCAAAAAATGAAATAGATATAAATCTATTGAAACCTGTACAAGACTTGCATGCTGAAAACCACAAAATATTGATGAAAGACATTAGAGACAAACTAGATAAATGGGAAGACATGCTGTTTCCACTTTTGAAGACATCCTAGTAAAGATGTCAATTCTCCCCAAACTGATATAAAACCTTAATATAATCCCTATCAAAATTCTAGCAAGATTTTTTAGATATAAGGATTATTCCAAAATTTATATGTAAATGCAAAGTAATTAGAATAGCTAAAACAATTTTGAAAAAGAGGAATAAAATTACAGAAATCATTCTCACTGATTTCAAGGCTTATATAGTTACAGAAATCATAGCTATGTGTCATTGTCAGACACATAGATACATAGATTAGTGGCACAGAATATAGTGCCCAGAAACAGACCTATACAAATATGTTCAACCAATTTTTAACAAAATTGGATAAGCAATTCACTAAAGTGGGATGACCTTTTCAACAAAGGGTAGTGAAGATATTGGATATCTGTAGGACAAAAAGAAAAGAATGTCTAAACCTTACACATTTGGAAAAAAATTAATTCCAAATGGAACTTAGGTTTAAGTGTAAAACTATAAAACTTTTAGGAAGAAACCTTTGCTATTTAAGTCAAGACAGAGTTCTTAGCTTAGGCTTGACCCCAAAGCATGAACCTTAAAAGGAAAAATGGATAAACTGGATTTGAAATTTGCTCTAGAAATACCCTCTTAAGAAGTTAAAAGATGAGATATAATCTGGAAGAAAACATTTGTAAATTGAATATCCAGCAAATGACTATTATCTAGAATTTATAATCAACTCTCAATATTATAGAAAAAGAGGACAATCAGTCCTATTAGAAAATGGACAAAAGATATGGGCCTGTATTTCATTAAGTAATGACATGAAAATGTGTTCTACATCATTAATCATAAGGAAAATATAAATTAAAGCCATGTTGAAATATCTCTACACAGTTATCAGAATGACTAAAATTTAAAAAAAAAAGAGGCGCAACATAAAGACTGATAAGGGTTTGGAGGAATGGATCATAATGTTGATTTTTAATTAATTTTTATGCAAGTT
This sequence comes from Talpa occidentalis, assembly GCF_014898055.3. Classification (NCBI taxonomy): domain Eukaryota; kingdom Metazoa; phylum Chordata; class Mammalia; order Eulipotyphla; family Talpidae; genus Talpa; species Talpa occidentalis. The sequence goes on along the minus strand of NW_023600993.1, from coordinate 42,914,463 downwards.
GCGAGGTTTAGGTCAAGGATTTTTTATGTTATTTTTTTTCCTATGAGGGTCCAATTGGTCTGGAACCATTTATTTAAAACTGTGTCCTTCCTCTATTGAATTATTTTTGTACCTTTGCTGGTTAGAGTGTGAAATGGTACAGTTACTCTAGACAACTGTTTAGTAATTTCTTAAAAAACTAAAGGTATATACAACTATTATACAGCCAAACATTTGCCTTTCTGAGCATTTATCCCAGAAATAAAAACTCAAAATCTACCCAAGCCTCCCTATGAATATGCAAAGTAGTTTTAATTCTCTTTATGAAGAGAATGGTATCTTGCTGCTCCAGCCAAGCAGAGCCTCCATGCACGTATATGTGCACACACATACACACACACACACACTTAGAACAAAGCTATAATAGTCAAATATTGAAAACAGTTTAGAAGTACTTCTTATTGTGAATGGTTAAATGAACTGTGGTATGTCTACATTATTTAGCTTTCAAAACAATAAACTACAGATACACTCAAAACTTTGCATGAATTTCCAGAGAGACATACTGAATGAAAAAAAAAAAAAAAACACCAGTTTCAAAAATAGCAACAGATTGTATGATCTTGTTTATTTAACATTCTTAAAATGACAGAAGGTATAAAAATGGAGAGGAGATTTGTAGTGGTTAAGGATGAGTAGGGAAACCATGTGGGAGGGAAATGAATGTGGCTACTAACAGACAACAGAGCGATCTATAGTAATTGAAATGTGCAGTATCTTAGAAATAAAACCCACAAAGGTAAACAAGTTACCTGAGACTGTAGGTTTATTTTTGTAATTGTTATTTTAGACACAGCATCTGATTGAGGTTGTTTCTGCATCTATGCCTGTTGGTGTTTAGAAATTAAATGTGAAATATAGTGAAATTAGATATGTTTTCTCATCCAATTTCTGTCATCAGCTAACTTGTGACCTTGGTCACTTTCAGATTTTCTGGAATTCGAATTCGGGCTCCTCTGGAGGGCTCTGAAATGTTTAAACTCACGTGTCTTCCATGAAATTTGACAGTTTCATCTTGCAATGTATCAAATGCATTTTAGCATCTCAAAAGTACAATCAGACATGCAAGAATGAGTCTGTTATGTTATTCATCTTATTTCATCAGGGATGTTTTGCATGGGTTATTTTTATGAGTGGGATGTACCAGCATTTCTTCTCAATAACGACACTAAGAGCCCAAATTGCCCCCCTTGCAGTTTCTTAAGTACTATAGATTCTCTATTGTGCCTCTAAGGATGTGATATTTACTTATCTTATGTTAGTTGAAAGTAAAATGGTGGTTCCAGGGTAGATTATTGTTGAGATTGTTTCTTAAAATGTAGTTTGCAATGGTTTTACCTTCTAGTGAATTCCCTGACACTACCTGAGGCATAGTTCACATTTCAAATGAACTTATTTTTATTTTTGAGATTTCAGTTGGCATCATATGGCTATGGATTATAGCCCCAAATAGGTCTTCATTCACATAAAATTTGGTTTATGTGACTTGAAACCCTAATTTCTGAAATTTTAAGGACATTTTGTGAGCCCTTAGATCATACATCACTTCATTTAAATTAACTCAGTTCACTGCTCATTCTTTATTTTCCCTAAATCCTGGGAAGGGATAGGCATAGTTACACTATTTTAAGGTGGTTTTCATGGCAATAAATATGGGACTATCTTATTTCCAGCGCCAACTAGCAGGTATATTACAATCTCTTCCTTTAGTCTGATGTTACTTGGAAAAAGTCATATGCTGACTTTGAGATCTGTACCTGGCCTCTTCTCAATTAACAGATATTAAACACTGTCTGCTTGCAGGGAAGGTTGCTAAACTCCAGGTTTGCTTTACTTGTACAGAAACCAATATCTTTGAAGTCAAGGACTAGGATCTTTATCCTTTTTCTCTTTGTTAGCACCTCTGTGTTTCCTTCTTAACTTATAGTTTGTAAATTCTGTGGTCTTTGACTTGAACATTTTGGGAAAAGTACAAATTAAACATAAGTACTCTATCACTGTAGGCTTAGAAACCTCAGTACCCAAAATTCTCAAAGTCCAAATTTCTTTCCACTATTACAATTAATGATCCAATATCATATTTAGACTGCTGTTTTCTCATGAAAATTCAATCTTGGGAAAGAAATAATGACTCTAAACCACGGTGTATATTATAGTATATTTGAATATCATATCTAGATTACTTATGCTTTTGAAGACATTTTTATGCTTTGAAAGCTGTGGGTTTAATGTACTGTATGTATTGGCATCAGGGGAACCAAAATGAAATATCAGTTTGATTTAGAGTTGCTTGGGAGAATATTTTAATGTTTCAGTCCAATAGTCTATAATATATTTATGTATGCTTATATACATATACTTCAGCTGATTTCTAGTTTGAATGTTTTTTAATTGACTATCAAGATTTAATAATAACCATTTGAAACAAAGCCAATAAGAAAAAAGTACACATTTCAATTCCAGTTTATGACTATATAAGAGAAAGCTTTAAAAGAGTTGTACACATTTTTCTGCAGGGAAAGCCTGTCATTATGTTTTTGATATATTTACTGTTAGCATTCAGTATTCATCCTATGATTTCCTGTTCTCACTAGTTTGTATTTATAATTGAATGGATGTGAGCTGTGTTGGCCAGCAATTTAGTTACATCTGATTATCAAGTCACAGATAGAATCATTTTGCTGTAGTCACACCGTTTTGTTACTAGTATAATGTGCTCTTAGAGTAGGACCTATTACAAAGGTTTGGTTTTAAACATCAAAAAAACAAAAAGAGAGAAGAGAAAAAGATCAGTGAAAGCAACTAACTTTCAAGTTGGGATGTGGTCTGATTTTCTCAGGCTCCTCAATTTTAATCCCCAAAGAGGAAGGAAACTCCCACTTGTTGAGGGCCTGTGTCATGCCTGGCACTATGCTAACCTGGACATAATATTCAACACAAGTATAAGTACCTCTAGGTCTATACTTACTACCTCTAAATCTCTTTCAATAATATTACAGAAAAAATCTTTTTCACACATTAACTCTTAAGTATTTTGTTTTGAAGGTGAAGGTAGTGTTTTGGTTATTGCTGAAGCAGCTGTTCTTACTGCCAGTTGCTACTGTCTGGGTCCTAACTTGAACAAAATAGCAGTTGACAAGGCTACGTAGGCATTTTGACTTCAAATAGTACCTCTTGTCTCTAGCTGAGTATTAGTATCACTGGTGTTTTTAAATCATTACAAATCAGCACAAACTTTGTTGCATAAGACAACAGCAATTTATTTTCTCACAATTCTGGAGGCCAGAATATGGTTTGGACAGCATCATACTCCCTGTGAAGACTGTAGAGGAGATTTTATTCATTGCTCTTCCAGCGTCTGATAGCTCCTGATGATCCTTGGGTTGTGATACCTAGTTACAAACCACATTTGTCTTCCTCTCCATGTCTTTGGATTTATTTATTTATTTTTCTTAAAGATTTATTTGTGCATACAAGAGCTGGGGTACAGGCCAGAGTTGCAGTGGGTGAGAGAATTCACCAGAGACAGAGTGGGGAACAGAACAAGCAGATTGACTGAAATACACTGCTGAGAGGAGCAGCGGGCAAGACAGAAGAGGTCTGCTGCACCATGTGGGTTAGCTCCCTGGCCGTCTGGCTATTGATCTCATGCCATGTTGTGCTGCAGTGGCTGTGGATAGCTTCAAGTGCTGCGACTCAACCCCTTGTGCCACCAAGATATGGAGTCCCCATATGTTTGGATTTAAGCCATCCTAAATGCTGAGTGATTTAATTTTGGAATCCTTAATTAATTGCATCTGCAAAGATCCTTGAATCAAGTAAAACTAACTCCAAACCAGCAAGTAAGGGATGACACCACTTGATTTTCTTGTGTACTTCCTCTATATGCGCTTCTCTCCACACTTTCACGGCCAGCACCCTCCTGGACCAGACTGCGAAGTTGAAGAGGTCTTGGAAGAGGAGTCTTTATGCCCTCTCCCTTGTCCCCACCCCTGTATCTCCTCTGCTTTCCCTCTCGCCTATTGTTTTAGAGCCTCATTTATTTCAGTAACAGCATATCGTGACTAGGGAAACATATTCTAATTTCTAAACAGGCAACACACTCTCCAGTATTTGGAACACAACTTATTGGAGACAGAAATGAGCTGGTTTCACTTTTCTATTCAGATCTTCCCTTGCTAGATGTGACAGGCAAGTTCATCTTTTATTATCTCTGATATTTGTGTCTATATTTTGTTGTGAATATTGGAGGTAATCTACTTCCAAGCTCACGTACATGGTAGTTGACAGGATTCAGTTCTTCTTGGGTTTCTGGACTGTTTCCTCATAGGGCTCTCCATAGGAGTCCCTAACTCATCTGATGGAGTAATCAAGAAGACCCAGAAAAACAAAGTGACAAATATGGAGTCTTTTATAAATTAATCTGAAAATTAGTATCCAAATATAAAATCGAAGGAATTACTAGGTACATCCCATACTCAAAGGGAAAGATTTCACAAGGGTGTATCCCAGAAGGTGGGATCGTCATGAGCCATTGTAGAATGAACAAGAACAGTACTCTCCCCCAAACCGCATTTTACTATTTTTATTAAGAATATCTCCTAGTATTTCTAGCTTGTGTTATGCAATTAATCGTGCCTCCTACCATATCTTAGTGTACAGAGAGGCCAGATGTCAAATTGGAATACTGAAGTACAAAAGGTTGAAAAGTTGGCTTGGGAAAACCCGCAGAGAATTAGTAACACTATTGTGATAAGAACCTCAATCAGCTGATATCCTGGTGGGTCATTATCTCCTGAATTATTTTGCTACACGATTACACATGAACTATAGCGCTTCAGAAAGAAACTACTATATTAGGCCAGGAGGGAACAATATGAGCAGTCATTTAGACTGTGCCACTGCAGAGAGAATTGCTAAATGGCAGGTCTTTGAAACCACTTTACCAAACTATAGTTTGTATATCTGCTGTAACTGCTCCTTATAATAAGCCATAGCAGCTACACTCTCATTCCTTGTTCCAAACACCCAGTTCTGAAACCACCATTTCAGGACGATATTCTTGGGAGAACACTGAACATCATTTCTAGGCATTTCCAATTCTACATAATTAGAATAGAAAGACTTTCAAGTCGGCTTCAGGTTTTAGCTTGTTATATAAATAAGTTCACAGGAATCTCAAATGCTTTACAGAAATCTGACAGCAACTATAAAAGGCTTTTGAACATTTTTGTTGCCAAAGTCCCAGGGATTGCTGGAATCTTAAATAGCCCATTTTAAGCTCCAATTCAGAAGCTTTTTGTCATGTTTAATAATGTGGTGAATAATTCCTTTTCTGTTAGTCATTTCCTCTTTTCATAATCCACAAGGATCTTTGAGCCATAGAATGATATTTTCTGGAGTTATAAATTAAAAGGCCTTTCGATCCAAAACTTAAAATGGCCTTTTAATGTACCACTTCTGTAAAGCCATTTATCTAGGTCTAAAGATTCATTAAAATCCATTTAAATGAAAGCATTATATAGGTATATATCAAATTCAAGGGTCACCATTTTGAGAATGCCATGGAAGACTTTAGATATTTCTGTGTACAGTAGAAATTTAATGGGAATAAAATTATTTTATTTGTAGTTCATGTTAAATATTAAAAATATAATATTTTTTCTTATTTCCTATCCTTTCTTTTAAAGTGTAAGTGTAGTTGGAAGTTTATTCTAGGATCCAGTGACTCTTGATGGGTCAATGGATGTGTTCATGAGATCTAGGAATGAGGATAGGGGAAAAAATTATGTCCTCACTTACACTAACCTCTAACTGGAATTTATATTTCTTTCGAGTATGGATGTGGGTGTAAGACCACACTAACACTGGCAGAAGTTGTGACTTTATTACCAAAAAAATTCAGGTATTACTTAATCATGTCATACTTAGTATAAATATCTCAAATATTATTTGACTTATTCCTTCTTTGAAAATACAATAGTTATGAACAACTATTGGGTATCATTATTTATAATTTTAATAAAGAAGCACAAGTTACAATATCACCAGTGTGTTTTTTTTTAATTTTTTTTTTAAAGATTTATTTATTTTTATACAAGAGCTGGGGTATAGGCCAGAGGCACTATAGGCCAGGGAGGGTGAAAAGATTCGCCAGAGGCAGAGCAGGGAGCAGAACAGGCAGATGACAGAAATACACTGCTGAGGGGAGCAGCAGGGGTGACAGGAGAATTCTGCTGCGCCATGTGCGATTCTTGCCAGCCGGGAGGGGATAGAACCTGCACCGCAGAGGCTGCAGACAGCTTCACAGCGTGGTGCTCAACCTGCTGTGCCACCGGGGAGACTCACACCAATATGTTTTAAGATATTCTGATGACTGTGGTTCAGTATAACTTATATTCTTTGTTATATGTGTACTTTTTATTAATATAAAAATTCTTAGAAGCAATACATAGGTTTCATCATATGACCAGAGGGGTTCAGGCACGCGCGCGCACACACACACAGACACACACATTGTTCTGGAACCTAAAATGCATATAGTATGAATAAGTAGACCTGCCATTCATTGAGCAAGTGCTATATAATAGGCACTTTGAACAGTTTCCTTTTATCTTTCCAACAGTTCTGTGAGAAAGAGATCATTATCTTTTCATCTGTTTTACACTTGTTGGATCAGAGACTTAGAGGGCATGATAACCAGCTTCCAGATACTTCCAATGATCCTCACCTTTTTGTATTCTTACCCTTGTGGAGTCCCCTCCCACATTGTATCAGTTTGGTGTCTTCCATCAACAGAATGCAGTGGAAGCAACAAGTTTGACATCTGCCACTAAGTCATACAAAGATGACTCACTTTGGGGAAAAATAGTCACAGTACTGTTAGTTACCATGTTGCCATTAATCATCCCTATGGAGTAACAAGGAGTGACAAGAACTCCAATTACCAGTACCAACTTCTCAGCCTTTTAAGGAAGCAATCTTTGAAGTGACTCTTCCAGCTCCTGTCAAACCTATGGATTATTCCAGACCTGGTGGACATTTTGACTGCTACCTCTGGAAAGACCTAGCACCCCAACCACTGAGCTGAGTTACTTCCAAAAATTTCTCACCCACAGAATAACTGTTTATGGTTATTTTAAGTCCCTGACTTTGTGGAGTAATTTGTTAAATATCTATATAAAACTGGTACCCAGAGCTTATGCAGCTTTCCCAAATTCATATGACTAATAATTGACAGAGGCAGGACAGGAAGCCAGCTATTGCTGTGAAGTATGCTATTTTCCTCAAATTAGAATAGCAGTGTTCTGAGACTATTAGAGAACCCTGTATCCCTTTTCTTCCTTTCCTTTCTCTCACTCCTCTTCTCTCACACTTTATATATGTGGTACTTGACAATTGCTGAAATCGTGAGTCATCTCTTCCCTTAAATTCTTAAAGGAAATCAAGCAGTGTAACTAAAACCTGATAAAATTTATTAAACAATTAATATGTGTTCTGAACAAGTTTCCAAGTGTTGAAATCAATCCCAGTAACAATCATGTATGTTACACTCTTATCAGCCTAATGTGACAGGAAGTAAATGAAATTTCACTTGGTCTTTCACAATAACCTTGTCAGGTAAGTGGGGAGGTGAGGCGTACCCATTTTATATATGACTAAATTCAGTGTTAGAGGAACTTGCTAAAGCAAGATGGTTTGTGTTAGAAAGCTAAAGTAGAATCTTTTGATATTAGTTAATCTGCCATCCTGATGATTTCAAACTATTAAAATATAAAAGGAGGAGTCACAGCCTAATTTGTACAGCATTTGTTTGAAGTAATGGCTTCTCTGCTTCTGTAGCTATGAAAATATACAAGGCCTTTAAAATTTTGGGCAGAACTTGGTAAAAAATATGTAACATTTGAATTTGTATTTCCAAAATTGAAAGAAAGGAACGTGCATTGGATGGTGAATTTATATCTGAATTATCACCTGACCTTTTGGTAACATTAAAATGAAAGAAAACTAAATGAAGTGGAATATATCTACAGTGTTCTAAGCCTATTGATATAAAAACATGATTTAAATAACAAGCAGACTTTCCCTGTTGCTCTTCTATTTGATTTTTAAATAACAATTTCATTATTGTTTCTATAGTAGTCTACTTGTTCGAAAGAAAACTCAACCCAAAATACATTTTAACTTATAAATATCATTTTATTTGAAAGAAAGATTGTGTGCTATGAGAAGTATAGCAAATCATTTAGCTGATATGCACTAATTTTGAAAATGTCCTTTATAAGTACATGATTTAAAATTTCAATTCTACTTAATAAAATGTGCATACTCTCAGGGGGCTTAGAAACATTTGTTTGAGAGGAAAAAAATATTTGCAGCTCATATCAAATTCATAGAGTTAATGTCCTTAATTTTTCAAAGCTTCTAGAAGGCATTAAGAAAATGATTAATGATCCCACAGAAAAATAAACAAAGACTGTCTAACAGAGTATGTTTTCCCAAACTGGCTACATGCAACTATAATTGCAATCTTACATGTTCTACCAGAAATTTGATGTGCCCATTCAAACTATAAAGTGTGTTTCTCCTCTTGTACTAGGTGGGACTTTATAAATGCCTCCATAATTAGGATCCACCTACAACATGGGTGCTCTCTCTCTGTTTCTTGTAGCTCTTCTTAGAGTACAACCACCATGCCATGAAGGAACCCTCCCATGAGGTGTGTTTTGCTGACATCCCCCATCAAGATCATATCAGCATCAAATATGATATATCTTAAATCCTTAAAAGCATTAGTTGGTTAAGTCAGGATCACCCAAGAAAATCTCCAAAATTAAACTCAACTGATTAAAGACTTTAATTAATTTTGCAAAATCCTTTCACAGTAGCATCTAAAAAATGTTTGATTGAATAACTAAAGACTATAGTTCAATTTAGCCAATTTGATACCTTAAAAAACTATCAAAGTTACCTTGAAATGTCACAGTTTATAAATATAACTTGTATTAGGTCTATACTCTCCTTCTGTAATGAAATTCAAAAATATTCTTCTAGGAGGGCTGGGGTGAAAAACCCTGTAATAATGACTCATGAACTGTAAATTTGTTTTGTCATTGTTAATGATACCCAACTTGAGTTAATTTACATCTCAAAACATTGGTTAAAAACAAAGTGGAGTTTGGGCCTCCCCGGTGGCGCAGCGGTTGAGCGCTGGGTTGCGAAGCTGCCCGCTGCCTCTGCAGCGCCGGTTCGATCCCCGGCTGCTCCCTGGCCACCGGAGGAGGGTCCCACATGGCGCGCAGACCTCTCCTGCCTCCCGCTGCTCCCCTCAGCAGTGTACTTCAGTCCTTCTGCCTGCTCTGCTCCCCGCTCTGGCTCTGGTGAATTCTCTCACCCTCCCGCGCTTCTGACTGCACCCAGTGCTTGTATAAATAAATAAATCTTAAAAAAAAAAAAAAAAAATTCTAAAAAAAAAAAAAAAAAAAAAACAAAGTGGAGTTTGTTCAAGTTGTTATGGTTGATGTTCCACTTGTCTAAAATTATTTTTTCAATGGAAGTCCTTAAGTAAACCTAAGGATTTTTTCCTTTCTTAATAAATACTGTTGTTATCTGCTGTCAGTTCTACCCAGATTGATTGTTATAAGGCAATTCTTATAAACCTTGATTTGTGCAGATTCATCAGAGGGTTATTAGTTTATTTTTTTTTAACATTACACAGGTGCTAGGTGGAAGAACAAAGTACTTTCAGAGTTACAAATATGACTGACTATAATATACATAAAGAAAAAATAGTAACAAGTTTAATTAGTCTTTAATGAGGAAACCAATTAACCTAGGAGTATTTTGAGCACTGGGTACTTCAGTACTTATAGATATTTTGTTAAATAAAGGTTGGTGTAGAATATTTGAGTGAGATGAATAGCTTAAATACAAGTCTGATTAATATCCTACAGAGCAATAAAACCATAATTTTTGTGGTGTTTTTTTTGTACTAGATAGAAATTTACAAGTTAGTCTATAACTTTTTTAGTAAATAGCTATAAATGATCAAAAAGTACGTAACAACAGACACATATATATTTTCTTAGACAATTAAATCTTCAGGTGGGCTTCTTTTTTAAAAATCAAATTTTATTGATTTACCATGCATTACAAAGCTATGTAATTTCAGTAGAACAGATTCACACCTCAATATGTGACAAACAAAATGGTTTCTATTTGAAGGATGGTTTACTCGCCTACCACTAAAACTCTATCAAATTAACCCCTTTTGCCATTTTCCCATTCCATTCCCTAGAGTCTCAGTTATTTTTGTTTACTTTGTCAATTTCTTTGCTTTGATTATGTATAGTCCACATGTGAGTGAAACCATCTGGTAATCGTATTTCACTTTCTGACTTATTAAAATAGTGACCTCCAGTTCCTCCCATGTTGTCATAAAAGACAAGGTATCATCTTTTAAATATCTGTGTAGTATACCATAAACTATACTTATGCTGCAACTTCTTTTTCCTGTCATCCATCAATGGACATTTAGGTTGACTCCATGTCTTGGATATTGTGAATAATGCTTCTGTGAACAAGGAGGTGAATATATCTTTTCAAATTAATGTCATATTCTTCAGATAAATACCTAAGACTGGTATTACTGGATCATATGATGTTTCCGTTAGGTTTTTAAGGAGTCTCCATACTGTTTTCCATAAAAGCTAAGTGAATTTACATTCCAGGTGGACTCCTTAAATGATATCTTAGTGTAACATTGAAAGGACATGCCATTTACAACTTCCACCATCACCATGCCCTCCTTATTCCCAAGTAGATGGCAATTTTTCTTAACAAAGCTTATATTAATTTTTCTGGCATACTAGCTGCTGCAGATAAATTATTTTAAAAATCCTAGAAATGTTAAGATGGCAAAAGAACCTTATCAGAATCTCTTAATGCTTTTTTTTTTTTAAGATTTATTTATTTATTTATACAAGCACTGGGTACAGTCAGAAGCGCGGGAGGGTGAGAGAATTCATCAGAGCCAGAGCAGGGAGCAGAGCAGGCAGAAGGACCCAAGTACACTGCTGAGGGGAGCAGCGGGCGTGGCAGGAGAGGTCTGTTGCACCATGTGGGACCCTCGCCGGTAGCCAGGGATCGGACTGGCACTGCAGAGGCTGTGGGCAGCTTCGCAACCTAGAGCTCAACCGCTGCGCCACCGGGGAGGCCCTCTTAATGCTTTCTTAAAATGATTCTGAAACAATGAGTGTAGATTTGCAAAGAAGGTGAGGAAAATGTTATTAAAGTGTAGTTATCCATCAATACGATAAGTTTTATAACATGGTTTACTCTCTGAACTTTAAAAATTGATGTTTATGTTTACTGTGTAGGTGAACTGCCTTGTAAATACAACCAAGTGTGATAGATTGAAGAAGTCCAATAGAGAATTTGAAGTTAGACTTTATTTGCCAATAACCTCAATTCTGATCCTGTCACATATACTTGGAAATGTATTCAGTGAAGTTATTCAGGTTTCATTAACATTTTGTCTAATTTCCACCTGAATATCTACTTCTCAATTGTCTTTGCACTTACCATTTGCCAATGTCACACATTGAACTGTTACGAATTTTAAATATAATTGACACCCATTCTCAAGAAATAAGTGTTTCATCTTTAAGGATATTTTTAGGTTTATGGTAAATTTGTTCTCATTTTTAGTTTGTTCTTCAGACAAATAGTGTAATATATAATGTTCTTCCTATTCTTATTGAATATTTTCTACTAAATCTATCATTTTATGATTCTGAAATGCCAGTTTCAGTTTTTTTATTAATTCATACTGACTCTGTGCAGAGCTGTCTATCTCAACTTAATGGCTATTTATAATATATGGATGGCATTCCCCTGCCATTAATGTTTAATGAATTGGCTCCTGATCCAATAGAGTCTAATAAAGGTAATCACTAGAATACATTGTCTTTTTGCAGTGCCCTAGAAACTTTTTTTATATTCCCTATTGTATATCTTTATCTCAAATCCTCCTTTTTTCTCTCTTCCAGTGCACTTTCTCTCAACCCTTTTTTCATTATTAAGTCCAAATATATACATTTTCACACTTAATTTTTTCCAGGTCAGGATGCCAGTTTTGTGTGTGGAAACTTTAATAAGTATCAGCCTGCATGATGGCTGGAGAAAAGAGAAACCTTTCTAATTTTTGAAAGTATATAGATTATTTAATGTGTAGAATAAAAAAACATTAGGGAAAAATTAAGGATTCTTATAGACTATATCTTTACTTGATTGATCCTTTTGTGTACTCTAAGTTGAAGGTATTGTTATAAACAAATGTTGGTGTTTGGAATTACATAGCAGTGATGGATGTGTGATTTTTTGAAAATACTAAAACTATTGAGTTTTACTCTTTAAAAGGGGAAGTTTTGAGATATGTGAATTATAAGTATAGATACACACATATATGTATATGTATGGATGAATGCATATATCTATGTATATAAAAATGTGAGAGTGGGTTAGTTGAAGCATAAAGCTAGGTATCACTTCACACTACCAGTACACATGTGTGTGTGTATAAACACACACATTTTTCCCTCTTATTCACACTCATAAATCAATCATTTCCATATTTCTAGTGAAGGACATTTTAGCATGCTCATAAAATCCATCCAATTGGTACATTTCTTGATTGTAGAAGAAGCTAAACTTACTTACTAATCTTACTGGTATTTATGCCTATTTTCACTTTCTGTATTCTTTCTTCCTTGATACTGACTTTGTCTTGAGGAAATTTGGCTCTACCATTCATTACCTTTAAACAGCCAACCAGTTATCCTCAATTTTTTTTTCAAATTCAAGTTTTATTCTTAGAACTATGCCTATTTCAAAATGACTGTATCCACCTTGGAACTCTGGATACCTAAAACCCATTGACCGAAATTTTAACAGCTATAGTTCCTTGAACTAGGTTCTTTGATCCCGTTCCAGTTTACTTAAAGCATCCCAGTAAACTTGAGATTACAATCCCTACATCCTTCCTTCCTTCCTTCCTTCATTTTTTAAATTTAATATACTTTAGAATAATTTTATATTTATAGGAAAATTTGAGCAAATAGTGCAGGGTTCATATACCTACCCCTTCACCCACTGCTTCTCCTATTATTAATATCATGCATTAGTATAGTACATCTTTTGCAATTGATGAACCAATATTGACATATTTGTATTAATTAAAATATAGTTTACATTAAAGTTCACTCTTTGCATTATGCAGGTCGGTGGCATTTGACAGATATGTATTGTCATGTAGCCAACCATTACATTATTAAGGAGAATAGTTTTACTGCCCTAAAAATTCCCGTCTATTTCTATCTTAATTCTTTTTACTGAGAACTGACATCCTATCAATAATGTCTACCTAGTCATGAAGATAGACTATCTAAATAAATATTTTATTTATATCTTTTATTGCATTAGAATTTTTTCTCATAAAAACATACATATTTTTAGATATATACCTAGGTATTTTGTTTATACTAATGTATAGTATTATGTCTTAAATATCAAATTCCAATTGTTCTTTGCTGGTATGCAGGGTAGTAGTTGACTTTTTACATTAACGTTTATTTAGCTATAATACTTAACTAGGTCCAGAATTTTTCTCAACTCTTTTGGATTTTCTCCATAGACAACTGTGTCAACTGAGAACAAAATTTTATTTCTTTCTTTTCAATTTGTTTAACTTGTCTTACTGCATTAGCTAGGACTTCCAGAATGATATTTGATAGTAATGTTGACAAGGGACATTCTTGTCTTATTGCCATTAGTTTCTTGTGAGTACTGCAACAAATTACCATAAATGTGTGACTTAACAGAGAATCATTGTCTCACAATTCTGGAGAACTGCACACTCCTGAGAAGCACTAAGGGAAAATCTATTCCTTGTCTATTCCAGTTTGAGATACCAGGAGTTTCTTAGATTTTTGACCACATCATTTCAGTCTCAGTCTCCCAGGTCAAGTCAGTTTCTCTCCATATATGTGTGATTTTCTTGACCATTTTCTTATAAGGTTATTTTCAATGGTATTTAGGCCCCACTTAATATGGGGCAATCTCCCCATCTCAAAATCCTTAATGTAGTTAATAGCTTAAAAGACTCTTTTTTTCAATTAAGGTAATAAAAAAATAGAATTTGATGGCTTTGGTTGGTCATTATTCAACTTACTACACTTACCTTAAAAGAAAAGCATCTAGTTTCTCACCATCAAGTATAGAACTATTTTATCTACAATGTTTCTTCAATTCCTCATTTGCAGTTTTATCATAGGTAAATATATAGGATTTTTTGTAAAGCTTCTCTGTGTCCATTGAACTGATCATATGAGTTTTCTTTGTTTCCTGGTGATATGATGATTACGTTGATATATTTTTTGAATGGTCAACCAGTTCTATAAATTGAATAAATACTACATGGACATTGTGTATATTTATTATTATTCATTGTTGGATTTTGCTAACATCTTGTGGAAAATATTTATACCTATGATCATGAATGATAATAACTTCTAGTTTTCTATTTTAGTAATGTCTCTATCTGGTTTGGGTATTAAGTAATGTTATTGCAGAATCATTTTGAAAGTATTCCTACTCTTTTTTAAAATAAAGAATTGATATTGGTTTTCCCTTAAATATTTGGTAGAATTCACCAGTGACATATATATATATATATATATATATATATATATATATATATATATCACATGTACACACACGTATTTTCTCTACCATCTCTCTCTAAATACATATCTATATCTATCTATCTATCTATCTATCTATCTATCTATCTATCTATCTATCTATCTATCTATGTATCTATCTATCGAGAGAAAGACAGAGTGAGAGAAACAGTACAGAGAATAGGCTTAAGCCTACTCTCAAAACTATTGCTCCACACTGTTGCTTAAGCCTACCTTGATGTTTATCTGAGAACTATAGTCACTATTTTGTTTTTTTTTTTTTTCAATTTGTAAGAACTAGGTTAATTTGTTCACATATATATTCATATCCAGTTATAAAACCAGAGATTGCAATGGCATTTTGTGTGGCAACTTCAGAGGTTGAAGCTAAAATAGATAGTTGAACAAACAGTATATGTCTTTTTATTTTTGCTAATTGGCTTTCTTCTCTATGTACTTTGTTTCTCTATAATTAAAAAGTGCAAAATTGGGCCTCCCCGGTGGCGCAGCGGTTGAGCGCTGGGTTGCGAAGCTGCCCGCGGCCTCAGTGGCACTGGTTCAATCCCCGGTTGCTCCCCGGCCACCAGAGGAGGGTCCCACATGGCGCGCAGACCACTCCTGCCGCCCGCTGCTCCCCTCAGCAGTGTACTTGGGTCCTTCTGCCTGCTCTGCTCCCCGCTATGGCTCTGGTGAATTCTCTCACCCTCCCGCGCTTCTGACTGTACCCAGTGCATGTATAAACAAAACAAACAAACAAATAAATAAATAAATAAAACATGCCTCTTTCAAAAAAAAAAAAAGTTAAAAAAAGTGCAAAATTATCCAAGCTCAACCTTCCTAAGTATGAATTTATTAATCACATATTACATGCCAGTGATTATTCTGGTATCACGTATATAGGTATAACCGACATAGCATCTCTGAACTCAAAGAACTTTCTGTTTAATGGATCATAAAACAAATATCGACTACTAGAAAAACCTGTTGCTGATATAAAGCTTTGCTTTTAGAGATAACACAGAACTAGACTATAAGTATTTTCTCAAAATAGGGAAATTAGGGGAACATATTTATACAAGGCTTGATATGGGGGGTTTCAAGGCAGATATTGCAAGCCAGGAAACTGATGGGAATTGGGCAGTGTTTAGGACAAATAGCTTTATGTTGATGACACAGAAAGGTGAGGGTTTTGAAGTAATCCTTGATGAATGAGATGGTAACCTTGGGAAATCAGCTATTTTAGTTAGTTGATCTTTTTTTTTTCCTATGAGAATTGTTAACAAAGTAACAACGTGGCTTTCATTTGTTGGTTGTGATAAAAATCATAGTAAAAAAAAAAAAATCCCTTGTTGCTGAATTTTCACAAAGGGAGAAGAAACTTAGTTATAACAAGTAAATGAAGTTAAATTCCTAATGTATAGACATAAGAAAGGTTTAAGGAAAATGCAAAATCTTTACTTAAAGAAAAGATTGTTTTCTCTTTCTTGCTTCTCTCTCTTTTTTTTTTATAATTAGAAGAGTGTAGAGACTTTTCTTCTGTTATTCTAACATAATTCTGTTTGGAGATGCAAATTAAAATAGACTTTTATTTTCCCCTAACGCAGCACTGTAGACCTTTTAATGAAAGCAATTTTTATGTCTGTTGTGTTGCACTCATCCATGCCAAAAATTGCAGGCATGAGTGTTTTCACTAAAATCTTTAATACTTATATTAAAGGGCCACACCTACTGGTTGGGCACTCAGCCTAGTGTATGCATACGTCTAATGACTCTCAAAGATTTGCCTTTAGTGAACCTGAGCAGACCAAAATTCCTAGACTCATTCAAGTGGGCTCCAAGAGACTGCCTGTTCTCTATTTTAATATATTCATGTTCTTTTAAACTTATTTTAGAATAGCTGAATGATTTCCTTAATTTTGGAATCATATACTGTTATTGCTGTTGTTATGGAGAATTTTTTTTGTGTGTTTCTATAAAATCTAGTCATTGTAAATATAGCTTATGCAAGGGAAGTACGATATTTAAATGGACATGCCCACATTATAAATGTTAATTTATTTCATTCATCCCTTATATAAGAGAGAGGCTTAGGCAAGTATTTAGGGAAAGCTTTTTGTCCACTTCCTCCTCAGATTTTTAATGAGTGTCTATTATATAGAAGGCAATATGTATCCCAGTTATGAACAGAATGCTATTGGTGTCTTCTCTCAGGGAGTTTACAATCTAGGAAGGGAAAAGATGTTAAACCAAGAATGAAGTATGTAATTTTAGTATTAAAACTCTAATAAGTGCCATGTAAGAGAAAGATCTAACCTTACAAGAGCACATACCACAATAATGCATCAGATTAAGATATGTTTTTAATAAAAAGCTGAAAGTGAATGGAGGATAAGATAAATATAGGAATAGGAGATAATAGGGCAATGAGTGGTCTACATAGAGAAAACAGACTTGCAAGAACCCAAAGAAGTAAAGAATTAGATTTCAAGGATCTGTCCTCACTGCCAAATGTCATTTTTCATAGTTGTGTTCTTTAAATTATCCTCTTTAAATGTTAACTATTTAATAAAGGTTATATAAATGCTTTTAAATATTTAATCTATGCAAAGATGAAATGTTTTTCAGTAATTTTTCTAAGTGTTTCAGAACATTGCTCTTTTTGTGATTTTAAACACTTGTGAAAAATCTTTTAACGTATCCTTCATTAAGACTGATCTTTCATCTATATACTTGCCAACACAAATAATAATTTCACATTAAATAAACACAGCTAGAACTTAGGAGGTAACAGAATGTTAATCACTGCCTTGAAATGGTTATTTACTGTCATTTTGTTTATCTGACAGTGACTACAGTCACACCAGCAATATAATCATCATGAAGAATAGTGAGGCATTTTTATTAAGCAGAAGAATTACAGTTTTAATTTATAAAATACCTTCTAAAAGAGAATTGAATATTCAAAGAAATATGAGGTGTTTTTTTTTTTAATTTTACCCTGTGCTTATGCAGAACACTAGAGAAATCCCAAAATCTCTAAATCTTCATTTCCCAATTAACTGAAAGATAGTGATAAAATTGGCTGTTTAAGCAAATTATTTTTTAATGTAAAAGCTCTCATTATACAAATCTTGATTTTTGAGCTTAGTCCCTTCTCATGCCTAGTATGTACAGTTTTCACATCAACCCATTGTTTACCTTGTCAGAGATGTGGACAGATTAGCTAGTGTGTGTCAATTAAATTCAACCTGAATTCTTAGCCACTAATTATTTTGATAGTTCTTCCTATGCCCAATTCAATGACTAGCATGTTATTTACCATCATGGTCAGTTATTTGCTTCCATTAGTGGTGAAAAGATGAAGTGTTGGGGTTTCATTCTCAAAATAATCATGTTTGCATCAGACATAGTGAAAGGAAGGCACTACACAGTGTCTGATGAAGCATTTGCAGTTGGAGATCTTATCTGTCTGCCATGATTGGTAGGTCTGCCTATTTCCCTTCATACTGAGCTTAGGAACTATAGCTCTAATATATGGCCTCAGACTCAGTTTGTACAAAAATAACCATTTAGTGATATCTTCATCCTAAAGTTCAAAACTTCAGATCATTGCTTGATTGGTTTGGGGATACCTCAGTCTGTCAGCATCTCTCTATGCCTCAGGATTTAATATGGCAAAATGAGTAGAGTATGAATAACAGAGAATTCATCATTACCACTTCCTACAGGCGCCCTGTGCCCCAACAGAATCTCAAGTACACTGTTTTCCCTTATGTGTGAAGACTTTCCTGACTAGTATTTGGTCCCCCCTCTCTGCAGATCTGTAAATCTTGATTGTTTAAGTCACATCCATGTTCCCCTGCTCTTTGCAGTGCCCCCCGATTCTCCCACCATAGCTAAGAGTTGTGTTTCTATCTTCTGCACTTTGAACTTCATTTCTAGGAGTTCTTGTCACATTCTGCCTCACAGTAGATGTTATAGTAGAGACACCATAATTCTAATTCCATTCTAGTCTTGTTTTTATATCTCTCAGAGCATTAATCATCTTCTATATCATCAGTAATGAATTCCTGAGTTGACTAGAATAAGGAAGGCAGTTGTGTGATGGTATAGAACTTTAGCTCTGGAGCTATGCTGAGTCTAGATTTCATTTTCACCATTTAGTGGCCATTATAAACTTGGACTAGTTTCTGTGCCTCAGTTTCCTCTTTGGACTATTGTGAGGATTTAATGAAATGTTGTACATCAGGCACTGAGTGCTATCCATGGAGCTTAGTAAATGCTTATAAAATGTTAACAGATATGATGGACAGGAATTCAGAATGTGCATAAAGCCAAAATAGTATGGTCTACTTAGGTACTCAGATATTTTTTAGTGTCAGCTCTAGTCTAGGCACTAGGCTAAGAGTTGACACTGCCAGAAAGAGTGCCAAATATCATTGTAACATGGATGGGGAAGAATTAATACTAAAACAAAAGTTCAGTATGACTTAGCTTTGGACTTTTTTTGTGACATCCATTTACCATGGATGTATGTGGTAAGTTCCATGGTGAAGCAGAGCATGTGAACCAAAAAACACATGTCACTTGATCACCTTATTTGCTAAACACTTGTAAGGCATAGGTGTCTGGTGTTCTAATATCATTACATGTACTAAATTTTAGATCATTTCTAGTTCTCTGGTTTGGCCAATTTCTAACTCATTGATGAGCAAGCCTATTGTCAGTATACCAATAGGGGATAACATAAACTGAGGTATTATTCTATTTCTTTGAGGTCTATGGTAGATAATCAGTGCTAATCAGCTATTAGTGACCTCAAAGATGGACAGCAAAAGTGACCTCAAAACAGCAACTTTCCACAGATTCTTCATAAAAGCCAACAGGAAGAAAATCACCCATTGGTCAGACATGAATCCTGGTCTTGTAATTTTGCTAGAGCACCCTCCTTTGTCTAGTTATATACTTTTGAAATTTGTCGTTTGATGCTTTTTCTATCTTTTATTGCAAGATCATCATTTACACAATTTGCTGTGCAATATGGTTTAATACCAAGATAGGCTTTCTATGAGATGGTAAAATCTTTTCTAGTGTTCATCACCATATTTGTATGAATTCTTTCTCTGCCACAACCACCTTCTCTTCAATCTCTCTCCCATATTTTAAAATGGTCAAAGCTGAACTGATCTCTGAAGTAGAATATAGAGCTCTGCTTTGAATCATGGCCCATTTTAATTTGAACTTTTTCCTACCTCATTTTTGCTGAAAATTTCTTCTATTTGACTTTTCGTAAGGGTCATTTCATAGCCAGTTATCGTTTTTCAAAGTTTTGCATTTATATGATAATTCCAAACTTCTTTTTTACTTGCAAATCCATTATTAATTCTGCTGCCTGTTCCCTGAAAGGGGAAACTGCTTCCCTATCCCCATAATGCAGGTGAGGTCATTGAGGCAAATTCCTGAGCAAGTGAAAATATGCAGTTTGTTTTCATGAAGATAAATCTCTCTCATTGTTCAAACAAGAAAAGCTCATTCGAAGTAAATTTAACCAAAATAAGGATTTTATGTTAATGATATACGCCTGTTTCATGGCAACAGAAATAGAATGTGCAGCAGGGTCTCACAAAGAAAAGCAGGACAGAACTACAGCCATGATCTGAATCTCTGCTTCACTCTCCTTATTTTCTCATTGTCAGCCTTCTCTGTTTCTCTTTGTCCTGGGGCCCACACTCCTGAAACATCCCAGTCTTTATTACCTGAGTTGACTAGAGGTGATCATACTCTTTGAATTCTAATTCTGAATTCGCTTGATTGTGAAAATCTGCTTGACTACGCCAGTGCAGGTAGGTGTACACCCTTAGTCCCTTCAGTTCTGGGCATTTATGGGGGTTATTAGTGAGGTCATTTTCAGAAAATGACTCATACAAATATTCCACAGAGTCTTTTAAGCAACCCACAAGTTTATAACTCATTGCAGGTTAAGAGTATAGTCATTCATAAATATGTCACCTTTTACCTTTTGTAACTTGGAATACAATCTTTTAAGTAAAGCAAGTTGCTTTTCTCTTTGACGTGCCATAACACTTTGTGGCTTCCTCTCTTAAGCCCTAATTTTGCTTCAATACATTTCTTTCTGTCTTCTGCTCTAAACTATGAGCTTTTTAGGGGTAATGACCACCACATGTTATTCAACTTTTAGATTCTCAATGCCTGGCACATACTAGCATCTTATGGATATTCAGTAAATGCTGGTGAAATAATAAAGTAGATAAAAGATTGCCTATATCTGCACATAGCTATTTTTACGCCTGCATTTGTAAAATGTGTTTTATGTTTAAATCATAAACCTCTTAAGCTTAACATAAACAAAAATGTCTGCCTACAGTGATGAGCAAAAGCAACTATAAATAGTTGAAATCACCCTATTATGGAAATAAGCAGATACTATGGAGGACATAAAGGTAAACATTATATTACAATCATAGAGGCTTATTGTCTAATGAAAAACTAAATTCCAGATAATCTAAATCGGATCCAGTGGAAAATTCTGTCTGAAAATTTCCCTCACTATTTTCTCAAATATCTTGCCTCTTGGTCTCTGAGTATGTCAGTTCCAGGTCATGTTTCCAAACTATAACTTTAGTATTGCCACTGTTGAGCATCTAATATGTGCCAACTTATATTCACTGCACTAGGGCATATTTCTATAAATAAGATATCATTGTTTGACTAGAAAAATGAATATGTCATTATAAGTAAGTTATGAAATAAAGTGACTACTTCTAACTGTGTTTGACTGTTTTTAAAACTGTAGGTGACCTAATCTGAGAAAAAATGAAAAATGCAAATTATCACAAGTTAAGGTATATTTAAAACACTTAGACTAAATGCTGTAAGAGATACAGATTCTTAAACATAAGAATATTATGCTATAATCTTTAAGTTTGGACTTAATTTTAAGGAGTTAAAGCAATAGAGTACTAATGTTCTAAAATAATTTTTAGATACCTTCTTTGCCCATTTAGACCTCAAGGACAAGTTTGAGGATCGATGAATGACATCCGTAGTTTGCATTTAAATTTGAAGGTTATTTATTAAGTGATATTTTCAGTGAGATACAAAATCTTCCTGGTTAGTGATTGTATGAAGTCATTTTTAGTACATGTGGAAGAGCAATGAATCAGAATATTTATAGTTTAGCACTTTTTAAAATGTCCTTCAAATATGTGTGCACATAATAGCTTCATTGAATATCAAGTTCAAGTTTTACCTGTATTAGGCTGAATATCAAACTCAGCCCTGATAAGTGGATTTGCACCAATATGTTCATGGTGCCTGACAATCTTAAGGAAATGTAATTCTAGAAAAACAACGTTAGGAGCAATCTCAGGTTGATATTTTTGTTGCCTTGACTATTGCTAATCCTTACCTATTTACTGATGATTTAATTAATGATATGTGATGGGGAATATTTAGTATAAAATAATAGTCAGATACTAGTTAAGACTAGTTGGTACTAATTGTGCTTTTCAAACTGGAATTTTGTGTCAGGAAGTCCACAGAAACATAAGATAAACATTGCCTTGCTTACATATTTCACAGAACTATGTTAAATATTTTTTTGTGCTGAGTAATTTAAACTATTTTTATATTACAACAAAAGTCATCATGATACTTGGAACAAATTCACATAACACTTCTTATAATAGCATTTTTCATCCTATTTTTATCAAGTGCTTGAAAAGATTTAATTTGCAAGTATTTCCCATTAATTGTAGGTCTATGTGCTTGTGAAATGAAATCACTCTGCAAAGTTTATTAAAAAAAAAAAACTACAGTATCCCTCCTTCCTCTTCCTCACTCCTTGTCCCTTTTTAAGCTGATTATTTTGGTGTTTATCACCTTATCTTCTAAATAACTTGTTTATACTACTACTTTTTTAAATTTCAAATTTTTCTATTGATTTTTCTATCAATAGAAAATGAATGTAACTGTCCTTCATCTTTTTGTTTGTATTGTTCCTTCCCTTCATCTTAATACAGTTTTATTTAATTTTTTTATGAAATAGTCACTGTTTACATTAGTAGTATCTAAATGCTATCTTACTATTTAAATGTATCTAAATGTTATCTTAAGTTGAACTATAGAACTCAGATCTGTTCTTACCTCTTTCTTTCTTTGGAAAAAATAAGTTTTGCTTTTAAAATTTGTTTGGTATCCTACTTATCCCCTTCTGAGCCCCAAATACTTTACCAGTGGTCTCAGCATCTTCTCCACTATGCCTGGTATTCTTCATATCTGGAATCCTTCTGTTTTACCCTCTAAGGAATGAAGCTTAAGTTATATGACAGGGTGGAGACATGACAATATCCTGGCTATCTGAAGTGGGAGAGTATAGAGAATTTCATTGTTTCTATTCCTTTATTTTGTAATAGTTTTTTTTTTTTTTTAGATATATCATACATCATGCTTTTATCTATTTGAAATGTATAATTCCATAGTTTTTAATATATTCACAGAGTTCTATATCAATTTTAGAACATTCATCACTCTAAAAAGAATTGGCATTCACCCCTAATTTCTCACAAACTTCCCTTACCCACAATCTAGGCAGCCATTAATTTACTTTCTATCTCTCTATGTATTGGCCTAATTTGGGCATTTCATACAAATGGAATTACATGTGATGTTTTGGGACTAATTTCCCTAACCTAGCATTGACAGTTTACAGTACCACCAGCAATATGTGAGCCTTCTAGTTTTTCCATATGTCACCAACACTTATTGAGATTTTGGTTGTAGCCACCCTTGGAGATATGAGGTTGTATTATAATAATTTCATTTACATTTCCTTGATAACTGATGGTGCTGAGTCTCTTTTCATGTACCTACTGGCTATTTGGATATCATGTTTGGAGAAATGTCTATTTAAATAATTTACCAATTTAAAAAAGTTCAGTTGTCTATTCCTTGATTTGTAAGAGTTCTTTATATATACTACATACAAGTTCCTTATCAAATTTGAGCTCTGCAAATAGTTTTTCCTATTCTTGTGGTTTCCTTTTCATTTTCTCTGGTGTTTTGAAGTATAAACTTTTACATTTTGGCTCAGTTTTTAAAATTTTGTTATTGTTTATAGTTTTGGTGTCATAGCTAAGAAACTATTGCCTAAACTGTGATCACAGAGATTTCCAACTATGTTTCTTCTAATTTTTATAGTATAAGCTCTTAAATTTAGCTCTTTGACCATTTTGAGTTAGTTTTTTGTGTATGATGTGAGATAGGCACCCAACTTCATCTTTTTTTACTTGTGGACATCCACTTCTGCAGGACCATTGCTAATAACAGTATTATTTCCCAATTCACATAATTTTTAAGGTATAAAAGTTCAAATATATTTCTTCCTTTTCTGAGTATGCAATATTTATCTTCACAGTTCATTTGTCTTCACTGTCATTACTTAAGTAGAAAAGTTTGGAAAGAATTTGTGTACAAAGAAAACAAGCTTTAGCAAATATGTCCCAAAATAAATGACTCTTGGAAATAGACTTTTCTTGAAGCAAGTAAGTAAAGATATGCAAGGAAGGTATCAATACATAATTAAGGTAGGAGTGATATAAGTCATATATTGTCAATAGGATTGATAATATCCTCAAGCAGGTGAAAATTCCTTACTGGGAATAATAAAAACAAAATCTTACTTTTTTCATATATAGTACATATACAGATTTACAAGAAATCTTTGATGTTGACACTTCAGGGAAGCAATTAGGAAAAAATATATTAAAAGGCTCATCAGGGAAACAAGAAAAAAGTTAGGAAAATACTAGGTTAGTTGAAAATCATACATCTTTAAAATTTCACTGGTAATTGCACAAGTGGTCCATAATACATACATAGTTTTGATAAGTGACACCGTTTAGTAATTGTTGTGCACTTGAACTTTTGCGAACCACCTTAGTAAAGAAAATGGAGAAAAGGAGAATATATTCAGCTGCCTGGATTGATATTGAAATTATTCCCAGAAAGGGTTTTTCAGGGATTCTTTAGGCATGGATAGGAAACTCTGAGTTCTTAGGCTTATCAATCAATCAAATTAACACCAGGCACATCAGTAGAAGAAAAGAACAACTTTAATTACATACATATGAAGAATCTTCAATTCACCAAGACCTAACAACCATAATCATTAGGTGAGAGCATTTCCTTTGTTTATTGCTTTTCAAAGGGTGTTGCAGTCAGTCAGCTGAATAGAAAGAGTGTATGTCTGTCTGTGTCTAGCTAGTTTTGGGGTTACACATAGTTCTAAAATATCACATAAAGCAAAGAATGGAAAATTGACTAGAAGTAAAGGGAGAAATGTATGTAAGTGGTCTTGTCAAAGTTATAACTCTAACTTTGGGGAGTTATCAGAGAGTTGTAAGTCATATTTAAGTCATAAGAGGAAAGATACTTCTATTCAGTAAATCTTTTCCCAGAACACAAAAGGGTATTGAGATTTAGGAAAATATAATGTTGAGGGTATTTCTTAATCACTACTATTTTCCAATGAAGGATAGACCTCCCCAAACTATTAAGGGGTGTGCATTCTGAAAGTGATTCACAAAGGCAAAGGGAAGCACACTCTTAGTGTGAGAGACTTTAAATAGAATTGGTATGCATAGAGAAAAATATAATATATGTTTATATATTATATATAAACATATATTATATGATTTCATATAATAGTTTCCCAACAAAACTCCCATTTTTATCCATCCAATTATGGAAAAATGCCCAGCCAAACAGGGTTGGATCAAAAAGGGCTGAGACAGGAGAGACTTCAAATTCGATATACAAAATAATAATCTACCATGAAGTTAGGATAATTACTGCAAATGTCTTTGTGAAGGACCAGCCTCCCCACATGTCTCCCATCTACGTGTCTCTTCCAAGTGTCTCTTCTAAGTGTTTTAACATGATTTTCTTCTGCAAGCCTAACTCCACGTCTACTTCTCAGCAGTACCAAGATGCAAGTCAGACCATAGAAGCAAGTGAGAGTGCCCACCTGCCTTCCATGTTTTATAGGGTTTGTCTGTCTAATTAGCTCTGCCACTCATTCCCAGTAGTTCCCCTGCTCAGGAAGTCTAGTTCATGGTATACTGGGACATATAGTCCCAAGCAGCTGCATGTAAGTGTGGGGAGTGGGGAATCATGCCCATTCAGTGTTCTACAAATGTTCCTCTCCTTTTCATGAAGTTGCCTTTGTAACAGTTAAGTTTGAGGCTCTACATGATCAAGAAATACTTTTACTATTCCCTTAACTACCTAGAAGAACGAAAACTGTAGTATTGTCTAAATTCAGGATTATCTCCAGAAAGAACCTGTCTATTGGTGATACCTATCTATAGGGGAGTGCAAACATGGGATTACAAAGTTTCTGGTCCTTTCATCATATGAATTTCCCTCCTCTCTCCTTGAAGCCTCAGATACCTAAAATGCCAAAATCAGATAACCCCAAGATTCTTAGAACAGGTCTTCTCAAGATACCCCACTTTGGCATGCAGGATATTTTTTAAATGAAAGCAATGAAATCACTTAAGGCTGAGAGGAAGCTTCTACCTGTGCCTAAATTCTTCACCTTTCCCTAATAAGAATAGAACTTGAAATGCATTTCCTAAGTTTCTGGCCCTTTTCCTAATTGAAGAAGCAATCACTTGCACCCCTTTTATGAACTAAAATGATGCAATTTGGAGTATCTTATCTAGTTGTAGATGTGGAGTCAGTTTCCCTAAAAGGGTCAGATGGGCTTTTCTCATTAGGTCTAAAATAGCCCACTTATCTTCTTGGAATGGGAACCAGAGGTCAATCAAGACCCTGTAAGCTGTAAGATGTCTGTCCCCATTACTTAAAGAATGAAGATTATTTGTTTTTAGAGTAGTGAGAACCATGAAGGCTGTGAGAAACTTCTGTTCTTGCCTAAGTCCATCGTCCTTCCTAAAGAAGAGATCATCTGCCCTATGCTGATGCCCTATTCCTAACTGAAGAATCAATCACACTCTTTCGTTCATGACCTCAAAAATGTAGTTTAGGGGTTTCATCCAGTTCTAGATTTATCACCAAATATGTTCGCTCTATCTAAGAGTCTCATATTTTCTCTCAGAGCAAGGATGGGGACCCTCCTCCTTGTCTGTCATTTGAAAACTTTTCCTCTTTGTCCTGTTATCATGTAAATTCCCCATCTGTATAAATTTTAATACACCAAGTCTCTTAATACTCCAACTTTGGTGGAAGGATAATAACTTCTGTATTTTACATTTTATCTCTTATGACATCACTTTTTAATTTTTTAGGAGAGAAATCTCCCACAGTGGCAGTAATACAATAACCAAAGTATTTTGATATCTCACTATGTTATCCACTAGTTTGCAGTAGTCATCATATTTAATTGGCACATGTTGATGTGTGAACCAACCTCCTATACCTTTAGTGTCCCTAAAAGCTGGTAGGATGGATTTGCTGGTTCTCCCATATTAATCACACTCATTTTTCCCACTGAAGTTACTGTATTAAATACA